>NW_028077105.1:6495505-7131623 GCF_014824575.4 Sturnira hondurensis
TTAATTACAAAAGTTATTTTAGGTTTAATTTAAAGGAGATGGCCTGGTTGGTGTAGCTCAGTGGATTGAGCGCGGGCCTGCGAACCACACGATCGCGATTCGATTCCCAGTCAGGGCACATGCCTGGGTTGCAGGCCTGTCCCCGGTTCCTGGCAGGGGACGCACGAGAGGCAACCATACATTGGTATTTCTCTCCCTCTCTCCGTCCCTTCCCCTCTAAAGATAAATAAAAATAAATAAAATATTTTTTAAAAATAAAGGAGGTGGCTGACATATTTAGAAAAAAACAAAACATTAAACTTGTTGAGACTAATGACCCTTGAGATTGTCCTTGAGACCCCCATCCATGTATGAGTTTGGCAGCTGAGGTCACCACTGAGTCCCTAGTGGGGACAGAGAAAGGTGCTGGATTACTGAGGGCAAAGAGGAATACCAAAGTAAGAATGACAAGGTGTTAATTAGCTTTGTGTGGTTGATATCTGGCGTGTGCTCTTTTCTCTGGATGTGAACTTTTCAGATGGAATCAAAAGCAAACAACCCCAAACTTTAATAACATGTTTGCTTTGCTCCCCAGAAACCTCCATCTAGAGAAGAGTTACTTGTTCAAATGGCTGGAAGGCAGCAGGAGACATAAGGGCTTAGAAAGGTGAATTAGGTGTGAACCTACTTATTAACCTAAGCAAAGGCTTCCTTGAAGGGAGTTATCTACCTAGAGTGAGACCCACTCACAGGAGACCAGTGTTTAACTCAGCCATAGCCCGAAACAGAGTCCAGTTTGTTTTCCCCTTTTCATGCAATTGCCTTATAAATGAGCTCTTCTTTTTGTGGAGGCCTCATGCTGAAATACACAGATAATGAGAGAAATGGAGAGGAGCCAGAATTAGAAAAGCCACCCACTGGTATTCATGTATTTGTTTAACTTTCCCGAAGTATAAAATACAGTATTTCTTTCTTATACTTTGAGTTTGTTGGGGTTACGTTGGTTAATAAATCATCTGTGCATCGTATTGGGTGTCCACCAGCCCAAGTCACGTCTCTTTCCATCACCATTTCCCCCTGTTTACTCTCTCCTTCCTCCCCCTTCTCCCTGTCCCTCCAGTAATGACCTTACTGCTGTTTTACCGCTGTCTGTCTAGGAGGGGTTTTTTTTTGGAGGGGGGATGCATAATCCCTTCACCTTTTTCACCCAGCCCTGCAGCCCTCCTCCCCTCTGACAGCTGTCAGTCTGTTCTCTGAATCTATGAGTCTGTTTCTATTTTGTTTGTTGATTTTGTTCACTAGATTCTACATATAAGTGAAATCATAGGGTATTTATCTTTCTCTGACTGACTTATTTCACTTAGCATAATAAAAATATAGTATTTCTTAATTGCAATAACTGTTAGTTGTAAGTTCTGTGCCATCAGGCACAGAATTTTTCATGTCTTTATCATTTCTTTTCCAAGAAGAGGGCAAAACTCCGTAAAAAACACCAGTGACTCTTTGAAACAGCACTATGATATTAAAGTACCAAGCTATTTGGGCCCTTATTCCAATTCTTTTTCTAACCATGCTGTTCCCCTTCGCACTTCATTGCAGCCTGTATAGATAAGAGAGGAAGACAAGCGCAGTGGCCCAGATAATGGGACTGAAGCAGGTGAGCCTTAGGTGCAAATTCAAGCCTGCTACTCGGCAGCTCTGTTTGTTAAATGTACTGAACTCTGCCTCCGTTTCCTTGTCTGTAAGAAGAAGGCAATGATGCCTTTCTCAGGAGTGTGTGAAGGTGACATGAAACTAAATGTGATAATATGTGTAATGGCCTCAGTACATGTAAACGCAAATGGTAGCTATCATCGATATACCATAACACCTATACATTTTCCAAGGGACTCGTCTTTCTTGATACTTAAGTCCCCCGACAGTTTTGCCCTTTTGGCCTTGGGTCTTCAGCCTTGGGGACAGTCCCCAGCAGTGGTGCTTAAAGAATGTTTGTTGAATGAATAACTCAAATCTAGATTTAAATCAACAATGGTGAGTTGTAAACAATGTTCAGAAATTCTATCTTAACCCCAGGACAAATGAACTTGGAACTTGTGGCACTGTGGATTGTGTATCTAATTTAAGGGATGAACTGAAGAGTTCTGTGTGCTACTTGGAGACACTTATTAAACAACTAGAAAATTCAATGAAGTACATTATGATTTGAAGACCTGGCTTTATTACCAGCTCCAAAGTATAGCTATGTTGCATCTTAGAGAACAACATTCAACATCAGCTTATCCTATTTTCATTAAAGGATAAAACAGAATATACTTTAAATTTAAAGAGCAATGAATTCTAGACCCCTGGATAAAGCCAATAGAATTCTGCATGAGGCAATGTTATAAATTTGTATTGCTTACAATTAGTAGATCTAATCTTTAAACTATGTCTGAAGGAATAAAAATGCCATGCCATGATTATTTCCGTTCTCTTAGAAGAAAAAAAAGATAGCCCATTTATTAAATTTCTTCAGGAAACATAATTCTTAAATTATGGTGAATAAATGCTAAAATGATATGCTTTTTTAAAAACTGCCAAAATTATTGTGATAAATTATATATAAACACAGGCACTAGAAGTTTCAGAATGTGAAACACAAGTTTTAAAAAGTTAGTTTTAAAATACGCAGAAATAAATTGGCCATTTGTGTATGTAAATGGTATTGGACTAAATGAAAAACTTTTGTTTCTTTCCCCTAATTTGGGGCTGTGGGGTTTTATCGTGAAGATCATCTGTTAGTCATTGAGATCTATCCTTTCATGGATGGGAGTACTGGGCCTTTAAACCATAAAAAAGAAGAAGAAGAAGAAGCCCATACACAACACAACAACAATAAAAGCAGACTAGCAACTCCAACTTCAAAGGAGACCAAAAAGAAAAAAAAAACAACCCAGAGAGCTAGAAATGTTTGATGCAGGACCAAGTGAAGGCCTCGGTGTCACGGCATCACTGAGTCACTGCCGGGACACTCCAGGCGGGAGCTGCCCCTGCTCTGGGGAGAAGGCACACGTGGTGACATCTGCCACTGCGCTGTGAGGTCTTCAGAGCCAGTTTGGGGAAGAAAATGTTTAAAATAATTCTAAGGGCTTAAAAAATTCAAAGGGTATCATTGAGTTTTCAGAATGACAGTGTGTTGTTCTCGAAACCTAGTCCCAAATCCATCTTGGTCAAGTATTGCTCTAAGTAACAAGTTTTAATTCCGAATACTATGAGAGAAATTAGATTATGTTGCACTGTAGAGGGAACTACAAATTTTCAAAGGCATTTGGAGACTCTATTCTGAAATTAACTAGAATAGCATGACATAAATACAATACACATGCAACATCCTCGTGGGTGGGCAGCATGAGAACTAATATTTGGTGAATGTTTTGTATATAACTGTGCACTGTGTGGGGTTTTCCAATATCTTGTGGGATTTTCACAATCACATTGTGAAGTAGGAAATAGAGACTCATATATTTAGTTATCTTGTCAAGGCCAGTAAGCTAATAAGTGACAAAGCCAGAATTTTAAATAATGTATTTTAGAATTAGTATTTGTTCACTATAAAAAAATTCAAATACAGCCCTGGCTGGTGTAGCTCAGTGAATTGAATGCAGGCCTGCGAACCAAACATCCACGGTTTGGGCCCTGGCTGGTGTAGCTCAGTGGATTGAGCGTGGGCCTGCGAACCAGATGATCGCAGGTTCGATCATGTTCGATCATGTTCCAGTCAGGGCACATGCTTGGGTTGCAGGCCAGTTTCCAGCAGGGGTCAGTTCCCTGCAGGGGATGCACCAGAAGCAACCATACATTGATGTTTCCTTCCTCTCTCCTTCCCTTCCCCTCTAAAGATAAATAAATAAAATATTAAAAAAAAAAAAAAACATCCACGGTTTGATTCCCAGTCAGGGCACATGCCTGGGTTGTGGGCCAGTTCCCCGCAGGAGATGCATGAGAGGCAACCATACGTTGATATTTCTCTCCCTCTCTCCTTCCTTTCCCCTCTAAAGATAAATCAGTAAAATCTTTAAAAAAATTCAAATACAGACAGCCACTAAGTGAAAAGCAGTGAATCACTAACTTCTACCACTCACATTTCACTTCCCATAAACACCATTAGTAGTTTTTTATTTTTTTCTAAAATTTTTCTATATACATTTATATGCAGTCACATACCTATATGTCTATTGCTGTTCATTCCTTGTTTTGATCTTGAGAAACTAATGGGGTTACACTATTTTGACACTTTCTTTTATGTTTAGCGGGATCTCTTAGAAAATGTTCCACTTCAGTATGTATAGATCTATCTTATTATTTTAAGATTATGTAATTATATATGATTGAAATTTAGATGTCATTTAATCAGCAGCATTTCATTATTTCTAATACCAGTACATACTTTCTTTCTGTATTAGTTTGCTTAGGCTTCCATAACAAGACTGGGTGTCTTTCAACAACAGAAATTCCTTTCTCACCGTTCGGGAGTCTGGGAAGTCCAAGGTCAAGGTGCCAGCAAGACAGGTTTCATTCTGAGGTCTCTCCTTTTGGCTTGTAGATGACTGGGGCTTCAGTATATGAACTTGGGGTGGGCAGGGAGACACAGCATTCAGTCCATAACACTCTCCAGCATCGCCTGTTAAACCTTTACAACGTTGTCAACCTGATAAGTGAAAAAAATATGTCATTTCATTTCCATTTATTTAATTATTCGTATCTCTTAACATCTTTTTTCTCTGTAGTCTCTTTGCTATGAAATTTTTGTTCATGTGCTTTGCCCATTTTGACTATTGGGTTTTTTGGTTTGTGTTATCAGAATTTTTTTGTATTAAGGGTATTAGCTCTTTGTTTGACATAAAGGTTGCAAAGATTTTCTCCGTTGTTTCAATAATTTAGTGTTTATTTTTCTTAGCTCAGCTGAGTGTTGCTTCTAACTCTCTGTTAACTTGCAGTCCACTTCTCTAGGGCAGGAGGACGGTCACGTACAACGAGGTTGGAGTGTCCGTGCCTTTTTCTGTGCAGCTCTGTCTTGCCTGTCATTCTGAGGAATGGAACTATAGGAGTCCTCCTTTAAGGTGGTTCCCATTTTGGCAGTTTGTATTCTCCATGAAACGTGTTGGTTCCTGCTGCCTCTCTACCTTGCATAGGACTGGCAGCGATCCAGATATACTCACACCTTTGATGTATGTATTGTTGCATTAAAGAGCCCGTGTTGACCAATAAAACTGTTGGAGAACTTTTCTGAGCCATTTTTCTGCAGTCATATCTGTGGTATATGATCTTGAACTGTACGTACTTTTAATTCCACAAATTACTGGGTTTTGACATATAGGCTAATCTTAAAAAGAATACAGTTTTTCATTTAAAAACAGCTTACACCTGTAAAGATGTAAGCGATAGCATGTGGAAGACTAACCAGCAAGATCTAGCCTTGATATTATATTTTCCTAATTACAACACACACAAATAATAAAGGCTTTGAAGAAGTTTGCTTCATATAATGAATTGTCAGTAAGTGGTGAAACAATGAGTCGCTGCTCCAATTAAGGAGAAGAAAAGTCACGTATGAAATAATTACATCCAATAAAAATGATATGTGTGCTAAGTTATATATAACAGAGTATAGTTTTCAACTGTTTACTGTAAATTATGATGTGCTAGACACATTTTCTCCCTTATTTTTTTATAATGGCTTGAAAGTCGATTTGTACTTCTACCTTATAAATAAAAAAACTGAGTTTCAGTAAGGTTAGGCAATTTTGTCTCAGGTGCTAGCTAGCAAGCACCAGAAGTTGGATTCCAAACTGAGTCTTTGGCTTCAGGCTACCCCATAGTATTGACTCCTGAAAGAAGTTCTGAGAAATAGGCAATTGTGAGCCAAAATAATCAGAGAGGGTGTCCAGTGAAAACAAAGCCTGGGCTTTCAAGAATGAGTAGGATTGAAATAAGTGCAGTTGAATAAGGGGATGTGTGATGGAGAAAATGGTGCAGAAGAAATCATGGAGGTCACACTGAACGTGGTGTGTAAAGGGGAAGGGAACCCCATGACAGGAAATTGTGCATGTGCGGCTGTGCAGTTTACACTCAGCCAAGGACAGAGGGCCCTGCATCTCAGAAAGAGAAGTGTGGGCTTGATCAACTACAGAATGGGTGGTGTGGAGCCACTGAATGTGATCGGCCAGATTAACAAAGTGAAAAGTGCTCATTTGGGAAAATTGGCTGGAATATGGAGTGTTGTCCAGAAAGAAAGCACCTGAACATCCAAAAAGGTAGAGGACGGGAAAGTCCAAGGTTAAGGCCCCCGGTGTCAGGTGAAAGCTGCTTCCTCAGTGATGGCTGTCTTCTCACCACTCCTCACGTGGTAGAAGGGGTGAGGGAGCTCTCTGGGGTCTCTTCTATAAGGACACTAACCCCCTTTATGAGGGATCTACCTTCATGGGCTCCCAAAGGCCTCATCTTCTACTACCACCCCCTTGGGAGGTAGGATTCCAAGGGAAATTTTATTGGTGGAGAACACAAATGTTCAGTCCACAGCACCTGTGGAGAGCAGCACGTTGGGAGTTTGCCTCCTCTGACACAAGGACGTTGACACTCCATTTCCTCTCCTCTTCCCCAGGGGAATATACACCTTCTGGTACTTCTCTCTTCAAAGTGAGCCCAAGGTCAGGCCTCGGAGGAAAGTCACGGGTGTGAGTGCTTAGAAATGAGGCACCCCATACTTGGGTGACGGACACACAGAACAGGTTAAAGGGGCCTGCAGTGATCTTGGTGGAGTGCTGGTCCTGTCCCACTGTGACCCTGTCAGTAAGGATACAAGTGTGCCAGTGTGGTGGTTGGGGGCGCTGACTCCTGATCTGGGGCTACCAGAGGTCAGATTCGGGGCTCTGACACTCGGGTAATTTTCTTGACTGATGCAGGTTTTATTTTCTACATCTACAGAATGTATGAGGAACCTGTTATAGGTTCATAAGGTCATTTTGAGGACTGAAGTCTATAGAGAGACTAGAGTGTTGGAGACTGATGGAAAGGAAGAGCTGGTGGGATGTGACTTGCTGGATGGGGGTCATGTGGCTCAGCTGGTTAGTGGCACAGCTCGAAAGTGGTCTCCTGGCCTCCAGGTCTTTCTACCACTCCTTTCTGGCCATAGAGGGGTTAACTGAAAATTTCTTAGAGTAGCTAAGTGACCTCTAGTTTACTGAGTATCTCAGTTAGCTGAAAATTGCTATATGTATTAATATAGCCTCAGAAGCTACCTCAGAGTTTATTAATAACCTATCTAAAATTCAAAGAACAATAGATACACTAAACAGACTGTTAAAAACTTTCTTAAGTGTAATTTTCTGTTTTGTTTGTTTTTATATTCTTGAGGTATTTGGAAAAAGAACCTAATTAACTCCTATTTTGAAATAAATGAGTGTAAATCATAATGTTTTCTCATTCTCAGGGGTCCTTGTATATTCATGCAGAAAACGGCCTTCATACTACCTACCTATGTGGAATTTCTGGAATCAGTGAGCAAGGGAGAAAGGCGTTGTGTGTTTTATGGGGGGGGGGTGGTGATTTTCCCCTCCTATTGCTTTCCAAAGGCATTTAGTGAAGTAACTTGGTTATTAACTCACCCAGATCCAATTAAAATGGAAGAGTAAAACAAAAGCAAAGTAATTTTATAGGGCAAGTTCCCTAAGAAAAAATAAAGGATAATTTCAGGAAGCACATACATAAATGCACAAGCGTCTTGATGAATTGAGGCATAGTTGCTCATGTTTGGTTAATAATGAGAACTCTCGGTTGCACATAGCAGAAACCCAACCTGAATTAGCTTAGGAAATAGAAAGGAATGTACTGACTCACAAAATAAGAGGAGAAGTCGACTAACTAAGCCACAAAATGGTAGAGATGCAGCTGGTTTCAGGCATGACTTGCTGGGTTTTCAAACCCTGCCAGGTCTGTCTATTGTCTTTGGAATTTTTCTGTGTGCTGACTTGTATCTTACTATGCACTGGCTTCTACAATCTCCGGCTTCTAGGGGGTGATGTTCTGTTCTGTTCTGTTCTGTTCTGTTCTGTTCTGTTCTGTTTTCCACAGTTTGAAAATTCCAAGGAAAGATTGCTGTGTTGGGTACCGATCCCAGACCTGGTCTGTGGAGGCTGGCAGGGCATGCTCGTGGCTTGAGAAATGCTTCCCATAAAAATTCGGGGTTGCAGTAGGAGGTTATTTTTCCCCAGAATAAGTAACTCTCTCTCAGTTCTCCCTTTTTCTTCATTCCTTTTCTCCAACTCTCTCCCACTTGACCGTCACTTGCTGAGCTCCAGCCGCCTAGTCCATGCAGGCGGTGGCCCTTTGGCACCGCATCAGCAAGTCAGGTTTTGCTTGGAACCTGCCCTTTTTCAGAGTGGACTGCCTGTGGGACAGCCATTCTCTTACTCAGTTTGGTTACCTCTTATTAATTGGATACCCCTGTCCCACTATAATCACGTGAGCATATTGGCATGATCTTGCAGCCGGCTATATACACTGCTAGCTCTGGCTGAAATGCCCGCATAGGCAGCATCTCTTGACGAGCCAGCTGCTCTCTGGATAACCTCGGTCAGAGATGGTTTACTGGCTCGTACATGGGTAGCAACCTGTGCCTTGAACAAATGGATAAAAGCAAGGTGCCAGGAACAAGAACAGGCAGGAAGAACAGTGATGGGAATTTACAAAATTTCCAGCTCATTACAGAGCCCACCCATTACCTCTTTCATTTTGTTTTAATTTTAATGTATTGAACTGCAGGCTGTTTGCAGAGAGCTCTGTTCCACTCATGTTTTAACAAGCAATATCTTAAGTGGGTAAACGTGGAAAAATAAGTATAGGGAAACTGTTCATAGGACCTCTAATAGCCTCTTGTTTTTCTCACACTGAGCTATACTTAGACAAGTCAGGAAGGGCACTTCCCCATTTTTTACCCCACAAAAGAAAATCTAAAGCAAGATACACATATGTTCAGCTATAGATAATGAAACCTAGTCAACCTCAATCATGTAAGGGGGAGCATATATATTTGTGATAAGTTCATGTCACAGATAAATGGAGGGACATTTATGACCTAGGTATAAAATGTACAAGTCTGCAAATGGTTAATTTATGACCCCCAAATCAAGAGTGGTAGATGCATTAGCTTTCTATGGTACTATAATAAATAACCACAAGCTGGGTAGCTTGAAAGAGCAGAAATTTAATCTCTCACAGCTCTGGAGGCCTGAAGTCCAAAAATCAAGGGACCAGCAGGGCCATGCTCTCTCTGCAGGCTCAGGAAAGAATCCTTCTTTGTTTTTTCCAGCTTCTGGTGGTTTCTGGCATTCCTTGGCTTTTGGTAGCTTGATTCCAATATCTGCTTCTGTCTTCACATGGCCACATTCTCTTTCTATGTGACTAGATCTGAATGTCCCTCTACGTTTTTATGAAGATGCTAGTCATTGGATTTAGGACCCTCCCCGGGGCAGGATGACTTCATCTTTACTGATTCTCTCTGAAGAAGACCCTATTTCCAAATAAGGTCATATTCTGAGGTTCTGGGCATCATACATTTTGAAGAAGTACTGTTCAACCCAGCACAGGGGAATTAAGCAAAAAAAAAAAAAAATTTCTCTCAGTAACTTTTTTTGTTTAGGTAATTGGTGTTTGAAATGTCAGAGGATTGTGGATTCTTAAGTTTCCTGATGTGAAGGGCTCTCAGGAGAAGTCCTACTGGAACTGAGTCTGTTTCACAGTAGGTGCTGGTGAAGGGAGGGCGGGAGGTCAGCACGGCTTTGTCAAGGACCCCCGCCCCCAGCTCCAATCACAGAAAGATAACCTACATTTCTCTTAAGATTTTCTTACCTCCTGTTCTTAGTGCCTTGGCCTTTTGTTCTCAGTGCCGTGGCTCTAAGTTTGAAAGAATTCTGACACTTAGAAGTCTTGTTTTTGTTTTTGTTTTTGTTTTTAAATCTTATCCCTGTCTAATTCTGTCCCGACTGAAATAAGATGAAACTATGAAACCATATGAGATTCTTTGGACCATTGTGTTACTTTATAAAATTTTATGTGCTTAAAAAACTGAATATATAGAATAGGTTGCTAATGTTTAAGATTTTTCAACCATTTTCTCCTTTCCATGAAGTTCTACCCACAATGGCCCTTATGCAGCTAGAATAGATAGGTATTCATTCATCTCTCATTGAGATAGTTGAGTCATCTACTGAGAACTGATTCGGAGTATGCAAAGATTCTTACAGGTTTGCAATGAGAGCAAAGTGCTCCATTCCCTGGAAGTTGCGTCCTGCACCAAACAGGTTATGGCCATTCATAGCCAAGGAAAAGATGCAGAGCAAAGTAAAGAAAGACCAATGCATGGAGGCAAAAGGGTGAATCATGAATGTTGAGGTCTTGTACAAATGGTCATAAGAGCATCCCAAGTGGAGGATCAGAAGGGCAGATTATAGGGCCAATTCACAGCTGTGAGCATCTGGGTAAATTGTGAGGGTTTGGGGACTAAGTAAGTAGTTTAATGGGCCTCCTGGGAAAAGTGATGGGTGGAGTGACTGGAAAGGTGTGAAAGAACTAAAAGAGCAGGGAAGGGGGTGGAAAGAGAGTTTCAGAGGGCATGCAGCCCTGGGTGGTTATAAGTACAGGGTGGGACAGTGGGGTTGCTGAAGTGCAATGCAGGGTAGGTCAATGGAGTTGACACTATCAAGAGATTAGAGGTCAATGCATTTGAATTTGATGACTCAGACTTCTTGATGATGGCTTCAGAGAAAGGGGAACATTTATTCATTTTCATTCAATAACCATTTATTAAGCAGTCTGTATGTTGCAGAGACTACACTAGATACACCTGACCTGAAAAAAGAGGATAAGAGAAGATGACGGGTCACAGGGTACAGTATAAATATTTGGGGCTCTTCGCTTTCCAGGTGCAGTTTTATGGTCGATGGTAATTTCCACCTTGGTCTTGGCTATACTTAGCAACTCTTTTTTTCTTGTCTTTCATCTGTGTTTTGGTTCCTGGGCTGTTCCTTTACTATGCACCCACCTTCACAGATCACCTCCAACTGCCAAGCCATCCTTGCCTGGCATCTGTTCCGTATGAAGGCGAGTCTGTAAATCCCACTTTTGTGATGAAGAACACAATGATCAATAACATGCTTTAACATGTCATCGGGTGAGTGCATCATTGCCACCCACTTCCATATGCTCTGCTTTTTATTCCTTTGTATTTATGTCTTCTGCAATCATAGAGCCAGCCTAAAACAAAACTTAAATGTTCATTTCAATCTCAGAAACACCAACTCATCTATTTCTATACTTTATGTTGCCATGCCTTCTTTGACAATTTCTGTAAGTTTAATATTTTTTTGAGTAGAGGCAACCGCCTGGCACTGCCATTTGGTTGTGACAATAATGTGACATCTGCGAAGTGATTAAAAATAGGGTAGCCTCTTTAAGTGCTGCTTCTTGTGGCACTAATTCATTACAGCCTTATTTATCTCAGAAATGTTTTAATACACGAAAGTATAGCTATATTTTTGTTTCAAACACCCTAATGATGCAGAAAGAGAAGTCTTTTTCCCATGAACAGTTACTGGATACACAAGAAACAGTAGTGTTTGATGCTTGTGTTCAGCCAACAAGTAGCACGTGTCTGGAGCACTGGTGTGCCTCCTGTCCTGCCTCAGACACTGCTCTCCAGTCTCTGCCTCAGCATCACTTGGGCTAAAGAAGATCACAACACAGTATAGAACACAGGTGCCATGGCTGCCTCAGGTGTTTTGCGGGGCTGACGAGGAAGCAGAAGATAGCAACAGCCATCATTTGGGGATTGGTAGCAATGCGCTGCTATCCCTAGGCTGTAAGCGTGGCCGGAAGTTGGGTGGGATCTTCTGTCTTACTGGGGGGGGGGGGGGGGGGGGCGCAGGGNGGGGGGGGGGGGGGCGGCATGCTGTGAGCCAATGGCCCTGACCTACTCTGATCAAAGTGCCTCCATTCTCAGGAACTTGTACCCTACACTAAACAGGTTGTGTTTATCCACAGGAATAGTCTTGGTTTCTCACTTAATTATTCCACATGATTATCTTCAAAGTGCTTCTTGAGAAATTCACCCATTTGGGGGGAGTTTGATAACCCATATGTTTTCTCCTATATTAGTAGCCCCTTAATTCAGTTGCTAGCTTTACATATACTTCCCTGGCACTTCTCTCTGTTCGTTTGTCGCTTTCATCTCTTACATCCATTGTATTTTGCTAAGAAATTGCTTATTCCAAGTCTCCTTATCTTTTCCTGCAATCAGTGCCCAGGTGGACATGCATAAAGTTTTCTTATTGTGTCATGAATGTGTTTTTTTCTTAGGAAATCCTCGTTTTCTAGCACATGCCCTCATTTGCAATCTGTAGGTCAGATTACATTTTAATTTTCCCTGAAGCCCTCACCAGGTTTCAAGGAGAAAATTTGTTACTTGCTCTCTATTAAAAAGAGAGCTTTTTATGCTCTCTCTTTTTTAAAAAAAGCTTATTTTAAGACATTTGTTTGAAGCATCTTTTTTCTTTTTTATTGAGTTTATTGGGGTGACACTGGTTAACAAAATTACACAGGTTTCAAGTGCTCAGTTCTACAGTCATCTGTACACGGTATTGTACGTTCAACAATGCAAGTCAAGTCTCTTTCTGTGACCATTTATCCCCCATACACCTTCCTCCACCTCTCCCAACCCTTCTCCCCCAAGCAGTCACCACACTGTTGTCCATGTCCATGAGCTTTTTTCCTTTTTTTGTTCTATCCCTCCTTTTCCCTGCTGCACCCTCACCAAGAGCTATTAGCCTGCTCTCTATCTATGAACTTATCAGTATTCTGTTTGTTAGTTCATTTTGTTCATTAGATTCCACATGTGAGTGAAATCATATGGTATTTGTCTTTTTCTGACTGGCTTATTTCACTTAACATAGGGGATGTGCTCTCCACGTCCATCAATGCTGTCAAAAAGGGTAAAACTTTCTTCTTTTTTATAGCTGAGTCATTCCATTGTATAAATGTACCACAGCTCTTTCATTCACTCATCTGCTGATGGACACTTGGGCTGCTTCCAAATCTTGGTTATTGTAAATAATGCTGCAAAGAACATAGGGGTGCACGTATTTTTTTGAATCAGTGTTTTGGATTTCTTTGGATAAATTCCCAGAAGTGGAAGGAAGCGCCGGGTCATAAGGCAGTTTCATATTTAATTTTTGGAGGTATACTGCTTTCCATAGTGTCTGTACCAGTCTACATTCCCACCAACAGTGCATGAGGGTTCCCTTTTCTCTACATCCTTGCCAGCACTTGTTGTTTGTTGATTTATTGATGATAACCATTCTGACAGGTATGAGGTGATGTCTCATTGTGGTTTTAACTTGCATTCCTCTGATGATTAGCAATGTTGAGCATCTTTTCATGTATCTATCAGCCATATGTATGTTGTCTTTGGAGAAGTGTCTATTTGGGTCCTATGCGTCTTTTTAAGCGTCTTAATGGCAGGCACCACCTAGCCTCACATCTCTGCAAACACACTCTTAGCTCACTCTTGCTATGCCTAAATGAAGATCACTAGTTTCTGTAGCTGCCTTGGCAACACTCAGCTGTTTCAATCTAACAATTCCTTTCTAGGATCTACCTTGTAAAGCTCAGTATAACCTACAAGTTCCTTTTGAATTTATAACGCACTTAGCAAAAATCTCACATGTTCCTAAATACTTTACCTTGGATGTATTTGCAGTGCCCAGTGCCCCTTGGAGCACTGAGATACCCAAATTAATAAAATCTCACAAGAAAGCTCAAGCTACATGTGGAAAGTGAAATCTAATAGAAATCTTGGGTTTCATTTTTGTGTAACCATTGTATATTATGCAACCATCTTTGAATAATAACTGTAGTGATTTCCAAGCAAAATAGAATATAGTTTCTGCCTTCGGGGTGCACATTGTTTTAGAGACAAGACAAGTGCAGACAAAGCCAAGTGCAATGTCATTTCTGTGTATGTAATGTTAAAAATGTACAAGTGGTAAGTAAGGAATGCCTCACTGTGCAACTCAAAATAAAGCTGGATTTAGAAACTTGAATCCCTGGCTGCCTATTCATATCTCTACTCACTACATACCATTTCCATCTTCTGCTACTTAGATTTTACTATATTTTAAAGTGAAACTGTGTAGAAAATTTAAATGGAAAGCCATAGGAGAAAATAGCTGAAAACACTTCATCTTTCTATGCATGTCTGTGGCAGAGAACAAGCAAAGATTTCAAAATGCATTGCCTGTGTTTGAGTAAATAAGGCTAAAAGAAGAAGTGTGGGAGAGCCCTAAGACAGCTTAACTTTTGGAAATTTAGAGACACACTAGGGCTTCTTCATCTGATAAATAGAAGGTTCAAAGAACCATGCAACTGGTGGCAGCATCAATAACTCAACTAGGCTGAGTGCAAGGTTCATGCATTCGCTCTGGCTAGAAAGCTTTTTGGGATGTGAGGGTATGCTTAGCTCTCTCTGAGCTCCCTGGCTGATGTGGGAGAGTGTTCTGAAGGGAGCTCATGGAAGGGGCAGTGGAAGTAGTCCTGCTCCCATGGACCATGCTTTCACTTGAAGGACTAACTTCCCTGCTGATTCTATTTTCACTGCTTCCCCTTCCTAATTTTAGGGGTGTCAACAAGAGCACATCACTACAGTGTTTTCTCTCCCAAATTCTAATAGTCAAATTCTTAATAAAATTTCTTTTTAAATCCTAAGATAAAAATACTCATTGTTGATCCCTATTTTTTTGCTCAGCTCTGTGCTCAGCATTAAGAAGACAAACAGGTAAATAGACAGATGCTAGATGCTTGAGGCATCATCTCTCACCTTCAGTAGAGGTGCCTTGATTTTTTTTCTGTTTGGAAGTAAAAAACAAGGGAAGAGGAGCAAGGGAAAAGTAAAGCAGGCAAGCAAGTTTTGAAACATCTGTTATGCAGATTGGGAAGGGAAACAAGAGTAAATTTAAAAAAAAAAACGGATTGATAAAATCCTGTGATTCTTGGAGTCATTATCTCCTTTTTGCTGTTTCCATGGTCGTTGTCGTCATCGTTACAACAAATTATACTCGAGCCACACAACCTTTACATGACTGAGAAAACCATTTCTTTGAAAAACTGATCATCAGCTATGCTAGTCTCATGCTTGTGCCATGTGGTAGGCTGATTTAACTTATTGCCTCCTCTCTCTGCTCTGTGGGTGTTTAGGTGGAGCCGGTGATAGAGAGAGGCCACGAGAGTCTGGTCCATCACATCCTGCTCTATCAGTGCAGCAGCAACTTGAATGACAGCGTTCTGGACTATGGCCACGAGTGCTACCACCCCAACATGCCCGATGCATTCCACACCTGCGAGACCGTTGTGTTTGCCTGGGCCATCGGTGGAGAGGTGGGGCCAGTATCTACTGAGATGCAACAATGAACTGATCATGCTTTTCTCTGCGATTCCAATACTTATAAGTAAAACTACACATTATTTTTGATATGAGGGTGGCTTATTTTTCTTTCCAAGGAAAGAAAGTCTTTCCTTAATCCATTTTACCTTATTAGCTGTTGGTTAGTGGAGTTCCAGTATGTTGAAACCTCTTTCAGAATGGTTGGTTTTTGAGTGGAGTAGAGCTTTCAGGCACTTTCATAGGACACTGTCTCATAAAATTTTTCTGATTTAGGGTTTTTCCTATCCACCTCACGTTGGATTATCCCTCGGCACTCCATTAGATCCTCGTTATGTGCTTCTGGAAGTTCATTATGACAACCCAGCATATAAGGAAGGTGAGTTTGTTCTTCATATATTCTACCTATGAATTTAAAAAGTTTTGTAACTTCTGTCTTAGAGTCGAAATAAAATAGCACCGATTGTTAGAATAAAAATTTATGTTTATGATCCAAATTAGAATACTTTTTAGAGTAAAAGAGAGAACTGTTAATAATTACATTGGAACAAGAGTCATTACCAGCAGTGAACACAGCAAATGGGCCTTGTGGTCATTAATCTTAAACAAAGTTTGAGTACTACTTACCAGAAAGTAGAAGAATAGAGTCTTCCCTTTGTTATGTAAATTCATCCCAAATACAGTGTGCTTATAAACAGTTTCTAACTACACATCTGAAAAACTACCATTTATCACATTAGGAAATATTAAGCATTTTGTTGTGTGAAAGGAAAACCATAAATACACTCAACAAGCACTTAGAGACACTGCACCATATGAGGCTGAAATGAAAAGGGTACATACACTTGATTGCTGAGTTATGTAATATTCCAAACCCAATATGTTGAAAGATTTAATATGAAATCATCAACAGAAGCAACATAAAGCTATTGTTTTACATCAATTCATGCAATTGTTCAGCAAATATTGAACACCAACTATGTGCTGGGCCTGTGCTTAATGATATAATGCTTGTGCAAAACACCCTTGTTTACCCATGTGGAAATTATAGTTTTCCTACGGGAAAGAAAAACAATGGAATAATCACACCAATTAATATAAAATTGTGTATAATGTATGCTAACTGACCCAAAGGGCTAATTTGGTATTCACAGGTAGGTACGTCACCACTGCAGAAAGGAGTCTACTGATTTCGAAACTAATGGAGCAGATGTATGGAGTTTGGGATTCACATGCTCCCTCCTTATAAATGTGTCAAAACACAGAATGTGTCTTATTCATCTTTCATTCCACAATGCTTATTGTAGTGCTTTTCACATAATAAAGTCTCAATTAGTATTGACTGAATAACTGTCGAATGATTGGAAACATGGTGACAAACTATATAGAAAGTTAATTATTGATATTTTTCTCCATGGTTTCTCAACCAAGTGGTTGGTTTTCACCTCTGGGTAAATGTTATTGAACTTCACCAGTAAACCATATAAGACTTTTTGTTGAGTTCTTCTATACTCTAATGAATGACTTTAAGGTTTTCCTTCCTTTTAGATCATTGGAATAGATCAGCTAGACAATACAAACATTTCTCCTGTGAATGCAGACAATATGGCGACTCATCTTTTAATTCCCATTTGTGAAGCTGAGTGTTGTCTTCCATTAATCTTTGTTTGTATTCCTTTTCCTTGTGACAGCTTAGGGAAAATTAGTGAAACACTTCAACTGCACATAGGGATTGTTTTTTTTTAAGAATGTAAATTCACTTTTAATTATATATATACTCTTGTTCCAGGCTTAATAGATAACTCTGGACTGAGGTTATTCCACACAGCAGATATAAGGAAATACGATGCCGGGGTGATCGAGGCTGGCCTCTGGGTGAGCCTCTTCCACACCATCCCTCCAGGCATGCCGGAGTTTCAGTCCGAGGGTCACTGCACTCTGGAGTGTCTGGGAGAGGTATGCTGTGTCTCAGTCTGCGTGCTGCTCTGTACAGATCGGTTATTGTTCTTAGAAAACTCTGTTGGGGAAATTTCCTGCTTGCTCATTATCAATGTTTTTCTTATTGTCACACTACAAAACCATTATTTCAATTTTAGCAAGACCTTTGATTGCTTTTTCAAATCTTGAAGGCTACAGGAGTAGAATTCTGAAGATAAGAGTGACCCAGCATGTTTTTGGTCTTAGTCCCACCTCCTATGCTTATTTCATATTGGACACTTCAGTTTATCTTTTAAATTGTCTTCTTCTGTTCATGTAGTTTCTTTTCTCAACTTTACCTTTTATCTCAATTTTTCCATTATTTATTTTTATTTTTTTCTCTTTTTCTTTGCTTCATAGTTTCCTTCCCTTCTTTAAACAAAGAGCAAGAATAACTAATTTAAAACATAAACAGTAAAATGACAACAAACTCACAACTATCAACAATCAAATCTAAAAAGAATGAAAACAAAAAACAAATCAAGCAAACAACAGAACAGGAAGAGAATCACAGAAATGGAGATCACATGGAGGGTTATCAGCAGGGAGGAAAGGAGTGGGGGAAAAGGTACAGGGAATAAGTAGCATAAAGAGTAGGTAGAAAATAGACTACAGGAGGTTAAGAATAGTATAGGAAATGGAGAAGCCAAAGAACTTATAGGTACGACCCATGGACATGAACTAAGGCAGGGAGGATGTGGGTCAAAGAGGGTGTGCAGGGTGAAGGGGAAAAGGGGGGGAATGGGCAAACCATAATAGCATAATCCATAAACTATATTTAAAAAATACAGACTGGATAAGATACAACCATGTATAAGTACTTAACAATGGCTGCTTTCATTTATATTCATTTCTATTGAACGAAAGTATTTTAACATGGATCAGATTCTTTATGAATTAAAAGATGGTGTGATTATAGGCAGTGCGGGAGGCTGGTAAAGTGGAAAAAATGTTCTTGTGAGTTATTTAGATTGAAATTTAAATTGCCATTACATCACTTACAAGCTGTAGGACCATGGACAAGCCCATTTAATGCATCTCTCGCACTTGGTTTTCTTATCTGTAAATAATTTTGTCCTTTTAAGAGTTTTAATTTGCAGGTTTCTAACATACCAGAATATTTTTGCCAGGAGCTTTGACTTCCTGTTTACCTCTCAAAAGAAGGAAAAAGAAAGATAACACTTGGGAGTGGTCCAACAAATGTAGCTTCACAATGGTAATACTGGCGGGAATGTCACGGAAATCCCAAATTCTGAGTGTTTGGTGGCTCAAGCACTCATTCAAATTGCCTTAGCTTTTCTTTTCAGGTGTCCTTCCAAGTCACTTTTAACAAGAACTGTCTGAATACTCCCTTGTTGGGGCTAATCGAGTCTTCCTCTCTCCCCACCCCCAACCTGTAGGCTCTGGAAGCCGAAAAGCCCAGCGGAGTCCGAGTGTTTGCTGTTCTTCTTCACGCTCACCTGGCCGGCAGAGGCATCAGGCTGCGTCATTTTCGCAAAGGGGAGGAAATGAGATTACTTGCTTATGATGACAATTTTGACTTCAATTTCCAGGAGTTTCAGTATCTAAAAGAAGAACAAACTATTTTACCAGTATGAATGTTTTGTTCTTTCTCAGTGAATGTTATAAAAGTCATGAGACATGTGTCTGTTGAGAATTAGCAAGGTTTCTACTGGTGAAATGAATTCTTCACAGTATCCTGATTCTTAAACCACCCACAATAGATGATGCACAGTGTGGATGGAATGTGTTTGATCTGTTTTCCAAAACCAAGACTTATTTTTCTTGCTATTCCCAAGGGCACTTCACGTTATTGATTTAAAAAATAAATAAATATTGGGTTCCAAGCACTGACATTACTCTTCTTTTACTGGACTCCTCAGTTGAAATTTTTGGCTGCAATTCTGATAACGGTGAATCAGAGTTTCCTTATTCCATAGGGTATATTTTTTTAGAAGTTTCATTTCAGGAGACATGATTGCAAAGGTAACTCTCTTATTTGACAGTGGTGTTCAGACATGGCTAATTATATTGTGCTCTGGAACCTACTTGCACCAATACATGGGGCCATGGCCGAAGGACACGAAGAGAGTCGTATACCATAAGATAATGAAGGCTTTAAAAAGGTGTTTTTTTAAATTTTTTGGTGATGCTTCATTTTTTCAAAAATTTTTAGCCTATTTTACTTTTAAAAGTTCAATTTTACATACTGCTTTGGAAATGAGAGTAATAGCTATATCTTTTCTTACATGCAGAAATTCTCTGATACACCCTGAGAATAGAAAGATGAAGTGTGAGAAACACGGATGTAGTTAAGATTCTTCACTCTCTGTTTTGTGCCTGATCTTGTCTCGGGGCTTTCCAATCAGTTTTGCTGTGTTATCTCAGAGCTTCCCAACTGGTGGGCTGTGAGCAGCATATAAGTGTGTTGAGATATTAATTCCTGGTCCCTCCGACTGGCAGGGCAAGGAGGATGAATCTGAGGGCTAGCACCCCAAATTACCCATGTCTGACCCAGAAATAGCTGGTCCACTTACCTGAGTGGGCAGCCTAAAATAGTATTATTTTCTATGTGTGCTGAATTATCCAAATGATTGGAAAACAGTGGAAAAATAAATTACTATTAATTTGCCTCACAATTCTGTTGTCAGGAAATAAAGACCTGACTAAAGACCCCTAAAGAAAATAATGTAAATGAAGAGATAGCCATAGATAGTATCTATGGCTACCATTTATGAAGTGCTTAATCTCTACTAAGGATTAAATGTTTGTTTTGTCATTTAATCCCCTCAGGACAGCTGTACAAAATAAGTGCTATTTTTACCCTTTTTTTTTTATGTGAACACACTGGTCCCGATGAGTCATTTCCTTACTGAAGGTCATGCAGCTCGCACATGGTGGGGTCTGGCCCGAGCCCAGGGAGCCTTGCTTGTTTGCTTGCTTGCCTGTTGGTTGGGAATTTAATAAATGAAGGGTTTTCTCCCAAATCGAATTACTTAATGCATCCCTTCATATAGCAAATTCAACTGTCGGCCTACAGATGTATTTGAGGAATGGGACAGCATAAAACTCCAATCTGAAAACTCATACTTTTCTGTTTTAGGGAGATAATCTAATTACTGAGTGTCGCTACAACACAGAAGATAGAGACCTGATGACTTGGGTAAGAACATTTTTATTAGTAAAATTTATTTGAAGGAAGGGAGGAATGAACTTTGATTTTAAAGAGAAAGAGTAAAAAACATTCCTATGGGGAAGCAAAATTCCTAAAAGTAAACATGAAACATTATAAAACTGAAATTAAACTTGTTTTAACATTCTACCAGATTGACTAATGATACTATGGTAACATTTGCACTGGAATTTATTGACACTTTCATGAAAAACTATCCTTAGTCTTTTAGTTTTTTTTCTCACACACTATTATTAATAAAAGACCTGTGGTTACTAATGACCATGTACATGAGTCTGGATTTAGATGAATCAAGACTTCAAAAGAAAGAATGAGTTGCATGATCTTAAGGTTTCGGCCCCAAAGGGAAATTTTATCCCAACAGAGTTACTGGGGAGTTCTGCCTGATATTCAAGAATTAGATCGTTCAGGATTTGCTTATCTCTTTCAGAGAACACATTTCCCACCAACTCATTTCATGAAGTTAGCACAATCTTAAACTGAAACTGGAGAAAGGCAGTATGAGAGCAGTCAACAGTATGGACCCAATGGAAATATCTTTGACAAAAGTGTTATCAAATCCTGCATTATATAAAAATGTAATGTTAGGACCAACTTGGGTTTCACTAAGAAATATCAAATTGGCTTAAATTAGAAAATACATTAATGTCATCCTTGAAGTGTCCTTTAAGAGACTAAAGAAAAAAAGATGTATGATAACCTCAACTGGGGAAGAAAAGAATTATTCATGAAAATTTAGGTCAGTCGTGGGGGAAAAAAGAGCAAACCAGAAATAAGAGAGAATTTTCTTCACAAAATAAAAATTGGCCGTGAAAAATCTATAGCAAATATGGAACTAAATGAAGCACTAGAAGTATTTCTTGAAAATCAGGAAGACAGGGATATTTAGTATCACTATTTCTAGTCAACATTGTACTGGAAAAAAATGAGAGGTAAGGTCAGAAAGGAAGAGGCAAAGAGACAAAACACATTATTCCAGATATATAATTTTCTACACGAGAAGTCTTCTCAAAATTGGTCATATCTAAAATTAATTGTATTTTAGTACTTAAGAAATTATCTCAAGAAGATACAATTAAAAACTCTAAGTTCTACAGAAATAAAATCTGACATTAGCTGTGTTTGATCTTTGTGGAAAAAAATTGTAAATATGCATAGCAGGACATAGAAGAAATGTGTTAAAGAAATTAAGAGATACTATGTTGATGGGTAGAAAAGCTCAGTAAAATAAAATTAATTCTTCTATTTACATTGACCTATAACTTTTATATAATTTCAGTGAAAATTCAGAGAGGTTTTAGGATTGGGGACTATGGTATTAAGAAATCCTCACCTAGACACAGATATTCTCCCATGTAGTAAGTAATCTTATAAAACTTTGACAGTTTTAGCCTTTACATGAAGAGAGTTAATTCTAAAATCTACATAGAAGAGCAAAGTGTTAATAATAGTGAGGACACTACTAAAAAGAGCAAGATAAGAAACAAACTACAGGAGATGAAGTCTTATTTTAAAATTACGGTGATTAATAGTGTGTTTGAGTCCAGAGTTAGAATATTGAAACAGAGTAGGGGCTGTGGAAACAGACCTACAAATCCTTCATATGGAAACTTGATTTAGGAGAGACATGGCATTCAGACAAGTAAAAAAGGGTGGACTTTTCATTAAAAAATACTGACACAATTGGGTATCCAAAAGACAAAAGTAAAATTATGTTTTTATCTTGCAAGATATACAGAAAGTCAACTCCAGATAAGTTAAATATTTAAATATGAAGAGGAAAAATTTAAAACCTTTAGAAAAAATATATGAATGTGTCTTTATGACTTTGGGGTGGGTAAGAATTCTTTAATAAAGTATAAAAGCACAAAATATGAATTAAAAGATTGATGAATTTGACTACATTAAAGCTTTTGGTTACAAAAAATGGTTAAGTAATGAAAAGAAGTTTTAAACTGGAAAAAAACATTTGTACTACATAGATTAAAACAGCATTACTATTCAGCATTTAAAAGAAATTTTATTATTCAGTAACATAAGACAAACATACACTAGAAACAAAAGATAAAAACATTTCATAGAAATAAAAGTCCAAACAGATAATAAACATATGAAAGGATCCCTGATTTTACTTGAAACCAGAGTCAGGCAAATGTAAACCAGGGTGAGATATTGTATACCTAGCAGTTTGGCAACATTTAAAACTGTAATTCCAGTGTATTGCAACTAGACCCCTCATATGCTGTTGAATATAAATTTATAAAACCACTTTGGGGGAAAACATGGCATTCTTGAGTAGGGTTGGAGATGGAGATATACTCTACCCAGTTCCATTCCTCTGTGGATTTAACCTTGAGGTTGCTTGTGCAGGAAGTGTTCCAGGAGAGGAATGTATGAAATAGTCATAGTAACACGTAGCAGCCCAGGAACAGAATTCTGGAAACAACTCCATTATTTATCTAAAGGAAAACAATAACAACAAAAAACATAATACAATATGTCCATATAGTATATAAGTAATATATAGTTATCAAAATTAATGAACTAAAGTAATTCATATATTAACAAATCTATTTGAATAACATAAGGTTGATTGAAAAGAGCAGATTTGCAACTGACTCTATGTGGTTGTGATATCATGTATCTAGAGTTCAAGAACACACAAAATTAAACATGTATTAAGGATACCTACATCAGTGAACTAAGTGTACAGTGTAATGAAAAGCAATAGAAAGATTAACAAAATATTGAGATCAGCATCATCTTTGGTCTGGTTAGGGAAGAGGAGAGTTGAGAAAAGCACACAGAAGGTAGTCTGGACGCTGATGTTGGCATTATTTTTCTCACACCTCATATAATTTTGTTTGCATGAAGTATTTTATTAAATATATAGTAAATTATTGTTTTAGTGTCTGTTTTGGTGCTCTGCCTTGATACTTTCCCTTTTCAGATCCAAGGCAGCTAAACCTCAGCCATGACTGTATCCCTCACATTGACTTTGGTGCCAGAGAATGGCTCACTTAAAGTTACACTTTCTCTAGTGTGGTGGCCAGCAGCT
Source organism: Sturnira hondurensis (assembly GCF_014824575.4). Lineage (NCBI taxonomy): Eukaryota > Metazoa > Chordata > Mammalia > Chiroptera > Phyllostomidae > Sturnira > Sturnira hondurensis. Next base: position 6,519,179 of record NW_028077105.1, read on the forward strand.
AAAGACTGGTGGTTGTGAGATTTCAAAGGCCCAGTTCCTTCCTACAGTTTGATAAAACTCTAAGTAGCTACCTCAGCTCGAGGATAGATTCAATATGGTATTTACAGGAGCCTCAGATGCACCCCTATTCATAGAATGGCTTCTCCCTTTGCTCAGTCCTGCCTTGCTCATCTAGGGTAAGGCATTATGTTTTCGCAATGTGTAGTCATTGTATATTAGCCACTATATAAGTTTATAATCATGAACAATGTTATTAAGTTATTCACCTTAATTTTTGAAGGATAAATAATATGCTGAATACATAATTGTTGATTAATTTATTTTCCCCTACAGCAGTTGAATGTGTAATTTCAATATCTTCTTGTTACTTTCATCATTCAGGATGAAATGTCAGCTGTCAATTGTATTATTGTTCACCTAAACATGCTATGTCATTTTTCCTTTGCTCTTTCAAGGTTTTCTTTTTTTCTTTGACTCTCAGCAATAGGAACTATGATGTGTCGAGGTATGGCTCTCATGGTATTTGTCTTTGGCATTTGTTGAGCTTCTGGGGGTTATGAGCTAATATTTTTTTACTAAATTTGGGAAGATTTGAGCCATTATCTTTTAGTTTTTTGTAACCCTTTCTTTTTTCTCATTCTGGAACCCCAATTTCATGGGTGTTGGAACACTTAAACTTGTCCTACTGATCTCTGGGAAATTTTCAGGTGCTCTGTCTTGTTTTCACTCTTTCTGTTCTTTAAATTGGATCATTTCTGTTGATCTACCTTCAAATTCACTGATTCTTTCCTCTTCTATCTCAGATTTGCTGTTGAGCTCATCCTGTAAATTTTTAATTGAATCATGGTATCTTTCAACTCTAGAATTTTATTTGGTTCTTTTTGTTTTTTTTTCTGATGTCACCCCTATTTGTTCACTCATTTTTAATATATTTGCCTTTCATTACTTGAATGTCTTTTTTAACTCCTTAAATATATTTGTACCTGCTTTTAAGTTTTTGCTAAATCCAGTGACTCTATTCTCTCACAATTAGCTTCTACTGATTAACCTTTTTTCCCCTCTGTATACAAGTCAGTTTTTCTTTTCATGTTTAATAACTTTTAGTTGAAAATTGGACAGTGTAGATAATATGCTGTATCAATTCTAAATTCTCTTCTTCTGAGGATCTTTGGTGTTTTTTTTTCTTTTACTTTAATAGATAACTTACTACCTAGATTCAAAATGTGAAATCTGTCCCCCTGTGCTACACAGCTGCTGATATTGACACAGATGTCAATGAGACTATTGAGACTAATGAGAAAATTCGTTGCTGCCAGGCAAATACTCTTACAACTGCCTGATGGGTACCATGTTAACCAAATGCCCCCATAATCCTCTGAAATCTTCACCATGGTGAGAAGTTAATGTCATTTCAACAGAAATTTAAGAAGATTATGAGGTCATTTAAGGAAGGCAACTTTTAAAGTGATGGAAGTAATTCTATGGACTTTAAATGTGTTACTACCTTTTAACACACTAAATTGTCCTTGATATTATGTTTGAGCTTTAAGGTTTATTACATTTTAATACTGGAAGGAACTGTATGACCCTGGTGGCTTATGTGCTATAAACGCCCCAGTTAGTGGCACATGCTTTTCTAAACAAAACATCTCCATTTTCAGGGAGGCCTGAGCACCAGGAGTGAAATGTGTCTCTCCTACCTTCTTTATTACCCAAGAATTAATCTTACTCGATGCGCAAGTATTCCAGACATTATGGAACAGCTGAAGTTCATTGGTGTCAAGGAGATCTACAGGCCAGTCACGTAAGTGGTAAATGAATTTCATGGTAGGGGTAATATACTCCTCAAAAGGATGAGCATTAAGTTCATATTGAATTTACCACCATATTTCTTTCTGGGCTGTTCCATTTAGTTATTTTCAGCTGGGGAAACCAGGTGAGCTTCTTAGTTGCTTTGTCCAGGTCTGCAAGGCTACTTCCAGGTTCAGGGATTTTTCTAGGAGGACCTAAAGGGCCCAGCATATAGTTGTACTCATGGCTCATATTAATTATAGTGAGAAAATACAAAGAAAAATGAACAAAAGGAAAAACACATATGGGGCAAAGTCAACAGGAAAACAGGTGCAAACTTCCAAGAAATCCTCCCCAGTAGAGTGACACAGAATGTGTGGCATTCCACCAGCATCAAATTGTGAACATGTATGAAGTGTGGTGAACTGAAGAAGCTCATTAGAGACTCGGTGCCCAGAGATGTTATTGGGGGCTGGTCATACAGGTGCCCTCTGCTTAGAAAATACTTAAATTCCAGACTCTCAGGAGAAAAGCAGGTGTCCAGGAGAAACTACCCTGTTGCACAAACAGTCTAGGCACAAGGAGTCACTCTTATCACTTACAGAACATTGTGTAGTAATACAGAAAATTGGTTGCTATTCAAGGTCCCTGATGCCAGCCAAATGTCAAGCATCCAAGCAGACATTTCTAGAAACAGCAGTCTCAGGCAGGCTATGTTAACTCTTTCTGCACAATTGCAAGTCATAAGAATTAGTTAAGACAAAACAATCAACAGGGTAATTATTCCTGCCAAGTTAAAATTATATTCTCAAGTGGAGAAGAGAAAATAAACAAATAAACAATACAAATCTAAAAGTTCAGATATTAGGTGTTATGAAAATAATAGAGACAATGAAAGACGAGTGTAGCTGCTGTCAATCAGCAGTGAAAGCCTTTTGGGGGAGTTGTCTTAGCCTGGCCACTTTACCCCGAAGACTGTAAATGGGGTGGCTCAGGAACTCTCGAACCTGATTTCTCACAGTTCGGGCATCTGCAAAGTCCAAGATCAAAGCACGGGCAGATTCAGTGTCTGGGGAAGCCCCCCTTCCTCCTGGACGCTCATCTTCTCACAGTAACCTCACATGGCGGATGGAGCCAGGAGCTTTGTCAAGCTGCTCGTGTAAGGACACGAATCCCATAAATGAGGGCAGAGACTTACTCTTAAAGGCCCCATTTCCTAATAATGTCACCTGGGGTGACAGGATTTCAGCCTAGGAAATTTGGGACATTCAATCCATGGCAGGAGGTGATATTTGAGTAGAGATCTAAGTGGTGGGAAGCCAGCTGTGCAAAGATAGTCAAGAATACCCTATGCAGAGAGGAGAGTCAGTGTAATGACCTGGTGGTGGGTGGAAGCTATCATGTTCAAAGGACAACACGAAGGTAATTTGGCAGGAGCAGGGGAATGTGGTTGGGGGTGAGTGAGAGGTCTGACAGAGAGTGGGGCCGATCACGTAGGACTTAGGCTACCTGAGGACACAGGGTTTTAAGTGCAAAGGGAAGACACTGTGCTAAAAGAAGTCAGTTTGGCGGTTGTGTTGAGAAGAGACTCTAGGAGGGGAAGATTGGAGAGAATAGTATCAACCAGGAGACCATTGTGATTGTTCAGGGCAGAGGTGAGGTGCCCGGGACCACACGGTGGCAGCAGAGTCACTGAGAAATGGTTACATCAGGTTACCTTTCCAAGGGAGCACTCACTGGACTTGTAGATTGCTTCCATCTTAGGGAGCCGGTCAAAGACGGGGAAAACTGAAGGAAAAATGACACCATGTGAGTGGTGTGATGGTGTGTGGAAAACTGTCTGAAGGAGAAATTAAAAATTTCTGTTTTGGATGTATTAAAGTTGTCTGTAGAAAAAAAAAAAGAAGAAGTAGGGTGCCTAGTGGAAATTTTGAAGGGTAGATTTTGCTTTAATATAGGGAAGAATTTTCTAATGATTAGGAGTTTTCAAAATGAAAGAAACTGATGTAATTAGGCAAAAGTTACACATAGATTTTTGAGGGGGCTATATTTAAGGAGAGGGTAAAAAACAATGAGGATGTGGTAAAATTCAAATGCTGAAGGAGAATATAATTATGGTCTACTTTTTGTTTCTAAATATTATAGGGATTATAACTGATGAGCTAAAACACTTTTTAAAAATTAAACTTATGGTTCATAAATGTGTTGTACTGAGTTCGTATCAGGAGAACCCAGTGACCACCAGAACGGAAGGCTGGATCCACCAAGACACAAGTAACAGAATGCTTATACAAGTTAGTTTGTGAAGTATTTTCAAATGCATGGTTGCATGTAAGCTATTTACAGACGATCCTAGTAGGTGAAGTAGGACGTGCCGTCCTAATTTTACAGAGGAGGAAAAGGAAGCTGAGAGGTTATAAAAGTGTTCAGTGTTCTGTGGTTTATAGGAAGTGGCAGAGCTATTGTGGCTTCTATACTGTGGTCTCTGATTTTATTTGTATGTAACTATATACGTCTTTTATTAAAAATTAATAATTATATTTTGAATAAAATACTGCTTAAAAATCAAAACAGCACATAAAATGCCATTCTAAAAACACTAGAATATAGTCTTGTTTTTAAAATATTGCTACCATATTGTCCCCTACAAACATTTAAGTAGCTTTTTTTTTTCCTTTAGAATATTTCTCACATATTGACTGGAACTTTTTCCTGATCAACAGTTAATTTGAAAGAATGTTGAAACAAATGGACTTTCAAGGCTGTGTGTTTAGAAGATGGTGATTCAAAACACATTCTCTTTTTGAACATTCTATAGTAGAATTATTTTCTTTGGGTTCCTATTGTGTAAAGCCTCAGGAAGCTCTGTTCCCGTGTCCCCGTGTCCCCATGAGTTCTCTGTCCCCATGTCCCCATGAGTTCTGCCAGTGTCCTTGCCTCTGGTCTCCCCAGGAAATCCTGCAGTTGGATTTTCCTCACTGAGAAGGACAGAACTGCCTCCCGGAACAAGGCCAGTTTGAGATGTAACTGCCTACGTAAAATCATCTAACTACAGGTTAGATGTATTTGTTCTTATGAGTGAAAAGAGCCTCTGTTATGAAATACGTGTTTGGACTTTAAATCAGACTTTCAGTCCAGTTCATCATCACAGCAACACAAATATTTTTGAAGGGCAAACTCACAAGGTGCTGGTTAAAAGATCAGAAAAAGGGAAATGGTTTGGGGGCTTTTTCTGGTTTTGCTCAAAATAAAATTCCTAATTTGGCTTCAGGATTCAACACGAAAAAGGAATACCATCTACCTATAACCCCAAATCTCCTCTTTCATACTTTTAATAATTCAGTAGGTGCTCCATCTCATTTTAAACATCTCATAGCAACCCTGAGATCAGAGGATGGCTTTGTTGAGAAATTGAGACAACCACATGCTGTTTCTGCATTTGTTTGTTCTGGGGGGGGGGGGGGGGCCTCCCATAGAGCTGGCCAGGCTTGAGGAAGAACAAAAACTCACAAAACTAGATGACAGAATAGATGAGTTTTTATCAGTTCTCTGGTCTCTGAAACATCACTCATCGATGCAGCTCCGGGAAGGTTTAGGTGATGGAAAACTTCTTCTTTTTTTTTGTTCTATCCCAAAAGAGAATCAAGAGAGGTTTTGTCTTTTTTTAATTTATATGAAAAATCACTTTATGTTTTTAATATGTGAAAATCACAAATGCTTATTATAGTTTAGGTAATGCAGAAAAATGTTTGACAAAGGATAAACGCTGTCACCTCAAATTCTATTAGAAAAAAAAATACTAATAACATTAACTAAAAGCTATTACAGACACCTTCCTGTGTAGGTATCGATGATATAAAGATGAATAGATTATGTTATAAAGATTATAACTTGTTCACTTTTTAAAACAAAAACGTTAAAATTTAATTTTTCTTTAATTTATTAGAAGAAAATCAACTGAACTAAAAGTGAAGAGTTATTGAACTTCAAATAAATGATGCTGCTGTTTTTAACAACAACAGACAGTAATTAATAAAAGGGCTCACAAATGTTAAGAAAATATATTATAAAAAACATTAGGTATTTGTCTTTCACCACCTGGTTTATTTTGCTTAGCATAATGCTCTCCAGTTCCATCCATGCTATCACAAAAGGAAGAAAATACCACATGATCTCACCTTTAACAGGAACCTAAACAACAAAACAATCAAACAAGCAAAATATAACCAAAGACACTGAAATAGAGAACAGGCTGACAGTGACCAGAGGGGAGAAGGGAGGGAATTTCAGGAAAAAGGGGGAAGGGTTTGCAGGAGCTAGTATAAAGGACACATGGACAAAAACAAGGTGAGTAGAAATGGGAGGGAGGTGGTGAGCACTTGGGGGGGTAGGCTGGGTTGGAGTAAAAGACAGAAAACTGTACTTGAACAACAATTAAAATAAAAAAAGATAACGGTGCCCTGGCTGGTGTAGCTCAGTGGATTGAGCGCAGACCTGCGACTCAGACAATCGCGGTTCAATTCTCAGTCAGGGCACATGCCTGGGTTGCAGGCCAGTTCCCTGCAGGCCAACTCCCAGCAGGGGACGCACAAAAAGCAACCATACATTGATGTTTCTCTCCCTCTCTCCTTCCCTTCCCCTCTAAAGATAGATAAATAAAATCTTAAAAAAAAAAAAGATAACGGTTGCAATTCAAACCTAAAAAAGCCATTAACATGTTACACTCACTTTTTAGAAACTACATGGTAGGGTCTTGTCTTGGTCTTTTTGTTTTTATTTTTTTCTTTTTAAAATTTGGGATTTGGGGTGATTATTTTCTTGTTTTTTGTTTTGTTATTGTTTTTCTTTTCCTTCTTTCCCCGCTAAACTACATGTTTCGATTTTAGATCGTTGAAAGATGAGGAGGATATCCATACATCACATTGTATCCACCCCTCCCTTTGCTGTACCTCCAAATATTTATTATTTATATTACAATTTTTGTATTATCGAGATTTTAATTGTTTACATTTAATTTTGAAACTTAATTCGAACAATATTTAATGCAAATTTAATTTTTAAATAGATTTAGTGGTAATTCTGAATCTTCATATGATTTCTGCCGTCTTGAGTTTTTTAATTTGATTCATTGGGATTTGAGTCTCAACTTATTTAATCAAGAAGGACTTCCAGGTGTTTTGTGCCCAGAGTTCTCTGACATTTGAGAATTTCTGCATTTATATTTGGACAGAACTTGGCTGGGTATAACACGGTGGGGTCGTACCTCCACACCCCCTCCGGAGGTCTCTTCGGATGAATGGGCACTTGTCCTTGACTTCTGAACACACGAGTTACACTGAACACGTTGGATTGCTGGGCATCTGGGTTAGTACCCAGTGGGGAAATCACTGCATTGTATCTAAGTTTACATTTCTTTCATCGGACTCTCAACATTTTATCCAAGATGGTGGATCTTTGTGGGTTCTCTTTGTACAAAGGAATGTAGAAATGCTCCTATGGCTTACCATTCTTCTCAATGTTTTGTGTTTTCAGTATTTTAAATTTTTTCTATTCTGGTATGTATATAGCGTGATACCATATTGTGGTTTTATTTTCCATTTCCTTTGTGACTCAATCTTAAGCCTCTTTTCACATGCTTATTGGTCATTTATATATGTTCCTACTTAATTGTTCAAATTTTTGTCCACTGTTTAGTTGGGTTATTTGTCAAATTATTGACTTGTAGGAGTTCTTTCTATTTTTAAAGAGTTCTTTATGCTTGGATATAAGTCCTTTGTCAGATATATTTTTGCAAGTAATTTCTCCCAATCTGTGGTTTGATTTTCATTTTTAGCTGTAGTTTTTGAAATTCACTTTATTATTTATGGTTTGTTTTATACTTTTAATATTCTATGTAAGGAGTATTTGCCTGCCTAAGGTCATAAAGATTTTCTCTTCTTTTTTTTAAGCTAAGAAGTTTATTGTTGTAGGTTCTACATCTTGGTTGATGACACATTTTGAATAAATATTTGTGTGGACTGAGATAAATGTGAGGTTTGTAGTTATTCACATGGACATCGAATTGCTCAAGAACCAATACGATGGAGAAAACCTACCTTTTCCCTATTGAATCCCACTGGAATCGTTGTTGAAAACCATTTATCCATCTGTTGACTGTTTCTGGACTCTGAATTCTGTACCATTGTTGTACATGTTTAGCCTTAATACAATACCACACTCAAGTATTACAGTTTTATAGTTTGTCCCCAAATTAGAGGGTGTAAGTCCCCAAATGTTGTTGTTTTTTTCTTTTTCCCAAATCACTTTGGAGAGTCTATTTCATTGTTGGATATATTTTAAATCAACCTGTGAATTAGATTAAAATTTCAAAGAAAAGTCATTAATATAAATTATTAATGTGATTTACTTTGTCAACTACAGTAATGTACAAATAATACCCTTTTTAAAGTATTCATTTGGGGTAGATGTTTGCATACTGCCCAGATGTGCAGAAATGTAACTTTTAATTTCTAGAACATTCCAGATATTCTTAACTCTCAGTCTCAGAATAGCAGAAGAATGTGCTACTTCAAAATTATGTATTTCTGGCTAAAAGCTTAGTCTTAGAAGAGAAGATACTCAAGATAAAAACATTCATTTTTTCAGGATTTTTGTTCTTTCTGTTTTGTCCTCTTTTCTCCAGGGGTCAAAGTGCGGTGCAGTTTGACCCCTGGAAGACAGGCTGGAGGAGACGGTGTGAGATTATTATAGAGTAGGGGCGTGAACGAAGTTAGTAGGAGTGGAAAGGAAACACTGAACATGAGACAACGACGCCATCTCAGAGAGTCTGGTGACTGTGCTCCCAGTTATCAGTCATGCTATGCTGTCCCCAACATACGAACTTGTGGGTTTTTCCTTTTTACATCTTTTCCACATATGTATAGTAAGTTGACAAATGTCTTCATACCTCATGTCAAAATATCCTACTTTGCTAATATATTCTAGCGGCAAAGCTTATCAATGTACGATAATAACAGTATTCGTTTTTATCAGTAAGTCTGCAGAAAATTTAGAGGATTTAAGCCGCCTCGGATCATTGGTAGAGATTCTAGTGCCTCCTTGTGGTGAGTGAGATGGTTGCAGGTTGATGATTCCTCCCCTCCTGTCCTTCCCATGCTCTGCCCCTCATTATTTCCCTATTTATGAAGTTGAGTTTCTTTTTTTCCCCAGATACCTTGCCCTTTTGAAAGTAAATTTTATTTTAATATTTTATTTAAAAACTATTTTATATTTAATGAAATCTAGATGTAGCTTTTATTATATTTAAAAGGACATTGTATATAAATATAATAGTCCCCTTTCAAGTGTTTATTTTGTACTAATTCTGGTATTTATCTCTACAAGTCTTCACAGCAGGTTTCATTTTAAAGTGCAATAAATTCTAGGTCATTGGTAGATATGCTTAATGTAATGTGATACCGACGCTCTTTATGTCATTCAATTTTAAAGTCTTTGTACAAAGTGCAGTTAAAACTCAACAAAAATATATTGACTTTACTGAAAGGAAAAATGGAAGTTAGGACTAAAAAATAGAAAAGTCACCATGTATTCTGCGTTGCTTTTTCACTGTATTACTAGAGTATGGAGGACATAATTTTAATTTGGTCATTACAAATTTATCTTTAAACTCTAAAGATAACTCTAAAAATAATAAGGGATTTTTAATGTACTTACAAAGATAATATCAATACGTCTGACTAGGTTATGTATGTAAGAGAAGAAGCTGTGAGGATCAAATACTAAAATGTAGATTCCTCGGCTGGAGGTGAGTTACTTGGTTATTTGGAACGTCCTCTAGGGAGGTCATGGAGCTAGACACCTGCTGGTCACCCATGGCAGCCTCCTGGGAGGTCCGTGGTTAGTTCGTGTAACTTTGTGTTGTGTGTCAACATTTATACTTTTCCTTTTTCACAAATCAATAATATAAAGTTATATTTAATGAAGAGTATGTTTTCAAGCAAGTCTTGATATTTTGTGGTTTGTTCTTTCTTTCTTGGACATTTAACATGGCTTTTACTTGTTTTTAGAGCAGCAAAGTAGAAGCAAAGCCTATCACTGAAGAATATGTTTTTTTCTGCAGTAAAAATTTAAAAACACTGGTTCGTTTTCTAATCTTTTGAATTTATCTCCATGTAGGCAAAGCCAGCACAGGGCAGCCACTAGAGGTCAGGCCTCTCTAGTGTAAAAATGTATGTGGAATTGAAATTTTGGTTTTGTTAGTGTCCCTGTAAAGACCCTACACATTTTTAAATTACACTATTACAGTATTTAGAATTGTTTGTTTATCAGTTATATTGTTACCTAAAGACAAAACAAATAAATAAGGAATTGTGAGAGTCTGGGGAAGCCTTCTGACTCTGGGGAAGCCAAAATTACTTGTCTAAAAGTAATATTCATCTCCTAGTAAAACAAGGAATTTCACTGTTTAAAAAGACTCCTCCTTATTTAGCGTGTATTTCCCCTGGTAACTGCTGATGGGTTCATCAACGTGTTGCGTTAGGTCATCTACGTTCGTAAAAATGAACAAGAACGAAGTCTATTTTAGAATGTTGGAAAGGAATGGAGACATGGAATGCTTTTATTCTGAATACAACTAATTGTATATATTTTTATTTTTAATTCAGGACCTGGCCTTTCATTATCAAAAGCCCCAAGCAATATAGAAACCTTTCCTTCATGGAGGCCATGGATAAGTTTAAATGGACTACAACGGGAGGTCTGTCCTTCAACAAGCTCGTCCTCAGCCTGCCGGTGAATGTGAGATGCTCCAAGACAGACAATGCAGAGTGGTCGGTGAGCCCTGCATTTTGATCTTTGGGGAAACCAGATCTCACTTTTTACCTTGAATCTGCAACAGGTAGAATCTAAGGAACAGACAAATATCCATAAATACAACAAATCCGGCTGATAATGATTACTTGGGTTGACCAAAATCTGATTTCACTCCCTTTAAACAGGGAAACTTACTCTAAAACAAAAGCTGTAGCGAAACAGCAATAGCACAAGATGAGAGTTTCAGGGAGGGAACCTGTTTTGTGTCTCTTCTGCGCCAGGGCTGTGTCTGACCCTCCCTCAAATCCCTTAAGGTGGTGACTCTCCTGGTGTTCCAAACCTTCAGCAGCCCCTCAGTCCCTCAGTCCCCCACCACTCTGATCCCTGCAGAGGTGAAAGAAAGGGCTGGCTGTGCGTGGGAGGTTGGCCAGGGCTCTGCTCTTACATCAAGCACTCGTTGGCGTTGTCTGTCTGCTCTTCCGTTCTCAGATCCAAGGGATGACAGCATCACCTCCAGACATAGAAAGGCCCTATAGAGCAGAACCTTTGGTGTGCGTCTCTCCTTCCTCATCTCCGAACAGAAACCCCTGCCTCAGGCTGCTGGTGTGCTTCGTAGTCCTGGGCAGCATGCTGAACCGCTTACACTTGTGGTCCTAATTCAGCAGTCCTTGGAGACCATGTTTTCTGTGATCTGAAACTGTCATTTAACATGAGACTCAAACCACTTTGGGCCTGAGGAGCGAGTGTGAAGATCGTGGAGACTCACCTTTCGTGTACTCCCTCCCCCCACTCTCCCAGTGCACCTGAGAGATGTCACGGGTTCTCTTCCTTCCTTCAGAAGTGTCTGATAAAATGTATCAATCACCAATAAAGCAAAACTGGCCTGGTAATGTTACCTTTATAAAACTTTGGACAAAGTCAAGTGGAAGTAAAAGAAATCTTTATTTACCTCTGTATTACGTTTTATTTAAACACTCATACTTGCTATTTTACTTTTTAATTTCTCTTTGGCTTCTATACTCCTTTTAAAAAATACTTTCATCTTGGAAATATAAAAGGACGTTCTCTCCCCCCATTGTGGGTGTCCCCCTCTTTATCATTCTTTGCGTGTGACTTCCCACGTGGAACAAAGGTCCCTCCTGTCTCTCGACGTTACCTAGTTCTGTTCTTTCCTGTGGGTTACCCGTGGGTCCCAGCCACCGTCCTTGTTGGTGATGCCCATTCCAATCTCTTCCTTTACCGGAGCCTAGTGCTGCTCTCAAACTACCCAAACCCATCTCAGACAACGTTTGCATCCTTCCATGCTCCGCACTGGCCAGGTGAGTGTTTCCTTGAGATGTGTCACTATCCGAAAAGAAAGAGGCTACAGGAAATATGGAAGTGGTACCCCACTGACTGTAGGCTAGGGGAAAATGGAGCTGGCTGCAAACCCTGTGCTGGGAGAGGTCTATTGTGAGGTTCCAGGTCAAAGGTCAGACAGGGTGGATGAGGCGGGTGTGAGGTCCATGTGGCACCTCAGTGACTGCCATTGGGCATACTGGCTCAATCTGAGTCACAGTTGATGTCATAGATTTATTTCTATATTAGTTAATAGACCAACTTTCCATAATAAAATTGTTACCAATTGAGAATCTTATGACTTTTTTGGTTTTCTTTGTGTAATTTAGCCAAATCTTGCTTTGTGTCCTTTCCTTATTTCTTATGTTTGGATCAATATTAATAAACTAATAAAATTAAATTTTTGTGTGGTATCTTAAACATTCCTTGAGAAATAGAGATTCCGTACTGATGTTTCCAGTCAAATCAATTAGATAGGCTGCAGTTTTCCATTCCACGTTTAAGCCCTTTCTGCCAGACGAACAATGTCTTCAACACAAACTATACTGTCTTTTATTTTATTTTCCAATTTTTTTATTTAATTATTTTTCAAGTACAGTTTTCTGTCTATTACTCCCATCCCATCCCACCCCCGTGCTCCCCCCTCCCTCCCATTTCCACCCTTCTCAGTTGTTGTCCATGTATCCTTTATATATGTTCCTCTAAATCCCTCCCCTATTTCCCCTGAAATTTCCTCCCCTCTCCCCCCTGGTCACTGTCAGCCTGTTCTCTATTTCAGTGTCTTTGGTTATATTTTGCTTGCTTGTTTGTTTTGTTGTTTAGCTTCCCGTTAAAGGTGAGATCATATGGTATTTGTCCTACAACACCTGGCTTATTTCACTCAGCATAATGCTGTCCAGTTCCATCCATGTTGTTGCAAAAGGTAGGAGCTCCTTCTTTCTTTCTGCAGCATAAAATTCCATTGTGTATATGTACCATAGTTTTTTGATCCAGTCATTTCCTGACGGGCACCTAGGTTGCTTCCAACTCTTGGCTATTGTAAATTGTGCTGCTATGAACATTGGGGTGCATATGTTCTTTGGGATTGGTGTTTTAGGGTTCTTAGGATACAATCCTAGCAGTGGAATTGCTGGGTCAAAAGGCAAGTCCAATTTTAGTTTTCTGAGAAAATTCCATACTGTTTTCCATAATGGTTGTACCAGTCTGCAATCCCACCAACAGTGGACCAGAGTCCCCTTTTCCCCACACCCTCTCCAACATTTGTTGTTTATTGCTTTGTTTATGATAGCCATTCTCACCGGTGTAAAGTGGTATCTCATTGTAGTTTTAATTTGCATCTCTCTGATAGCTAGTGATATTGAGCATCTTTTCATGTGTCTCTGGATCCTCTGTATGTCCTCCTTGCAGAAGTGTCTGTTCAAGTCCTTTCCCCATTTTTTAATTGGGTTAGTTGTCTTCTTAGAGTGAAGTCGTGTGAGTTCTTTGTATATTTTGGAGATTAAACCTTTGTCTGAGGTATCATTGGCAAATATGTTTTCCCAAACAGTTGCTTCTCTTTGTATCTTGACACTGTTTTCCTTAGCCATGCAGAAGCTTTTAAGATTGATGAGATCCCATTTGTTTATTCTTTCCTTTATATTCCTTGCTCTAGGGGATATATCAGTAAAAATGTTGCTGCGTGAAATATCTGATATTTTCCTGCCGATGTTCTCCTCTAGGACTTAAATGGTGTCATGGCTTATATTTAAGTCTTTTATCCACCTTGAATTTAACACCCCACTGTCAGAAATGGACAGATCTTCCAAACAAAATATCAACAAAGATATAGCTGCACTAAACAACACCCTAGATGAAATGGACTTGACTGATATATATAGAGCCCTTCATCCCAAAGAAGCTAAATGCACATTCTTTTCAAATGCACATGGAACATTTTCAAAGATAGACCACATGATAGGACACAAAACGAGCCTCAACAAATTCAAGAAAATTGAAATCATACCAAGCATTTTCTCTGACCACAAGGGACTGAAATTACAAACCAACCCCAAAGAAAAAACCCCAAACACCCAAAATCATGGAGATGGAATGGTATGCTATTAAACAACGAATGGGTCAAGATTGAAAGTAGGGAAGAAATATACTGTCTTTTAAATAAGTATTATGTTTTGGGGTGCTTCCTTCCTGATTCCGAGAATTTTACCCATATAATGAAATGTCTGTAATATTTATGAGCCATATTTTATAGCCAAATTTTTTTATTTCTTAACTGCTATATCAGATTCTATGATTTTTCATCCAAATATCTAAATAAGAAATATGATAATCCCAAACATTCTCTATCTGAAATTTTATGTTTATTTTTTTCTTCAGAATGTCTGAATCTGAGATGTCAAAGCAAAATGATTTCCTTTGGAAATTATGGAATATTACATTTGTGTTCATTGTTCTTGGTAAGGAAGGCAAACACACTGGCTAGAAAACGATGCACAGCTTCTGGAGGCTTGCGTTTTTGGAGCCACGGGAATCTGCTTTTCCAGCTGATGTGACTAAGAATAAGGCTGACATTCTTCTCCTAGGAATTCTCATGCATATATGTAATTTTGAGGAATTGACTGTCTATCAAGTGAAAATCCCGTAGGATTCTGATTGTATTCCAAGTTCATTTGCTCTTACATTGAAAGGCCTTCCTGAGAGAGCCCATTGCTGTGCTGGATCCAGTCACATCATCTGTCTGAGGAGATCAGGAAGGAGTGCCTGAGACCCATTTACACCCATTTGTTGTAGATGGGTGAGGCGAACCACCCATTTACAATGGTCCCTGACTTCATCCTTAATGCAGGGAGGGTTGGAGAGACTTACCTGATGAAAACAATATTCATCAAGGCATGTGAGGTTGAGGGTATCTTGCATGATCATTTTCTCTGAAGAGGCATCAAACAGGAGCAAAAGAGTCCTAGTAGTGAGAAGAGTGATACATTCAACAGTGGCAGACATATTAGGAGCTTTGAACTTTCTCCTAAGGGCCACGGAGGACAATGGCACTTACAAGCAGTACACAGTTGCATTGTACAATTTGCTCAACCAAATGCTTATTGGTGAATACACTGGCCATTTCTAGTCAATATGATAAACATTGCTGTGAATAACATTCCTATAACTAAAACTTTCATATCTATAAAAAGTCCTTGTAATAAGTTACTGTAAGTAAAATTACAGACTTAATTGTATATGTTTGAGAATTTTAATTTAATTATTATAAATAGTTGTGAATTTGGATGAGTATTACTAGATGTCTTCAACTTGTTCAAATTATTCTCAAATGGTTTAGAGAATTCAATCTGTATCTATTATCTACAAGGAGAGTATGGTAATTCAAATATGATAAAATGATAATAATTGAGGACTCTGGATGATGGATTCAGGAGGGTTTTTAAATGCTACTGTAACATTGTAACTTTATGAAAAAGCCCATTCATTGTCATGAGCATCACTTCTCTGTAGACTGTTTGGACCATGAACCTAGTTTACATGTTAGTTTGCTCATCTTAGCCCTGCAAGACCTCGACTGACAGTCGTATCCAAATCCAGCAGAGTCAATGGCATTTTATGGGCAGAAATTGGTCAGTTGAATAGACTCACAGCAGCATCCCTTACTCCCTCAGCCAGAGTTGTGGTCCATGGGAAATACAGAGTCATGGAAAATTGTTACAAAGTTAAACAGACTTACTGCCGAACTTCTCAGAGTCCCCACTATATAAAAATATGCATTTGAAAGTCAATAGAGGTTATGTAGTATGAAATATTACTCGAACTCACCGACCAGTGTCCCTATGCTGCGGTGGAGGAACTTTCCCCCAGGGAACACTTTGGGGTGCACAACTTTCCCAGCAAAGCACTGTCCGGTTTCTGTAACAGCTGTGATTCCCAGCTGTGCTTGGGCACCTGCACAACAGCTGGATAGACATGGACATCCACTTGTGTTCACTGTCTTTTCCTCATGTGCTTTTTATTTTGCCAACAAACAAACACTGTTTTTTCAAATTAAAGTTAGTATAATTTACATAGAGCAAAGAGGGTAATTTACCCCTTTTAAAAAAGAATGTGATAAAATGAATTACATGGTATGAATAAGGTATTTGAGAAATGTTGACAAATAAGGCTATATATCTTTGAAAAGTTTCAAACTATAGACACAGACTAATAGTGTGGAAGTGATGTAATACAAAAAAATGGAAAGTGGGGGAAGAGTCTATAAATGTAGGTAAGATGCAAGCCTGAATTGGGCCATTTCTCCTTAATATTTTAAAATAATCCCATTAAATATTGACAACCAACGATAATGGCATCTATTTGCATAATGCTTCGAAATGTGCAAAGTGCTTTCACAATATTTTTCATTTAACGTTGAAAACTGCCTTCACAGGTGCATACTTATGTTCAGAAAAGCTGAGTAGGTAGCATGTTGTTCTGCAGCACCCATGGGAGAGCTCAGCTTGGATCACTTTACAAACTACATGTGGATGAACCAGGTCCAAATTGCTTGGACTTTACTAAGCTTCTGTTCCCCACCAGTAAAGGAGGGATGGTAATTTCTGACCTTATAAACTTGCCTGTGGGTTCGATGTGGTGACGAAGAGACAGTACCCAGCACACTGAGCTATCAAGATTAGTTTTCTTCACCCTGGCTGGTGTAGCTCAGTGGATTGAGCGCGGGCCTGCGAACCAGATGATTGCGGTTCGATTCCCAGTCAGGGCACATGCTTGGGTTGCAGGCCAGTTTCCGGCAGGGGATGCACAAGAAGCAACCATACATTGATGTTTCTTTCCTCTCTCCTTCCCTTCCCCTCTAAAAAGATAAATAAATAAATTATTTTAAAAAAAGATTCGTTTTCTTCCTCCCTTTGCGAGATCTCACTTCAAGGGGCTCAACATCTGGCAAAAAGCGCAGGTTTTCTCTCCTGCCTCTTAGATGTAAGCAACTGAATTTGACATTAAACAAACCACTTTTGCTGAGGGAATGATCGTTAAGCAAATAAATATAAGGTCTGAATGAATTTGATGATCACTCACTCCAGAAAAAAACCGTAATGACTGGCTAGTTGTTATGTGCTATGTGTCTGAAGTATTTTGCTATATTTTTTTCCGTGTTGGAAATAATCTGTTCTTATCGAAGCTACAGCTCCTTCAGAGTTGAAATGAACCACTTCCCCTTTCTTCTATAGGATTAGTGTTTTATATGAATAGCTTTAAAATTCTGCTCCTTTTTTATTGATTTATGAGGCTTTTTCTTTCACATTTAATTATAGTATCTTCACCTCATTTTGAGAAATTGTCCCATAAGCTGTCTTCTTTGATTGCTATTATGGCTGGGAAAACAGGCTCTTACAAATAATCCTACTACATAAAATGACATTCTGTTAACAAAAAATTAAGGAGAGATGTGTGTGTGTGTGGGGGGGGGGGGGGGGGGGCGGGAACAGCTGGGTCAGAGAGATTATCCAGAGTAAATAAGGAAAGTATCGTGCTCGCTCTCTCTCACCATTAGGGGGCGTCTGTGTGCCTGGTTGTCAATCCAGCCCAGGCCAGAACGAGCAGGGGTGCTTGGAGCGTTGGTCTCCTCTAACCACGTGCCCCGACCCCTCTCAGCTCCAACTCTACCTACTTCCTTCACTAGTACATTTATTGGTGTAAATTCTCAATTCGGTTACCTCAAGTTAAAATTTTCTTTCTAAATTCAATGTCAAGTTAAAACTTTCTTTTTGAGGATTTAGTTCTAAGATGAATTTTTTTTTTGTCTTTTTAACCCTTTTACTGTGAGGATTCGAAGCGTCTTTCTTTACATTTCCAAATTATTTTACTGTCGCTTCTGTGTTATATTTCACCTTCTATTTTAAAATAGCTTAGATCTTTAACTTATCTTTTTAACTCCATCGATCTCTTTTCTGTTTTTGTTTTGAATTTAATTTCCACTTTTAATTCTGATCTAACCATCTTAATCATTACTTTTCAATATATTATTTAGTCCACTAAGTCTCTATATTTTTTAAAAATGATATACTTCTTTAATAAAAGTTTGAAGCACTTAAGCGAAATCACGAGCAGTGATGAGGCCGTACTTCGTAAACAAGAAAAGGAGGAGCACTTTTCCCCTGGAACTCTCAGCCCGACCTGCATCCCGGCTTCCCATAAAGGATTTCCCCGGACCGATGAGGGTGATTTCCCAGGGTGTGAAGTCACTTGTGAATCTTGCTGGAGTTGTGAGCCCCATCACGGAGACAGCACCCTGAGTTACAAAAGTGTGCTGCCCCCCACAGACCACCTGGTCCTCATATGAAGTACTCTGTTCACTGAAACTCCATAGTCTCCAAATTATAAAACCTCAGGATTTGGAGTATGTTATGGCAACACCATCCCCCCACCTGAAGCCAGATGTGGCCCGTACACCTGGAGAGCTGGCAAACGTGGCGTACACTACGCGCACTTCTGAGGTTGCCAGTTTTCTTCTGCTGCTTTTTTGAGAGCTGATCAGGGAATTTTTCTCTACCCTTCTGTTTAAACAATCTCCAACCTTTATGGTCAGCAGAGATCTCTGGCGGTTTGCCCTTTGCGTAATGGGGATGTGGCCGTGCATGTGGTCTCTGCAGGAAGTCTGTACACAGCTTTTAAACAAATCTAACTTTTCATCGCCCATTCACCCTTGAGTCAGACACTGCTACAGACTTGNGGCGTACACTACGCGCACTTTTGAGGTTGCCAGTTTTCTTCTGCTGCTTTTTTGAGAGCTGATCAGGGAATTTTTCTCTACCCTTCTGTTTAAACAATCTCCAACCTTTATGGTCAGCAGAGATCTCTGGCGGTTTGCCCTTTGCGTAATGGGGATGTGGCCGTGCATGTGGTCTCTGCAGGAAGTCTGTACACAGCTTTTAAACAAATCTAACTTTTCATCGCCCATTCACCCTTGAGTCAGACACTGCTACAGACTTGAAATACAGTGGTGCTCAGGAATGCCGAAGCTCCAATTTAGGGAAAAAAAATGGATCGCAGTTATGATCTTCAAAAATGTCTTAATTTTTTTAGTTCTCTTGGCATAGCTAACAATTCTTATGTCCACGGGACATAGTTTCTTTTCGACCACAGTGCACATTTTTACTGGTCATAGTATTTGACATGAATATTCCACACAATTCCTCTCCTCCAACCCTCTCCCCTCTACCATGTCCCATTAAATTCCTTCTTTGTGAGAAATAATAAGATTTAAAGTATTATCTTCCCATTACCAAATACTAATGTTCTGTTTTGTGGAATTTTACACAGTAGCCAGCAGGCCAAGTTTGTCCATCCATCCTCCAAGCTCTGAGTTCATGCGGCCAGGTCGCAGGGATGGCTGTCCATTTCGCTGTTTACAAAGTGCATCGTGAACGTAAGACTGACCTTGAGCGGGTCTTAGAGTTCCGTCTTTTCTGACAGTGAGAACCCATGAGAGAACTTTATATGAAAACGCTCATTCATTTAGTCTGATGTTGCATTCTTTACATTGCACTTGGGACAAAACACTAAATTCAGGATTTTCAGAGTTCTACATACTAAATATATTTAACCTATTGGGATCTAGCAACCTACTTCCAAATTTTTAAAGGCAGAATTAGAGATATTCTAAAACTACATACTTCCGAATTATTCAACTAATGTTTGTAATGAAATTACTATAGGCCATTCACTGGGCTAAACTCTATGGCAGTTACAAAGCGAGATGGTGAAAACTTTTCAGTTAAATCACAGTAGGCAGACTAAATATATAACTATTTTAAGAGGATTTTTAAAAAAGTTTAATGTTTTATTCTAGCTTCTTCATTGTACCTAACTCAACTTTCAATCAATCTTTCGCTCACTGTAATGATATAAAGCAAAATTTAATGTTCGCTCTACTCATCAGAACAAATACTAAAAGCTGCTCTGACCCAGAGACTGAGTAAGCACTGTGTCACACGTCATTTTATGGAGTGAAAAGGCATTTTTGAAAGGTTACATAATGTATGGTTCCCTTTATACAACATCATCAAAATGACACAATTATGGGGGTGGAAGACAGAGCAGTGTGCTTGCTAGGAATTAGGGTTGGCTGTAGAGTATGACCGTAAAGGGGTCATAATAAGACACGAAAGAGTGTCTACATGAAAGAGTGTCTTTGTGGCAATGGGATAGTTCTGTGTCCTGCTTGTGATAGTTACACAAATGTACACATGTGATAAGATTTTGTAGGACTGCATAGCTTTCTGTTCCTCACAAATATGGAGAAGTCATACCTGAAAATACTGGTGAAATACAACCCTTGTCTGTAGTTCAGTGAATTGTACCACACTGTACAATGTCCTTTTGGCAATGTTCTAGGATTATGTAAGAGGTTATCTCTGTGGACAGCTGGGTGCATGGTACAAAGACTATCTGCACTAATGCTCCACCTTCTTGTAAAATATTTTTAAAAGTACAAACGAAAAAGTGAAGGCTCACAGAAAAGTCTACAGGGATGCACCTTATATCTGTATCTGTATCTATCTCTCAACTGATCAGTGGTTTGGAGCAACTTAATATAATTTTCTTCATGTTTCTTATGTTTGGGTTTTGTTCATGTTCTTGGATCTGTGTTTTCAGTTTCTACCATATTTGGAGAAATTGTGGCTATTTCTTCAAAAAGTTTTTCTGCCCCCATCTTCCTCCTCCAGGGACTCCCAAATTATTTGTGTATTTGGCCTCTTAAAGTTGTCCCAGAGTTGAGTGCTTATTGGTGCTTTACTTACTATTTCCATGCTGTCTTTTCTTCCTCACTGTGTTTTATTCTAAGTTTCTATTGTTAGGTCTTTTTTGGCAATGTCTTCTACACTGTTATGACCATGAAATGTATTTTTTTATTAAAGGTATTATAATTTTCATCTCTAAAAATTCGAACCAAATCTTCTCTGTTTCTACATAACATGCTCAAGATGTACTCTGACTTCTGGAACATGTGGAATGCTGGGCTAGTAACTATAGTGGTGTCATGTACTAACCTCCCCACCTTCACATCCCTGGCTCAGTTTCAACGGATTGACTTGATTTCTCCATCACAAACTGTATCTTCCTGCATCTTTGCAGGACCTTTTTTTGCATAAATTTTTGATGGAATGCCAGACATTTTGAAATTTACCTTGTTGGTTGTTTGATATTTTTGTACTATTATAAATATTCTTGAAAATTTTATAGAACATTCTTAAATTACTTGGAAGCAGTATAATCCCCAGATCTTGCTTTTTTCCCCCTCTCTTTAAATCTCCAGATTTAAGCTCTGTGCTTGCAAACAGAGCAGAATTTAGTATAAGGTTATTTTTCCCCATGACCGAATCAAGCTCTTTCTCAGCATTTTAACTGATCGCCCATGAATCATGGGTTTTCCACTCTGGCTGTTGGTGAGTGACCTCCAGGCACTATTCCCTGGAACCCTTTCAGGTGTTTTTTTCTTGCTTAAGCTTGAGCTGATTAATAGTCAACTTAATACTTAATGGGGCCCCTACAGGTTCTTAGGGATTTCTCTCTATGCCTTTGTCTCTCTTTTCATTCTCTTCTTGCATCCGTGATGAACTCTGAGTTCATTCCGAGGATGAAGTCTAGCATCCTTGGATTTCCCATAATCCTAATTCTGTCTCCTTGACTGGGGGACACTGCTGGGTTCCGGTCATACCCACAGACAGCAGCCTAAATGAACACTCATGGAATTGATAAGCATATGTGTCAACAAATCTCTTTGTGACTGGATATCTGAAATGACTTGGTGTCTGCCTGAATCCTTACTTTTCCCACGAAGGGGGGTGAAAGCTTTTCTACCCAGTCAATGGGCCTCCTTGGGAGTGCGGCAGGAGTGGGAGGTTTCCGTCTACTTCATGAGAGTGCAGAGCCGAAGAAGAGCAGAACCCAGTCAGATTGGTCCCAGCCAAGGACACCGGCTATCCAGACAGCAGTGACCAGCTGTAGGTGTCTTTTCCTCCCGGACACTTTCCTGGCCCTCCCCACCCTCCTCTGGGTCGGCCAGTCTTTGTCTATTATCAAACAGCATCATATGCTGACTTTTTTCAGAGGATTTATTATTGTACATCCCTTATATATTTTTTCTCTGCCCTCTGGCCTATACACTCCATGAAGACAAAATGATAACTATCACGTTTACTATTGTCTCACTTGTTCCTGATGTGCTCACCAGGTACAGAGAAAGTATCAATAAACCCTTGCTGACTAACTGCAGTCTTTCATGAGTTATCAGGTGAAAAACCAGGTTGTTTCTGAGACCAACCTCATTTCCCTTCTCTGTTGAGTTTAAAACGGTGATCACTGTCTTCTTCTTTCTTCTTCATGCTTTTTCCCTTTGCTGATACATTACAACTCTCTCCCGACTCTTTCCCAATGTTTCCTTTCTCAAACCCTTTCCACTCCTAGAGTACAAGGAGGCAAGTTCAATAACTATGGTGGCCGCATAGGTAATACAAATAAGCCTTCTTATCGATTCTCAGAAAATTTGGAATAAAGAGGCCTCTGCACAAAATGAAGAACACAAGCCTCAACTAAAAAGCTTTTTAAATTAAAAAAAAAGTGCTGAGCGGACCCTGCAAAATGTGCTTCAGCAAGCTCCAGACTCTCATGCTGGGGCTCATCAGGGTTCTGTCTTCTCCACGGGACTCACCATTGTTTGCCCTGAGAACATTCTTGGTCTCCAAAAACACTGGGCTAGACATAGCAACTTAGTTATATGTATACAAGAATTACATTATATATTAATGTACATTATATTATTATACAATATATTAATATATGCCAAATACATATATACAGTTAAATGTATATTCATTTCAAAAGTCACTATATTTCAAATGGATATCATCTTGCTCCAAAAAGTCTATATTCTTATCTATTTCCCTCTTGTAAACTGGCACCACAGTCATCTCATTCACCTAGACTGACATTTTTTAAAGATTTATTTATTTACTTACTTACTTACTTACTTATTTATTCAGAGGGAGGGGAAGGCAGGGAGAAAGAGACGGAGAGAAATATCCATGTCAGAGAGAAACATCAATCAGCTGCCTCTCCCTTGCACCCCTTCTGGGCACTGAACCCGCAACCCAAGTCACTGCTCTGACCAGGCCCAAACCACCGACCTTTCGTCTGTGGGCTGACACCCAACCAACTGAGTCACATGGCTCAGGCCTCACCTAGATGGAAATTTGAACTCAACAGAGATGTCACTCAGTTCTTTAGTCCTCACAGTCTGTCTGTCCATCCCTATGTCTTGTAGACCCTGGAATACTTTCTGCTGTCTTCCCCTTTACCGGTTTAACTCAGGCTACTTATCTCCCAACAGGCCGATTTTAAAACCTGGATGTCAGTCATAATCACCTTGTGCATTTCCTAAAAATAAAGCTACCCACCCCCAGTCCCCACATCACAGCTACTAAAACATCGTGTCAAGAAAGGGACTAGAACACTCACATGGTTAATGAAAGCCATGTGGTGGCTTCTTAAAAATGTTTGTCAGTGTTTTCATTGTTACATCATATCACAGCACATTTCTTATAGAAACCCATTCTCACTTGTCTGCTCTCTTCTTTCCTCTTCCTGAACCAGAGAGCGCATCATCCTACTGCAACAGAAAGAACCCCCAGTCCACAGTGCTGCAATTCAGCCCCCAAACGCCTTGGATCTGAGACCTTTACTAGTAAAGGACTGTGCAAGCCAAAGGCAAAATGAGAACATTACCAGTTAGAAAATGATCCAGCTGAACTTAGCATAATTGAGAACCTAATTGCAACACTAAGTAATGAAATCATATTCCTCAAAATATAATGTATCTTTTTCATGGACTTCATGGGTAACTTGTTACTGATTATTTAAAATAAGAATTTCTGTCAGTGTCGCTGAGAGAGGTTGAGCCTAGCACTGGAAACGAGAGGCACATTGAGGCTCAGAATTACCTGCATTAAACGAGCCTCTGCACAGGCACTGGCGGAACTCCCTTAGACGTAGCGAAAATGGCTCTCTAGTTCATTGTACTCCCCACTTCGTCGTCTCTGCAGAACCACGTTCTCTAAAAACAGAAAATTTTTAAAGGTAGGTGAAAAAACTTTGAAAGTTTTTAATAAAGCTTCTACTTATCAGAATTTTTTTCCACAATGACCTTTAAGATAAATTTTTAAAAAAAGAAATTTATAGCTGCCCCCTTGGGCAGCTCATGTGTCATTGAGGAAGAGGTGCCACCGTGTGGATGAATGAAAAATGACTCGCTGTGCTGATAAACCACTAGTCATTACATTTGTTTTCTTGCCTTTGGAAGAATTGAGCTCATAAGGGCTTTCATGTTTCATTTTCATTTGAGTACAATAGACACGTACAAATGTTCTTTTTGCAACATCTGGAATCTCCGGTAAGCCAGGACAGAGTACTGTTTCTAATTTTAGCTTCTTTTGGAGCGAGTTGGGGCTACAGTGCCCTCTTCTGGTAGATCTGCCACCTTCCAGAGATAATGCTAATTTTCTCTGGAAAGATTCCAAAGTAAGAATTTAAGAATGATTTGAATATTGTTAGATGGTTGGGTGGGCATCTGAGGATCTACATAAAAATCTTAATGCAGTCCTGATAGAATTTCATATTTTCCATTTGTAGTATGTAGAAAGAACAAGGAAGCTTATCTTAATATAGTCTTTTAAAAGACATTTGTTTTGACCCCCAATATTGTTATTTCAGTCTCTTGCCTCATGTCACTAGTGGAATCTGTTGAACATAATGATGTGACCAAATGTTTCTAGCCGCTTCAAATTGAAACAAGCAAATAATAAAACATCTCCAAATTTATTGTTAATGTCCACTTATGAGAAATACTGCTACAGCCGTATTTTATGTCTCAAGAATCTTTAGCAGGTGTCTTGCATAATAATATTGGTTTCATTGAATTTTGTTGAATGAACAGGAAGTTTCACATTATATTACCCGCCTGCAAGAGTTCATAATCCTCCTCGGGAAACAGATGAGTTAGGTAAAGAAAGCTGCGTAAATTAATGTTTGCATTTTAAATGTACTTGAAGAGATATTACTATGTTAAAACAGTATTTCATGCTAAATACATTAGCTTCAGGTACATTAATGCATACAAACTGTCTAAAGAGAAGAGATAAAGTCCTTACTTTAGAAGTACATTCACTAATGAGCCTTCCAACCAAGATGGAGGTGTAGATAGACACACTGTGCCTCCCTACACAACCAACAGAAGGATAGCACAAAATTTAAAAACAAAAAATAACCAGAATTGCCAGAAGATTGAACTGTATGGAAGTCCGACAACCAAGGAGTTAAAGAAGAAACATTTGTGCAGACCTGGCCACAACAGAGAGATGTGGGTTGCCCTGCCCTGGTAAATAAATAAGGCTCCTCCCCTTAGTATATAACAGGTGTGCCCAGACCAAAAAAAAAAATATATGGCCCAAATGAAAGAACAGATCAAAGCTCCAGAAAAGATACAACTAAATGATGAACGGATGGCCAACCTATCAGACATACAGTTCAAAACACTGGTAATCAGGATGCTCACAGAAATGGCTGAGGATGGTCACAAAATAGAGGAAGAAGTGAAGGCTATGAAAAGTGAAACAAAGGAAAATGTACAGGGAACCAACAGTGAAGGGAAGGAAACAAGGACTCAAATCAACAGTTTGGAGAAGAAGGAAGAAATAAACATTCAACTAGAACAGAATGAAGAAACAAGAATTCAAAAAATGAAGAGAGGCTCAGGAGCCTGCAGGACAACTCCAAAATTAATGCCAACATCCAAATCATAGGGGTACCAGAAGGAGAAGAGGAAGAGCAACAAGTGGAAAACTTACTTGAAACCATAATGAAGGAGAACTTCCCCAATCTGGCAGAAGAAATAGACTTCCAGGAAGTCCAGGAAGTTCAGAGAGACCCAAAAAATTGGAGCCAAGGAATCCCACACCAAGACGCATCATAATTACATTACCCAAGATTAAAGATAGGGAGAGAATCTTAAAAGCAGCAAGAGTAAAGGAGACAGTTACCTACAAAGAAGTGCCCATGAGACAAGCAGCTAATTTCTCAAAAGAAACCTTGCAGGCAAGAAGGCACTGGAAAGAAGTATTTGAAGTCATGAAAGGCAAGGACCTACATCCAAGATTGCTCTATCCAGCAAAGCTTTCATTTAGAATGGAAGGCCAGATAAAGTGCTTCCCAGACAAGGTCAAGTTAAAGGAGTTCATCATCACCAAGCCCTTATTATATGAAATGTTAAAGGAACTTATGTAAGAAAAAGAAGATGATCAAAACTATGAACAGTGAAAGGACAACAAACTCACAACCAGCAACAATTGAACCTAAAAGAACAAAAGCAAAAGCAAAAACAAACTAAGCCAACAACTAGAACAGGAACAGATTCACAGAAATGGAGATCACATGGAGCAGGGGTGTCCAACTCATGTTCACCGAGGGCCACATCAGCCTTGCAGTTGCCTTCAAAGGGCCGAAATAATTTTAGGACTGTGTAAATGTAACGACTCCTTAACGGTTAGGGAGTTGAAATTACATTTGGAAACACTTCAGTCAGCAACAGTAGAAGTTTTGTTTTTCAATTACAGGAGTTCTCCGAGTCACCAGAGTTGTCGTTGTTGTAGGAGTAATAGGAATACTTCCTGTTAATATGTAGTGGGCACATAGGCTGTCAGGGATTTTGCTAAATGTTTAATATCTGGCATCTGATTTCATGCTCACAAAATAATAAATAGGAGGAAGAGACTAATATTGGTCTCACATTATGGGTGAGAAAGTAGAAACAGAGCTGTGTGGAAGAACTCTGAATATTATAAATCTGCATTTTTGA
Source organism: Sturnira hondurensis (assembly GCF_014824575.4). Taxonomy (NCBI): domain Eukaryota; kingdom Metazoa; phylum Chordata; class Mammalia; order Chiroptera; family Phyllostomidae; genus Sturnira; species Sturnira hondurensis. The sequence continues at coordinate 6,546,024 of NW_028077105.1, forward strand.
ACTTGGAAGCCTTTTTGGTATGACAGATTGTGAGATTACGTGCTGGAATTACAGAAACGAATATTGAGAAGTACCATCTGCTGGGCTAAAGGGTTTTTATTGTTTGTTTGCTTATTGTTTATGCGGCTACCAGACTAAAGGTTTTGAAGAGAGTACTTAATTAGTCCTTGAATATTTGAGCTCTCCCCTTGTTAGGATGAAAATAAAAAACAAGCCTCAGGGCAGGTTTGACCTGCCTAAGGTCAGGGAGCTCAGAGTAAACGGCCCCCCGGGCTGTGCACGCACCCCAGCGTGGCCTGACGCGGCCACATCCCACCACAGGTGGCTCTTATTCCCACTTCCTGCTTTCTGGGAGGCTGAATCTTAATTGGAAGTTTCCAGAAAGACACTAGAGACCTGGAGAAAGGGGACCCAGGGGCACAGGTATGTGTTGTCAGCAGGGAGGCAGGTCTGTGGTCTGTTCGGGGAAACAGGAGCATGCTACTAAGGGCGAGGTAAGTACACCAGGGCTGACCTGACAGCAGGGTGAGGAGTCATCTCAGGCCAAAGCAGAGAGCTAGAGGGGGTGGGGGTGGGGGTGACCTAAGCAGACCCAAAGTCAAATGTTTGTGTTGGGACTTGGAGGCATCCCTGGCTAGGTAGTCTCGCAGGGCCTGGACACCTCTGTGAGCACAGGGACAAAGTGACATTCAATCACTTTGAGGGCTTGGGGAACCAGCAGGGCCATAACCGCTCTCCCATGACATGGGCCCGCTGGGCCTCTGCAGCATGAGGCTGCCTGTGCGTGTGGCACCTCTGCACGGGTCTTAGAGCCTCGGCCCCTGCACCCCTGTCCCTGAGATGGTTGTTTGGAAAGGAGGGCAGCTCGGTGCAGAAAGGGCCGTCTTAAATAGCAGACCCAACAGATAACTGGGTGAGCACCAGGAGGCTTCATTTCATTAGGAGGTTGCCTTGGGCTCACGTTGCAAATGCCAGATGGAGCCTGTGCAAGGAAAATCCTCAAAAAGGACCTTTCTGTTTGTAGCTCATGGCTGGAATTAGTAGAGTAAAAGAGCTCTATTCACTGAAATTTCCACAAGTTGGTCATTACTAGAGAGTTAGAAATTTTAAGACACAGCAATTATAAATGCTCCACGGGTGCCAAGGATAACTCACTCCAGCGATAGCAAAGAAACCAGTGTGCCGAAGGGAAACGTGAGCCGGGCCGACCGAGATATCTCGCAGGCCAGCGCTTGAGGGACTTCTGGTTAATTTTAGCACTTTTCCCAGTAGGAAATGCCATGTGTCGGGGGCACCTCTCCAGCCCGCACCGGAATGCGGCTCCAGAGCTGAGGGGAGCCCTGTTCTTATTTTGTCTGGCTGGCTGGTCGAGAAAAGGAACAGAATGTGCTGCTTCCACAGCTGCAGAAACCTCCTGTCCTGGCGCTAGCTCTTCCAGGAGCAGGTCTGGCCCAGCCCTATTAATATTCTGAAAGTTCTCTGACTCGTACAACCAGAGAGGTCAAGCACTTTTTTCTTTCTATTACAGAACTATGAAAAAGCAGTGGCTACCACGTTTCTCAGGTTGGCTACGATGAACACTCCCAGAACGATGATGGTGGGTAGGGGACCACAATGCCGCGACACTGAGAGGGACTTTAAAGGACTACATTGACTTCCTCCAGCTCTGTAACCAGTTCAAGAGAGAGGTTTCCCTAGCTCTCTGGAGCTTCATATTTGGCAGGGTTGAATCTAATCTATTCTCCACAGGAGAAAGCAACTGGCTTCGTGAGTGCTGTCTGTTAAGGGTGCTGGGCCAGCGGAGTGAGCTCACACGTGCTCTAGAGCCAACCAAGTCTTATACCAGCCCGTTGTAGTGAGGCTTCCCACTGCTTAGGTAGACTGAGACGAGAGGAATGGGCTCCTACATGACACTATGGCTCTGAGCACATGTTCGCAGCGAGTGTCTCAGAAGAAGTACAAATAGGAGAGAACAGAGATGAGACTTCGAAATGTATTCCCATAGATTTTTGAAAAAACACAATGATCATAAGCTTTTTAGAAGGTGGTATAAGTATAAATTTTATTCAAAAGCATTTCCATCCGCACATTTTTTCACAGTTAGATATACGATGACGATTACATGGGTTACAGTCTACAGATGTGTCCAAATGGAAAAACATTTCTAACAGTGGTGTTTCACCTACAAAATTAGACTCACTTCTGAACAGTGTGCAAACTTCAGCAAAGCCATTGCTTATCATCCGCTGGCAACAAAATGGTATAACAACGCTGGATTCTTCTAATACTACGTTGCTTTACACAGCAGCTGACCTTCCTTCCGGTTGGCCTCCTTTACCTGTACTAGAAATGTCATCTTTTAGAAAAATGACATATATCCAAAGTACTGATACAGTAGGATTTTTGAAAGCTGATACACCTGTTTTTTACATATATATGTAAAATATATAATATGCATATATATATGTCATATATATATGTATATATATACTGGAACACAAACCAACTTTCTTTGCTCAACTCCTCCTTCCACTCCAAAAGCAAATAAGTAAACAAATAATACATATGTTCCCCATACTTGTATGTGTCTGCATGTCTGCATAAGAAGAATAGCAGGAACTGTTAATCTCTACTAACCACTCAAGCAAAAATGTATAAGCCAGTGAGTGAGAACTTGGAAAATGTCAAAAAAGTAATATGACCCTAGATACCATATTTAATGCACATTTATTATTATTATTTTAAATCCTCACCTGAAGACATGTTTTCATTGCTTTTTAGAGAAAGAGGAAGGGGGAGAGAGAGAAACATCTATGTGAGAGAGAAACATCCATCGGTTGCCCGCCACAAAATCAGGTGCCCCCACTGGGGACTGAATCCATATCTAGGCATGTGCCCTGACTGGGAATTAAACCTGCAACCCCTCAGTTTACAGAACAATGCTCCAACCGAGCCACATAAGCCAGGGCTTATGTCATTTTTAAAATGTCTGGTCAGGTATTACACTTGCAGCCTAACACCCTACTCTACATAGTATTCTGAAAAGAGCCACAGGTAGGCAGCTTCAGGTAGGCAGCTTCAGGTAGGCAGCTTCAGGTAGGCAGTGAGACCCTATACTTGGAAAGGGAAAGAAAAGGGCTGAGTGAGGAAGAAGGACTGGTGACTGCTGACCAGCTGTGTTTATCCACACTGAACTAATAAGTACAACGTAGGCAATGTCTCCCGACTTTGGGCATTTGGCAGGAGCATGTGGATAAAGGAAAAAATCAGGGACTCAGGAATAAGAAAGGCCAATATTTGCTCTTGGTACCTGGCTGCTAAAACAATTTACGCAAATCACACTGGGTGAATAGCAGAGGCCAATGGGCGAAGCGGCAGCTTAGGCGGGGGGATTGTCTCAAGACGTGGAAGGAGTTTTCACATCCTGTTAAACCTGAGGCTAGTGTTATTTTTTGCAGTCAAGCTATGGAAAATACTGGAAGATTTGGACAGGCGGTTTAAAAACAAAAAATTCTGCTCTGTGTAATCGTATGTGCCCCTCTTTGCCAGCAGAAGAGAAACAGCCCCGCTGAAGATCATTTCCTCTTGCTGTGGTGCCCATTTGCAATGATTGATTCTTAAAGGTCACCAATGGCTTGCCAGCGCATTTTTGTACAAGGAGTCCAGCTTTCTGTTTGGATGTTATTCAGATACACATGTGGCACCTGAGCAGCAAGGAGGAGACTGGGAAGAAAAAATTTGCTTTTGGCTCAATCACTGTCATCCTGGAAACCTCTATTCGGAGTGCTTTATTGGGCCTAACATCTCCAACCCCATAAAAAACTTTCGTAATATATTCTTCAAAGATTTTATTTCTTTATTTTTAGAGAGGGGGAAGGGAAGAAGAGAGGGAGAGAAACATGAATGTGTGGTTGCCCCTCAACTGCCCCCTACTGGAGATGTGGCCCAAAATCCAGGCATGTGCCCTGACTGGGAATTGAACTGACAACCTTTTGATTCACAGTCCAGCATGCAGTTCATGGAACCACACCAGCCGGGGCTCTTTTGTAATATTTTTATATCATGCTCTTAAATTTTTATCCTTTTCCTTCCCCCAAACTCTTTCATACTTTTCCCTTTCCTTTATTTCACGTCCTTCTTTCTTCCTCAAACTTTTTCTTGATGCTTACTCTGTGTGTCAGTTACTGTACAGCTACTGGGGATTTATTCAGGAATACAAAACAGTCTTGGCATCAGGGTGTTTACAAGTTAGTGGGAAACCTGAAAACAATTAGTAGCAATACAACCTTCTGAGTGCCATACAGGAATATGAATGCCAAAAGGGACTATAAATGGCATAAGGGAATATGAATGACATAAAGGAACACACGTACAAGGTGTATCCTGAGCCACGCCCTACAACACTTTAGACGTCCACACTAACTCCTACTTGCACACAATTTATTTTGGTATCTATCTTTCTAACTGATCAGTAAGTGGTTGTTGCTGCTTTTTGCTTTTAACTAATGTTTCTTTTTAAGAAGTTTACTTGATTCTAAAAGAACTAAAAATAGATTTGCCTTTTGACCCAGCAATTCCACTGCTGGGATTATACCCTAAGAATCCTGAAACACCAATCCAAAAGAACCTATGTACCCCGATGTTCATAGCAGCACAATTTACAGTAGCTGAGAGTTGGGAGCAACCTAGCTGCCCATCAGGAAATGAATGGATCCAAAACTATGGTACATTTACACAATGGAATTCTGTGCAGCAGAAAGAAAAAAGGAGCTTCTACCCTTTGCAACAGCATAGATGGAACTGGAAAGCATTATGCTGAGTGAAATAAGCCAGATGGTGAAAGACAAATATCATCTGATCTCACCTTTAACAGGAAGCTAAACAACAAAACAAACAAGCAAAATATAACCAAAGACACTGAAATAGAGAACAGGTTGACAGGGACCAGAGGGGAGAGGGGAGGGAATTTCAGGGGAAAAGGTATAGGGTTTATAGGAACAAATATAAAGGACACGTGGACAAAAACTAGGTGGGGTGGAAATGGGAAGGAGGTGGGGAGCACTGGGGGTGGGGCTGGGATGGGAGTAAAAGACAGAAAACTGTACTTGGACAAAAATTAAATAAATAAAATTTTTAAAAGTTCACTTGAGGAGCTCAGCGGTGCAATTGGCTAGCACGCGGTACTGATAAGAAGTTTACTTGTTCTTAGAAAGCTACCCTAACTGATTCATTTCAACCAAGATTTATTGAAGGTTTATTAGGTGCCAGGCAGGCATAGTGCCAGGATTTTAGAGTTACAAGAATAAATAAAAAAGGCCCTTGACTTAAAATAGCGTATGGTCTTATGGATGAAATAAATGTTCAAAACAGAACTGGACATTCTAGAAGTTATGTATGAAGTACAAGAACACAGAGCAAGAACAGATTACTTTTCTCTGACGGACTTTCTGGGAAACAGGAGGATTATTAGAGTCACAGTCATGAAGAAGGGGTGACATTTGAGCTAATGCTCAAGAATGATTCACCAGACCTCCAGGTGGTATTGTGTGCGTTTCAGAGTTTTGCCTAAGAGTAGGTACAATGCAGTGAGTTTTTAACAGCTATGGAATACAAATATTTCAAAATTAATCATATCCCATCATGTTAAGTGTTTCGGTTGCCTTTATTACTCTATGTTACTCCAACCCCACCTCTTTCTCACGGTCTCTCCTGCTTCATTCTACTCTTCCATTTCTCAGGCTTATCATCTTAGGGTGTCCTGCAAGTTAACTCTCTATCACCCACTCACCTCTGAGCCTACTTCTCATCACCAAAAGACTCATTAACATAAACCACTCAGCAAAGAACGGCCTACTCTAGGCCTCATCACATAGCACGGGCTTAAAAATTTCAGCTCCCTCCTTCGACTTCTGTAAGGAGAAGGGAACAGAATAGAGATTTATTTTTCCACTACTAATTAGTCAACCCGAAAGCACGAGATTTCTTCTACCTTAAGAGAATATATACTAAAAAACATAGTAACTTCCTTTCCTCACATTCTCCTTCTATTCTCAAAACAAAACAAAAGAGAAAGATATAAAGATAAAAAAGATATAAACAAATAAAACATAGTCCCCTATAAAGTAGACGTTACCACAATCAGTGTGTACTTTTAGCAGTTTTTATCCTTGTGAGTTATACTTGACTCCTGAACTTGCATATTTCTAGGTATTTATACAGTGTCACTTGCTCTTATTTATTTGGAGCTCATTATGTCACCTATTACATCATATCACATCTCCAAATATACCATTATATCATATCCCCATAATAAAACATCAGTGCAATTACCACACTGCCTACCTAATCACTGCATGCTGGTCAGATATAATTCTCCTGCCAAGCTCTCAATGATATTAAACAGAACTAAAGGAAGCAATGAAGTCAGTGGAAGCTAAGAAAAAAAATGCTTTTCCTTCCACCTTCTAAGTTCTTCTAGCTAGGCTCATAATCAAATTAACAAAAACAGATTAACGGGAGAAAACAGAATTTTAATACTTACAAACATGCAATTCACATAAGCATGAAAATCCCCCAAAACAGAGACAGAAAATTAGGTATAGATGTCATTTTGGAAAACCAGGGAATGGGTATTGGATTTTAGAAGTAAAAGTGGGCAATTCGCAGGTGACCAGGAAGAGCAGAACATATGTGGAGGGCACATTCTTGCTTTGGAGGGACACCCAGGGCAGTCTAGTTTCCAGGCCCTCACCTGGAGCCTTCCCATCCGCCATATTTAATTCAAATCAGGCTGAGGCGAACATCCTAAGATTTCCTTCCAGGAGCAGGTCTTTCTTTCCATCAAGAAAGGGGAAGACTCGACATTCTCTCTGAGTCTTGTTTCTCAATGACCAGCTTCAAATCCATATCCCCAAAGGCAGTTTGATGGCGGCAAAAGTTTGGCTCCCTTTCAAATGTGGGCTAACCTTTTTTAGATATTCGCAACCAGCCTTGACTGTGAGCATTGGTGAAACTGAGGGACCAACTGTGAAATAAAGCAAGTGAATTAACCTCAGGGACAGACTTGGTTTGAAGGGACGGCAGCTAAGTTTGCTAGCTTGTCATCAGTTAAGTGACGTGGCTACAGCAGCAGGATGTCACTGTCCCTTTGTGTTTTGGAGTTGCTGCCCCAGAGAACACACGTGTTCTTCAGTTCTGAGGAGAAGCAGGCCAAGGACATTTTTAGAGAGTCTGCATTTTCTAAACTTTTCCTGAATTTTCCCTCGGAAGGTGGAGAAAATATTACTTTCTGAGAAAAGGTATGTTCTTGGAACAACTGCATAAAGCTAAAAATAGGAGGAATTGAGCAAAGAATGCCTGGAGAGAAGAGAGCCAAACTGTAGATTGTGGTTACTATATTTGACTTAAAATGTCTCCAGAAGAGGGGAAAAAACCAAAATTCTAACAGGTTATATTAAAAATCCAGTTAATGTTATTTGAAAAGCAGCTGTGTTTTATGGTGGAAGAATTACTTCCCTTAAAGTAACTCATTTCATTTCATTTCATTTATTTTTCTGAGTCCTTAGTATCAATTCAATTGGCTTAGGATACTGGATATTATTGGTTGGATAACTAGTTTTGTAATCATAGAATAAAAATCTGGACATTTTACCACAAAGTGTAGATTAACCTTCTGCACAATTTGTAAGGATACCAGGTTTCCTTTCAGTTCAAAAATGCCATTCTCCTTATAAAGCACTTAAAGTAGCAAATGAGGACATGAGAACCGCCAACCGAAAATAGCTGAATGATGCACCTAAAAACCAGTGTCGTGCGCCTTCAGAACTGCTGTTTAAATGCTAAAGAAAATCACAGCATTTTTATACATCTGCTGGGAAAAACATCGATGCAGCCATGTATTCTAGTGATGTAACCAGGTATACATTTTTAAATACTTTAGCTAACCCTATATTCTTTAAATTTGGTAGTAGGCAACACTGGGACAACACCAACTCCAAATGGCCAGCTTTATCTTCAGGCTAATCCAGGGGATGCCATTTACCTGGCAATTATTTATAAGTAAAATACTGGATAGAAGAGATGGAATCAGATTGAGAAAGAAATGTGAATTCAGTTTCTGCTGACTGAAGTTCCTGAGTGGGTCACAAAATTTTATTTAGTCTTTTATTCATTCAGAAGCACTTACGGTATATATACTGCATGCTTGGCATTGGACTTCTTTCGGAGAACTGGTAAAATTGACCTAGATCCAATGTCTGGCACATAATAAACACTTACTGTATGTTGAGTTGAGTTGACTTGTGTTAAATGTCTTTGAGAATTCAGTCTGATGCCTTGAAATTCTCAAGCTATGAGTCAATAAATGTCTATATCTTCACATCTCCCCCACGATGCTTCATTTTCATCACTTCCTTATTATCCTTTGTTACATATGTTGTACATGCGTGTATTTACCTTCCTTGCTCCTGAACACAGAAGTATCACAGTTTTAAGTCCTTTCCCTGGATTTTTTAAAAAAGGTATTATATTGTGTTTGTGTTTGGAAACTGCAAAGCCATTCTTACTGTGCACCACTGAATCAATGGACTGGACAGACTGAATCCCCTGTCTCCAGGTCTCTCCTCTGCTTGAAAGCCAGAGCAGGCATCAGGCCGTGGATTCTCTCTCCTGCTGTGGTGATGCACCAGCAGGGAACAGCAATGCTCAGGGGAGGATCCTGATGTCTGAAGTTTGTGTTGCTTTGTACAATTTTGTTGCGACAATCTTCCATAACTATAAAGTTAGAGTGTTCTTTGTAAGGCTTTCCTTGGGCTTCTAGGTGAGATTTGCTCTACATCCAGTCTCGTTATGCTGGAAGATTCCCTGTCTCTTCAGCTGTGCTTACCCTGAACCATGAATTTCCTCTAAGCACTTTGTGTGTGTGTGTGTGTGTATGTGTGTGTGTAAAAACCAATAAGCAGTACCAAATTAAAATACTGGAAGGAGTATGTTCATCTGCTTCCACCCTTAGGATCCTTGTGTTTCACTCCAGCTTGTCTTAGATGATTTGGTACCAATATTTTTATCAGACTGTTTTGATACAAATGGAATTTCTGAAAAAGGATAAAAGAAAAATTTTAGTTTCTAAATTTGATTTGATCCAATTAGAGCAATGATAGAAATAAAAGACATTTTAAAATATCAACATAAACAATCTCACTGTAAAATATAACTAGCTTTAAAAGAACTAAAAATTAGCAACTAGTTTTAAAAATTAATATTTAGTGTTTATAAGTAAGAGTAATAAAAATGGATAATGATTTTATAAAAACCATTAAATATAAATGTAAATATAAATATAAATTTTATATTTATAAACATAAATATAAAAACCATTTTTATAAAAACCATTATCCATAAGACTGCTTATAGTGAATAATATTAAAGTATACAGATTAATAGAGACATAAATATAGATATCTTAAAGTCATTTACAAAGAGTTATTGAAAGAAAAAATATGTCTCAACATATTTGCAATGGCCTTCTCTCCATTAACCTCTTCAGAAAAGTCTCCTCCATTATCCCTGCAAAATGTTATTCTTCTCACCATGTCCTATATTCTAGCCTCTATCATACTGTCCTATTTTATCTTATCCACAAATTACCGATAACTGAAGGAACTACATCCACTCTCCTGTTGTGGCATTTCTTGTGTGTGCTCTCTGAACCTCAAGCAGAATATAACTTCCTGAGGAAGTTCATTCTTTCTCACATGTGTATCACTAATGCCTTAAACCTAGCAGCTGCCAATAATTATTTGTGTACAGATTAACTTGCTATTAAAATGAATATGTTCATATAAATAGGGTCAGAAAAATAAAGTATATTCATTGACTTGTATTCAGCTCTTTCTCCATTTCTCATAAGTGCTTAGGCAAATGCGGGCTAAAGATAAATACCTATGATGTTTTTGAAAGAAAAAATATGTATTATGTGATGGGTAACAATACACTTGTTCATTCTTTTTTTTTATTCATTTATTTTACAAAAAATATATTGTACAAAAGTACATGCAAAACATTATGCTAAACACCCCCTGTGAAATGAAATGTTTAGAAAGAGGCAATTCCAGGATAAGTCTGTATTATGGTAAATTTTTAAAAATTCAATTGATAAAATGATTTCAAATATGTTAATGTTTCTAACCATTTAACCGCAGTCTGAATTATTGTCTTGCCCCAAATTTCAGTCCATGGAATTGGCATCATTTAATGCTGATTTTAGGTGACATACATAGAACAGTCTGTGCCAGTAACGAGCACCACTCTGCTTGCATTATACAATGTAATACTTGCAACAAACCTAAATAAATATTCTTATTTTATATAAATAAGAAAAACTAGGGTGATGTGACTCTGAGGCTATACTCCTAGCTTTGTTGTGTGAATGCCTAGACACCCCACACTGTAATGATTAGTAGCTCAGTAGTGTAATATATTAGTGGTAATTGCCCTCCGCATACAGCCCAGCTCCTAACATATATGTGTAGATCACAGAAACACACAGGAACTAGAAGCCCGTAGAAACAGGCAACTTTCCATGTTGTCTTTCCCATATAACATATTTTGGCAGCATAAAAATGGATACATTATACTTGGGAAATACAGTAATACCTCCCAAATTCTGGGAAATGATTCAAAGCCTGCAGCAAACCCTCCTTTGACACCACATAACTAACGACGTCCCAACACGTCTGTCTCTGATGTGCGCAGCAAGGGTGATGCGGATCAGGGCACGCCACATCCCGGGGGAGCTGGCGGATCCCAGTGGCACTGGTTTTTGTCATCGCTTGCCCCTCAGGTGTGGGTGCAACAGTTGTGTAAGACTCAGTCGGTGTCCTAGTTCTGAGAAGAGCACCGTTACAAGAGGTGACTTTCCCTTAGCTCGGCATGATCCTATTCCTCAATGTCACCACAATCATTTTAATTTAAAAAAAAGTCAGATGTGATGCTTTCCTATATACATAAACAGAGTTGCCATTGAAATCCACCCTTGGGGAGATTAGAACAGGTAACAGTTACACTGCATTTTGGCTGCACCGGAACTGAGATATGTCAAGGTGGATATTATCCATCAAGTGCCCCATTCTCAGCCTCTTCAGAGGATCCTTGTGCAAACTGGAGGACCATGTCTGCAGTTGCTACAAGTCCAAGAGTAATGTGAGTTCAGAACTCACCTAACTAATGTTTAGCCTAACAATGGGCTGATATCTGGTCATGTGATTGGCAAGAAATCCCAAAACAGCGCTTGTTTCCTTACCCATGGCATCATTTAGAAATGCCAGAAAGGTGGTTTGGTGTACTTACTCTTCTGGTTAGATCCCCCTTTCTCCTACACAGAACTCTGTGTACCACATGCCACCTAGAGAGACACAGCCAACCAGGTCTATGTTCAGCAGGTGGCATAACTATCACTTTCCTATTTAGCTTCATTGACTTTGTTTCATCACGGCCTGAATTTCTTCCTCCGCTATTGGGAGGGCCAATGAGCTGGGGATCCGATATTCTCGTTTCTCATTCCACACTATTACCAAGCAACGTGTCAACCTAGTTATGTCTCTTCATTTCTGCAGCTAATGAATGGGAGTTTGGAAGTTTCTTTTAAATCTAGACATCTACTTTTGTTACTTTCTTTGACATTAACATTTCTTTTCATGTCCGAGCACCTCTATGTCTTCAGTTGTTTGTTCACGTGTCTTTTACCTCGAACTCAATACAAACATGGAATGGAATGAGTGTTAAACTCAACCATTCTCTTCCATGGGGAGTTTATTTTTCATCAAGAACACACCACGTGGTTTCCTGAATGTTTGGGAACAAGGAAGGATCTTGGAGTTATCAATTATCTGTAGAGCTTTTACTGGAAGGGATGGAAAAATACCAGGCCCACCACTGTCATAGGCCAATCTGAGGAAGCCTTCGCTTAGGAAAGCAGAAGTACAGCCAGTTTTCTCCTGCTTCTGGGGACTCGTGAGAGCAGAATTCCAAAGCCCTGAGCGGACCTAGCAAGCCCAGTACATGATTCTTTCTCCATAGCCTTCTTACATTAAAATTTTGTTATTTTTATTGCATATAATTTATAGTTATTTCCTTGATTCCATGGCAGCTCTGCCTTCAGTGTTTTCAACAGCAAAAAGTTCATGTTATAAAAGTTTATTGCTAATCAGTAGCCTCAAACTTATAATACACAAATACTAATGGTGATGAGTCATTCCTAACAACCTGTGCCACCAAAGGACAAAATAGTATACATTACATGAGTTACTAGCATGAAAGAAAATTTTAGTTACCTTAAGTGGTGTTTCAAAAAAAACTCATTTAATCAGAAAAGGAAGAGCTACATGCAGGTTTGGGGAATATTTCTGAATAAAGGAAACAAAACAACACTGTTTTAAAAAAAGTGTTTAGATGTTGCCACAAGGTGGAGCAAAGAGACCAGTCTAGCTTGGTTGTCTTACAGCAAGGGGAAGCTAAGGAAGGTTAGGAGGGGAAAGGGCACGTTTGCAAATCCAGAAACTTGGCCGTGCTGGTTGTACTGTCTTCGGAGGCCACGGTCCTTCTCTTCTCAGGATAGCAATGTTTCTCTTCCCACCTCCTCCTCCCCACCTAACATGAATCTCTCTTTCTTTCTAACTTCCCTGAAAGGCAGTATTTTGTCTTTAGAAGTGACGAAGCAATACACCCCTACAGAGTGTAATTTCTTTTCTTCAGTCGTAAGACATTTTTCAGTTGAGTCCATGGATATTTTGTATACCATGAACTACCTATGTATCACAGCCTATAAGCAATGATTCCAATAGACCATTTATCACTGGTAAAGTGTTATGCATTGAATCCACATCCTTCCCTACTGAACTTGAGAGACTTGAAAGAGCAAGAAAAATGGTAGGTATATCAAAGCTATTCCACAGGCTTCAGCTTGCTGTAGTTGGAAGTGCACCCTTATAAATGTTTCAACATTTTCCGTCTGGGCTGTTGGCACACCCGGCCAGAGCAGGGCAACACTGGAGGAAATCAACCTGGAAAATTCCCTGCAGGGTGTTGATTTTCCTTTTTTCAGAGAAAGGTCTGGGCACGAGAGGAAAAGTCCTGCTGTTATTACTGAAAGTCACATTCTTTGGAGAGGTTGCTTTCCTACTGACTTGAAGTGCTGAGATTTAGCAGCCCAAAAGAGCACTTAGAAAAATTAATTTTTCTGGTAAGCATTACTCACTCCCAGGACAAGTTTTTCTCTGTAAGATGGTCATTAATCAGGTATGTTCCTTAAGGTGTCATTTATACATACAACTTTTAGGTGAAAGAGCTGCTTCATATACGCAAACAAGTGTACTCTCCACTCACACTAGTCTTTGATTGGCTTTCGTGCTGGTGCTCTAGGTCGTGGTGGTCAGCACGACAGGTGTTGCCCTCTGCAGAGCTTTTGTTTTCAATGACTGTGATTGTAGCTGCTGCAAGATACACACCAAAAGAAAAGCAGATCGATGTTCCTCTGATTAAAGAGAGGGTCTATTGCATTTGGGGAAGGTCTTGGCAGGAAGCAGAATGCAGGTGGACCATGGACATTGAGCACCTCAGTGATTTAACACACAGGGGCCACAATTCTAGGTTTGCAATGACAATTTAATAAAGGCTGTTGTGCATGGAGTGCTATGTTGTGCTAGGCAAGTGCTATGGACTCTACATATTTAATCTTCACACTAGCCCCATAAGTTGGGCACTATTATTATCTCTATTTTATGGACAACTGTGGCACAGATAGGTTAAACAACTTGCCTAAAGTCACAGAGGTGCTCAGTGGTTAAGAAAGCCACCAGGCCGGGTTACAGAGCTCATCCTCTTAACCACCACACAATCCAAGCTCTGTCTGAAGTGCGCAGATGAACATAATTGTACAGGTATAAGACAAGTGCACTCGTTATTTCAGCACCTGGTCTATTAAGGAACTCATCTACTTGGCAGCCTTATGCATTTGGAACAGTTCAAACCAGGAATAATAACCAAAAAAAACCAAAACAAAATAAAACAACCAGCTTTGAGCTGCTAAAATATACATACCAAACCAAGGCACCTAGGCACAGTATCCTTGGGAGACCACATCTGGTCCTCACTTTAGTATTTAATGTTATTGCACATATACTACCATAGGTAGTTAACTAGTTATTAATAAAGGAATAGGAAGCAAAAGGAATTGAAAATTAATCTTAATAAACTGGGGAGCAGGAGCCTGATTGCTCCACCAGGAAGCCACAGCTTCACCCCCCAAAATTACAGCATTACCTCACCAAAGGGATTAACACTCCTCCCCCAACTCTGGTTCCAGATTGTTGGGGCACACAGAGGCCTTGATTGGTTGGGGCTTGACTGAAGAGGGCTGTCAGTCTAACTAGGGGGTGGGTGTATCAAAAACCTGAAAAGTTCGTTGGTTCTTTTGAAAAAGCACCTGGTCCATCCCAACCCCAAGCTAATATAACCCCAGAGGAACAAAGACACTCTCTCACTTTCTTGCTTGTGACCCGCACTTGCTCTGTGCATTCGCACGTTCTCTCCCACTGGGAGCATGCAACCATGTGGGTCTAGCAGGTACCAGGACCCACAGCAGACTGTGTGGGCTCCCAAAACACTAAGCTATAATATGAAGCAGAAACTTTGGGTACTGATTTTTGTTTGGCTTTGCTAAAGAAACAATTGGTTTTTTTCCATGGCAAGATAGACAGAAAGGGGGACACAAAGGTAACCTTCCACACTAGTAAACCATAGTGCCACAGCACAACCTCCTGTGCATGGGTCCTTGGAATGCTTTCCTGGCGATCCCATGGATGAGCCTAATATCCACCAACAACACATACATCACAGCTGTTATTGCATTACACAGCATACCTGTTGTTACCATAGATGTAAATTGCTTTATAATCCAAGATCTGGATTTACTCCAGACCTGCAGTCATTGACATCAGAATTCATAAAAAAGAAGCAAGTATGTAAGAAAAGATGAAAAATGCTACAAGCCTCCCACAAAACCCCACACTTTATAAGTATATACAGAGTTACTCACTGAAGAGGCCCAAATCCTTTTCAATTTTGATAAACCCAAGAACCATCATGGCCTTGCAATAGAGCTCATTGGAAATGTTAATGCTGGTGATACTAAGTGATAAAGAAAATCTCCAATGACATTTGATTATTGGTACCAGGAAAAGGAAACATAAAATGATGTTCAGTAAGATTTGTGTTCAATTAATTATGTTTGAAGCCAAGAAATAATACCTTAAGGCGTAAGTATCCTACTAGAACCCCAAACTCATCCATTCATAACAACATTCCCTGCAGGGTCAAAATGGTTGTGGTTGATTGCAACCTTTGTAAGATGGGACCTCCTGGAACAAAAGTCCTGAGCACCATGGACTTGCCCGGGTAGAACCGATGCCTGCTGGGCACACAGTGCCAGCTCCAAGGCTGGGGCTGCCCACAGGAAGGGACCTTTCAGGGCGAGTCCAGTTTCCCAGACCTGATTGGGAGGTAGGGCTGATGGAAGTTGGTGTTTCTGTCTACAGGATTTTCATCTATTTTACTATAATAGATGTAAAAACTATTTAATATGATTTACATATTTGCAATAAAAGTCCATACATTATTTTTTTGGTGAAGAGCTCAAGGTCCAGATGTGTCTTGCCAGCATCTGATGTTGTTTTAAAATTTGGACTATTTTAATCAAGAACTGGAGGTCTTTGCTTGAAAAGCAAAAACATGTAAGCATCTTTCCGTTTATTACTTTAAAACATCCCTTCTAGTTTAGAATGGGTGATTTTAGTAGTGTGACTATGGTTGCATAGGAAGCAAAAATGCTTCCTCTTAGCATTCTGCTAAGCATTCTTAGCATCCTCTTAGCATTCTGCTTTGCTTCACCTACTTACCCTGAACTCTCAGATTCTGGAAATTGAGCTCTTCTTTACAAATAGCATCAGAATATCAGTCAAAATCTGTTTTCTCCCACTTCTCCCCACCTGTCATAATTCTCTAGCTTAAAAAATGTTAAAAGATGTCACCCTGGGAGTTTAGATGGTAAAACTAGAATTAGAAGGAGAATTCTTATCAATATATTTGTTTGTATATGACAACCAGGAAACACTGTTTCTATGCCTAATAACAAGCCCAGAATACATAGAAGACCTNTTTGCAATAGAAGTCTATACATTATTTTGTTGGTGAAGAGCTCAAGGTCCAGATGCGTCTTGCCAGCATCTGATGTTGTTTTAAAATTTGGACTATTTTAATCAAGAACTGGAGGTCTTTGCTTGAAAAGCAAAAACATGCAAGCATCTTTCCCTTTATTACTTTAAAACATCCCTTCTAGTTTAGAATGGGTGATTTTAGTAGTGTAACTATGGTTGCATAGGAAGCAAAAATGCTTCCTCTTAGCATTCTGCTAAGCATTCTTAGCATCCTCTTAGCATTCTGCTTTGCTTCACCTACTTACCCTGAACTCTCAGATTCTGGAAATTGAGCTCTTCTTTACAAATAGCATCAGAATATCAGTCAAAATCTGTTTTCTCCCACTTCTCCCCACCTGTCATAATTCTCTAGCTTAAAAAATGTTAAAAGATGTCACCCTGGGAGTTTAGATGGTAAAACTAGAATTAGAAGGAGAATTCTTATCAATATATTTGTTTGTATATGACAACCAGGAAACACTGTTTCTATGCCTAATAACAAGCCCAGAATACATAGAAGACCTTTATTCTCTGGAGAAAAACATGTGTCAACAAACTCTAGGGACCTGCTTGCTGCTATCTATCCACCCCTACAACATTCACAGAAGATACGCTATGGAGGAAAAGGGAAAACAGTGTAGGTTCTCAAGGCATTAGAGTCTGTGGGGAGACAGACAGACATAAAATGGCATAACAAACAACAAAGGAAGCCCTCTACGAGTATTTTAGTGCACCCTGGAGAAGCAAGATGCTCTCTAAGCAGAGAGTGGGAGAGAGGGGAGACGTGGGCAATGGGAGAGGACAATGGTATCAAAGTTAAGATCTCTAGTTATGGAATCAATTATTTATATTCCCTGTGCCTTTTCTAAAGGAGGAACAATAACAACAAGACCTTCCTCTTTGGGATGAGGATTAAATGAGATCATGCATGAAAAAATATTAGCTCAGTGCCAGTATATGGTTGCCCTTTATAAATGGTCGTCAAAAAAAATTTTAAAGGGGTTATATTTCTGTACAGGTAGAGACACTTGAGTGTGGTTGAAAGATGGCTAGGTAAAAAGGGTGAAGGCATTTCACTAGAAGGAATATGAAATACAAAAGTACACGGAGTGGAATCTTTTGGAGAAAAACGAAGTGCTCATAGCAAGTGCAGTATAGAGAGGAGTGGGAATGAGTTTACACTACAGTGACAGTGGAACTTTCATGCATTGCCACACCCTCTGACAATTAAGAGCAGGAAATATCAAGTAGAAGAGAAAATGTATGTGCCTGAATGCCTGACATCGTCTGACCATAAAACAGATACTTATACTAAATATGAATTGACTTTATTGAAACATAGTAGCTATAAATCTCAGGCAAGTTCTCAGGCTGCATCTTATCTCACCCATCACCAGCATTTTTCATACATGATCATTACTTTCACATTTTCTTCACTAGAGTTCCAGAATACCATACTTTCTCATTTTCTTCCTACCATATTGTTTGTTAGCTGTGTCTGATTTCTTTACACTAAACAAGCTAGTGACAAAGCAGCTATCCCTTTAAGAAGAATATACCGTATAAATCACTACGGAATGTTGACATTCCTCTCTGCAGGGCCTCTCCAATGAACTGCCTACACACAGCTCTCTCCTGTCCTATTGGCTACTCTACCCACTGCCATCCACTAACTGCTGACTTTCTTGTTTTTTGCCCCCTATATTCTGCAACCTCAACTCTCTTCCTTTGACTGTACCTGAGGTTGTCTGTCCTGCCAAACCAAGACACAGGAAATGTGATTTAACAAAATCAAAAGGATTAACTGATGAAGTCGTCCCATGGAGTGAAGCTGCACAATGATTTCTCACATTGTGGGCTTGTCACACCAGATCAATGCCCCTGGGAAACTAGCAGTCGGCTGTAGCTGGAGCCTAATCGCCATAACCTGCTACAAGTCTGGCTGGTCTGTCTCTCCCATATGAAGCCGCACCCTGGGATTTTAGAAAATGTGTATCTGTCGTTTAAGCCACCTGCTCTTCAAAACACCTCAGTTCAACCTCTGTGTCTGCCTCTTTCATCTTTTTCTGACTTTGACCCTCTTGCTCCCTCTTCTAAGGATTCTTGTGATTATGTTGGGTTCACTAAGATAATCTCCCCATCTCAAGATTCTTAACTTAATAATATTCACAAGTTTTGAGGATTTGGACATGGACATCTTGGGGGGGGGCATTATTCTGTCTACCAAAGTGTTTTATAATGAAATAGTCAAGTTTAATGTTCTATAGATCCATACTGTCTGGGAGAAACCACGAGAAAGCTCTAGCATTTCACAGTTAACCTTTCATTAAGCAGCACCCATATGCCAAGCTATATATGACTTATTGAGGATGTGAAAATAATAACAACAAAACAATAATAATCATAAATACCACAGTTACCCATATGTGAAGTATTTTAGCTTGCCAAGCAATTGAGATAAATTATCTCGAAAACTTTCATGGAATCCAGAAATGTTATGTATCTCTGTTTAATAGTCACAGAAACCAAAACTGAACATGGGTCAAACAGCAAAGACTAGAATTTGAACTTGGGTCTTCTCACTCCAAAATGTAAGCCTTTGAACTAATTCACTGCCTATCCCCCCATGTTTTCCCTCAGGATGCCTGAGGGTTTTTCCTATATCAGGAAAGAACTGCTTTCCTTTATTCATTTAACAACTCACTGTGTGTAGATGGAGTGGGAGTTAACAGCCCTGACCTTGTTCTCTGGTCTATATTGGATGTAAATTTTATTATATCATCATAATTCTTTTGTCTTGCTTCCTTTCTTTAATTTACTAGAAGACAAAAATACAAGTATTTGTTTTCACTTTATTGGAAGATTTGAATATTAAAACCTTATTGTCCTGAGGAAAGAAGAACACGACTTCTATTGCTAATGAGCCAGGTTCCGTGTATGCTGTGCTATAAAACCTATTCAAGTAAGATTTGAGTTCAGCGAGAGTGGTTTGGAAAAGAAGGAGATAAGGAGGAATTTCTTTTCAAGCTAGAAAGAGCCATCCCTGGACAGATGAGGTGAAGATGATTTAATAAGATGTTTCTGTGCTAAAATATTAGAATCCCAGTAAAGATGAGACGTCCTTCCGCCCCAATGAATGAACACTCTGTAATGGAATTGGTTTGATTTAGAGACAATAGAGAAATACATTATTCTTGAACCTAAGATTTATCATCACTATATTTAAAGAAAATTAACTGATGTTTATTGAGAATTTTATATATGCTCAGAACAACTCCAGGCATTCTGATGTAATGATTCAGTATCTTTTTTTTGATGTTTGAAATTCTAGATGGAAGCTGGGAGTGATAACGCAGGAAACTATAATTTCACTGCAACTGGAATTTTACTTCTTGCTTACATTGAAAAAAATTTGCCTGAAGATCTGAAACATAAAAATTGAGAAAAAAAAATTTTCAATTAACCAAGGTCATTGGAGTTTTATTTGTTCCCTGTGTGGGCTAGTGTGCATTATTGAGAGAGATTGTAGGCTCTGAAGAAAAGAGCTAAATGCATGAAAAGAGGATTAACAAAGTGGGGATTTGAGTATCAGTGTCTGTTATGGGCTGAATTATGTCTCTTCGGAATTCATATGTTAAAGTCTTAACCCTCAGTACCTCAGAATGGACCTGATTTGAAAACAGGTTCCTTTAGACACACTCAAGCTAAAATGAGATCATTAGGGTGGGCCCTCATCCAATGTGAGTGGTGTTCTTATGAGAAGAGAAAGTTTGCACACACACACACACACACACACACACACAGAGCTCCATGTGAATATCGAGGCAGAGGTCAGGGTGATGTGTCTGCAGGCCAAGGAATGCCAAAGATTCTCAAGAAAGCACCAGAGGAGGAGGTAGGGAGAGCACAGATTCTTTCCACAGCTCT
This sequence comes from Sturnira hondurensis, assembly GCF_014824575.4. Lineage (NCBI taxonomy): Eukaryota > Metazoa > Chordata > Mammalia > Chiroptera > Phyllostomidae > Sturnira > Sturnira hondurensis. The sequence continues at coordinate 6,566,198 of NW_028077105.1, forward strand.
CAGAAGGGATCAGCCCAGCTGACACCTTGATCTTGGACTTCCAGCCTCCAGAGCTGCAAGGCAGTAAACTTCTGCTCTTCGAGCCATTCAGTTTGTGGTACTTTTTTATAGCAGCCTTTGGAAACTAACACAATAGCTGAACCCTTTAGAGAAGAAGTGTTGGGCTTAAGGAAATCTTTATAACTTAAGGCAATTTCTATAACCCTGCTCCAAATCATCCTATTCAAATGTCTAAAACCTCTCTCCTCCTTTTTCCTATCATTTTTTTTTTGTTTCACCATTCCACCTGTGAAAACATCTTAGGCCTTAGACCTTAAATTTTGAGATGTGAGTCAATGGTGGTATACAAAACCACCGATTGTTCTCTGTGTAATACCAGAATAACTTTATAATGCTGTAATAGTTTCAGGGACATAAGTTTTGGAACTTAGGCAAGCTACAGAAACTGCAAAACATGAACTCATGTAAACAGATAGTATCTTTAAAAAAGCTAACAGCAAGAACAATGCTAATTGGGCTGTTAAAATTCAGAGCAACTAATGTTTTATATAATTAATCTGTAGATTAACATAGTGATGTCACTGTTTTCTTTACAAAGCCATGAATTACTTTAAGATAGAAAACATAGATTACAGTAATTTATTGTTTTGTATGAGGGGATTATATTCATTCATGAATTAAATTAATAGCACGTAAGATTTTCTAAATCTTGCTTATAGAAACTGCTCAAGCAATTCTACTTAATTTCTGAAGATAATTTGGCTTACTGGATGATTTCCAAGCTAAATGGTATGGAGGGAATAAAGTTTCTAAAATGCAAATGTTAAATTTAAAATAAATTGACTTCTCATTCCTGAATTATATAACATAGTCAGACTGAAGATAGATGTGAGAAACTCTAAAGGTGAATAAAATTTTTCCTGGTTCCAGAAAGTTGTGGTTTATTGGAAGAGATGAACAATGGTAACCAAAGAAAAGACATCGGGGCTGTGGTGGGGCTGGGAGTAGATGCATGAGGGCCTGTCAAACAACACTTCAGTCCACAACAGACTCAGTGGTCTTTCTTTTAGTTTGGAGGATACCCTGTGAATGACACTCATCTAGATATATATCCCCTTGGTCTGGAGAAACTTGGAGAGGATCTACAGTTCCTCAAGTATGTCTCAGATTGAATTATGCATTAGCTACTAATTCTGCTCTTGCGATGGTTTTCCCTCATCTCACTGAATCTTCTTGGAGGCTAAAAAGTCAGGTACCTTCCATATTCAAGTTGGACATGGGTTCAAAACTTGGCAAAAATTCTGAATTTCTTCCAGAAAGGATTTCTTAACCAACGTTAGTGATTAAGAAGACTCATCCCTACAGTATTAAGAAGACTCATCACTACAGTATTACAACTCTAAACTATGTATGAACTTAGAGGTTAACCATTGCCATATATAATTTGGTGTTTCTGCCCTGTGATACAGAGGACTCATTTGTGTCATGTTCTTTACCATTTGGGCTCTGATACTCACATGAGACCAAACTTTCTTCTCCTGGTCCTCCTGCAGTCCTTTTCCCTAGTTGCTCAGGCCACAGAATTGAGGGTCATTCTAGTTACTTCTTTTCCTTGAGTGTTTTCTGTGGTAAGACAGTTTTCCATGACTGTCTTACATTTTTGCAATCAAGGCACCAACCAAGTGATCATTGTTTTTGCGTTGGCATTACAAGGATGTGTGCAGAGTGTAGAGACTTGAAAGATAGAAGTAGAGTGTGTCTTTGGAGCATAGTACAAGTTTGCTTACAGTTGTGGAAAGCAGATATAGTGTCTCTCTCCAGAGAAAAGGACAGGCAGGTTTAATGCTCATAATTTGCTTTGGGTTCCCTACACTCGGGTTATTTTTCCCCATCATACAACCTACTGGGCTTGCAGGTATGAGCTGACCTTTCTTTGTGCCACTCTGTGGACACAGAGGCTCAGGCAACTGGCACAAAAATGCAGGTACTCTGACTATTGCCACTGCTACGAGTAACAAATAGTCTTCTGTCTCTGACTCAAGAGACTTGTGTCTTCTATCAGCATCATGAAACCATGGTAGGCTAAATTGTTAGAAGGTGAAATCGCCCACCTGTCACAGTTTTTGACATTTTTCTCACTCATGTATTTGCCCTTCCCCCAAACTGGGCACTGAACTTTATAGAGTATTTCCCATTCAGAGCTCTATAATTCTTTTCTTTTTTCCCTTTGAAACCCAGTTGCCGTAGCTGCTTCATATCTTCCTGAGTCTAGCCTTGCCCCTCTCTTCTTCTTAATCAGTCTTCAGTGTTACTGCTATAACAATATTTTCTAAAATAACGACTTTAGACATTCTCTTAATAAAATCTTGCATCGGCTTCTCCAGAAAGGTGAGGATGTTAGATAATTGCTAATTGCTTAGAGTGGCAGCAGAGTTTTAATCAATTACTCCCTTACTCAACTCTTCCATCTTACGTCCTGGTGTCCCCAGAGTACACAGTACACTTTCATCTTAGCACATTATGGATCCTTCAGATTTCTAACACATTTCCATATTGACATCTTTGCACATGCTAGAACAACCCACTCAACTCTACCCCATTCAAACTCAGGAAATATTATCCACCACCAAAAGTCCACTAAAATTCTCTTCTTAGGACATTTTTCCTTATATTCCATCTTCCAGCATGACTTGGAAATAGACCTCTGGCTTCCATAGCACCTTAAGCACATCTAAATTGTATCTTACTGTATCATAGTTGTTGGTTTACTCACCCGTATTGTCTCTTAAGAGACAATAAGAAAGCCATGCCTATCTGATTGGTGGTCCCTGTATTTCCAGAAAATGTGGGTGCTCGTTAGTCCTTTCATAGATATGTGATTGAGTACACAACTGGTGAGGGAAGGTGAGTGTAGATTTCTCCTGATAAGAGACATAAACATGTTATTTATGAGGGGTATTGATAAAGTTGTCTTTGGGATACGCAGTACGTAGATAAACCTTTTCTACCTGTTATTTATGATTATCATTGACATATTTTCTGTACGAGAGTTATAAATGTCATCAAGGAATTGGCCATTCAAATTCCTTAACGTCTGTTGACACAACCGGCCTTGATCTATGTTATTAACTTTATGCCAGTCATTAACTTTGTGTTAGAAAACATTCAGAACAGCCACTGCAACAACGTTATGTGAGTGAATCCAAGTTTAATGGTAAAAACAGGACTCTCCTAAGCCGCATTGCTGGGAAACCTGAGAACTACATCTGGGAAATGTACAGAAAAAAGAGAACACCCCAATCTGCTCCTGTTTCACATTAGAGGAAAAAAGCCATTTGTTGGAAACAGGACTGCTCTGCGACAGCCTCTTAGTATTTAAATGCTTCTTTGCTTCTTCCACAAAGCTGGCCATACCTCTCAATGAGGGCCAATCAAATGAGGCAGAATGGTATCTTATTTGGGCTGGGACTTTCAAATGAGAAAACGTGAGAAGAAACCAAAGAAACTTATGATTTCAGATCCAGAGAAATAAGCAATGCCCTTCCCAGACCTCCTGCTTCTGTGTGTATGTTCATAGCTTCTCAGTTCCAGTTCACTGGGAGCCCCAGGAATGAATGCCAAGTGGGAAGATGTGTGTGGGTGAAGGACTCAGAAAAGTGAACTGCGTTGGGCTGGCTTTTTAACCTAGGAGGCAACTTCACTCACTTCCAAAGGCCAGATCTTCCCAAGTATCGGCCCACAGGCACACATAGCATGATACCCTCCAAGCTGGGGCAGCAGGAGGATCCTGTGATGAGCCAATGCCTCCTCCTCAGAGTGCAAAGAAAAGGGGCTGGCAGTCGTCCCTCAAACAAGGAAGCTCCAACCAAGATTTCTACCTGAAACTAAGAGCCTGCTCTCCAGAGCAGCGGTGGACGCAGGGACAGATACTTCCTCTACGAGACACCTTTGAAGTCACCGCCTTAGCAAACATGCCTCCTTCCCAAGCCGTGTACACACACTGAGTTACCACCCACAGCTCTACCCCTGCCACCCAGGAGAGACCCCCGGGAGAATGACTCCTTCACACGGAGGATGAAAAAGGGAAGAGCAGGGATGCCCATGACCTCCTGGGACTGGGCACCGGGGCCTGCGGTGCTGGTTTCCCACTGCCGCAGAGAGCTGGGGTTGGAAGGCTCTGCACCGGGTTTGAACTGGCGTATTTCTGAAGTCTTTTTTAAAGGAATATTTATAACAGGAAATCAGGTTAGACATTCCTGAAGCTCCCAAGAGCTTGTGAACACTCTGTCCTATCCTCCCCGGACATGTAAATGCAGTTAATTTTTTGAAAAAGGACCCAAATACTTCACACCTTTACATTTAACCTGAGCCATTGGAGGAATGCAAACACTGATTCGGAGCCAGGCCTCTGGTAAAGGATTGCCCTATGCGGGCCACACAAGGGGATTTCTCCTTGCTGCCAGAATTTATACTGCAGAGTGCGCTATGAATAGAAAGTTTGTGCGTGGTTATGAATATGGATAAAATACATCACTCGTGGCCAGGGAACGACAAGTCAAATTGAAAACACATATTTTGGATCACACAATATTTTCAAAAATTTATTTAAAAGAAAATAAACACAGATTGTGTGTGTTCATTTACTGCTTGAAGTACCTTTGGGGAAAAGAGACATCAACAACTTTTCTTTCCAAACCATTTGCTCTTCCTTGTGCTCTTTAGCCCAGAGCTGGACCCTCTGGGAAGGAACAGGGGTCTCGTAGAGTGCATGGTAAGTGGTTTTGCTGGCAGGCAGTGTACCCCCTTCCTGTAAGAGACAAGGAGTCGAGTATTTGAGTGTGTCCAGAAAGAACCATTTGGCCCGGGGAGATGTGTTCAGCTCATTCCTCTTAGTATTTGTTTACTGCCCCTTTAGTCTTGGAAGGCTTCTGCTGGCTTATGAATTTTATGCTTTCATCTTTTCCCACGCTTAGTTATTCATGAATATTGACACTATCTATATTGTTAAGCATCCGGATAGAAACAGAAAATTTGTCATTTCATGTTACACATAGAGGTCTGGCTTCCAGCAAAATTGAGAAAGGGGAGAAAGCGGTTTTTATATGCAACCTACATTGACAACTACTACCCATTATAGCAAGATGCATCTCTTCTACAGGTGATCCAGCCTCCTTATATTGTCTTCATAGGCCCAAAAAGTCCCTCATTTACATACAACCCAAACATACCCCGTGGACTGAGTAGTTTCCTTAACTCCCACTCCTCTTTTATTCTTCTTCCTTCCACTTAATTTTTCCTGCTCTCTTCTCCATCACCTAGAGATCCTGGGACCTGCTGTAGGATAGCTCATTAATCTGATAATTCAGTGGGTAATTGACTCCAGGTGGCATGCTTCCACTTAATACAGATATTCACATTTTTCATTTCCTCTCCTACTCATGATCTCATCTTGAGAAACTCCCTCACTCAGAACACTTAGCTGCAGCAGCATGAACCACAGGACAGTCTTCGATAGCCAACTGTATTGTGCATTGGCATGTGACCCAAGGACAGTGATTCATTGTCTGACCAGCACCCTGTGACATCACCCGATACAAAGGGCTCTGCCCAAGTAGAGGTGTACTGTGTCAATTTTATTACTTCTTGGGAATTTTAATAAGTCCACCAGTTGTTACCATCTAAATTTGCATGATCAGAATATGGAACATAGAAAAATGGCCTTGAGTAGCAAGGTATATGGCTTTCAGTACTCAGGTTCAGTTCACATGAGACCCAGCTGTACTTTTTCTGGTTTTTATTTTTATGATACCCTGTCCCCATACAGGAACTTTCTTGGGAAGCAAAACAACACTGAGGAGAAAGGTAAGGCTCTCCTGGGGTTGGCCTCAATCGAGGAAGGAGCCCACCTGTCCACATCAACTTTGGATCCGTCGCAACAGCAAGCGACAAAGGCTTACCCAAGAGTTCTTGTAGTAGTTGAGTTGGGGGAGACACTGGGGCTACTGCCCGAGTTAAAAATCAGTCTGTTCCTTTTTTTCCCATTTTTCAAAAATTCTCACCCAAGGATATGCTTATTAATTAGAGAGAGAGAAAGAGAAATGTTGATTAAGGGTGAGATATCAATTGGTTATCCCTTCCCTCCCCTATGTGCCCTGACCAACTGGGAATCAAACCCACATCCTAGGTGTGTGGCCTGACTGGGAATGGAACCTGCAACTTTTTGGTGCACGGGACGATGCTCCAACCAACTGAACCACCCGGCCAGGGTGAATCTATTCCTTTTTTCTGGTGAAAACTTGAAGAAGTCAGTTGGTGACTGATGGAAGTAGACGGCCCTCTGCATAACACTCCCTATCCTTTTTATAATTGTATCCTCACACACTATATCAGTCGTTGATTACAAATTAACTTTGCATAAGTATTAGATGTTCCTCTGCTGACTTGTGGCAATTTTGTCCTCATCAAATACCTTCAGAGCGCATAGATAGTATTTTTTAATTTGTCTTCTGTAGCCTTTGGCCTAACGGTATTCCTGTGGGTATTTAAAAGTCATTTTGAGGTGATAAGGCCAATGCTAATTTCAATGTGTGTGACAGTGATGTTCATAAGCTTTAAAGTTAAGATGTGCCACCTACAATTTTAGCGTATCACTAGCCAATCTTCTCCAATGTTTGTTTTCTGCCTCCCCTGCTAGAAAATGAGTGCCCTGAAGACACAGACTTGTTTGTTACTGCTGCATCCCTAATGCCCAGAACAGGCTCTTTTTCCTTTTTGTAAATTTTTTAACAGCATCATTAAGGGATGATTGAAATGCAAAGAATGGCACACATTTAATGTATGATTTGATGAGTTTGAACCTATGCCAAGACCCCTGATACCATCACCATAAGTAAGGTAATAGGCATGACCAACTTCTCCCAGTTCCTTGTGTCCTTGTGTGTGTGTGTGTGTGTGTGTGTGTGTGTGTGTTGTAAGGACACTTACCATGAGAGTTACTCTCCTAATGGGTTTTGAAGGGAACAGTGCAGTGTTGCCAGCCGTAGGCACTATGTTGTTCAGCAGACCTCTGGAACTTGCTCACCCAGCAAAATTGAAACTCGACACCCACTGAACAGCAGCTCCCCATTCTCCCACCACCAACCTCCGTGACTTTAATGTAGTAGACACTTGACAAATATTTATTGAATGAATGAATGCTTCAAGATTAAAAAAACTTAGAAGAGGAAGCAATTTCCTCTTTCATATCCGAACTCCAGCATTTGGTCTCCTGCAGACAGAGCGCCAGGCCTACTTTCTCTCCACATCGGTCTGTGATGGCTGTCACCCAGGTTTTAATGAATGGTTGACCTACTTGGTGCGATATTATTTTTTTGATAATGTGGTATTTTTGGAAGGTACATACCTGATAATATTTCGTATCCCTGACACTGATGTGGTAACTAAAAAATACACTCCAAACATATGCGTTTGTTTACATAGACAGCAAAGGAGGATGTTTTGATAGTTTTTAGGAATAGAGACAGCAAAATGAACTGTCTATTTTCCTCTCTCAGATCTGCCTACTTCTTCAATAAATAAACATTGTACATACACACACACACACATAGAGTATCTATAAATAAATAATTAGAAAACATGCGGTATGCACCTCAGTTGAAGAAACCTAACAATTGCACAAAACTGTTAGGAAAATTAATTAAAGGAGAACTACCTTCCAAACTGCTTCATAGTTAATGGGAAAGTTAACTCTATATGAAAAATGACTTAAATAGTGAATGCAGGTAAATTTTCTATGAATGTTTTTATTATAGGAGAGAAAAACCAGTGCAGTAGTGGTTCGTTTTCTGTCTTACTGCTTTACCTCAAGGAGCATTTCTTGAGAACCACTTAAGTTTCTAAAACTTAATAGACTCCACTTATTTTTTAAACAATCCCAGAAAAGAAATAGAGAGTGTCTACATTTAGGATTGCTACAACAAATCAGTCTCATTGATCATCATTATTTCCTTCATTGAAAGAGCATTTGGAAGTAAAAGAAGTAGCATTACCTAAGGTTGGGAACAAGAAGGTTTGTAAGTAAGAGAGAATCGCTTAAACTATTATCCTTTTTTGTGCAACTGACATAGACATTATGTATCTCCTGAAAGTATTTGGGGCATGGACTTTCATGGACTTTTTTCAGTTAAGTTCTGTTTTGTATATGTAAATGAATTAGATAATCAAACTATCATTAAGAAAATATAAGTGGACTGGGGTGTCCAACTTGTGGCCGATGAGCCACATGTGGTCCAGGATGGTTATGAATGCCACCCAAAACAAAAGCACAATTTTACTTAAAACCTTTTTTTTCGCTCATCAGTTTTTGTTGGTGTTTGTGTATTTGATGTGTGGCCCAAGGCAAGTCTTCTTCTTCCAGCGTGGCCCAGAGACGCCAAAAGGTTGGCCACCCCCCAAAAGAGTTCATTTTATAAATTTTCAGGACAATAATAAAGTAATCTTATTTTGCATTTAAGTAAAAGATTACCAATGGTTCTAGGATAATCACTAGACTGTAACTTCCTAGTAGCCAGAACAAAGGGAATTTTGTTTACCACAAAATATCAGGGACTCAGCACAGTGCCTGGCATACGAGATTGTACAACACACACTTGTTGACAGACTGGAACGTAAGAATTTTGTTCTGATAGAAAAGTCAGTTCAGGGATATACCTTTAGCCAAAGAGAATTTCAGCACAAGTGGTGCTAACTAGAAGTACTAAAACCATACCTAATTCAGAGAAGTAAAACCTCCAAAATTTTTAGTAGAATTTTCTATTTCCAACACCATTTGAACAATTTTACAAATTAGAACTCAGCTGTTTGAATAAATCTGGAACCTGAGAAGCTATTTCCAGCCTTTCAACTGAGAAAAATAAAATTTTCCTTTTTAGCTTCCAGGAGAGACCAAAGAATCAACGTCATTTCAGGAATTGTTTTCATGGCCTTATTCTCAAGGAATAGCCTAGGAGTGCCAAGAAACAAAACAACAACAATGACAACAAAAGCCAGATACATAAATGCAGGGATTGGGTTTAAAAAGCTGAGGTTTTGTGTGAACCAGTCCAAAATGGAATTGTTTTCAGTCATCAACTTCTAATCTTAATTGGTATGAGCTGACTCTTTTTTTCCACAATAAAAATACTGATGTGTAATGAAAATCAAGGGGTAGGATAGAAGCGAAAGATAAGACTAATGAAATAGGGCAGGGCTGGAGGATAGACAGTCTATTATGACATACTCAGAAGGTGAGACTTTAATTTTAGAACAATGGTGATCCCTTGGGGTAGACATGACAAGGTGTGTCTTGAGGGGTTTGTGAAGAGATGCAGAGAAAACACTCACATAACCTCTATCTCCCTGTTCAAAAACAGAACATTACCCATTTCCTAGCAGACCCCTAAGAGTCCTTTCAAGGCATTGGCTCACCTTTCCTCCCTAACCTGAGGAACTACTGACCTGTATTTATGTCTGTTGTTACTGAAGTCTGGCAGGGGCCTATGAAAGTCCCAGTGAAAATGGTATGTGGAAATGATGCGATGTGACTACTGAGGCTGGGTCCTAAAAAAGATGTGGCTTTGCCTTGCAGGCCACTTGCACTGGGAACCAAATCTCTATTTGTGAAAAAGTCAGGTCACACGGAGAGGCCACGGGCAGAGGTTAGGTTGACCACTTCAGCTAAGTTACTGGCTGGCACCAGCAGATGTCACCGGAACTCACCAATGTGAGTGAAAGAGGCTCTAAATAATTTCGCTTCCAGCTTCCGGTCTCCCATCTGAGGCTCCCAACATCGCAAAGTGGAGACATGCTGCTGCTACACCACCTGTGAGAACTCATGACCACAGAAACCGTGAGAGATAATAAACAATTGCTACTGTTTTAAGTCATGTGTTTTGGAGAATTTGTTGCTCAGCGATAGTTAAGCGATGCATCACTTTACTGCATTCCATAGGCTTGGTCTGTAAGACCCTCACGGATACACACTTTTAGGTCCTGTTCAACTCATTTGCAAGACAGAGATTCCTTGTGAACCCTGAAACCCTCATTCACTTAAGACAGCATTGCTTTAGTGGCTAATTCTGTAATGAAAAGAAGGTCTTCCATGCATTTAAGTCAATACCTACATGTGAGGAAAAGGTGTGTGTATGCTAGAAATAGATTAATATACTATCATATATATCTATACACTATAAATAGATATATGTTTGCCCCTGGTTTCAGTAAATTATATATCTTTTCATTTCATGAAAGCTGATGACTATAATCTGCCTTTGAGTAAACTATTAATAGGATATATCTAAAATAATTTTGAAAATTCATTGGGTCTAGTGGTGAGTATGCTAACTTGTGCATATGAATAAACATGTGTGGTATAATTTTACAAATATTTTCATGTCATGGGGTGGTCGATGCTTTCCCTGATACACCATGCTTTGCTACCCAAGAAACTGCAGTTAAGACCTTTTAACCTCTAAATTTGATTTTGTAAATCCTGCTGTGACACCATCAATAAGTTATAAAACACTTTTCATGATAATTGCTGGTGAAATACTTATAAGGAACATCTGAAATTACACTCAAGATATGGGCACTAACTCACTGTGAAATTCTGTACTTGAAAGAAATCATGATTTTTACTTCACTTTTCTGTTTGTGTTTCTACGCCTACATCCCTTTCAGCCAGGTGTTGTATTTAAACTTAGAAAACAAAACTGGTAAGTGAAACACTACGACTTAGGGACCAGAAGATCCAATTAATGGCTAGCAGGCGAGTGGCCTGTAAAACCTTTAACATTGTTCCCTTGCTGGCCATTTCATTCAGTGAAGTGGTCGGCAAGAGCTCTCTTCTGCCAATTCTTGCAGAGGGGGTCCTCTATGCCGAGGACCATTCTAAATGAAGTGGAAACAGAAGATCTCCCTTTGTAACCATAGTCAAACTCAAATGCCGTCTCTTCCATACCGTGTTCCCCGATTATCCTTGATTTCCCTTTGTGTCCCAATCTTCTGTTGATAGGTGCCATGCAGTGGGGCCTTCTGTCATGTGAAATCAGTCTGTCTTCTGAATCACAGCCGAGTCACAATGTCTTCACCTCTGCCAGCTGCTTGTGAGCGAGAGATGCCTCTCACTTTCTTTTCTTCAAGATGCCAAGTTTAGGACTTTGGACGTACAAGGCCATGAAAGAAATACTTGACCTTGGCTTATTAGTTTTAAAACATGACCAAATGAAAATGCTCTTAGAATTAGGTGATTATAATAATGATATTTGTATTGCTGATATTTAATAATGTATTTTTCCCCTGGAGTTGAGAGTATCTTTTCATTGGTCTCATATACATCAGAATGAATTTCTCACTGTATGTAATCACAGGTTACTTAGGCCCATGGCCTTTTAAAAAGAATGTTCTCTAAAGGGTTGAGGAATGGTAGGCAAATTTATAAACATAGTTTTAAAATTTTTACATAGTAAGCATTTTGTTGAGTGGTTAGGAATTAATTGGGCTACAAGCAAGACAGGCTTTAGGTAGGAAAAATGTTTGGATTAATTAATCTCTGGATCTTTTCCAGCTGTTAACATTTTGACACCTCTAATTTAACAGCAAGGACAAATCTCAGGTCCTGCTAATGAGAACCTTTAAACTAAATATGCATGCTTGTATATGCAGGTCTCTGAAACCCGTGCTCCAGAGCAAAGCCACATTGCACTGCCAGCTCTCCTGACTTTTCTGAACCAGCTCACAAGAGCAGAGGCAGAGGAACGCTCCAGTGTGTCTTCATTTTTCACTGATGAAGAACTGTCTGAAAACTGGTGTTTACAAAAACATTCCTTTGCTGATTGTCTGCATCCCCTGTAGGGGTCAAGTGAGGAGGTCTAAGACTCTGTGGAAGGCAAAGGCAGTGGTGGGAGAATGAATCCTTTCTCACCATCCTAGGGGTCATCCTCAATAAGGCCATTCTCATGTGGGAGGTGGAAAGGAATCTGATGGTGCCTATTTGTTTTGGCAGCCCGTACCCCAAAGGTGCACACTTCCAGAGGATGACAGAGATTCATTTTTCCAGGCCAACCCTAACTGGTGTTTCCACAACACTGTGGGAAGCTACAAATCTAAGCCACATAGACCTGTCCCCAATCTGGGAACAAATGGCCCTCTGCTTTCTGAGACGCCATCCTGAAAACGTCTTTCATTCATTAACGATTCATCTTAAACATTAAGGAGAGAAAATACTTGAAAAAAATCTATTTTATCCCAGTTGTCAAAGTTATCAAGAAAGTAACAAATTTCTTCATCACTATCATCAATATCCAGAAGAATAGAGGCAGCAAATGGGTGCTGAACACCTAGAAAACACATGTCTCTTCATTAGACTCTTTGCCGTCCTTGGGACACCCACTTATTGCTGTCCTTGACTGTCATGCACTTGCGGTTCTGAGAGCCTGGATCCAAATGGCCCTCCAAATTAGTGTTCTACTGAGCAACAAGTATAATTGTATTTTGTTGACATAAACCTCATGGTTTAGAATTATTTACATATCACCTGTGCAGATCCTCATAGTCTCAGAATATAAGGTATCACAATAAAAAAAACATGAAGCAAAGTCATTAAAGACCTCTATGTTAAAGTCCATAAGTCTTGTATACAGACTGCATGGCTGCCTGCGAACCAAAAACACTGTGGCCCCTCAGACAACTCTGGTGGGATAACCTGCTCGCAATCCTGTGTCAGTTGCTTCCACTAGGCTTTATTTGTTTTTTCATAGCACACTCTGGTTTTTCTTTTAGATTACTATTACTACTTGACTTTTAATGTACGTTATGTACATGTTCACTATTTTATATGGGTTTACATTGTTTCCACTGTTGAAAACTTCTGGCACTTTGTCAACAAATGTCTCTTTCAAACTCTGGTCACACTTCTAGTCGTTTCGAATTAGTAAGTAGGTGTGTTGTTGAACAGGGCTTCACTCATCAACACGGGGCTACAGTTGTCACACAGCTTTTTTCCGGAATAGGATGTAAATATAAAAATCATGATAACTAGCCTTTTATCAACATGCTGGGTATTATGTCAAGAACTATACCATTTATGGTTATTAGCTCATTTAAACTGCCCAACAGACTTGTGGAATAGGCACAAGTGTTGTCACCCTTCATTACATGAGACCTGATGATGACATAAGTTGCCCTGTCACAAAAAGACTACATATTATAAATGAGTATATTTACTTATAAGAGAGAATAGAGACTAATTATATATTTATGTGATATCACATTTAAAGTTTTTATTTTTAAAAGAACCTATGAAGCACAATGATTAATTATAACAGTATGGTAGACTAAATTTCCCTACCAACTTCCTCTTGAAAACAACAAAAATGCTGAGTAAGACAAATTCATCAGTAACTGGCAATAAAGAAAAGAAAAATTAGAGGGCAAATGCTAGCTGAAATATAAACCAAAGGGTAGCCTGAATTCTGTTTTCATTCTTAAGGTACTCAGTAAAATAGTAAAACCTGCTGGGTTTGAGTTAATGAAGTGAAAAGATAAGTTACTGAAACCAGGACTAATTTTATTTATATATGTTTTATATATATTTATAATATACACATATATAATAGAATATAAATCTATTTATAGTGCACACACATGCATACTTTTTTTCTGAAATGTAAGTATTGACTTAAACACATAAAAGACCTTTTCGTTTTAGAATTTGCCATTAAAGCAAATATGTTTTCATAAGTGAGTGATGGTTTCACGGGTCAGGAGAAACTTTATCTTGCAAAGGAGTTGAGCTAGATCTAAAAGTCTGTATGCGTCTATTAGAATCTATATGATCTAGAGTCCAAGTCTATGCAAAACACAACAGTATTGTATATCAATTGGAAAAAAAGAAGATGAGAAGCTGTTTTCTAGACTTTTGTAAGGGTCTTTCATTATAATTATCTGCGTGGTCAGTGTAAAAAACCTCTTGTTTTTGTTATTTTAGGAATCTGCTCTCCAACTTTATGTGCAAGCAAATGCCATACACTTTGCATTTCTAAGAAGCATTTTGGTGTAGGATGTTGTTTTCCTGGGTAGGTAACAAATATTCCATCTCCACAAGGAGTTTATAGACTTGTTTCTACTTGTTCAGTGACTTGACTAATTAAAAAAACCCTTTGTATAAGAGCAGCATTGTTACCAAGGCCCAATTTAGGAAAAAGGTCTTTTATAGATGAGCAAGTTTCCTTGAGGAAACAGTTTAGTCACCTGGCTCTTACACCTTGTATGTATGTATTTGTCATTAACTATTTTTAAAACTATTCACAATCGCTGCAAGAATTATCGTTCAATAATAACTTTTGCCTACTACCCAACATATACAAATTTATCAAAAGCTGTTTTTCCAAAGAAAGGGATCCCGATTTCTAAAGCTGACAAGAATTTGCAGTATCTTAATCTACAGAGTTTGATGATCTATACTTCCTTAAACGTTTGAAAAAATGTTCTGCAGAATCTATCTGCAGCTCATACTGTACTAGTATGTAAGGTTTTGTTAAGCGAAGAAACAAATATTACCTTAAAAGAATTGTTTTATAATGTATGTTTTAACGGAATATTTGAATAACTTGTAAACATTTCCAATGGTTTAAAATGTTTTTAAAGTAACCATTTAGTGTATAAACAGCTAAAGGATACTCGATAGGAAATTGAGTGTGGTGAATACAGCAATGTGAAAAATCAGACAAAAATATGGCTTGCATGGAATTTTCGTTCTAGGAAGGGGAGGCAAGAGCCTATATTATGTGTGGGCATTTTTATATCATAAAAACCATGGTCTTTAAACTTAACAGTAACTGTATCTCTTTTTCCCCAAGGTGAAGAAACATTGAATAGGCATAATTTTAATTTATTTAGGATATTTTTAGACATTCCAAAGGACTCAGTGAAAAAAATTTAAGGTCAAAATTGTTTTTTCCAGTCAAAAGAAAAAACATCTCATCCTTTGCCTCCATGACTAAATCAAACCTTGCCCTTGTTTTTCTTTTTATCAATATTTATAATCTTCATTTACATTGGCTATGTTAATTGACTTAATCCAGAATTATGTTAAATTTCAAGCAATTTATTAGCTATTTCTGTTAAGTTACCTAATCATTTTGACCTCTCTGTGAATGAATTAATTACTTCTTCACGAGTCTGCCTTGATTAGAACACATTACCTGGTAGTCTATGCGGGTATACCCTGTTTCACTGAACTCTGAGGCATCACAATCTGATTGCTCCTCAAAAATTTGAGTTATAGATTGCTGCAATGTCTGTGAGCAGGAGTGAAAGACTGTGGGTGATGAGTTAGCTAACTAGCAACACTCCCAAGCTTGTTATAGTGGTCAGTGGTCAAACCCTATTGAACCCCTCAATGTGGAATAAGTACTTCTTTGAATTTCTCATCTATAGCTGGAGTTAGTCTGGTGCTATGATTATTGCAAGGAAAGAAAAGTGTCCAAGCTATGATTACTACCCACCCCCTTATCCCCAGCGTGGGTCACCAGCCTACAGTCTGATGTTTCCTACTCCTGGTTCTAGAATAAGTCATCAAAACACTATTTCCCTAGGCCATCGAATAAACTGTTTTTCATGCAAAGGCCAATCCTGGACAAATAATTCTCATTGCCTTTCCACCTGGTATACCAGCCCTAGTTGTTTGCCTATTGAAAAACATATACCATTTGAGGAGTGTTGAGGAGGCTGTAAATAATCTAGAGCTGGGAAGATACTCTCAGAGCCATGTAAGGCTTTCCAGATGCCTTCTATGATTTGAAGAGTCTGGGGTCAACCACATATTTCCAGATCTAGGAGATGAGCCAAGACTCAGCTTTCCGTGCAGGTGCTAATTTAGTGGCTAAGAGTGAGTAGTCCTAGGTCTGTACAAAAGCGCTGCCACTAACTAGCCATGCAAACTTTGGCAAGATATTTGGCATTGTGCTTCCTTCATTTATAGAAGTTTGTGTGGTTGTGAGGGAGATTTATAGTATAATAAATAAAAGAAGTTCTTAGATCAGCATTCAATAAAACTTGGCTATTATTAGTTGTTTGGGGTATAATTTCATTCTGTGCCAGGCTTTCCATTCCAATGCAAATATTGTCAAATCTATGTATTTCAAATTACTATTCATGACAGACAAATCAGTAATGAAAGTAAACAAAAAGTCCATGTTATTAAACTAAAGTAGAACAGAACATGTTAAAGAGCACCATATAAAATTAGCACGAGTACACTGTACAACATGGCACTTACAGTGAGTGATACTTCATTGTACACTTAAAAATGAGTGTAAAGGACAGCTCTCATGTTAAATGTTCTTACTACAAAAAGGGGAAAAATACCAAAAATGTAAATTTTACTTCTGGGGAAAATGAACATGAATACTCTTTCATGAAAACTTGTTCTAGATAATATATGTGAAACTTGATACAAGATGTATCTCTTAATGTGAATCACATTCCAAAAATCTAGAAAAACACTGATCTAAAGTCTACTCTGTTAAATTAATTTGTTTAGCATGATAGAAATAAACCTCTGTTCTTGTTAGAAAGAGGGAAGTCCATCATGCAAAATACCTAATGGTGCAGCAATTCTCCTTTTGGTATCGTTGAATTAAATTTACCAGCAATGTAGTGACTGAAAAAATGGAAAAGGTTGTATGCAGTAATTCTATTATGTGATTTAGCTTTGTATGAGCCAATGGTTTCACAAGATGGGCTCATTGTCTGCGAGTACATTGTGTAAAATTAAATATTTTTTTGCCAAATGTACCCCTTCCAAGAAGAAAGCATTAAGACATGTCACATTACATTTGTCGACTGGTGGTTAGAGGCACCCATTTGATGCCAACAGGAATCCCCAGTTTGGTGTTACAGTGAAAAAGGAAACTTAATTCAGTGAGAAACAGCTCAACTGTGACACGGCGTGGCTGTGCGACAGTCCTGGGGCCAGGGCCCTCTCTGGCAAGACATCTGCTCTGCTCTGCTCCGCTCTGCTCAGTTCTGCTCATTCTGTGCCACTTCGCTCCAGGCTGCACTGGTCTGTTCTATTCCAGCAAGACATCTTTGATGTTTTATCTCCAGCCAGGGAAACATAATCTGTAGTCTTCAGTGAAAAAGGAAAGTGTGCTCAGAGCCAGAGGGGAGCTGACTTATATAGACAGAAGTCCCAGCTTCTGGCCCCTGATTTGTCTGTCCTTGTGCAAATAAAGACAACAAATCCTTGCAGTTTGATTGGTCTGAAAAACACTGTCCTGATTGGTCAGAATAGAACCTCTCTGACTGGTTAGTGAAGAAGTTTATGGGGGGGGGCAGGGGTGGGGGGGGAAATAGAGCTGCACTGCTGTGATTGGATAGTGAAAGCCTCAGTCCTATTGGTCGAACTAGGATTCCAGCAGCTTCTTTATAATGGCTGGCTCAAATGACACGAACAGTTCAGGCAAGGAGTTCAGTACAGAGGCAGATAATTCAATGCAGCCTTTTCCCTCAATTGCAGTTTGCATAAGGTGCTCCTCTGTAGAAATGGTTGCTAGACTCTGTTTTTAAAAAGTTAAGAGCCCAATTAGCCGTCAGGAGGCCTTTTTAGTGGGTATTTTTTTTCCCGGGGTTCACTCATTGTTGATCCAGTGAAATTGTAGAAAGGTTGTAGTGATAAAATAATAGTGCAGATATCCAGTTGGTGACTGAAGAATATTTTTTAAATGAACAACAAATCAGTTCTTTTTTCTCTTCCATATCATTGTCCTCACAAATATGTTGCATATAATAGTAGCTTTTTAAAATTTGCTTTGGCTGATTTGTGTGAACTATATCAAGCAGATGAAGGGGACTCCTAATGAAGTAGCTAAAACAAATTGCATAAACATTCTTGGTAACTAATGAAAACAGTCCAAGAGTATAGGGACCTGATTCTTTCACCTTCCCCAGCTCCAGGGAATTGAAGTCTCACATAACATGGGTTTCGCTTAGTGTTTTCCACAGCAACAGAAGTTTTCTTTGTAAGACTCCTGCAAGTAACATACCAATGAGGGTAAAGGAATGACTTTTCAAAAAATCTTTTCTGTTTTTTCTCAGATTTTTCAAGTATATTAACTTTGGTTTCAGCTCATCTTTCCCACAGAAAAAGTTGGGGGAGTGCTTGTTTTCATCTGGCCTGGGCTGTGATGTTTTCCTTCAGCACAGAGAGTAGTTAAGAGGGCATGTGTCTGAGGCACAAAGACAGATCTCAGCTGTGTTTTTGAATGTCGAGTAGGTGGTCCCAGCCTCCTAGGCGAAAAAACAAAACAAAACAAAACAGTAGTAATATAATAAAATGACTCCAGGGACAAAGTAGCTTTGTCAACCTGCCATAAAGGCAGTAGTTTCTCTTTTGCTAATATGACAAGGTTGTTCTAGTCAATGTTACAAACTCTCAGAAAATCCCAAACCTTGTAGAGTAAGGAATTCCAAATGAGCCCTGGCTGGTGTGGCTCAGTGGATTGAGCGCCAGCCTGCCAACCAAAGAGTCGTTGGTTTGATTCCTGGTCAGGGCACATGCCTGGGTTGTGGGCCGGGTCCCCAGTGGGGGGTTCCTGAGAGGCCACTGATCCATATTTCTCTCCCTCTCTTTCTCCTCTCTCTAAAAGTATATAAATAAAATATTTTTAAAAGGAATTCCAAATGAGTCCCTCCTTGAAAAAATAATATTAAAGATATGTGTAGACCACATCAGTGATACATGAATTACATCTTAGTTGCAGAAATGTCCTGTAAACAACAGAAGAACAGTGTCAGTGGCCCATAGCTGACCCGTGGTATATGGGATGTTGAGAGAATCATATGCCGGCCACAAAATATATA
Source organism: Sturnira hondurensis (assembly GCF_014824575.4). Lineage (NCBI taxonomy): Eukaryota > Metazoa > Chordata > Mammalia > Chiroptera > Phyllostomidae > Sturnira > Sturnira hondurensis. Next base: position 6,585,098 of record NW_028077105.1, read on the forward strand.
CAAAGCACTGAAACTATCCAAGCTACGTTGTAATACGCAACTGGTAGGGAGTAAAATTCTGCCAATTATCCCATGCAGAGAAATTAAGGTACAGCAATCTTGTGACCAATTAAATCAGATATACCCCACTCTTTTGCATAATGTTTTATAGTAGTCCTCTTATCGGCAGGAAGCACATGCCAAGATCCCCCAGTGGATGCCTGATACCATAGATAGTACCAAACCCTAAAAAGCATGTGTTTTCCTCTACATACATACTTATGATAAAGTTTAATCTGGAAATGAGGCACAGTAAGAGATTAATCACAATAACTAATAAAGTAGAACAATTGTAACAAAATATTATAACAAAAGTTATGTAAATGTGGTCTCTCTCTCTCAAAATATGTTGTAGTATTATTCTCAGCCTTCTTACAACGATGTGAGATGACACAATGTTTGTGTGATGCAATGAAGTGAGGTACTCAGAATGGCATGCAATTTAAAACTCATGAATCGTTTATTTCTGGAATTTTTCATTCAATATTTTCAAACTATAATTGATCATGGGCAGCTAAAACCATGAGAAGCAAACCATAGAGAAGAGGGGAATGCTGTATAAGACTTATATAACTAGAGATCTCTGATTATGCAAATTGTGGCATATAAATTGTGGCTTGATGAAGATACCTACTAGCCTTAAGTAGTTGCACATGGAAAATCAATTTATTAGCACATTTCTATGGTAATGTTTCCTTCATCTTGTTTACTTCAGCTCCATTTTTATGCATTATTCTCACATATGATGAAAAGAAGCCTATAAACAAGATTCTGAATTCTCAGCTGCTTAGGCATTGCATGCATGCATGCCCATTAAAAGATGCAATGGAAGTAAGTTAGAGTCTGGAATGCAAATATAAAGAGAAATAGTACATCTCCAAACGCTAGGAGGAGAAATTGATTGAAAGGTGATACACATAACATTTTAAGGTGCTGATATAGGAGCTGTGCCTATCTCAAATATTTTTATGGCTCCTTCTGTAGCTTAGGTAAAAAAAATGAGCAGAATCAGTTTCTGGGTTAAATAACTCCAAGAGCATAAAACGTTATCTGCTATTTTTAAGCATAGTGTCTCAATTTAAGTATAGTATCTTTATTGGACTGTATTACATTTATCCAAATCTTCACAGTCATTCTTTTACTTCCACAATATATTGTGATTATAGTCATTTCTGACTAAACTTTGTCATACAAGTATTCAAAATTAAATAACAGCTTGCACTTGTATCCTTAAATGGCAATTTAGTTCTACACTGCGTGGCAAGCATAAAATGAACTTAATAAAGAATAGGTTATGAATACATATACCTAGGCTGATGGGCCAAAGAACATGGCATTATGTAAATACACCTAAATGTTTAATTTTTAAAATAATAAAAAATCACAGTTTTGTATTATAATTTTTGGATACATTGAAAAGCAAAGAATTATTCAGATCGTCAATTTTAGAAAATATTTAACTGCTATCTGTCAATAATTTTGTAAGAAAGTAGTTTTCTAGGTTATAACTTTATGTAAATTATGTTCATTTACATTCTTTCATTTGCCTGCAAGTTAACGTGGTTCCAAAAGTTAACAAACCTGAGTTCCAAAAAGAATGTGGACATGTTAAAAATGCATATAATTATGCAAAGTTTAACGTTATTTTCTGCTGTTTGGTTTTAAATACTTTATTTATTTATTTTTACTGTTTTTTCTTTTAAATATTTTATTTTTGAATTTTAACATTTTTAATATTTTATTTTTAATATTTAACATTATTTCCTTGTTCAATGTTTTGGTGATGGATCAATTTAAATTCTTTTCAGTAAATAAGAATAGGTGATGAGTTTGATTCCTAGCAACCTAACTGTCTCCTTCAATGCCAGAGAAAGCAGCCTCGTCCCCACCAGCTCCCTCACAAAGGCAGGCCTTCAGCCCCCAGCAGATGGAATAGGGAGTCAGGAAAGAGCTCCATCACCAGTGCTGAGCACAGTGCTGGAATCCTCGAACTTGTAGACAGTGGGCTCTAAATAACAACATTTTCATTTCATTTTATTGGTCATCAGCAATCTCGTGGGTCAGAGATGCTGACCCGAAAACAGAGAGGCGATATTTGAAGAAACAGCTTTTTTTTTAAAAAAATATTTTATTTATTTATCTTTTTAGAGGGGAAGGGAAGGAGAGAGGAAAGAAACATCAATGTATGGTTGCCTCTCGTGCACCCCCTGCAGGGAACTGGCTCCTGCCGGAAAGTGGCCTGCAACCCAAGCATGTGCCCTGACTGGGAATCGAACCGCAATCGTCCGGTTCGCAGGCCCGCGCTCAATCCACTGAGCTACACCAGCCAGGGCCTGAAGAAACAGCTTTTGATAGCAGGCAAAAAAGTCAGTATTACATGGATCTTTGAGAATCCTAGTACTTGGAGATAAGAAGGAGGTTGACTCTGCAATTTTTACGGTTTAGTGCTTTGTCCACTGAAAGTGTTTCAAAGGTTTCCGTGATGACCTTCTTACCAGAGAATCCATGATGTGAGAGACCTTGTCAATAGGAAGTTTATCCTCTTGTGGTTCTTATGTTTTCACCAGACATTTCTGAGGCCTTTATGTAGTCCAACTATTTCTGTGTGGACCACATGAATTTTACGGGAGTCATTCCATTTATTTTTATTTAGGGAGGAACTTGTCAGGAATTTCTTTTACCACAGAGTAGGCACATTTTGTGATTATTATTTGTTCTTTGCAGAATACTGATGGAGTTTTTGATGTGTTAGAAGTCCAGCAGAGCTGAGAATTTAAAGGTCATGAAAGAGAATTTGAAGGTTTATGGAAGAGAAAACAGCTTCTAGCATCATCGTTGCCCAAAATAAAAAATTATAATTATGAATTTGGATCACATAATTTATTGCTAATTACAGAAATGCTTCATTTTAATTCTATTGACTGGTAAATTTGGTTAAAAAAACTAAATCAATTCACTGAAAAATTATTCATACTGGTAGTTTAATCCCTCAAACAGGAAGCAGTCATTTGATGATTCTTTTTTCACTTTTTTATGTTTTTTTTTTTTTTTTGGTGGGGAGAGGACACTTTAGAGATAAGAATTAAGCTAGACTGGAGAATAAAGTCAAGTCTAAGTGGAAAACATTCTAACTGTATTTTAATTAGTTTATTGAACATGGAAGCTAAGATATAAAGATATTTGGGTAAGAAGTAGCATTGATAGCTCTTCATATAGAAGTACTGGAATAGTATAGAGGATAATATATTACTTGTACCATTTAATCAAATAGAAAAATTTATGAGGAAGAAAAGGAGGATTTTATTCTATTTTATTTCCTTTTTTAAATATTCATTTGAGGGTATGTTTATTAATATTAGAAAAAGGGAGAGAAAATGGGAGAAAAGGATAGAAAGAAAATAAAATTTCTCTATTAATAAAAATTCATTTAATCAATCAATTAAATTAATATTAATTAAAAATTTTAATTGATAAAATTAATGTTTGTATTAATATTTCTAATAAGATATTTCTATTAATATTAGGAAAAGGGAGAGAGAGAGAAAGAGGAACATTGATGTAAGAGAAAAGCATTGATTAGTTGCCTCCCATAGGCACCCCGACCAGAAATCAAACCTACAACCTAGGGATGTGCCCTGACCAAGGATTGAACCCATAACCTTTTTTTTTTTGGTATATGGTATGACACTCCAACTAACTGAAGCACACAGCCAGGGCAGAAAGGAGAATTTTTACAAATTTTTCTTTCATCATAACTTTCTCTAACTTTACATAACCTCTGCTGTCATCATATTCATCTACTCACAGACCTGCAAATGTCATATTTGTTTTTTTATCCCTTGTGTTTTCTCTGTTTGCCAAAAATATTTCCCTTTTTCTCCCTGCTAGTCAATATCTAACTCACTCTTCAATCCTCATCCTTCACAATACGTCTCTTGGCTAGTCTTATCAACCCTGATCTCCACCTTTTCTACTATGAGCCAGAATTCTTCAAAATAGAAAAACTAACACCCTTGTTTGTCTTAAAACTTCAACAGATTGCAAATGTTTGTGAACCAGGGCTTTGGTTATCTCACAGTAAACTAGCTCACTACTTTCAAGAGACATTAAAAAAACAGGGATGTGATAAAAATGCAGGGAGAGATGTGCTAAGAAAAGAAAACAATAAGAGCCCTGACTGGTGTGGCTCAGTAGATTGAGTGTGGCTGCTCTGTGAACCAAAGGCTCGCTGCTTCAGTTCCCCACCAGGGCACACGCCAGGGTTGCAGGCCAGGTCCCTAGCAGGGAGCGCTGGAGAGGCAACCACGCATTGATGTTTTTATCCCTCTCTTTCTCCTTCCCTTCTTCTCTATCTAAAAATAAATAAATAAAATCTTTAAAAAAGAAGAAAAGAAAAGACAGAGCAGGCAGGTGCTGGCAGGGATTAAAGAAACTAAGCCTGTGGATCAAGTGAAAGTATAGCTCCAAAGAGATGATAACACAGCACATCAGCAAACAAAAAATTATGAGACAGGCAAAGGAACTGGAAGATCTAACCCCAAATCAAAAAGAATAATGAGTCAATGAAAGAAGACTCACAAATATCACAGACATTAGACAAGGCCTTTAAAGATAACATTGACAAATATGTTAATAACCTCCTGGACGAAATAAACAAAACGCGTGCACAGGTGGGACATTTCATCGGAAAAAAATGGAAATTCTAAGAATGGGATATCAGAAACGAGTTTATTTCACAATATAACAAAACTGGCAAAACTATCAGAGCTGTGTGGATTCATTTTCTGCACATTTTTGCTACAAGAAATGCTAGGAGAAGTTTTTCAGGTAGAAGGGAAAATGATAGTCTGTGGAAACTCTAATTGGTGGAAAAAAATAAGGGGCACCAGAAAGGAAACCACACAAAGTAATAAGAAGAATGATGAAGAGAAGCTCATCTCTATCTCTACTGTAGTGTTTTAGACTTACTGAAACCTCAAAGTGCAGAAAAAAATTAGTGAAGGTCAAATAGGGGTTTAGGAAGAAAGAAGGAAAGAAATGACTAGAGAATTCAGTCAAAGCTGGTGGAGCACACTTTTCCAAAACAAGAAGCCCATATAGTGGGTTCAAATCAAAATGACAGAATGAAAAATATTAAAGTAAGAGAAGGAAACCCTTATTAGCATTATGGGAATGACTGCATGGCCTACCGGAAGGAGTTTCCATGGACCCCAGTTAAGACTGTCTTTCTTTTTCCTCACTCAAGGACATTTCCCCCCATTGCTTTCAAGAAGATTGAAAGGGAGGCAGAAAGGAAGAGGAGAAACACCGGTGTGAGAGTCATCATTCAGCACGTCAGACCTGCAACCTAGGTACCTGCCCTGACCTGAATGGAACCTATAGCTGTCAGTTACAGGTCCTCCAAACCCTGCCCCTTTCATGACCATTAGTCTGTTCTCTGTGTCTATGAGTCTGTTTCTCTTTTGTTTGTTATTTAGATTACACATGTTAAGTGCCATGAGAACTTAGGAAACAGTTTTCCCATTTTACAGTATTTCATTTGAAACAAATATCTCTACCTATAATTTGGATCTCATGTCTTCTTAATTCAAAGACTTTTGATTACATGTCTAAAGTCATGCTGAGTTCTAATTTATTAATTCTGAATTCATAGAGATGGGACAGTTGAGGAAAAGGGGCTTCAGTTTATTACGGGATGCTTTTGCAATGTATTGTATTCTGATTTGGGACATGTAACCTCTCAACTGTATCTCAGTTTTTCCCCTGGGGAAAACCTAGTATCAATAATGTTGACTTCAGAGGGGTTTGCCCCCTGTATGAACTCTTAGGTAATGTTCAAATAATAAAACATGCATTGATAATAAAGACCTTAACGGCAAAGAGAAAAAAATTGTTGTATTAAAAAACATGTTATATTTTGCAGTATATCAGAAGAAGATGTATGGTTGTTTCCATTGCTCCCATGTTCTCATACTGTACTTTTCTTTTATAGGAGGTTCTTGGTAAAGAATATGTTGTTGGGAAAATTGAGCTCTCATGTCCATGTCAGTGAACTGGAATTTCACTTCCTAAATATTGACACTGAGCAGGCAACGCGCGGAGGCGGTGTGTGTGTCAGAAGCTGTAACCCCACTTACCCCAGAGTGCCTTCTCAGACTCAGAGGGACAGAAGAGCACCGAGGTAGGTCTCAGAACAGATTGTGAATAACTGCTGAGAGTTGAGAAGATCGAGAGCCAGAGCCAAGTGCCTGGGAACACCTCTGGCCTTCTAGTTTGTGGTGCTTCAGTCAGAGTCAGATGCTTGTGGAGACATAGTCCACTTTTCACATGACCCCAGAAACCACAAAGTGACCTCACAGTGGGTGTTGTTCCATTGTGTGTGTGTGTGTGTGTGCACCTTGCTTTCCCTGATTTCTGATTCATTTCATAAAAATTCATGCCCATTACATCTTCTGGGTTGTTTGGCTCAAGTCACTGCTTTTCACGACATCTGCATCTTGTAAAATTTTCCTGGTTGTATGTTTTCAGTTTGAACGTTTTCATGACAGTTTTACTGTCACAAATGAACTTGTTTGTGTTAACATTTGCCAACGCGCAGATGTCTTATTTACAGAATACAGGGAGATGCTTTTCTTCAATTAGAATACACAGATTATGAATTTCCACAGTCTAAAAATTTTTATACACAAAAGCTACAAGACAAGCACTGATCCAAGATTAATCAACTTTTCATGAGAAATGGAGTTCAGTGAATATTTAGTAAAGAAACTCTGACTGCACAGGTCTATGACTTCATTCTCTATGCACTTTAATAACTTTAGGTGGCTAAGTAGCTTGCGCAATGCATGTCACTTTTACATTTTGCTAAGATGTATGTTGCATGACTGCCTTTATTGGAAGCTGATTATTAACAGGCAAGGAGCTTATTGCCAGTGGAGTAAGAGATCAGTGTTTACTTTCATCAGAAATGCACCCATTGATTTAATTGGTGTTGTTTGTTTATAACCCATTATATTTACCAGGCACTGTCGATTTTGAAGGAAGAATGGTAATCCATTCTGATATGATCCTTGCTTTCATTGACCTCAGACAAGAATAATTAGACAATTAGAACACAATACGTACATTGCTAGGATTAGGCATTACCCAGAAGGGATGCTTAATCTAGACCATGGAGGCAAAAAAGGCTTCCCAAAAGCTGTGGAATCTGCAGTGAGACTTGGAAGGTGGGAACCAAGTGCTCTGGTTATCCACTGCTGCATAACAAACAACCCCAAGGTTCAGTGGGACAAAGTAACCATTTTCTTACATGTCACAGTTTGGACAGGGCTTGACTGGGAGCTCCAATCACTCATACAGTGATTCATATCCCAAACCCTGTCATCTGACACTCTTCCTCTCGGAGTGGGGCAGGGCTCGGAGAGTGCTCTGAGAGATGAAGGGGGAACCAGGGAGGCTGTCTCTGAACAAGGCCCAGAATCACACAGCACCCCTTCTTCCATGCTCTGTTGTTACTGAGTCATGCCGAAAGTCCAGGTTCAAGAGGGAAACGTCCAAAAGGTTATGAATAAAAGAAGGCAAGCTTCTTTGGGGAGTCACTATGGAGACTAGTACCTCAGCAGGTGATGGGGAAAAGAGGGGGTACTGACCATAGGCGAGGAGAAATGGCAGTTTTGAGGGATTAGAGAGAGCTGTTCTATTTTCTGTGGCAGTGAAACACATGGTATTTACCTCCTTTTCTCTTTATTCAGTATGAATTATCCTTTGGGAGTTACCCTCTATAAGATTTTTCTGAATATACCCAGCCATTTCTTATTTTCTCAAGAAGCTTGCATGGCTTCCAATTTCCCAGAGTGAGGAAATAACCATGAACATCACTGGCCGTGATCTGTTACCATTTGACCCTTATCCTAGTGGCTTAGAAATATTTTAACTATTTAACCCCAGTATAAAAAGCCACATTTAAGCTATAAACATGTTCTCTTTTGGCATGAAAGGACTGAACAGTCTGTATATGACACCTTATTAGCATAATGAACTAATATTGACTGGGGTCTGTCATCGTTCCACAACACATCACCACTTTGTACAATAAGAACTCTTTTTCTTAATTTGAGGCAAACCTCTAATCTTACCTATTCTACTGATTGATCTCCTGTTTATTCCTCCTGGTGATCGGGGCTAAAGAAGAACTGGCCACAGATCTGAGGAGGCTTAGGAGGAGATATTCCAAGCACTACAATTTTTAAAAACAAGTCAAACTGAACCTGGAATAATTTGTATGAGATCACCTATTTTTATTGCTACTAAAAGTGAAGGCAGGCTGTTGCCTTCATTTGTAATGTTTTGAATTTTTAATTTAGGTATAAAATTCCCTTTGCCACAGATTTAGGGCCTTGAGATAAGCAAGTTCCAGGTTACAAAATGAAATTATACCCACTTTTGATGGGGCCATAAACTTCTTATCAAAAACAAATATACTTTTTTCCCCTCTTTGTTCTGGGCAAAACTCTGTCCTGACTTGCTTGCCCATTAAATCCATAGTTTGTATAAGAAATAACTTCATGCCTAGTAGGCTAAGCCTTTCTCTGTTGGATAATTTAATAAATATATAAGCAAAATACAGGGTTTTAAGATCTAGAGGTTGCCTTTTCTCTCATGTTACAAATACTCAGCACACAAAATTTCTGTAAAACTGTGCACATGAACATCAATTTCTTTTTCTTTATGAAAAAGAAGTGCTTGCCATTCCTTTCTAGGAAGACATCTTTTGTCAGAGGACCTTTTGTGTGGGTCTGAGGAACAGGTGGAGAGAAGGACCTTTTATTTTCCGGGTGGAAAAGAGCTGTAAGGACATCTTTGGAACACACCTACCTCAGGTTCAAGTTGAAGTTTGAACTAAAAGGATCTAAACTTCTTTCTCTTCCTTCCTTTCCTTGTAATAATCAGTCTGACTTACTGCACTCACACCTGCCAGGGTTGAACAGGTATTTTTTTTAGAAATTAAAAAAAAATTGTCTTTCACATCTGGGTCTCCATGTCTGGGTTGTTATAATTCCTTCAGCAGCCCGGAGATGGAGATGGGTTTAAGGATGTGAGACCCCTGGGCATGTGCAGAAATCTTGGGGGATGACTTTGGATTTCTAAAAGCATGAATTAATATGTAAGACAATCTTACTGCTGGGAGTGGGAGACTCATCAAACACCTTTCTTAAATGCAAATGGGGATAGTAATACAAACTATGTGAAACTTTTTGTAAGCTGTGACATCCTACTAAAAATAAAGGTGTTTTTTTATAATACAATTTCAATAAACATGGGATTTATATTCTTATCTCTAATCTCTTACCTGTAAGGGATTTACAAAAAGAAAAAGTGAGAAGAAAAAAGTCATTATGAAGAGTAATGTATTTTTACAAAAAAAATACTGGGTGTGACAAATAGACCCATTAGAAATTAGTCTCTTTATTTGGTAAGAAGTATTTCAAACTTCATTAGACACAATAATTTTCTGTTAAGAACAGCTCCAAACAGCTACCTTTAGCATAAGCTAATGAATATTATTTTACATGTAGTATCAAAATAAAATGCCTGATATAAAAATAAAATCAAACGTTTTAATGTATCTTTTCTGTAAGCACATGAGTAAGTCCCTGGATGAACTATAGAAATTACATTGGCATATTTTTTAAATTTTTTCCATAGGAGAGAAATGGTTTCATGGAATTTTGAAAAATATATTCTATTCAAACCACATATTTCAATGCATTTATTTAAAATTATGTCTTTTTGAGCCCTGGCTGGCGTAGCTCAGTGGATTGAGCGCGGGCCTGCGAACCCGAGGATCGCGGTTCGATTCCCAGTCAGGGCACATGCTTGGGTTGCAAACCGGTTCCTTGAAGGCCAACTACCAGCAGGGGATGCACAAAAGGCAACCATACATTGATGTTTCTCTCCCTCTCTCCTTCCCCTCTAAAAATAAATAAATAAATAAATAAAACCTTTAAAAAAAAAATTATGTCTTTTCTTTCTGATTATTTACTTATCAACTCTGGTGCACATATCCTAGAAAGTAACTGTAGTATCATGGTTAAGTCACTTTTCACTACAATTAAGAAAATAAAATATCCTGAATAGTTTTTAGAATAACAGTATTAGTACAACACACCGACCACTAGATGGAGACAAGCCCTCCTAGCTTCACCAATGATAGCTTTCTTCTTAGAATAGAAACCGGTGACTGCCGAGCTGGGTTAGTTAGTGCAGTCCTGGATGTGCAGAATCCTAATAGCGCCACGTGTCAGGGGGGTTCGTGTCCCCTCCCAGCCTCACAGGTCTCAGGGGCTGCTTACTCTGAGTAATGTGGTGTATGTTTACACAAAAGATTTTCTATCATCACTGGGAGGTAATTTCCAAACTAAATAATGATGATATTATAAAGAGAAGCCCTTATTTTACCCCTTATGAAATTGATCAATATCCTCAGAATAAACAGGATCTTTTTTGAGGTTTAATAAAATTGCTTTTGATTAAACATCAGAAAGAGTTTTCCTATCACTATATTATTAAGCAGGTATCTGCTGTGCAAATTTCAAACACATTGTTTGCTTTGACATAAATACAAAGCAAATATTGAGGCAAAACTAACATGAATTTATACTCAAGCCCTTAAGTTATATTTCATCACATACCTGAAATTGATGTAACAGATTTTAGGGGGTACTGGACAGGTTGACCTCAGCCTTTGCCCTCCCTGCAGGTCAGAGTTTGTGCCTTCTACCCAGTTGTCCTCAAATTTGCACACATGGTTTATACAACTATGTCCTCTCTCACACATTTCAAAGGCAACTTCTACTGTTTTCATTATTTTTGAAAAGTGAGATTTCCAGGGTATATTTTAAAAATGACAAAATAAGAATTTTGAGATACTTTATCACTCTTTTTAACATTGCAGTGGCATCTAAGGTTAGAGCCATAGGATCTTCACCATCATCCATTTTTAAAATTCATGAACATGCCTTTCATTTTAATGGTCTTTTTTCCCTTAAACTTATGCTCTCTCCACAGAATATTATTGTAACATATTTTATTCTTGAAAGTCCTGTTAAACACCCTACCACATTTTTCTGGCACAAATATATGTAGCTGCAATTACGTTTTACATGCATTTGTTATTTGTTTTTATCTGAACTCAACCTATTAGAATGTAAACTTCATAGGGTTGAAATTTCTTTTCCTTTGTTTCACTGCTGCATTCCTAACACTTGAGACAAGGCCTAACACAGAGTACATGCTCACTAAATATATTTTGAATGAATGAAAGTGAAATTTAAAGGCTTTCCACGTTTCTATGACCATAAGGCTCTATGTTGTAAATTTTTTGTTGTGCTTGAGTCCTCATAGCAATAATTATTAACCTACAACTTTAAAAGCAATATAAAATACATTAAAAAGCTGGTACTTAGTCAGACAAATAGTCAAATCTTATGGAAATGCAGTGCTCAAGGAGATAAATGGGGCTCTCCTATTTTCACTGGCACATTTCCCAGGGAGAATATCGCTTATTGCTGGGATGAGACAGAGTCCAGTACCATTTAATTTTTTTTATTTTAAATTTCATAGATGTAAACACTGAAAATTGAATCACATAAAAATGTGCAGGTGAACTTGATCACACTGACACTCAGTTCTTTGAACTACCCTTGACCTAGTTTCAAATGTCTCATAGTTATCTGTCGTTGAAAAAAATTTAATGATACATCAGTTAAGAGATTGATTAGGTTCTCCTTCAATTTTCTCCTGAAAGCTAGTATTAAAACTACCTGACTGGCAATATGACGTTACCTAAACGCACCCTTGTTTCAAAGAGCCCTTCGGTTTGACATCCTTGAAGTATGTATCCCCATGGGCATGTTTTCTTCCATGAAGTGAGAAGTAGGCAGCCATAAAGAGAAAGGGACTAGCAGTAAGAGGGCAGGAGGGGCTGGTGATTCCACTTCTACCACAGACAGTTCTGGAGTGGTCAGGCAGAAAATTTGAGGTGAGAATACAATTGGAATTGAAGACCTAGGGATGTCTTCTCTAAAGCTTTTGTAGAAAGCTTCTTCTTTCGAAGAATCCAGATTCTTCCAGTTTAAGGACCACTGTTCTAGGCTATCATTTAATTCTGCTGTGACAGTCTGACACCCAGCACCCTGAGCTGATACAGCTCCAGTGGGGTGATGCCCTGCCTACAATGATGCAACCACATCATTCTGAAACAACCCACAGTAAGGATGTGCAGGCTGTTCCCTCTGGACCAGAAAAATGAATCTTTATACTGAGCACTAAAGGGTGCTGTGCTTACCTGATGGCACACTCTTCCTACCTGGTGAGTGTGGATGGTCATGGGCTAATCCAGGGACACCTGTGCTGTCCAACAGATATTTTAGTCACTTGAGCCAGAATGGGTCAACTGTTATAATTTTAAGGACTATAATTTATTTTAAAATTTCCATGGTTGTGTTATTAAAAACATTATTTCTAGTCTTTATGACAATCTCACGAGATAGGTATTGTTATCTCCTTTAGCTGCTAGGTGACTTGCCCAAGGTCACATAGTGGTAACAAATGGCATGACTAGCCACAAAAAGAGCACTAACAATGCTCTCTCTAAATAGTAACAATAAGAATGGCAAGTGACATTTATTGAACACTTACTATTGTTAAACTCTACAATGTCCAGCTGGTGACCATTAAGGATGAAGTTATAAAAGCCTTATTCTTTGGATCTTACAAACAGCAAGAACATAACATCTGAATCCCTCTCACTTAAAATTAGACACCTTGAGAGACTTGGCTGTTGGAAATCATATCCAAACTACAAGATAAAAATGAACCAGCTTTAACCTGGAACACATCAGAAAGCCAGACATGTTAAAGTGGTTCTGCTTGAATCTAGGAGCCAAAAGAAATTATTCCCAGTTTTGGATAGAGGTCTTCAAAATGCTCTGTTTGTCTGGAACTGAGTATATAAGATCTTTCAGGCTTTGTTTTGAGAGGTTGTGTTTTTTTAATTGTTTTATTGTTGCTCAAGTACAGTTACCTGCATTTACCCCTCACCACTCCCCCACAACCCCAGCTATCCCCACCCCCCTCCCCTGATTCCACCCTCCTTGCCTTTGTCCATGAGTCCTTCAGAATTGTTCCTGAAAATCCTTTCCCTCTTTACCCCCATTACCCCCTCCCACCTCCCCTCTGGTTACTGTTAGATTGATCTTAATTTTAATGTCTCTGGTTATATTTTGCTTGCTTGTTTGTTTTGTTGATTAGGTTCCACTTAAAAATGAGATCATATGGTATTTGTCTTCCACTGCCTGGCTTATTTCACTTAGCAGAATGCTCTTCAGTTCCATCCATGCTGTCACAAAGGGTATAAGCTGCTTCTTCTTCTTCTTCTTCTTCTTCTTCTTCTTCTTCTTTGTCTCTGCTGTACAGAATTCCATCATGTAGATGTACCATAGTTTTTTGATCCATTCATTTACTGATGGGCACTTAGGTTGCTTCCAACACTTGGCTATCGTAAATTGTGCTGCTATGAACAGAGGGGTGCAGAAGTTGTGTTTTTGAATGTATATCTCCCTTGCCTAGCAAGTTTAAAGAAGTCGGCTTTGTATTTTATTTTATTTATTTTTTGTACATACATACAATTGTTTATTACTTACTTGGCCATAAAAAAAAAGGAAATCTTACCATTTCGCACAGTGTGCATGGACCTAGAGGGCACCATACTAAGCGAAACAAGTCATCGGAGAAAAACAAATACTACATGATCTCACCTACATGTGGAATCCAAACAACGATATAAGTGAACAACCAAACAGAGACAGACTCATAATTACAGAGAACAGACTGATGGTTGACAAGGGAGTGGGGTTGGGGGACTGTGTGGAAAAGGTGAAGGGACTGAGAATCACAGAGTGGGAATCACAGACTGGGAGTCACAGAGTGGCCCTGGGGGTGTGGGTGCAGCATAGGACATACGGTCAATAGCATCGTGGTAGCTGTGTGTGGTTCTAGTTGGGGGCTGGCAATGTCGGGGGAACTTTGTAAAGTATGTAATTGGCCCCTACGCTATCCACCTGAATCTAACACAAAGTAACATTGAATGTGGACTGTAACTGAAAAAAAACTAAAAATAAAATAATCCTAAAAGTGTCAATTTAAAAAATATTGACAATTTTTACCTCTTCAAACAGGACTCAGTGTGGGAATGGATGGGGCAAGGTACTGCTCTATTTTATTTTATTTTATTCTTTTTTTTAAATTTAATTCTTATTCAAGTACAGTTTTCTGTTTTATATTCCCAGCCCTGCCCCCCAAGTGCTCCCCACCTCCCTCCCATTTCCACCCCCCACCTTAATTATCCCACCTTAATTATTGTCCATGTGTCCTTTATACTTATTCATATGAGTCCCTCCCCTTTTCCCCTATAGAACAAACACTTCAAAAATTTATATGGAACCATAAAAGACCCCGAATAGCAGCTGCAATTTTAAGAAAGAAGAACAAAGTAGGAGGGATCACAATACCTGATATCAAACTGTATTACAAGGCCACTATAATCAAAACAGCCTGGTACTGGCATAAAAACAGGCACATAGACCAATGGAATAGAACAGAGAGCCCAGAAATAAACCCAACTCTCTACAGTCAATTAATATTTGACAAAGGGGGCAATAACATAAAATGGAGTAAAGATAGCCTCTTCAACAAATGGTGTTGGGAGAACTGGACAGCTACATGCAAAAAAATGAAACTGGAGCACCAACTTACACCATACACCAAAATTAATTCAAGGTGGATAAAAGACTTAAATATAAGCCGTGAAACCATTAAAGCCCTAGAGGAGAACATTGGCAGGAAAATCTCAGACATTCCACGTAGCAAGATTTTTACTGATACGTCCCCTAGAGCAAGGGACATAAAGGAAAGAATAAACAAATGGGATCTCATCAAAATTAAAAGCTTCTGCATGGCTAAGGAAAACAGTATCAAGATAAAAAGAGAAGTAACAGCTTGGGAAAACATATTTGGCAATGATACCTCAGACAAAGGTTTAATCTCCAAAATATACAAAGAACTCACTCGACTCCACTCAAAGAAGATGAGCAACCCAATTAAAAAATTGGCTTTGTATTTTAGAATCATGCTACACACTGTATTTTAGAATGATGTTACCCTCAGAACCAAGCGCTGTTCTGAGCAATTAGATGCCAATACATTGGCTCTTCATAACAACCCATGAACTATTTTGATTGTCATCTTACAGTCGAGGAAACTGAGGCACAGAAGTTAACAAACTTACTCAAGGCCACATAGGAAATAGCAGAGCCAGGATTCAACACAGGCAGGCTGAATCTAGAGCCCAAATTCTTAATCTCTGTCATATGGCATCTACAAAATAAAAAGCTTCAGACTCAAAACTATAATAGAAAATCAGAAAAAAATACCTCACTGACCAGACACTCTGGAGAATAACTGAAGCTGGAAAGAAAACAGAAGTAAAATAACACTAGGCAGATAGTGGGAGCAGAAGCTCTGGGGTGACTCTTGGGGTAATTAACTTGGCACAATAACAAGAACATCTAGATCAAACTCCTGGTACATTATTTTGTGGCTCGTCACAATGTCTGTGTCCTGAGGGGCCAGTCAGTGGGGGTATGAGTTAGAGAAATGAGCAGAGCTCCAAGTGGTTGGCCAGACCTGGAAGTGGGGTGTGTTCACACCCACGAGACCAGCTGTGGATATACTCAGCCCAGAGGCACATTCTGCCTCTTCCAGAACATCTCTCTACAAACAGACTGCTGCACAAGTTCCAGCAGCTCACCACAACCTTTAACCCCTCCTTGGGTTTTGCAAACACATACAGCCAAAATACAATAAAAAATTTGTGCCATAAAATTCAGAGCACAATCAGGAATCACCAAACATTTATAAATACCCTGTAAAGGAACCTACACATTTAAGTAACCAAGTAATTCAAATCATAATGCTACAAGGTCAAATCATAATGCTACAAGTAAATAGTTAATCCACAAAAATATTAAACAGATCATAAATATTAAAATCTAATTATGGAAATTAAAGTTTAAGAATGTCAGTGCTGGTAGATGACACAAAACTGATTACATGTTAATAATTACTAAAATAATTTAATGATAGATATTATACATAGGTTTCATCATCATATTTTTTAATTTTAATATGTTTGAAATTTTTTATAGTAAAAGACTAAAAGTCATGTCTTATTAAAAAGATATGATTTATATGGGCATACAGTTTGTGAAGCTGCAGCTTCCTGGTGAAGCAGACAGGCTTGTGCTCCCCAGTTCATTAAGCTCAATGTTTAATTCCCTTGGCTCCCTTTTAAAATAGCTAAGTACCTATGATAACATAACCATATTAACATTCTAGTCCAAAGCATTACTCACAAATTTGTGGTCATATTGGTGTAAACAAACCTACCATATTTCCAGTCATATAAAAGCATAGAATACACCATTATAAACAATGCATAGTACTTGGTAATCATAATAAATGACTATGTTACTGGTTCATGCATTTGCTATAATACTGTATATTTATTACTGCTATTTTAGCATATTCACTTTCTGCTCATAAAGAATAATTTTGCTGTAAAGCAGGACACCACGTTTCCCTGCAGCAGCCCCGCACATCTCATGGTTTACCTCATCCCTCGATTTCCTCATGTTCTCCTGTGCTCTATTTGATCCTGTGCTATTGTTGCACAATGACATGCTGGGCAGGCACGGAGCCTAAGAGAAATGGAATATGCCACATAGTCTAGGTGTACTGCAGGCGACACTGTCGAGGTTTGTGGAAGTGCACTCTATGATTTTCCCGTGACAAAACTGCCGACTGATACAATTCTCAGATCTTATGCCTGCCATTAAGTGGCACATGAGTGTATTTGATGTTTCATGATAACCAAAGTAAAAGCATTAACAAAACATAAGAAACTGGAAATCACTTTTTAGAATGGATACTGGTAAGAGCTGTATACAGTGTGAAGTGGATTAAAATATTTAACTCCCTTCTCTAAAAACCTAGAACTTCATTTTAAGGAAATCACATCCTTATCTTAATCTCAATCTTCTCAATAGAAATTTAGCCCTGTTTTCATGACTTGCCAAATTTTTCTAAATGGTTTCTTTCAGCAGTAATGATTTAGAAGCCTATGGTAGCAGAATCTTTAGGAAGTATGATTATTAAGATGATTATTAAGAGACCGTGAAACTAAGTCAGAAGAAAAGATTTCATGGGATTCAAATCAAAGTTTGCCAATGTGGTAAAGAACAAACAAGACATTTATATGACATATACGCACATATACATATACATGTATGTCATACATGTATGACATATAGCGTGTGTGTGTGTGAGATTGGGGGAAAGGAATTTATATTGCTTTTTTTAGCTGTTTCTGGAGAAGACTTTGAAAAGGCCTTTTTATAGTCTCTTTTGAGCATTTTGGTTTTTTTCTTCTCTGGGCATGGTTAACAAGTTAAAGAGCCTATTTCCTCTCCACAGCTGTGCGTCACTGCCTTAGGGACCATTATGGGAGCCAGTTCTGAAGGAGTTCCGCTGCTGTGGAGCAGCAAGTTCTTACCATAAACAAGCCCGCACCCTCCCTGAGGACTAACCCTTTATTATCAATATCCCCTGCCAGAGTGGAATATTTGTTACAACGATGAACCTACAACGACAGTTCATTATCATCCCCAAACCATAGCTTACCTCAGGGTCCATTCTTGATGTCGAGTCTTCCATGGGTTTGAACAAATATATGATGCCATGAGCCCGTCATTTTGATATCATGTAGAGTATTTTCAATGCCCTAAAAATCTTCTGTGCTCTGACTACATGTTTCTTCTCCCCACCACTTCCTCATAGCCACTGATATTTTTATTGTCTCCATGGTTTTGTCATTTCCAGAATGTCGTATACTTTGAACCATATGTCTGTATTTTCCTGTGTTTAATTCACACCCACATTTTTTGTGTGCATTACACATGAGGTTATTGTGCCCTTTGTTATACCCATGGTATGTGATCATTATATCCTTGTATAATGTGCATCCTTTTTTTCCCTAAAAAATTTGGGCAGACAAGTGTGCATTATACATGGCAAAATATGGTAGTATATGGCTTTTGCAGATGGGTTTTTTTTTTCACTTACTAATTTGCACTTGGTTTCTTCCATGTCTTATTATGGCTTGATAGCATGAAAAGCTAAATAATATTTTATTGTTGGGATACACCACAGTTTACTTATCATTCACCTATTGAAGTGTATCTTGGTTGCTCCAATACTTTGACAACAATAAATAAATTACTGTAACAAACATGTACAGGTTTTGTGTATACATAAGTTTTCAACTCTCTGGGTAAATACCAGGGAATACAACTGCTGAGAATTATGGTAAAAGCATCTTTGTTTTTATAAGAAATTTTCAAACTTTCCTCCAAAGTGGCTGCTCCGCTTTGCATCCCTACCCACAATGCATGAGGTTTTCCGGTGCTCCACTTCCACTCCAGTATGTGGGGGCATTGGGGCTCTGGATTTGGGCCAGCTGCTGCATGGGTAGTGGCCTCTCGCTGTTGTTCTAATTTGCATTTCCCTTTCCCTGCGGACATATGATGGGAATATATCTTTTTCTCTGCTTTGCTTATTTGCCATCTGTCTATCATCTTCAATGAGGTGCCTCTTAAGGTCTTTGGCCTATTTTTCAATCAAGTTTTTTCTGTTGTTTTTCTCAATGTTGAGTGTTTAAGAGTTCTTCGTATATTTTAGAGTATAGTCCTTTATCAACTGTGTCTTTTGCAAATATTTTCCCCCAGTCTGTGGCTTGTATTCTCATTCTCTAGACATTGTCTTATGCAGAGCAGAAGATTTTGATTTTAATGAAGTCCAGTTTATGTTATTTCTTTCAGGGATTATGCCTTTGGTGTTTTATCCAAAAAATCATCATCATACCCCAGGTCATCTAGGTTTTCCCTTATGTTATCTTCTAGGAGCAGGAGTTTATAGTTTTGCATTTCATATTTATGTTTATAATCTATTTCGAGTTAATTTGTGACAGATAGAAGGTTTGCGCCTAGACTCATTTTTTTGCACTTGGGTGTCCAAACTTTTAATAATTTGTAAAAAAATTCTTTGTTCCATTGTATTATTTTCTTCCTTTACCAAAGATCAGTGGACTCTATTTATGTGGGTCTATTTCTGGGGTATCTATTATATTGCACTGATCTATTTGTTCTTTCTCTGATACCACACCGCCTTGATTACTGTAGCTTTATTGTATGTCTTGAAGGTGGGTAGTATCAGTCCTCCACCTTTGTTCTTCCACTTCAGGTCTGTGTTGGGTACTTTGGATCTTTTGTCTTTCTATATAAACTTTAGAATCAGTTTGTTGATATCCAAAAAAAATAATGTGGAACATTGATTCGGCTTGCATTGACTCTATAGTCAAATTGGGAAAACTCAACATCTTGATACTATTGAGTCTTTCTGTCTGTGAACATAAAATATCTCTTCGTTTATTTCATTCTTTGATTTCATTCATCAGGATTTTCTAGTTTTCCTCATTTAGATCTTGCACATAATTTGTTAGATTTAAACCTGAGTATTTAATTTTGGGGGGTGCCAATGCAAATACTATCATGTTTTTAATTTTAAATTGCACTTCTCTGTTGCATGAATGTAGTAACACAATTGAATCCTGTATATTAATCCTGTATCTGCAACCTTGCTATAATCACTTACTGGTTGTAGAAGTTTAGATGTCATTTAAAAATATTTAACCTATGTTTAGTTTAATTTTTTTAGTTCTTTAAGTGGCTGATTTTTTATGAAATCTGAAAACATTGTTTTAAATACATACCTATTTAACAAAAATAACTACTTATAAATAGGTCTTTATAAAAATAAAAATATCAAACTTGAGTCTTATCAAGACTGAAAATCACTAACACTTCATAAATATTTGAGAGACGAAGGAGTACATAAGATGACGTTGTGGGAATGCAGTCGGCAAATTTGAGGGAGGGAAACTCAACTAGGCAAAAGGTCTTGCTTCTTCAACACACACAAGAATGTGTTACAAAGAAGGACACTAAATTAAAAGGAATTTAACAATGACCTTTTCATCTCTTCTCAGAGAGAATGTTATGAGTGGATCGTTACATGCACTCACCTCCTTTTGGGATGAAAGGCAGCAAAATAAGTTCTTGATGCATGAAGAAAAGGAACACCTATTTGAAGAAGAGGTATTTACCATGTGTTAGCACTGGTCAATATTCAGGTTCTTCCTGTAATTTTTTTCTCCTTATTCATATAAATGTTTTTTATTGCTGGGGGGATGGGGGTATAAGGGGACTAAATGGTAACTGAAAAAATATAATAAAGATTAAATTTAAAAGAAAATTTTAAAAATAACATAAATGTTTCTATATTTAATCTTTATTGCATTTTCCCCATTATCATTTAGTCCCCTTATACTCCCCTCCCCCCCTCAGCAATCATCACACTGTTGTCCATGCCCATGAGTCCTTTCTTGTTTTTGTTCACTCTCTTTGCCCTCAACCTTCTCTACTGCTAATTGTCATCCATGAGTCTGTCTCTGTTTTGCTTGTGAGTTCAGTTTGTTCATTAAATTCCACAAATGAGTGAAATCATAAGGTATCCATCTTTCTCTGACTGGCTTATTTCACTTAGCATAATGTTCTCCAGGTCCCACCATACTGTTGCAGAGGGTAAGGTTACACCAACTCATCTATTCACTCACTCCTACTCAGGAGCTGCTGAATACAATTCCTCTAACTCCATTTGATTAACATTGTACCACTTCAGTTCACAGGTTTGTGCAGAAGTGATTTTCTATGAATATTAATCTAAAATCCTATCATTGCTTATCGACTTTGTTATAATGGCACATGGCATTGTTAAGTGTCATAAAATTGAATGCAAGATGTTGGATTTACTGTGGGCAAATAGTCTGTCTCAATAAATATGCAGCCGACCAGGTCAACAGTGACTGCTTAACCATAACAAGAAAAATAGCGAACACTTAACATGTCACTTAATGATGTGCTAGGTTTTCCTAAGCATTGAACATATATTAATTCATTTAATCTTCCATATAAGATATATGCTATTATTTTTGAGGTGTAATTGAAATAACATGCTAGTTTCAGGTACACAGCATTATATATATATATATATACACATCTATAAAAACAAAATAATCAGCATAATAAATCCAGTTAACATTTCTCACTATAGCTACAAAATGTATTTTCTTGTGATGGGAACTGAGATTTACACTATTATTATCCTCATTTTTTAGATGAAGAAATTAAGTAATAGAGCAGTTAAATATCTTGCTCAAGGTCATGAATGCAGTTAAACATGGCACTAGGGTTCTAGTCCATGTGGCCTGGGCTCTTAACCACTACAAAGATATTACCAGCCCCCACCACAAAATTTAATGAACATAACAGTCTATCATGAAACTTATTTATTAAGAGGTGTGTATGTACATGTGTGTGTGAGTGATAAATGAACAGGGAAATGTGAACAATAAATCATTTTTATGAGAGTAAGTAACTGATATTAACATTTTTAGGAATTATGGTTTTTTAGAGAGTTTTTGTCTTTAAGAAATACAAACTGAAATAGTTTTAAATAAAATAGTAGATCACCTGACACCTGCTTCAAACCAGTGTGTTTGGCATAATGTAGAGAATAAATAGTGGTATAAATAAAGCAAATTGTTCATATATTCATAACTGTTGAGAGTAACAGGCTCATAAGTTTCTTAAACTACTCTCTTAACATTTATAAACATTTGAAAATTTCCATAATGAAAAGTTAGAAAAAAGTTATTGAACACTAAATTTCCAAGAAGTGAAGAATTATATTTATGTTATTTACCTTTGCATCCTTAGAATGTGAAAACTAGCTGGTATATAGTAGCAGCTCAGTAAATACTTGCAGAATATATTAATTCACAATATTTATAACTTATGCTTGAATCTTGAAAGTCTTATACACAGGAAAATGCCTTTATGAGGCCTCTGAGAAGTGGGGTTTACTATGCCTTAACAAAGCATGGCAAAACAGGGCTGGCTATAAGGATAAACTCAATCTATTTAATGTGTTAATTTCTTTCATATCTCAATTATAGGTTTTTAAAAATTATTTTATTGTTGTTCAATTACAGTTGTCTGCATTCACTCCCCACCACTCCCCACCACCCCAGCCATCCCCACCTCCCTCCCTCTGCTTCCACCCTGCCTTGGTTTTGTCCATGTGTCCTTTATGGTAGTTCCTGAAAACCCTTTCCCCCCATTATTCCTTCCCACCTCCCCTCTGGTTACTGTCTGATTGTTCTTAATTTCAACCAATTATGTCTTCATTTAAATGATCCTTTCCATATGAGGCTGTGAATAATATTCTAACTATTAAAAAAGCCCTCAAAAACTCTCCTAGAGTCAGTAGCTTTGGAAAGCTATTTCTAAACCTCTAAAATTCTTAGCAAGTTAATTGAAAAATTTTTTTTAGAAAATCAATATGAAAGTTATTCTGTTCTGTGCTGAGGGTTAAACAAAATGAATCTTTGCACCTCAGGAAGTGAAGCTTGATGCTGTAGGTGAGGGCCTTACTCTGTGTAGAACCCATGCAAACATTCTCAGGGCTGTATGTGCTCATGAGATATTGGGGAGGCGATTTTCCTTAGTTGTCTTAAAACAAGGTTATTACAGCTGCACTATGGTGGCCTTATTGGTTATTTGAATCAGCACTTGGTTCACGTTACAGTATTTCAACCTCTATCACCTGATATATCCGAAGGAAGAGTTTTATCATCAATGGCATTCTGGCTTTGGTTGTGGTACTTTCCTTAATATTTCACCTGGCTTGGTAAGTGTAGCTATTGACTATATTAAATGGCTCATCCTAAATACAGACCTAAATACTGCTGAATACACATTATAATTGTTTGACTTTTAATGTTTTTTTTGTTTTGTTTTTTAGTATGTGTGTGTGTGTGGTTGTTGTAAGAGTTTTGTTTTTGTTTTGTTTTTTTTGCCACTGACTTAGGCAGAAATCTATTCCAAATTAAGTTGGACTTCTGACTAATCATTTGGAAAATAGCCTTCTGTTTTCCAAAGGCTTGTTTGAAATTTCTTAGTATGATATTATTGCCACACTCACTTTTTTATAATCCAAATTTTTAAGATTATATTTATAAAATAGAAGGTTATTCTTGAGCTATTAAAAAAAGAGGAAAATCCCAAACCCAAGAATGTGATTATAACTTGGTCCAGCATGAAAAGTTATGCCTCCAACCCACACACTAGACAAAATTTTATTAGTGTACAGTTTGTACTGTACGCTCCTACATTTCAGTGTGTCATGCCCTAAAAATGTGCTTTCTTTGTTTGGATAAGTAATATAAGTTACCCGATGGGCAAGGCCATTTTATGTCTGATTTCCTCTGTGTGTCTGTGCAACTTCTGGGAATGTTTGGTGTGTCAGATGAGGGCAGCAGTGTGCCCCGTGCAGGTCCTGGGTGTTGGTTGTCTGGGCTCTGTCTCACAGAGAATTTTATCTTTATATGTGGGGTGTTTGGTTTTCACTTTACAAGTCCAAGTAACAATTTTATTCTGTTCTACAGCACACTTTTTAACATGCATTTTAGTGGTTTTGACAGTGTTTCTTTTGAGAAGACTTTTAATGAACTTATAAAAAGTTGTATTAAAAATAAACATGCACAATAAAACAGTAAGTATGTAGACATTCATAGCAATGCGTTCACAGGTGACCTGGTTGGTTCTGTCACTCAGCAGCTCACTTACTTAAGGTTTGCCAGCATATACCAGTTGTTCTGTTCCACACACACACGCAACCCTCTTTTAAAGCTATCTAAGTACCAAAACCCAATTGGAAAGCCTAAATGTGTCATGAAACAGACAATTCCATTGATCAAGGTCATCATTAGAAAACAGTCAATATCTTTGCACATCTACTTTAAACTTTCTAGAAAATACAAAAGAACTAAAGTATAATGTCTTAGAATGTGTCGGGAACAGGCAGGACATAGGCCCTACATGCCTCTCACTACACACCAGCTGGGCTTAGGAGCTGCGGTGGGAGGAAGAATCCCAGCAGGCCATCAGCCCGGAACCTGCTTTCCGTGAATATTTTGCTGTGCCAGTGCATGGTCAGCCTCTGCCCATTGCCTAGTGAAGTCCAAGGCATGTGAAGAAGAATGTCTTCCCCAGCACCAGGACCAGGCACCCCTGAGAAGCACAGAGGTAACATCGAGCATCCAAACCTCTGAAGGTTATTGTCCATCTTTACATACAAACATGGTGGGAATAAATTTGTGTTTCTATGTAGAATCAGTTTATTGCTTTCAAGGATCACTCCTCAACCACTGCCACCCCAGCATAAAAGATATAGATGCTTTACAAAGAAAGAACATCCAACTTTATTTTTAAAACTTACTGTTCTAGTTACTGGGAAATAGATTTAAATGGGGTTTTTCCAGCTACAGCAGCATGCTTAAGAAAAGGTAAAAAACTATGATATATAAGTGAATGTATAATTGGGAATACAAACCTAATAGGTATTTACTGATGAAAAGTTTACTGATACGTATTTATAAAGTTGATTGTGTTCATTAATGATATAGTATTCAAAATTCAAAGATAGAAGGTAGTAAACTGTGACATAAATGAAACATTATAGTAATTGGTAGGCTTTATAAGTAATGTTAGCTTAATTGATGCTAGATAGTCTTTGAATAATCAGACAGGTACTCAGGAAAGACAGACACCAGGGTGCTACCTCAGCAGCCCCATAGCCTGGACTTAATTCATTGCCATTAAGAATACTGTGGATGTTCTAAGTATCTATGGCCACTGAAAATCTAAAAATCCCTTATTGCTCTAAATGCACATAGTCTTGGCTTGTCTGACCCCTCCCACCAATACCTGATATTCTCTGTGTCTTACCAAGGAAGAGAATCTGAATGGATCCTGTGAGACTACCCATGACAGAGAATTTCTAGTAGGCAGAGCTCCAGTGTGAGGCCATGGGCTTGATGTCTGGTAAGCTTATAGACAGCTGCCTTTGGGGCACATCTAATCCTGGGTTGATTCAACTGGAACTGAGATAGAGTCACATGGGTACAGACTTGATAGACTATTAATAAGAAACCATTTATTGGGGTATACAGGCATGGCTTGACTTCTGTGACTTTTTTAGAAGAATATAGTAGTACACCTCACAGACTCATCAGGAGTATGAAAAATATTTTATTATATACACACCCATGTACACTATTACTTATTTGTAAATTCTATTATACTTCAGTATGTTTAAAGATTATGTAATAAGCATTTGCTGTTCAGAAGCAAAATTATCACTAGTTTTCCTTGAACAACTAGAACATAATAGATAATTCTTTCTTTATGTGTTTAATTAATATTTGGGAGGATATAAGAAAGAAAATATAAACATAATGCTTATAGCCTTATAATAGGTAAATGTGCAAATTGGAAGATTTAATTGTGTTATGCAGACAGTGATAGGGAAACATAGGGATACTCTTGGGTCACATAGGACAGGCCTTTAACTATAACCTGAGCAGTGTGGGTGGGCTACCTGAGTGTAATTACACATGAACCAACACACCTAAAATTAGGGTATGGAGAATGTCCAAGTTCCTGCCTTGGGTGTCCAGATGGTTGATGATGACATGCACTGGAAGGAAAAAAAAAAGAAAACAGGAGGGGAAGGAGCAAGATTGGATAAAAACGTGAATTTAGTTTTGAATGTGTTAAATTTGAAATTCTTGAATGATCTTCAAGTAGAAAGAAACAGTAGGTAAATGGATATGTATTCTGAATCTACAGCACTAAATCTATGCTGGAGATGAAGCTCTGGGATTCATCATTTTATAAAAGATGCTTAAAATCATGGCAGTAAATGAAATTTCCCAGGAAGAGGGGTAGAATGAAAAGAGACTTAAAAAGCAAAATCCTGTGGACTATCCTTAGGCAAAGATAAGAGGAGGAGGGCAACGCCAAGACGGAAGATTGGCTAGACATGACATGTAATAGCAAAACTAAAGAGTTGACGAGGGCAGTTGAATTACAGGAGTAGAAGCCATATTCAGGTGGATTGAGGTGTGATTGGACAGTAAGGAAGAAAGCCAGTACACACAGACACAATTTTAATAAAAATATTTGGCTGTCAAAGGGAGGAAAGATGCTTATTGCATAATTATTCACAAAAATACATACAAAAATGGATACAATTTAAAATTCAAAGTTAGAATTAATGTGCATATTATGGCATGAAATTCATAGTCATTGATAATATTATCTACAAAGGATTTAAAGAATTTAGATGAATGTTTATATGACAGTTATTAATAAAGAAAAACAGTATAAAAATTATAAATCATTTTGTTGTTTGTGTTAATATAAACATTCATTCAAAGGTTTAGAATATTATTTAAGTTGCTTGTTTTGATAATTTCCTTTTTCTATTTACTTGTGTTCTCTAAAATGGGAAAGGAAACATTTTATAAGCAGAAAAATTAATATATTTGGAAAAACACACTCTTGGATTTTTGTATTTTGAGGATCATATGTTTAGATTCTTCTAATCACCAGACTTTTAGATGATGTGCACTCATTAGATAAATCTATCGTTTCACCTTAGAAGTCAGAACTGATATTCACGTAGCTATCTATGTCTCTGGTACTGTAAAATATCTTTTTTAAAAAATTACCATTAATTTTTTTTGTGAGAGTCAAAACACATGTGATAGATAGAGTATAGGCTAAATACAGAGGCAAAAAAGGGCCAATTCCATCAGATTGCGGACTGGTTGTTGTTAATGTGAATCATTTCCCTCTGGAGCTTCCCAACTGGAGCTCCTTACTTAGGCTGTGACTTAAGATAGAGGATGGTATGTACTCTACCTGTACTGGAGCATTTGATTATTTGTAAGAATTTCTCCTACTGTTAGGTTACTTTGGGCAGGAAGTCATTGCCAGTTTGAACGAGGCCAAAGAAAGAACAAAAATAATGTACTCTAAAAAGGATGGTACTTGCAAACCACACTTAACCATATTATTTCAAACCAGCAAGAACTGGGTTTGGTGGTGGCAGCCGCATCTACCCCAATGAGCATGTCATTGAAGATAACCAGGGATTTGGGGAGCCACAAGCAGACTGTGCAATTAAGGTTAGCTGAAAGGATTAGGTAAGCATTCAATAGTCACTGTTACGTAACATACTGGTTGCTGCCCAGGGGTATGAACAGTAACCGAATATCACAGTGGGAACCATTTGCTTTGCTGCAGCCAAGGGTCACTTGCTGTTTCCATTAAAAACCTTGTTTTGTAGTTGGTTTGTAACCCAGACAGTTTAATTCACATCAAGCTGAACCTTGGTATTGAAATTAAAAGCCTAGAGGTGCTCTCTTTTTATTTTTTCAAAAAGAGAACTTTGAGCTGGAAAGAACCGGAGAGATCATCTAGTCCAACTTCTGTTTCTTAGATGAGAAGGGACAGTAGGAAGGACATCACACACTCAGCAACAGGCAGAGCAAGACCCAGGACACAGGTTTTTCTCCCTTTCTGATGAAAACAAACCAAATGCAAACAAACTGACCTATACTAACCTGTGCTAATTTCACTTCTTTTTGATGTAGAGAAGCCAGGAAGCAGGTGTTGACGGTCTTACATTCACCAGGGATCCCACTTGTTGAATTGAAGTGACTTTTCCACGGAAATGCAGCTTCGTAAGTGCCAGAACAGGAAAGAACTCAAGCCTGTTTTGTGACTATTTCACATTTTTGTATTTCTTTTTCTCTAGTCATATCAATTGTCCATTCAATTGATTCATTTCATAGCTGGAAAGAACTGATTGCTAACCCTTTGGTAAATGGGGCACTAGTTCATTCCATTCCCATGGTCATGACGTCAACCATGAACCGAACTGGATAGGAAAGAATGGTTATAAAGCCAGTATCTTGTTTCTATGAAACTGCAATTGGGCTGAAAAGTGAATTAAATCAGTCAACCAAACTATCATTTTTATCTCCATAATATCAAAAGAAAATTGTTGTGTTGATTTTTTGGATAAATTCCAGTGATTATTTTGTCAATATTAAAGTAAAATTTTTATGTAAATAGAGTACATGATATTTTCTTGAACTATGTATTATACCATTTGCTGAAGCTAGAAATTATGTGTATATGTATATTACATAATATATATATACGTAGATATATATGTATATATGTGTATTACATTATATATAGATACACATTATACACCCATACACTTTACTTCATGCATGCATAGCTGGCCTTCCTGAAATCCACTCGGAAGAACTTTCAACATCAGTATGCCATGCATTGAAAATTGATCTGCTCTCCCAGCCCTGGAAAAGTGCTCTGATATAGCAATGGACTGTGACTTTTCGTAAGTTCAAGTCATAAAATCAGCATTCAGATGTCAAAACCTAATTTATACCCACCATGCAGTCACAACAACCTCTCCTCTCTACCTTTACCTCTTTGTTTACACCCAAGACACATGAAATTTTTTTGAATATGTCTTTTTCCTCTGATAGATGGTAAGTTCCTTTCAGCACAGTGACCATGCACTGTTTTTCGTATTTACATCCCCTCTTTCACACACCATAATCTGTACTGAGCTATTGTGCTCTTCACCTGGCAAATACCCAGTTAAAATTTTTATTATTCATGATGATATTTACATGGAGATACACCTGTGCAGAGTCTAGGGTAATTGAATTCACTGTCATCCTGTCCTGTAGAAGAATATGATGGTGTATTACAATGAGCCAGTTTAAAAGAGAAGAAAGAGGAAAATGCTGAGGAGCCTTAGACTTTGACTTTTGTTTATAAGTGGTCATAAATAAGTAGGAAGATCAATATTAGAATTCTCAGAGAATAATTTAATAAACTTAACCCAACCAAGAGACTCTGTCTCTGTTTTTTGTACATTTTTCAGTAATTTTTTACTCATTTTCACCTTTATTCCCAAAATTAAGATGTCAAGTTGTTTTGTTTATAGCTTCTCCCTTGATAATTTTTATTCTGTAAGTTTATGACAGCAACAGCCTGAAATTTCAATAAATTAGGAAAATCATACTGAGGAAGTGGGTGGTAGTTGGCAAAAGGAAAGCGTAATATGGAATTAGTCAAAAACTGTTGTAATCATTTGGCTCAGTTAGAGCATTCATTTATTTTGCATTTCTTGTGCAATGTATTATCATATTATTGGAGGTGACTTCATAGGTCAAGTGTCAGTAAGAAACCTCATATTTTTATTTAGCATGAAGAGATCCAAATTTGCCAGAAAGTCAATATTTATCAGGGCCACTTCATTTAACATTTTTGTTTTCTCCATAACTTAATCCCCCTTTTGGGGGTTGACAACTTTGGTCAGTGGTTTAGTTATTCTCATTTTGTCAGAAATGGTGTGCTACCGCCCTCACTTCTTGTTACTAGAAGTAAGACTAGGCTAACGGTGCTTTTTTTCTGTGGAGAGCATGTCTCTGTGGTTCGCAAACACAGGTATTAGTGGACTTCTTGGCATTACCGTCAGGTTTCAGTGATGTTTGAGGTCCTATTTTAGGAGTTTTGGGCTACCCAGTTGAGCATTTATATCTTGTAGGAAGCACAAGTCTTTAGGAAAAATCCATGTGCAGACACTTAAAATAACATATTAACAAAAACCTAAATCCCACATAGGGAGCTTGGCCATGCAGATGAAATTCTCTGTGCTATTTAGATTCAAAGCCACTGAAAAGGAAAACTGATTTGAGATTAAATGAACACTATGAAGAATCCTTGGTGTAATTCCAAACTCAAGTCAACCCTTGGGAAACTGACCCATCTTTTCAAATGTCCACTGTTTGTTTCTGGTGTCTGTCTATCCAAGCATTGCTTTTCTACAGTCACAGAGGTATCAGAACATTTCTAGCCTGCACAAAATTGCATCTTTATAATTTTTAGGAACCTATGTGATTTCCACAGTGCTGAGGAATATTTCTAGCTAAAATGTGCCTTCCAAAAGAGAAAACAATTTAGTCATATTATATAACTGTTTCATCAGATACACACAAATGAATAACCTCATATATGTATATATTGGGTAAATATATTTGTCCCAATATTCTGCCCAAATATTTAGAATCATTCCATTTTACATTTCATTCCATTATCTATCACTAATGCTACCTTATATATGTATAGTTTTTTAGTATCCAAAACATTTTCACATCCATCCTTTAATGTTTATCCCTTTGCTTTTTTGCCTCTCATTCTGAGAGATTTTCCTTGATGTGACCAAGTTTTTGACCAGAAATATTCTTTTATTTAGCCCCTTAATTAATAATTTCATTTCCATAGAGAACAGAATGACAGTGTCCAGAGAGGAGAGGGGAGGGAATTTCAGAGGAATTTCAGGGGAAAAGGGAAAGGGTTTACATGAACAAGTATACAAAACACGTGGACAAAAAACTAGGGTGAGTGGAAATGGGAGAGAGGGGGAGGGCTGGGTGGCTGGGCTTGGATGGGAGTAAAAGACAGAAAACTGTACTTGAACAACAATTAAAATAATAAAAGATTTTAGAAACAAACAAACAAAATTTCATTTCCACAATCAGGGTCTTAAAATATTTTATTTCTATGGTTTTAGATTCCAAGAAAACTTTTGGTTTTGTCATTTCTTTTTCCACAATAGTAATTTTTATTGATACAGTATTCTCTGGAAACTTGTGGAAGATGATTGTCTTAAATTCCCCGTTCATGAAAATTTTCTCTTTCCTAAGGTACTGGTTGTTTCCTTCTTTATTCTTGTTGGTTTCCTCCCAATACTTGATGATCTGTAGTGGTTTGTTTGTGTATATGAATAGAGGGAGAAAGGAAGGGGCAAGGAAGATAAGGGAATGGCATGATGACTTTTCCACTGACTAGGTGTATTCTTCTTCCCAGAGTCTACATTGAGGTATTTAACACCATAGTATGTGGGAGAAGGAAAGTTATGACTCATACTTATGGGTGCAGTCTAGAGTGAAAGTTAATTTTACCTCCTAAATCTGTATACTTTGATTCAGCAATTCTAATTCTAGAAATTTGCATTAAGGGCATAGTCAAGGTTATATGTGCAAAGGACGAGGTTCAAGAATATTCATCACAGTCAACAATGCAAGACTAAAACAATGCAATGTAGTCTTATAGTTTCTGGCTTTTAAAAAGGCACTTTTAATATTTTGCCTCAAAAGTTTATATTTGTTGTAGGTTTTCTGTTGCTCTCTTTGATCAGATCATAAAAATTCCCCTTTATAAGAAAACTAAAAATGGATCTGCCTTTTTGCCAGGCAATTCCACTGCTGGGAGTATACCTTCACCATCCTGAAACACCAATCTAAAAGAACCTATGGGGCCCTGGCTGGCGTAGCTCAGTGGATTGAGCGTGGGCCTGGGAACCAGACGATCGCGGTTCGATTCCCAGTCAGGGCACATACCTGGGTTGCAGGCGGGTTCCTTGCAGGCTAACTACCAGCAGGGTACGCACAAAAGGCAACCATACATTGATGTTTCTCTCCCTCTCTCCTTCCCCTCTAAAAATAAATAAATAAATAAATAAAATCTTTAAAAATAAAAAAAATAAAAGAACCTATGCACCCCAATGTTCATATCAACACAATTCACAATAGCCAAGAGTTGGAAGCAACCTAGGCACCCATCAGTAAATGAATGGATCAAAAACTATGGTACATTTACACAATGGAATTCTATGCAGCAGAAAGAAAGAAGGAGCTCCTACCCTTTGCAACAGCATGGATGGAACTGGAAAGCATGCTGAGTGAGATAAGCCAGGTGTTGAAAGACAAATACCGTATGATCTCACCTTTAACAGGAAGCTAAACAACAAAACAAACAAGCAAGCAAAATAAAAACAAAGACACTGAAATAGGGAACAGAGGGACAGTGACCAGAGGGGAGAGGGGAGGGAATTTCAGGGGGAAAAGGGGGAGGATTTACAGGAACTAGTATAAAGGACACAAGAACAACAAAGGGTGGTGGAAACAGGAGGGAGGTGAGGAGCACTGGGGTGGGGGGTGCTGGGATGGGAGTAAAAGACAGAAACTGTACTTGAACAACAATTAAAATAAAATTTTTTTTAAAAATCCCCTTTATACCCAGTTTACTACAAGTTTTTAAGATCTTAAAACTTGTTGAACTTTAGCAATTTTTCTCTGAGATAACTAGATAATGTCTCTCTTTCACTCTTTTCCTGTTAATATATAGTAAGGTACATTATAGCTTTTTCTTAGGTATTTAACAATGTTAATTTCTTGAGCAAAATTCCCAAAAGTATTCTTTTGCCAAAATATTGATTAGAATATTTGCCTATATATTCATGATCTTAAATTTTCCTTATATTTGCTTTTTGGATATAATAGACAAAATAATGCCTCCCACCCTAAAATATGGACAAGTCATAATGTCTTAACCTGTGAGCATTCTATGTTATTTGGGTAAAAGAAATTTTTCCAATGTGATTAATGTTAAGAATCTTTACATGGGATGTTGTCCCAGATTACTCAGTTGGACCCAATCTAATTGTATTAGTTTTTAAATGCACAGAGCATTTCCCAGCTGTGGAGAATGAGAGAAAGACAGAAAAAAGAAAAAGAGGAAAAGGAAGATTGGAGAGCCCCTAGAAACCAATTCTTTAAAACCCAGAAAGGAACATAGCTCTGCCTGTACCTTAGTCTTGGTGAGAGCTGTGCGAGGCTTCTGCCCTGTAGGACTGTAAGGTAATAAATATATGTTGTTTTCAGCAACAGAGTTTGTGGTAGTTTGTTACAGCAGCAATAAAAAATGAATAAATCTGGTTTTGTTATGAAGAAAATGTTTGGCTTAGAGAAATGAAATGGGATTCCTTTTCTTTTATTTCCATTTTATGTACAAAAAATTAGTAAAACATTTTCTTTAAAATTATCTGGGCATACTATTGGCTTTGTAAAGTATTTTTTAAAATATAGATTTAATTTTAAATTGTCATAAGATTTGAAGGGAAAAATTTTTTCCTTGACTCTCATAAGGTTCTTGGTTAGATCTGAAAATTAAACTGACAAAGACGAAAATTAAAAAAAAAATTATTTAAGTGAGGGGAGGGAATTCCAGGGGGAAAGAGGAAGGATTTGTAAGAACTAGTATAAAAAACACATTTGTAGGAACTAGTATAAAGGACCCTAAGGGGAGAGGGGTGGAAATGGAAGGGAGGTGGGGAGCACGGCTGAGGGCGGGGGGTGGGCTGGGATGGGAGTAAAAAACAGAAAACTGTACTCGAACAACAATTAAATTAAAAAAAATTTACACAACATAAGAGCCTTAAAAGGAGACAAAGATTTGAAGAAACAGTTCAACTGGAGTAGTTCTATGCTAGGTTTGGTGATGAGTGGATAGCCATGTAAAACATGATAGGTCAAAGAGTAGTAAGTGTAGCAAACTGGGAAAAATTTAGCAAGTCCTGTTTGTTAGGATTCTTCTTGGTGTCCCTTTGTCTTGGGAGATAAAGATGCTCCTTTCCTCTAGGATAAGGAGGGCACCACCCATATGAGAGTTTTATGTTCTCTTTCAAAGGACAAAGTCAAGGGCAATATCAGAATAACCTTCCTTCTTTCCTGTTTTCTCAAACTCTTTTAGCTTAAATATTCAATATACTAAGATACCATATTTTGGAGTAGGGTGTCTTGAATCCCATCAGATTATTTTTAATCTTATAAAATTAATTGTATTATTAAAAGAGTACTCTTTTATCATATTATTTTGTTCCCAGGAGATTCAATTTTTCCTCCATCTAAATCTAAATATTTATAGTATTCTAATATTATCTTTTAAATTTCTGCTCTCTTTAGTTATGTTCTCTTTTCCATTACTAATATTATTTATTTGGCTCTATCTCTTTTTTATTTATCTTTTTTAAAACAATTCACCAGTAATTTGCCTATTTTGTACATACATTTTTTTCAGTTTCTTTGCTTTTATGCAACTTTGGTCTTTTTGTTGGTAGTAATTTTCTTTTTGCTGAAGAACATACCTTAGAAGTGAGTTTACTGAAATTTGACACCTCTGAGCTCAAGTTTGGTTGACAAGTTTTAGTCAGTTGGGATCTCTGACTACGTGGAAAGTCTTTCCACAGACCCCTTTGGGGTTTCAGACTCATGGCCTTTGGTAAGTTACCAAGTACAACTTCTTTTGAAACCAGCTAATGGCTTGCTACTGAACTTTTAGAAAAGCCAAACACCTGACCTATGGAAGCTTTGTGCCTCTAACCCATTTTTGTGGTGGGTCAACTGGGATTATGTGATTTAAACGGTAGTGAAGGCCCACTTATCAGGTGAGGAGGATGTATTCAAAAGCATAGCCAGCCTGGCCCCAGTAGCATGTCACCTTGAAATGAAAGGTGGCAGCTTCCCTCTGGGGATATTTTCATCTCACATCTGTTTCCTGAAGCAACACCATTGGTTCAGTTGGGAGTCCACCACTCAGAGAGGTCATCCTAAATGCTGATCTGGTTCACTGATGATGAACATTTATGTATCTTGTAAGTAATTCAACTTCCATCAATTTAAAGTACAAATACATATTTTGCTGTGTATAATGAGCATCCATATTTTAGTACTAATTCCCAGGTATAATTCACAGTATATTTCACATTATACCTGGGAATTAGTACTACCCATGTAGAGGGCACATCCTTATTTTTCCCTCCAAAATTTGAGCAAAACAGTGTGCCTTACACGCAGCAAAATACAGTGTACTCATATGTGTGCATAGAGTCGTGTTTGTAAAGATGTTTATTTTGGACAGCAAATGACAAGGAGCTACTAAAACCTCTCATTTAGGGACTGGAGAGAGAAATTAGTTGTTCCACACAAACCATAGCAAATTATCCCAAAACACGAAAAGTAAAAATAATGTTAACAATTTTTTGTTTGTGTGGACAACGAGTATTCTCAGTGTTGTATAAAGTGTGAACAAAGGCGTGTTTTGTTACCTTTTCCATTTCCTGACTGGCTAACAAACAGCAGTGTGCTTGCTCAGCAAAGGCCACGCTAAGGCAAGATGCTTAGTGTCCTCCCCCAAATCCCCAACCCCCAGTCCCATAAAAATACTATTCCTACACTTTCCCAGGCAAATTCTTGTTTTAAGATGTATTATTATGTGAAAGCTCAAGGAGCTGAAAAATGAAAAATTTATCATTTTCATGTAAAAAATAGCGTATATGAGGGGGGATCAAACCATTGGAATTTATTTATAAAAAATTGTGTAACTATTCTTACATGTTTAAATTTCAATCACTTTCAAAGTAGTCTCCATCTGGTGCACTACACCTATCGAGGTGTTGTTTCCACTGCTCAGAACAGCTTTTGAACTCATCCATTTGGATGACTTTTAGTGTTTCTGTTGTTGTTTATCTCTTCCACATCAGCAAAACATTTCCCTTTGAGGACATTTTTTTTCATCCAGGGAAACAAAAAAATAGTCACTGGAGTGAGATCCAGTGAATAAGGAGGGTGGGACATGGAGGTCAAGCCATTTTGGGTCAGAAATGGCTGAACACTCAATGCGATGGGGGCAGGTGTGCCAGTAAATCACCCATCATGAAATGGGCAAACGCACTGAGTCTTCAGAAAAATTCACTGACTCTCAGTGCGGCCTCTCACAACAACACTATGTGGTGCACTGATACAGATGGGTTCCTAGAACACTCGCCTAGCAGGGGAAGCCTGTACTACAAGGGGCCTGCCCTCCAGAAGGTAATTCCGGTTATTTTGGTGTCCTCCTTCATACAAAGATGTTTGCACACACTACATATGAAAGAAAACCCCAAGACATTGGTAACAGGGCTGCCTCTGAGAAAAGGGCAGGGGAACCTTGAAAATTTTTGGTGAAAATAAATCTTATTTTTGTTGCTATATATAAAGAATCGGACTTAGGTTAAGACATATTATCTCTGGGTGGTGAAAATCCAAAGGACTGTTTATTTACTGCTTGTTACTCATTTTGTGTTATTTCTACAAGAAGTTGAACTTATTCCAAAGGCAATAAAATTTAAAATATTTGAAAACCATTATCCAACAAAAATACAGGAGAAGAAAGGCTATATCTGTATTTTGGTAGCTGGGAGAGCAACAAAAATTGTCATTATCTCTATTGTGGAAGAGAAAAATACAATCCTGAATATAAACCTGGATGTTAATATTAGAATAGGGCAAAGGTGAAAAGGACACACAACTAGAAAGGCAAATGTCTAGCAGAGAAAACAAATCTAGATGCAACATTACCTATCAGAAAATTTCTCAAGGACCAGCCCAAGAATATCTTGCTTTTGTTATTTGTTAGGATGTCCTCTTAGAGACAAGGGTATGACCACTCAAAGAAACAAACAGTACTGTAACACGGAATTCTCAGTTCCA
This sequence comes from Sturnira hondurensis, assembly GCF_014824575.4. Taxonomy (NCBI): domain Eukaryota; kingdom Metazoa; phylum Chordata; class Mammalia; order Chiroptera; family Phyllostomidae; genus Sturnira; species Sturnira hondurensis. The sequence continues at coordinate 6,621,753 of NW_028077105.1, forward strand.
CTCATTAGATTTCAATAGAGATCTCTCTGGGGCTTTCGGCGGGGATTCTTTTATTCCCACAGCACTTTGAAAGGTTTCAGATGGAGAACACTGCACAGTTGCCTTTGCACACCCTCCAGACGGTGGAGAATGTGTTTGAGAGCAGCAGCTTGAAGTTCATCTTCTGGGGCCTGTGAAAACATCTTCTGCCTTTGTACATGGGTGAACTAAAAGGAAAAAATGCCTTCAGTCATTGCACCGGTATATACTACCAATACTCTTCCCAAGTTAATAGTAATCCACACAAGCCAGTTTGTAAAATTCCAAAGATGTAAGGTAGGTCCTTCATCTTTTAGGAAAACAACAACTCTGAAACAATTATTTTATTTCATCCTTGGCCTGTTGCTAATAGCAACAGGAAGAATGCCCGGGGGTGTCATAATAATCCTCCATTAAATCCCTAGTGTTTAAATTTTAATGCTATAATTCAAGAGCTGACAAAAGCCCATTGAGTGCGTCTATGGAGTGGAAAACAGGCGGGCCCATTTTCTCAGGGGTGATGCTATAGCAACATGGAATGAATTTGGAGTCAGGGAACAAGCAGCCTCCATGCTTTGTTTGCATTTCCTGGCTAAAAGAGGAATTCAGTGTTATAAATTTTATCCAACTAAGTACTTATTTGGAGCAGCAGGAAGATAGCTCCCTTTGTACCTCTGTTTACATTGAAAACAGAGAGAAGATAACAAAACTAGGACTGGAAGAAAGACATGCTGACAAATATATTACCAAATGACTGTTGTAGTGAGCACTTTAGAAACCCCTAGTATCCTTGCCCTCCTATGCTTGACACTCAACCCTTTCCCTTGGACAAATGATGCTTTAGAACACGGAGAAGTATCACAATTCTCAAAATGCCTTTTTAAAAGGAGACAAAGACTGATCACAGTCCTTGAATGTGACCCCCTTACAGTCAAGCAAGACACAGCGAAGTGTCATTGATTACGTCTAGCTCTTTATAATGGTACTTTTCTTTAGTGGCAGGACTATTTTTCTACAGAATAAACAAATATACCTGAGTCACAATTGCCCATTGTGCAGCAAATGGCAGAAACAAACAAAAAACCCTACCTCATTTCCAGAAGTATGTGCTGCCAACTTTTCTTCCCCAGGCATCTGTGTTTTTGCACTTTTGGTTTTAGTGTTGAACTTCAACATAATTGAATCAGTGTCCAATAGTAAAATACTACGTTTGGGGTGGTTGTCCAATAAGGTGTATAATTATGGCCTTTATTTATATGGCCCGCAATATACAAAAATAAAGGACGGTAGGTTTCCAAGTCACAAGTACATCCATAAACCATGTAGCTCAACAAATGCAAAGCCATGCCTTCTTTCCCATCCTCTTTTCCAGGCTCTCACTGTCTCATCTCAATAATTAAACATTCTTGCCCCTCCCAACCTTTTATGACTTCTAGTATCCACCTCTTGTAATTAATTTATCCTAAACATGGCATTACTAATCATCTTCCTAAAATAATAACAAAATTTCTCCACTGTTAAAAACCTTTGATGCCTATTGAATCAGATTCATACTCCTACAGTTTAATTCTGCTATAATAAGCCAAACTGTTTGAACTTGCTGTTTCATTAATATGTCTTGCTGACACTGTCCTCATCATATATTTCGTTAATGGACCCTGCCTAGAAATTTTCCTATCATCACTGTGTTCATTTGTCAAGCTCATTTTAAATGTCACTTTTTCCAAAAAGCCTTCCAGAATCATTCCATCTAGAAAAGATTACTTTTTTCTTCCTAAGCACATGCATAATTGTCATTGGAAACTTAATTTCTTTTAATAAACTCTCTGACTACTTTTCCTGAAGACAGGAACTGAATATATAATTATTTTCCTTTTACTCATTTCACACTTGGAAAGAAATGTTTTTTCAAGAAAAAAAAACATTTTCTATTCAAATATTCTCTAATTGCATTGCTTACCTGTTTTTGCCTATTAGGTAACACCAAGTATGATAATATCTATAAAAGGAAGCTATGGAATTTAAAATGTTAATAAGTAACATAGTATGATCAAATACAAGTACATTAAATGAAAACGCATAAAATGAAAAATAAGGGCTAGATTAGGTTATTCTGCATGAATAAACAACTCCAATATCTTAGTAGTTTATCATGCTAATAATTGAACTTATATCATGTTACCCATACAATGAATATTGGCAAAGAGATTCTGTTTATCATAGCCACTGAGGGATTCAGGCCATTATAAGCTCCTTCTTTACACATGTTTACACAATCAGAGTCAGAAAAGGGAGACCAGGGGAACTATACCATACTGGCTTTGAAAATTTCTATCCAGAAGTGACATACATTGTTTTCTCCTCTGCTCACACAATGTAAGTCAAAACAAGTCACATGGCCATTCTGACTTCCAGGGGACAGAGAAGTACAACCTTGCAAGCAATCAGAAATACAGATATTTTGAAATTTTTGGAGCATAGTACTAGTGACTATTGCCCTATATTTTCCCATGAGTTGGAGAAAAACAAAAGCAACACATTTGAAAATGTACTTGAACTCAGCAAAATACTTAAAATCCAGACACTCCCTAAGTTTGACTGATGCTGTCTTTCATTAACCTTAGCAAATAGCTTCCCTATGGTAAAACTATAGATATTTTCCCCCTTAAGAGTAAAGACAGGCATGCTTATTCTTATCGCTATTAATCAATATGAACTGCAAGTCCTAGCCAACACAATAAGACAGTCTTTTTTAAAAAATAAGGTTTAAGGTTTGGAAGAGAAGGAAAAACAACTGCCACTTCTAAATATATTATATGAATTGTTGATACTTCTTACATTTTTACCTTTCTGAATTTTCTATTTGAAGTATTAATAATTCTGAGAAAATTTACCATAAAAATTTTTAAATCAGAAACAGAACATGATAGCCTATGGGATAATAGGAAATGAACTAACTTTTGTCTAATTGAAGTCTTAGAAGAGGAGAAAGTACAAAACAGAAAAATCGTTTGAGAAAATATTGGTTGGAAAATCTCAAAGCATAATTTAAAAACCCATTCATAATTACAAGAATCTAAGCAAACACCAAGGAGGGGGGTGGGGTGGGGAGTGGGATGGGAATACCCTGGCACATTACATTAAATTGCTGAAAGCTCAAGTTAAACAAAACCTAAAAAGAGCAAAAGGAAAAATACATGTTAAATACACAGATCAACAAGGAGACTGTCTACTCATCAGAAACAATGAAAATCAGAAGACAATGAAACAGTATTTTTAAACTTACTTAAGAAAAATGTAAAACCTGTCCACCTACAAAAGCATTGATAAGCTCTGGCCAGTGTGGCTCGGTGGGTTGGAGCAATGTCCCATGCATCAGAAAGTTGGGGGTTTGACTCCTGGTCAGGGCACATCCCTAGGCTGTGGGTTCAATCCCTGGTTGAGGTGGGTACAGGAGGCAACTAATCACCCTTTCTCTCTCACATTGATGTTTTTCTCCCTCATTCTCCCCCTTCCTCTCTCTCTAAAACCAATAAACATATTAAAACAATTTTTTAAAAAAACACTGATAAGCAGATACACCCTACAAGAAATGTTGGAGGAAATTTTTTCAACTAAAGGAAAGCTATACCAGTTGAAAATTTGATCAAAATGAAAGATTTAATATTGTGATAAATTTTATGAAAATAAGTTAGATAAAAGGAATACATTTTTGAGAAAAATGTATTTTGGTTTATTAACCAAAATAACAAAAATGAAATAGTCCTATTAAGTAAATAGAATTTATAATTTAAAAGGGAGTCAAAGGGCACAAGCTACCAAATTTAAAATAAATAAATCCTGGGGACACAATGTGCAGCATGGTGACTGTAGTTATCAACACTGCACTGTGGATCTGTAAGTTGCCAACAGAGTAGGTCTTACAAATTCTCATCACAAATCTTTTTAACCAATCATGCTGATGACAGATGTTAACTAGACTTAATTGTGGTGATCATTTTGCAATCATCATATTGTATAACCCAAACAAATATGTTATATGTCAATTATATCTTAATTTAAAAATTATCTTCCCTCAAGGAAATGTTAGGCTCAGATTGTTTCCTTTGTGACTTTTATCAAGAATTTAAAGAAGAAATTGTTTTAATCATACTTACTCTCTTTTGATTTGTTTTCAATAGAAATGTGTACTTAAGGGAATATTCTAGGTTTATTTGTTGAATGGAGATATTGAGATTCTTTATTGGTCTGGCCAATACAGAATTTGACTATAATTTCAATTGGTCTATAGAACTGTTGACTTTATTCATTTGTTGTTCAGTTAGCATTTAAGTTAACTCTTCACTCCAGCCAATTTCTCCTCTGCTATAGGCTGATCAATGTCCAATAGAAATGAAAAACATAACCTGGCACTGCTATTAGACAAAGAAATCAGAGTTAGAGTCTTCATGAAGATGATAATATCGACATCGATATAAATAAGGTTGGTGTTTTATAGAAGAAAGAAAAAGAGCATTGGTAAATCTGATCCTAGATCAAGGTGAGTTTTGAGTTTCGTAAACAAATGCTTCAAGCCAAATCCTTTGTGAACAAGCACTCATTGTGATTCCTTTCAAGCTTTTGATCACAGGATACTTGTTGCCGGTAAAAAAAGACAGTAAGAGAGAACAACCTTTAACATACTTTTCTTTCTGGTTCCAACAATTGCTATTCTAGCTTTTAGCAGAAAACTTTCCCAAATATGAAAGAGAATAGGCAAAAGTGAGGAAGAGAATGAGTAGCGTGTATCTGTGAACAGATATCTGGAAGACAAGGAAGAAGGAAGTTCTGGTAGGCCTTCGCAGTGTATTTGGACTAAATGTTTAAGTGTGTGGACTGCTGTGTATGAGTATGTATTAATATTGCAAGTCAGGTTCCCCGGAAAGTTGACTTTGAGTTGGAACTTAGTATACAGAAGGATCTGGGGAATTGTCAGGATCAACACCTGTGTGGAATGGGAGGGAAGCAGAATTAGGCGAGGGAGAGGTTGAGCTTCAGTGCAGTAACAAGAACTCAGGCAAGCTAGAGGCTAGAATGGCCGTTTAAATATAACCAGTCTTGGGATGCATCTTGTCTTTTGGAAGAGAAGTGATCTTGAGCAGTGTGGCTCTTTTCAATGGAACAGCAAATCTCAGAGATGACTGACGGCTGAGAGCTCTCAGCCAGTAACACAGCTCAGCAATTGAGGCACAAGTCCTTCCTGGAAGGGAAGTCTAGGCCAATTATCACAGCATCTGCAACTGTCCATTCCTGTGTGACTTGGTTCTCTTGCTTCATCTAAGCCCCCAAAAGTCACTCCTCCTGGACTCTGGTGGTCCTTTTTCTTAGAGAAAAGTTAACAGGGAAAACTATAACTTCACTGATGCAGGTGAGTGTGAGGCAAGAGCTCTCATGTCATCGAATCATTCCTCTGCAGTCTATCCTGGATTCTCTTCTCCCACAGTCAGCTTCTGTCCTGGCCTTGGTGGCTCAGCTGCTGGGGTGACCCAATGTCCTATCTCTGACTGTCTAAATCCCTGGTCATCAAGCTCTTCTTAGACTGTGGCTACTGTATTCGTCCCTTTACCATCAAAACTGGGCAAAGAAGTACTAAGAGATAACCAAGAGCCAAACACATTCCTCTCAGTCCCCAGTGAGACATAATAGCTTTCCTCTTGAGGATCAGATCAATTGCCTCTGTCAATACTGTGTTCCTTGCCTTGCCTGCTGACCCCTTGGCATGAAAAGTATAAAATACAAAGGCATAGATCGCAGCTTACATTTTCTTGGTGAATGTTTCCTACATCAGGAATTAAAACCACTTAACACACAGACTCAACATTTCAGACAAAAATAGCAGAAACCCCCTGCGGGCCATTTTACTTTCATCCCTCAGTTTCTGGCACCATGTATCCTATCTAAGGGGCATAGTGCAATAAACTGGCCATTGATGTGAGTATAGACTGCTTCCTGGAACATGAGTCCTTATGCTTAAATGCTATCATTTTCAAGCTGTGCCTTATCTGTGCCCCATCCATAAACTATTCTATTGCTTTCCAATGCCAGCTGCTTTTTGGATGCTGTAGTATGTGAAGGGACTAGTGGGTCTCCTGACTGTGGGCTCACTGCTATATTTCTTTTGCTGTAAAGTGAGTCTCTTAGTCTAGGGTTTCTGAACAGTGGCGTATTGACATTTGGGGACAAGATGATTCTTTGGTGTGGGGAGCTGTCTAGGGCACTGCAAGACTTTTCACAGCAGCCCTGGCTTCTAGCCACTAGATGTCAGCAGCATCCTCCCGGTTGTGACAACCAAATTTGTCTGCAAGGCTTTGCCAAAAGTCCCCTGGAGGGGTTTGAGGAGAGGAGTGGTCATCCCCGGTTAAGAAAGTCTCCACTAATCTGATGCAATGTTATGTAGGATTCTGTATGAGTGGAATAACTTTCTGTAATCCCATGGATAACAGTGCTGTCCGATTTCTTCAGGTGGGAAAGACAAATTCATGCCTAGAATAAGTATAGGTTTGAAAACTCTTAATTCAAAATGAATTGCTGCTGCTTTTAGGATGGAAGGAGTCAGAGTTTTGAACTTGCCACCAGGTGGCTGGTTGGACTCTTGGAAGGATAGTGCTGTATCTGAGGGTTAGGGATGGTCTCTCCTGCTGGCTGTTGGTCATTCAGCACAAACTGTACTAGCCTCAGTAAGTGGGAGCTCATGCGGTTGGACGCATGCATAGCCTCCATCCGTGAAACCATGGTTACTGTATTCATTGTGCCCAGTGTTCAAGCCCTGGGGTGTCTGATGACAGAGAGAGCTGGCTGATCTGTTGTTGTTTGAGATTACTTGGTTGTTTGATGCTTGGTCCAGGGTGGAAGATGTCGAGTGAATGTTCCTATGCAATGCAGAGGTCTTCACACTGTGCTTAATCCCATTAATCCATCCTGGTACTCTGACCACAGACCTTCTTGTCCCTGATCTCCGGTCTTTCTTCCTGGCTGTTTAACACCCATGAATTTGCATAGATTGAAATCTCGGCCATTCTCCTTTTACCAAAAGAGGATGGTCAGTTGTGCCACCTGGAGCTTACTTAGCCTAGTGGGAAGATTTTTGCCACCACTATGTTTCCAGGCCACCATGGAGAGCAGCAGCCGTAGTGAAACCCCAGTCACTTTTTAGCTCACACACACACACACACACACACACACACACACACACACACACGCTGAGCTGACGGTTTATAAATCAGCTCTGCTCCTGCCCTCCTCTGACAGCAGCTATAAGGCATCCTTTATGCAGCATTTGTAAATGCTGATGAGGGGCCTTGCTTGGTGCAACTGTGGTAGATGAAACGGAAGTTTGAGCTTCCAGCCTGGGCTGCTCACTTGGGTTCCTAGGGCCACTCGTGCCTAATCCTGGATGGACCACTTTTGACCTAAGCCTTCGTGGGTCTGATAAAATATATAATTTGACCTCTTTGACTCTTTTTCTTCATCTCTAAAGCAAGAGGTTGACTGAAATAACCTCTTCCTTTCCAATTCTAGAATTTTATGAGAGGAAGCATAATTTTGCATTTTGAATGATGGTAGATGCTGGCAGCTATAATACCTTTGTTTTATGACCTTGGGTGTATTACATGGTCTTACCTACGAACACCACAAATGCCCTTTTTATGACTATCCTGAGCAATTAAACCATCATAGCTGTGAGAAAGCAATGATTCCAAAGCCAATAAAAACCCCCTGTGCCCACAAGGGCAACAGTGTTTCAAGTGTTCACCACTCCATTTCTTGTACCAGCTTGCACAATCATCTATACACTGAATTTATAGTAAATGTTAAATTTAGAATTATAGAATACAAGATTTCCATTAGAGGAACCTCAGACACAAACTACCTGAGCTCACTCACCTCAAATAGCCTAATTTGTCAGTGGGAAACTCACACACACGGGCCCTACTTGGGACCCTTGTAGCTTTGAATACTTTGGTGCACTGAAATCACGCTTGCAAGAAAGGAGACCATTCAAGTGTGGGTTCCTAAACACTCAGTGAGAGCCAATTGACTCAGTCAGAGATATTTTGAGATGGGAGACTGAGATATGAGCATTGCTGCTAACTTATTTGCAATAGGAAAACTATTTTAAAGTTAATTAAATGCACTAGTTTTGTGATCAAGCAGATTATACTACTCAGGGATCTCTGGAGAAACAGAACCAATTGTGTGGGTGTGTGTAAAGAGATTTACTGTGAGGAATTGGCTTATGTGATTATGGAGGCTGTGAAGTCCAAAATTAGTAGAGTGTGGGCCAGCAGGCTGTAGACTCAGAGCCAGTGTTGCAGTTCAAGTCCAAGGGCCATCCAAGGACCATCTGCTGCAGGATGCCCCCCTGCTCAGAGGAACTCAGTCTTTTGTTCTCTCCAAGCCTTCAGTTGATTGGATGAGGTCCATCCATGTGATCGAGAGCAATCTGCTTTATTCAAAGTCCACTGATTTATGTTAATCTCATCTAAATGTCTCCTTTTGGAAAACATCCAGAAAAATGTTTGATCACATAAAATAGGCATGATGGCCCAGCCAAGTTGACACATAAAGTTAACTATAACACAGATTATAAAGTAAATTGACTTCAGAAGTGTTTTCAAAATCACATTTTGTGCAAGTCACAGCATTACAGTTAGATAATGCAGTATGTATTATTTAGGCAGTTTTTGGAAGGTTGGCTAGTGTTTTGAAACCCTCGTGACAACAAATTAGTGAAGGCCTGTTTAAACCCAGTGACAGTTACTGCATTTTCTGATTTTAAAAAGATATTTCTATTGCTAAAAATGTGGCCTATGAGCACATTTTTTTTGTATTTGTCCTTGTGAAATAAAGTTTTCTCACCACTGATTCAGTGTATTCCCTCACTTTTTTTAAGGTGGAAAACCAAGGTCCTGAGAAATATGGGAGATGTTTTAATGTTAATCTTTATAATATTGATTTTTGTCTAAAGGTTTATTCAAATAAACAAGATAAAAATATATCATATTGCTCTTATTTAATTTAGTTACTATGAATTAATGTATTGGGAATGTACAATACCATTGCTAATATAAGATGTGCATTATATATATAAACTGTTCAAACTTCCATTCCAGTGACAACTAATTAATTACTCATGTTCACCTGTTTCCGGTAACAGTATTTTTTGTCAGATATTTAGAATATGATTAAAGTTTAGGCCTTATTTTACTGTCTTTAATAACTGATTAATTAGAGAAAAAACAGAAGCAACAAAATATACTTACACTTTTAAATCTACCTAAAAACTTTGAAATCTTAAGCTGAGTGGTATCTAAGTTTTTCCCATTCGTAATTGTCCTCATAACTGTGCTGCTAGCAAATATTAGTAACTGGAAAATTATTATAAAAATTATTTTAGTAAGTTTACTTTCCACAAAAATAGTAGTTCTTTCCATAATTTTTATAGTGCTAGTTCCATTTCAGTGAACATGATTTACTCACATATCTGCCTTTTAATTTACATTAAAAATTAGAGAAGTTGTATGTGTTGTTTGAAATGATATTTAAATAACAGAGGAGCATATGAAGCAAAGAGAGAAAACAGCGATCCCCTTGCCCTTAAAGTCAGTGATTCATATTGATCTGCCTCTTCTTTCATACTTCCTTTTATAACCAGATATTGTTTTCTTGTAGAGTACTTCCTCCATATATACATACTACATTGTAACTTGCTTTTCCTCGTCAATAAAAGATCATGAACAAGCAACCATGTCTATACATTCAGACATGATTTATTCCTTAAAGCAACTATATATATGTCTTAGTGTGACTATAACATAATCTGTCCAAGTATTCCACTATTGATTGATTCTAGGTATCATCACAAATTGAACATGTTTATCCTACATTTAACATATTTATCCTTGTGCATTTACACAACTGTTTCTTCAGATTGGGTTTTGACAAGGGCCACAACTGAGTCAAAGGATATAAAAATTTTACAGTTTGTTATTTACTAGCAAATTTCTTGCCAAACAGTCTGTAGTCATACTCCCACCAACTATGTATGAATGCTTCTTTCCCTACTCATGTTGGGAATTATACATCTTTTAACATAGTTATAATATAATATAAAACATTGCTTCCAAATGAAAAATTTTTGATGTTACAAGACTCCAAAATGCAACAGTAATTATTTTCAAAGGCCCAAATTTTTGAGAATTAATTGTAATCATTCTTTCATGCTCTTTTATCATCCATGATACTTTAGTTCTGTGTAGGGTCAGTGTGTGTTCATCCTATTCTATCAGTCAATGTGTGCGAAAACTCATACTTCCTAGTGAGCAGGATCAGTATGTCTATCCTTACAATTGCCTTTTTGTAATTTGACTCTGGAATTAAATTTTCTGGCTTATTCCATAAGAGTCAAGTAGTAAATTTAAATTTCCCAATGCCAAGATAATAGTAGGTTTATTTTAGTAATCTCAGATTCTTATTTTTTTCTAAAAACTCATCACATTACAGATAGCTTCTATAAGAAACTACTAGATGTTATTCATTATGATTCTTGTTGTATTACTTAATAGTTTCATTTTGTAGAAATATATTAACACTTCAAATATTTTCAAATACAGTAAAAATACAGTTATTATTGATGCAATAGTAATAGATGTTTTGTAAAAAAAGTATAATACAACCTTATACATAATTATAAATTATGATTACATCATCATTTGTATAGTGTTTTGTATAATTATAAATTATTATGATTGCATAATGATTGAATGCAAATGCAGAATCTATCACTGCATTGTCTCAGACTGTGAAGGACTTTTACAAATGGCAATGAAAGATTCTCTCTGATACAGGATGGGAGAAGTGACCGACAGCAAGAGATTACACGACATTAAGTGAAAATTATCTTACCCCAAATACCTCCAGGTAAAATGGTTTTCCCTAAAAAAAATTGAAAATAAGTAATTTTTAAAGAAACTTAGCTTTTAATTTTGGAATAATGCATTCACGTGTAGTTGTGAGGAATAACACAGAGGCCCTGTGTCCCCTTTGCCCAGTTTCCCACACCCAATGGTAACATCTTGCAAAACTATACCTCAGTATCAGGACCAGGATGCTAACACAGACACTTTATTTTTATTTAGCTATTTATTTTTTAACTCATATTCACTTTATCTTTTTAAAAGTTTATTGTTGTTCAAGTACAGTTGTCTCCATTTTCCTCCACCACTCCCTCCAACCCCAAATCTCCCCACCACTAACCCACCTCTAACCGCTGATCCCATCACCCCTTGGGTCTGTCCATGTGTACTTCATAATTGTTCCTGAAAACTCTTTGCCCTTCTCCCCATTATCCCCTCCCACTTCCCCTCTGGTCACTGTCAGTTTGCTCTTAATTTCAATGTCTCTGGTTATATTTTGCTTGATTGTTTTGTTGATTAGTTTCCACTTAAAGGTGAGATCATATGGTATTTGTCATTCACTACCTGGTTTATTTCACTTAGCATAATGCTTTCCAGTTCCATCCAGGCTGTCACGAAGGGTAGGAGCTCCTTCTTTTTTTCTGCTGTGTAGTATTCCATTGTGTAAATGTGCCACAGATACAGACACTTTAAAGATACAGCAGGTTTCCATCACTGCAGAGCTCTGTCATGTTGCCCTTTTATAGCTACCCTGCTTTACTCCCTTTTCCCCATTCATTCTTAACTCCTGGCAACTAGTTATGTTTCCCATTTCTAGTTTTGCTATTTCAAAAATATTATAAAAATGGAACCATATAGTATATAACCCTTTGTATTGACATTTTTAATGCAACCTAATTATTTAGAGATTCATCCAAGTTGTTAGGTTTATCAGTAGTCCATTCCTCATGCAGTAGTCTCATTCCATGCAGAGTTGTAGTCTAATCTATAAATATATCACAGTGTGTTTCACCATTTATCCACTAAAGGACACCTAGGGTCCTCTCCTTTGCTGAGGGTCTTATAGCTTTGTATTTTACATTTAGGTATATGATCTACTTTGAGTTAATTTCTGTGAAGGGTGGGAAGATCTGTGTTGAATTCATTTTTTTAAATGTGATTTACATTTTTCCAACACATTTGTTGAAAAGACCATCTTTGCTCCATTGTGTCACCTTTGTTCCTTTGTTAAAGACCAGATGCCTTATTTATGTCCGTATTTTTCTGAGTACTCTGTTCTTGTCTATTGGTCTATTTGTCCCCACTTGCACCAGTACTACACTGTCTCCTTCACCATATCTTTATAGTAAATGAAGTCAATAGTGTTAGTCCCTGACATGTTCTTCTCCTTCAATACAGTGCCAGCTCTTCTGGATCTTTTGCTTCTTCATATGAACCTTAGAATCACTTTGTTGATGTCCACCAAATAATTTGTTGAGATTTTAATTAGGATTTCATTGAATCTATAGATCAAATTAGGAAGAACTGATATCTTGACAATATTGTGTCTTCCTATCTGTGCACATGGACTGTCTGTCCATTTATTTAGTTCTTTATTTCATTCATGAGTTTCGTAGTTTTCTTTATGTAGCTCTTACACATATTTGTTAGGTTTATACCTATTTCACTTTTGGGGGTGTTATGATGTGTATGGGTTTCCTTCCTTCCTTCCTTCTTTTCTTTTTTTCTTCTTTTTGACATATTGCTTTGACTAGAACTTCCAGCTATTTGGATAAAACAGTGATGGCAGAAATCTTTGGCTTGTTCTTGATCTTAGGTGGAAACATTCTGTTTTTTACCATTAAGCATATCTTTGCTTAGATTTTTGTTTTTGTTTTTGTAGATGTTCTTTAACAAGTTGAAGAGCCTCTCTATTCTTAAATTTCTAAGTTTTTATCACTAATGGAAGTTGAATTTTTGTCAAGTGCATTTTCTGCATCCATTGGTACAATCGTGTAATTTCTATTCTTTAGCTTGTTAATACAGAGTGTTGCATTAGTGATTTTCAAATAGTGAATTAGCTTTGCATCCCTAAAATGAACCTGCTTTGTCATGATGTATATTTCTTTTTATATATTGCTAAATTCTATTTGCTTATATTTGGTTGAGAATTTTTACTTCTATACTCATGAGGGTTATTATTCTGTATTTTTTATTTTGGTATTATTTTTTTCTTGTTTTAGTATAAGGGTAATATTAGCTTCATTAGACTGAAATATTTTTTCCTATTCTATTTTTTTGGAAAATACTGTAATTAGTGTTAATTGTTCATTAAGTATCTGTACAATTATATTTAAAGTTATAAATTCCACTTTAAAATAGTTTTAGTGATATTTCCATTATTGTAATTATCTATTTCATACTAGAAGAGTTATGGTAGCCAGTGCATTTTAAAGATATGGTGTATTAATTCTGTCATTAAACTTAGGTGTGTAGATTATGGATTTGAGTCATTTTCTTCTTTCTAATATATGCATCTAGTGTTATAAATTCCCTCCCCCAAAATGCATTAACTATATGCTAATAATTTTGATATGTTGTATTTTAATTTCCCCCCAAGCTGATGGATATTTTATTTCCCTTGAGACTTCTTCAAATGTGTTTTCAAATGTGTTATTTAGTTTCCAAGTGGTTGGAGGTTTTCCTGTTATGTTTTTGCTATTGGTATCTAACTTTATTCCTGTGGTCAAAGACCACACTCTATGGTATTTCAATTATCTTAAATTTGTTGTTTGTTTTATTGCCCAGAATGTAGTGTATTTTGGTATGCATTCCACAGGTCCTTGAGAAATGGGTATTCTGCTGGTGGTGGTGGAGTATTCTATAAACATCAATTCAAGCCTGTGAGTTGATGGATTTGTTGAGTTTTCTATATCCCTGCTGATTTCCTGTCTAATTGTTCTATTAATTACTGGGAGAGGCATGTTGAAATCATCAGCTATAACTGTAGACTTACTTACTTCTCTTTTTGGTTCTACTCATTTTTGCCTCACATATTTTGCTGCTCTGGGTTTCGGTGCACATGCATGTAAGATTGCTATGTCCTCTGGGTGGGTTGACCATTGAACAATATGTAGTGTCCCTGGTAATTTTATTAGCTTCAGTTTCAGCTCCCTCTGATATCATTCTGGCAGGTGAAGTGTGGGCACCACCCCATTGCTGCTAGATGGAAGTTTCTGGCTACCCTCCCAGCCTCTGTCGCCTTGTGAAAAGAAATGGGGCTCTTCCTTACTGCTTGGTGTGGGTGAAAACTCAGAGTCCCAGTAGGTATCTTGTGACACCACCACAACTGGTGGGGACAGAGTACATTGTACTGTTCCCCACAGGGCACCACAGGGTGAGAGACTACCTCATTACTGCTGCTTGGTATACAAAGTCCCGACGCTCCACTGGACTTCCTCTGACAACACCCCAGGGTTAGAGGACACTCCTCGTGGCCTGGAGAGGGTGGAAGTCTGGACTCTCCTTTCAGGATCTGCTCGTATAGGTAAGAGTGGGACCACAATTTTCCAGTGGGATTTGGTTGCAGTGGAGCAGTTGCTGTCTAAAAATTTTCTGCCCTTCTAGACTACCCTGTTCTTGGTCCTCTAGTAAGAAAAACAGGCTTTGGGCGGGGGGCTGTTTTCTTTATACCCATTTGTGTTTCTGGGTTGACAGTTTCTTTAGCTCTAAATCTGGAATGTATGAGACAAAAAGGAAATACAGAAACCCACCACTGTGTTATTTCTTGGGTCCTGAGGTCCCTCATCAGTCTACCTTCTTCTCTCAAGTTTCAGAGTCCTCTCTTGTTTTGCATGTAATAGTAAAATTTTAGTTGTCCAGAGCAGGAGGAATAAGGAAAAGCATGTCTACTTGTTCTTCGCTGAAGTGGAAGTTCTTTCTTATTGACCATTTTGATTGAATTTCTACCTCTTTCTATAGTCATCATTTTCATTTTAAAGAGATAATTTGAAATCAGCACCAGTGACTTCATATTTTGGGTATAAAATAATCCATATACATGCATATACACATAAATATGTATGCTTGAATGTAAATGATATAAATTTTCTTAATTGTGATCAAGATTATCTGTTGTTATCGAAAAGATTGTAGTAGGTCAGTAATGCTTATTCTTAGATGACCCCCACTGCCTTGCATGTGGAGCATAATAATATGGTAAATTCAACCAATATACAAGATGTATATTATCGTCTAACCATTTAGGCAATGATTTTAGGATAAAATAAAAGAAAAAACATATTTCATTTGTGAAATGTTTAAGGAACTGAATGGTGGATGAGGAGAAACACATCTCTTAGCACCAATCTTAACAGCAGTCTTTGGGAAAAGCTTCGTGCCACTGACAAAATATCTGGGGCAGTTTGGGGGACATTTTAAGATACAGATATTTCATGCCATTATATACATTTGGACCAATTGTAATGGCAGGAATATATCTTCATGCAATAGCAAAAAGTTACCCTGAGCACAACAAGAAACAAACCATTTCCCAATTTCTACAATTGCTTTATTACAACATTTAAAAAACATATCTGGAGGAATACTTTATATTGAAAAAATTCTGTTTGATTTTAAAATTTGAAAGAGAAATTACTATTTTATGATAATAGCTTGATCCAAATGTCTAAATAACTTTGTAGCAAGCTACAAAAATAGACAAAACTATAATAAATAAGTGTTTGATTAATATGATTTTGAGTCTTAATTGTTTACTTGAACTGGGCCTGTGAGTTCGATATTGTCTTCTGGCATGACAGTGTGGCCCTCACAGCAGAGAGAGGAGGAGAATTATGGAGTGAAGAAGGAGGCAGAAAAAGGAAAATGGCAGAAAGGCAGAGGGAAGGGAAAGGAAGGGGAGGGAGGGGAAGGGGAGGGAGGGGAAGGGAAGGGAAGGGAAGGGAAGGGAAGGGAAGGGAAGGGAAGGGAAGGGAAGGGAAGGGAAGGGAAGGGAAAGGGTCAAATATTTCAGATAATCAGCAATTTCAGGAAAAGGCCAGTATTTTTTCACTCATATACCTCATTGACTCTGACTTAAGAAAAGGCAAAATAAAAGGACTGAACAATTGTATCTTGTATTCTTAGCTCTCATTCCCACTTATCTGGAACAGCACCCCAGTTTTACTTTAACGATGTAAATTTCCTAATGGATTGAGCACTGAACCCATTATCCAAGCTGGGTCCATCAGCTACCTATATGTAACAGAGACATTTAAAACTTTAGTAAGACACAACGATGCAACAATATTTTTCTACCTAAAATTGTATTCATTAGCCTCATGAAACTAAAATATAAACTCTATATTAATCATCTTGAATAACCACTTCTGAACCTATGGAGAGACGCCCATGGCCTTTCAGACTCTCTATTAGTTTCCACTTGAAGATGGCCAGGTTTCCATATGGCAACTGTTATTTCCACTCCATATAGCTTCCAATATCTTTAAGGATATTGCTTAAAATTACTTTATCCTTGAAAAACTTCAACCAGAGTGGTCAAGACAAATGTCCTCTTAAAACAGCTAAGGCAATCGGTCTGCCTTAAATGGCACAGGCAGGAATTCCACAGACAAACCACTGTCAGAACTCTCCACTGGATAATTTAAATAGGTAGGCTGTTCATGAGACTCGTGTATAATTTGCACTATGTTGCAAGGGAAAGTTTGCGGTCTTGTGTAGACTATTTTATAACATTTTTTCCAAAAACTTCTAAGAAATTACATCCACAGAAGGTACTACTTGAAGGTACCAGAATGCATCAGCCTTTGATTAGAGGGAAAAATATTTCTATTGAAGGAGAGTAAGAAATAGAAAAATATGCAATTTTGATGGATTAGAGGCACAGCCTACAGTTCATATTGGAAATCAGATTACAGTGGTTGAAAATTAGAACCAGGGTATACATTAGAGTTAAAAATTCTGGAAATTTTCATGGCTTTTTTTAGAAATAAGTTGACTGAACATGGTGGTAAAAACGTTGAGAGAAAATATACTCAATTATTTGGTAAATGATTTTACATAAGGTATTTGCTGTTATAAAATAATGCCCACCCCAACCTGAGGATTTAAAGCAATATCCAATATATACTGTGCTTTGTGGGAGAGAACTTAACCCATACAAACCCAGAAAAGCAATGGCTCCTAACTCCCCTCTGCTTTCACTGTCCTGCCAGTACCACACGTTGGTGTTTATTCTCTGTGTCAAGCAGAGTCATCACGGCAAATGTTTTCATCTTAAATGTCACTGCAAAGTGAAATATCTGACTTCTAACAGCTATAGATACAAATACATTTCTAATTAGCTATCCAGATCCCGCTATGAGGAAAAGAGAAAAAAATACATTTTCTATGAATCACCAGAATAAGGCATGAAAAATGAGATATAATCCCCAGGTAATAGTATTTTTTTTGATCATTAATATTCTAGTATGAAGCCTTTATTAATAAATGGTAAAGAACATGTTATAACTCAGGTCCCTGGAAACTTATTCTGCTTTAATACTATGTCCCTTCAAACCTAAATCTATAAATCAGTAATAGATCAATAAAATCACAAAATATCCATATTCATTATGTTTAGAAAAGTGGCAAAGTCTTTTTTACTCCCATAGTCTCTAAACAGAAAATAAAATGACTATCAACAATTTCGTGGTGTGTTTTACTCGATTTTCTATTTTAGTTTTAAAAGAAATCATTGTTGTACTAACATACATTAGTAGCATCATATAATTTTAGATACTACTTTTCTATTTAATTTGATAACAAACACATAGCACTTTCAAACTTTTGTAAATACATTGGTGTGGGGTTTCATCGATTCGGATGTTCCATAGTTGAGAAAATGGGTTCTATTTTGGTCTAAGTTTGCAGTGAAGTCCTCCAGGCTTAAATATTTTGCACTGATGCCTGAAAATAAAATCATTTTGACTTGCATCTCTTATGACTTTAGGAGGCAGTGCTCATTCTAGTTAAACTCAGTCTTTCTCTCTAGAATCTTAAGAAGAAAACCTCAATGGCAAAGTGTGAACAAGCAAAAACCTGCCAATAATGGGAAAGAACTATTCCTATGATGTTACAATTATCAGAGCCAAGGAATAAGTTTTGGGTCTTTGGGGACAGGTTTGTCCAAATATCAAATTTGAGGAAGTCTTAAGGTTCACATTTTTTTCCTGGATTGGCCTGTCTTTGACACTTTATCCTTATATAGAAATGACTGGACTGGTCACATTTTAAAAAGAAATGGAAGAAAGATTTTCCAGGCCAAATCAAATTTTATGTTTCTGTTTCTCCTAAATTATTTTCAGCTGCAAGAAGAAGCAAACCTCTCAGAAGAACTGCACACTGCAATGAAGTGGGAACACAAGTCTCCATCAGAATGGAGAGAACAAATTTTGGGTTACTCAACCACGAAATATGTGAACCACAAGTAAGTATACATAACAAGTAGACACAACACACACACACGTGTGTGTGCACACACACACATACAAAGTGACACAGATCTGCCCATTTCCTACAAATTTTCCTTAAAGTAGATTTTTTTAAAAAACTCATTAACATCCTAGTAAAAGTATATAAAAATTTTATGTCTCTTTTTATGTTTAAATGTTTGTCTTTGCAAATATTGTGAATATTCTAAATAAAACAAAAACACCCCTAAAAAACATAAAAGATAAAACCCATGGAAGTAAGTTTTTAATTATAGGGCATACATAGCCAATTAAAGTTGAAAATAAATGACTGTGCTTCAGATATTCCAGGACCCAGTCCCCAAATATTTCTCTAAAATATAGGAATTTCTAGCATGAATTGGGTTTTCCTCCCTCCACCAAACTGGCTTATTTGTGTAGAGGACAGAAAATATCCCAAATAAAGGGATAAAGACACCTATTGTGTTATCTTTCTCTTAGATACAAAAATTAACTCAAAGCTAGGCAATTCAACCATAGTGGTCCAATATTAAATTGTACTCTTCCTGTTGGCTGCCACAAAATTTTAAAGATATCTAGTTATACAGAATTATAGATCTTAGTAATGTTTTGACTTTTTACCTCAGATAATTAACATTTTCACTGGTCTATTCAATCTCTTTTAGATACCTTTATAGTAAAATGAGAAACCTAGTATGAATTCTAAATCTTGGGGAACTAGTAATGTCTGATATTTCTTGAATGGTCTATAGTTTTTGAAGGCCTTGTGCTATAAGATTGTATGGCCAGCTCCATTCATTTCTTCTTTGTTCTTTCATTGCCTTATGTATAAAGTACTGCATTAGGTTTTAGGGATTTCTATATGCATAATACAGCACATATCTATGAAGAGCTTTCATTGGTCTTGAGGTGAACAGATAATTTAAAAGAGGATTAGCACTTTATTTTCAAAAATATGCTGAGATCCTTGTCCAGAAAAACTCTTCCATAAAAATAATACTTACAAACACTAAATAGATAATATATTTTTGTATTACTTGTTGAACAGATTAGAACATAAAAAAATGTTGATGGACCGATGGCAAAATAGTGTGAATACAGAGAAGTAATCAAGTTTCAAAGTCACTGTTTTCCCTGAGATCCATACCTGTGGGCCACAGCTACACGGGCAGAGCAGAGAAAAAGCCTGGAATTTATTTAAGGGGGGAGATATAAGAGCAAAGAGACTACATTGAACCAAAAGCTTCCAAAAGATGGCATCTCAGTAGATGAACTAGGAAAGAACATTCTCACAAGAATATTTAAGCCGTATGAGCAACTATGGGATGAGAAGCATGAAAATATCAAACTGAAAAGATTGCAGATTTTGAAGAGACACATACAGACTAATAAAAAAACTTGCCACATTTTTCAAGAAGAGCAAAAAGATAATAATATTACAAAGATGGAAAAGAGATTTTTAAAAATCACCAGGCATTTTTGGAAAAAAAAGATGAATCTGGAAATAAAGGTGTGACTCAGCATATAGTAGAGGGACAAAGAAATTAAACACCTGAAACACAGATAAGCAAAACAGAAGATGGGGAGGCAACTGAAGTCTCAGAACCAGAGAGAGAGAGAAGAGAGAGAAAGAGGTGAGAACAAGGGCATATTCAAAAGTAATAATTTAAGATTTTCTAACACTATTATTGATAATACCAAATTTATCTTCAGTAAGTAGAATAGATATCAAGCAGAGTAAAAAGAAAAAGAAAAAAGACACACCTAGGCACATTGCAATGAAACAACCTCACATCAAAAACAAGAAGATTGTGAAAGAGAGACAAGATACAATAGCTTCAAATACAAATTAAACTGAGGCAGCCTTTCAATAACAACACTGGAAGCCAAAATAATTATTTTCAAAGCTCTGAAAAAAAATAAATATCAACCTAGAATTTTATCCTTAGGAAAACTATCATTTGAGGAGTATCATTTTTTCCTATTACAATTTTTTAAAGTATAAATAGCTTTTCATCTTATGAATGTGGCTTCATGGTTAAATCACTTACTACTCAGCTACTGTGGTTGGACAACACGTGTGTGCCTCCCTCCCATCCTACTGCGGGTGACTTCTTAACTCGAATGATGTTGAGCTTGACCATGGAACATATTCTGGTCGATGGAAGTTAATGAATTTTATGCAAACAGTTGTTGATTTTGCCCAAGCTATTTTGGCTCTAATGCTTTGATGACTCACCATAGGTAGCTGCTCTCCTTTCAGCTTGGGCCCCCAAATAAGTACCCTTGGAACAAATTTGAACGGATACTGGACCTTGGAGGCTAATTTCATCAAAGCTGGTGGACTGTACTCTAAATTAGCCAATCTCAGTTTATATACAGACACAGGGACATTAGAATATATGTTTGCTGTTGCAAATTACTGTGTTTGGAGTTTTGGGGTTTTTTTACATGTATTCTTGTGACAATAGCTGATAAATACAACTGAAATTGGGCCTTGAGATTGTCTTCATTTTGCCATTGCAAATAGTACTGTAGTGAATATGTCACTACAGCTTTTAATAAAACTATCATTATTCCTTTTTTTCCCTTATTTTTAATGGTTGGCACTATCACAGATGTTTTGCCCTCCTCCATCAAGCTCCTGCCCTCCGTCTCCTCTGGCCATCATCACAATGTAGTCACAGGTCATGCATATATGTTATTCAGCTAATCCCTGCTCCTTCTTTCATCCAGTTCCCCCTCCTCCTTCCTTCTGACAGCTGTCGATGTGTTCCATGTGTGTCCATGCCTCTATTTCTATTTTGTGCATCAGTTTATTTTGTTCATTAGATTCCATTCATGAGATCATATGGTATGTCTTTCTCTGACTGGTTTATTTCACTCAGCATAATAATCTCCAGGTCCATCCATGCCGCTGCAAAAGGTAACATTTCCTTCTTTTTGGCAGCATGTAGTATCCCATTGTATAAATGTGCCGCAGCTCTTTTATCCACTCATCTACTGATGGGCACTTGAGATGCTTCCAGATGTTGGCTATTGACAATAACGCTGCTATGAACATAGAGATGCATATATTCTTTTGAACATAGAGATGCATATATTCTTTTGCATATATTCTTATATTCTTTCTGGATTCTTAGGATATATTCCTGGAAGTGGAATCACTGGGTCAAAAGGCAGACGCCTTTTTAGTTTTCTGGGGAAGCTCCATGCTGTTCTCCACAGTGGCTGCTCCAGTCTGTGGGCCACCAACAGTGCAGAAGGTTTTCTTTTCGCCGCATCCGTGCTAGCACTGGTTTGATTTGCTAATGATAACTCTCCTGGTGGGTGTGAAGTAATATTGTGGTTTTAATCTGTAGCTATCTGATGATTAATGACATTGAACATTTTTTCATATGTCTCTTGGCCATCTGTACATCCTTTTTGGAGAAATGTCTATTCAGGTCCTTTGCCCATTTTTTAAATTGGATTGTTTGTCTTCCTGATGTTGGGTTGTATAAATCCTTTATACATTTTGGAATTAAACCCTTATCAGATGTATCATTGGCAAATATGTTCTCCCATACAGTGGTTCCCTTTTCATTTTTTTGATGGTTTCTTTTGCTAGAAAGAATCTGTGGCTTGTTTTCAATATGTCAGCCAGTGGTAAACAGCTATCAAGTGGCAAAACCATAATTTGAATCTGGGTCTGTCTGATGCCAAAGTCCATGTTCTTCATAAGATGGTACATTGCCTGGTACTGAAATATGTTTCCAATTTTGAGTAAATATATATTAAATTAAGTCTGGCATTTTATGACAGCATAGAATCGTTTTGACTAGCAATGTAAGTATTAACTGCTTTTTTCTCATTTTTATTTAATACTCTAATACTTTTTATTAGGAGTCAGTAATGTTCACATCATTCATGTGGGACCGGGTCCTAAGGGAATAATATACATCTTGTGAACAGGCAGACGTACAAATTAGCAGCTGCCAAAAGAAACCATGTGTTGCTTATGTTTGATAAGTTAAATGTGTTTGATGTTGAAACGGTTCTGCCACACAGAATTTCCCAGGGCTGGGAAAAGAGAGGAAAGACTAACAACCCTTATCATTACATTAAGAGTTTATTAAGTGAATTTACATATGAAGTGTGTCCCAGGCAGCAGCAGGATGACATGGGGATCCTTTTTGCAATGGGGCAGGTGACAGGGGTTATGCAGGACAGGGCAAGATGGATAAGGGTTACGGGGGTATGACTCAACCCAGATAAGGGGAAATACCTATCATGTTTGCCTGACTATTATGCTTGCCAAGGGCAGGATAACTGTCTGTTCCAGGAACCAGCACAAACCAGACAGCAGGCTGTGGGGCACAGGGGAGAGTTGGGACAATGACTCTCGGAGGGGAATCCATTGCTGTTCCGCCTCTGGTCTAACTGGCAGTCTGGCAGCGTTCAGGCAGTAGTCACATCAGGGCATCGTCTCTCTCCCCCAGGTCTACCTAGAACTAAGGGTCACAAATCAAGGGACTACCATTCATTCTTTTATGTTAAGCATAGCTGGACATCATGTAGCTCAAAAGTGAAATGAATTCAGTTAGAATAATTTCAGTCAGCCGAAAACCATCATCTTTATGAGCCCTCTGCAGAAGATACCAATCTTTTTTATTTTGAGATAAATACCTATTTATCAAGAGGTATTATTGCCAAAGGGAGGCCTTATGGCATTGGAAATCAATTTGCAAATACAATCATTTCTGTATGTAGCCCTTATATTACCTGACTCTACATATATGCATAAACCATTTGGGTTTGTTGTACTGAGTCTCAAAAAGAAAGGTCAACTTAACTGAGTAAAAAATTCAGTTCCATTTTGTCTTTCACAGGCAAAGTTGCCTGCAAAAAAAGCTCAAAGATCACTTTCAAAATTTAACTTACATTTAAGTGCACGTTCATATGCACTTAAGTGTAAATTTATGGAATGGAATGCAAAACAAGATAAGTGGAAAAAACAGTCCCCAAAACTAGCAGAGGGTGGAGTCATTGTCAAGGTAGAACTTTCGGAGCAATGTAGCCATATTTGTTCGGTAGCCTTAAAGACAGGTAGTGAGACTGGGTTGAGCTTAGTGGAAATTCAAAATAAAGGCATGACAGGAGGAAATAAACCCAGTTTAGATGACGTCCAGAATCCCAAGAGAGTTATGAAAGTTAATACAGAGAACATAGGTTGGGTGTCCACAATGGACAGTTTTTAAATATTTATATGTATTATATGTGTGTATGTATATGTATATGTGTACATTTAATGTATATCTAAATCTAGAACTATGTCTGTATCTACTGAGCTGAAAGTGTATCTTTCCATATAATGCTTAAAATATAATCATGAAGGGTTATACATGTAGGCATAGAAATTTTCTGAATTTCTTTCTCTTTTTCCAGAGCAAGGTTATGCATATGCCTAACCAAGGTTAGGCCAATGCTGTGTCAGGGCATTGAGTTAATTGGAACCGTTGAAATGGCTGCCTTCAGGCTCCTCGCACGTTCTTCATTAAAGAGTGCAGTTCAGGAGCATCTGCTGCTGTATTAGAGACATGAGGGGCCGGTATGGGATTAGCAGACATCTCCAGCTCCACCCAGAGAAAGCTCAGGCTGGGGGCTGGAGGCCTGGGTCATGACCAACTATTTCTCAGGCCGGAGGAACTGCTTAAAAACCAGAGTTTACTCACCGAGCATCCAAGACCACGAATGTCTGTGACACTTCCCTTCACCCCAGGGATTCTCAGGTCTCTTGGTCCACAAATTGTTTGTCCATAAAATGATGTCATAATGAAGGCATCAGTGTGGCACTGTCAGCTGACGCTCACAAAGGCGGAACAAAATCGCAGCACTGTCAAACGTCTCCCTGCATTCCCAGGATCATTTTTGGACAGTGTCTATTAGCCAGATGCAAACTTAATCCACTGCAGTCAGCTAACTTCAGGATGATTCTACTCCCACATGCTGGCCATAATTATTTCCTGCTGTGGGAACGCTACTTGCTGCCTGTGAATCTTTCTTTGACTTTCTTCTATTGGCTGCCGTTGTCGGGTTATGAAATCGTATTTTTTCAAAGCATGAAATCTGTAAGATCTATATCAATGTAAGGCATTAATTAGAATCCCCAAATTCCGAACATTTATCTAGAGAGAGATTTACATTTCAGTGTTTATAAAATGGTATTTAAGGTCTCAGTTATAAGCCAAAGAAGCTGATTCCCATGGACAATCTCATTTGTGCTCTACTTCATTGAGCACATAAGTGGAAGGCAACAGAGGTTCTACTCCAAACAACAACAAGCGCATGGTGCTCACCCCCAAAGTCTTCTCCTCCTTCCCAAAGACTTCCCCTGTTTCTCCTATTCAACTATCAAGTGTCTTGTGGCACGCATGACAGGGGTTCAGCAGTCTGGATGACTCAAGAAAATGCCTACCTTGTCAAGAAATTTACATTAACCATAGTAAAATGTCTGTTGATACTTTTGCATTCTGCCTAAAAGTTCATTCAAGTTTATTTTCAGTGAAGGAACTTGGCCCATCTTCCATTATACACCTAGGTCAGAGTGAAATGTGGTGCTGTCTACATTTTGGATGGCCAGAGGCTTCATAAGCCACTTCAGTTTGAAACTGAATTCTGTGCTCTTTCTTACTCCAAAAAAGTAGCTCATAAACTTCTCGGTGAACACACCAAGGTACAAATGGATGTGCTCAACATACTCTCATGGGCCTGTGTGAATTCTCAGGCCATCTACAAACACTCTTTCATCAGGTGCTTCAATGATTTAGAATCTTTACAGTTGTTAATGGTCCATTAGCAGCCGGGTCTCCCACCCAGTAGTCATCAGAGGCTGCTGGTGATGACAATTTCTGAGCAGCTTGCTGAAACTGTTCTCTTCTACAAAGTCCATCAGATGAAAGCCAGTGGGAGAAACGACTGCAGAGAGAAATTTTAAAGCACTGTAATTGATATTATAAAAATTAACTCATTTAGCTCAGTGGATTGGGCATGGGACTGAACCACACAAAAATCAACCCATTCACCAATTCAGTATTCTAAGGCTTTTGAACCAAACTCTGTTTTGGCAGTTGATTCAAACAAGTCAGTGCCAGGACAGGAAGCTGTAGAGAGTTCCTCTCCAAAAGGATACCAACCTGTTCTTGGGCAGCAGGTGAACCCTAGGGACTGTAGGGCTTGCAGCCAGAATTCTGGTTGCTAAGAGGTCCGGGCACTGTTGTGAAAGTTTCTGTCTCCTGACTCCACTCCACTCCATCGACAGGAAAAATCTGTGTGGGATGAAAAAGAAGTCAGGAGGTACAGGAAATATGATAAAATTCCACTCAGGTCTCAGGTAAGAAATGGTTGACCATCCCTGTGGACAGAATGACTTTGGGGCTTCTGAGATTCATTGGGTCTGAACATAATTTTGGCTTGTGATATTTATGAGCTTTTATGACTTGGGCATGCGGAATGGTGAAGGGAAGAGGGAAGAGGGAAAGGAGGGTGGGGAGGGAGAGAGACAGAGGAGCAGACTGAAAGAGAGGTGGAGAAGAGTGAAGAGGAACTTGGAGGTGGGGTGGGAGAAAAGGAGTTACTATTTCTTGTAACCATTTCCCAAGCACTTAAACTGTGCTCTTCTGTTGACTGTTCATGATGCCTTCTGAAACAGGTGTTTTCTTACAGATTTGGAAACTCAGAAGAACTATCTGGCCCAGAGCTGCCAAGCTCCTAAGCTGGAACACAAACATGGGATTGTCTGCTGCAGGGGTTCTGTGTTCCTAACTGCTAGATCGACAGGGCTGGGGTTCCTGGGCCTTTGGGAGGATGTTCTCTGAGAGTGGAGGGGTGCCGGTGAGTGAGGGGGAGATTTGGTGTAAGCAGGACACCTTGGCTCTGGAGAGCTCAGGGGAGAGCGCCAGAGGTGGGAAATCTGGGAACTGCCTCCAAGCTGCTTTATCTGGGGAGCAGGAGAAATTATGGTGGTTGATGGTTCTTCTCATTTCCTGCCAGGGGTTCCTGAAACATCCCTAAAATAAGTAAGAAGATAGGGATTATGTAGGAAAAAAGACCTATATTTGGCTCTACAGACACCATGGCTCTTAGGAACCAAAGTGTTGTAATGTGGGAACAGGAGGCTACAAGGTACAGTTCTTGTACTTTGAGAATTCCTGCTTTAATTGATCAGTCTCATTTTTCAGGCACTTATAACAGTTTTGGTAAACATAAATGTGTTCATTTGTACTCAGGCTACAACTGTAGTAACAGCACAACCGATGGAGTCCAAGTAGGAGCAACCCTTCAGACAACTTTCAGGTGGGGGATTTTACTGCCTTCTTTCTCTCCCTCTGCCCCTGTTTTATTCTCAGAGTGTGAGGACTCTATACCCTTTTCTCTCTCACCCCCATCCCCTATTTCTCTCTCTCCATAACTTCGGATCTAAAGAGTCATGACATCTGTCATTTTTGATGTAATGGCACCATTGTGGAATTAAATGACGGAGACCAGACCTTTCAAGCTACTTCTTTCTCTCCTGTGGAGAAGCTGATCCAAACATATAAATGCACTGGATCAGTATAAACGATCCAAAATTACAAATGCAAAGTTCCAGTCACTCAGTCATGTTACGTATAAGAAAACTTTTCCACATCCTTGATGACAACACAGAGCAGGTCCTCAAAGAAGTTATTTAGTCTGAGCAGCCGCAACAAAACCTCTGGCCACAACTGCACAATCATTGGGATCTCGAAGTACAAATACAGTGCGTTTAACAATCTTGGCACTGGATGATATTTTTAGTACTTGCTGAAACATCACAAATAGAGTCCTGGTTTTATTTTACACTTAGAGCTATTAGACCTACTGATCAGTACTTCAGCAAATACTGTAGTATCCATTGCATTCTAGATACAGACACTGAATAAATTCACCCACTTGCTTTCACTCTTAGACAAATAATTAAGATAATCTAAGCCCTTGTTTATCAAACTTTATGCTCAAATGACTCATCAAGCAACATTGTTAAAATGCAGACTTTGATCCAGTTGGTCTGAATGGGCCTGGGAGCCTGCATTTCTGGCAAGTTCTCAGGCTCTGTTGCTGCTTCTGCCGCTGCTGCTCAGGGGCCCATAGTGTGCCTGGCAAGGCTCCAGAGGATGGGTGACGTGCACTGCCAAGGTCATCCCTGGGACGCATTTTCATGGACTTTTAATGGCACCCTCCTTCGTGATAGCCTTGTCCCAACATATGAGACAGAGGTTAAACAGCCTTTTATGTTAAATTTTATAATTTGAATATAGTGCCAACAACCCAAATGTATTGAAGAGACTAGTCTAGGGTAAAAACCCAACTGGTTCTTGCTGTCACACCTTTTTTCCTGCATTTTCTGGAGTCTATTTGTGTAGTCTGACTACAAATAACTTTTTTAAAAAAACTGTGCACAGTAGTTCTCATTCCACTTGAATGAGAGCACATTGAAAAGAGCAATCTGCAGATAGAATAAACTAGTATTCATATCCATCTTTTCAAGACTCAATTAAAACAAACAATTAAGAAAGGCCTTTTCCAGTCTCTAAACCCGCAAGTCTGAGAAACAGCTAAGCAGCTAGGGCTATTTCTCAGTAGTCATCTTCGTAAAACGCACCCCATGTCCCAACATGCTTTCCTGAAATCATCCCGATAACTGCACTCACCTCCTTCTGCTGTTGTGTTACTTAACACACATGCACAGCCATGCACACACACACACACATTCCTGCACATTGTCTGGAGGTATTTGTTACACAAGTGTCTCATCATCAGCATTTTCCTTTATTTTGGGTTTGGGCACACAATACTTTTCAGATTTTTTCAATAATATGCTGAAAGTGAATTAGGCTTTTATATGATCTATGGATTATGTTCTTCCAGGAACTGCCAATTTCACTCTAATAAGATTCCAGTATGCTGAGAAAGTTATTCCAACTAGAATGTGATGAAGGGATGACTGTGGCTTCCATGCAGGGCATATTTCAGCTCTTCCCAAACAGCATTCTTGTAGAGATTAGGGGATAATCTGGCAGCCAGACCCAGCCAATTAAAACAGTAATTGAAATGGTTGAAAATGTTTTCCTTGGCAAACATTGGTTATTTTGCTTCATTTTGGGTTTCCTTGAATAACAAAAAAATAGGGTCAATCATAAGACTCCTAATTTATTTTCTTGGTTATCTTTCCTCTTCGAACTAAAAAAAGGCTGCTGTTGAGCTTAAAAAACTGCAAACTGTGGTATGGGGTGGTATGAAGGCCAGCATGGGAAAACAAAGTCATTCTTAAGCTAACAGAAGTAAAACTCCTGTCAGCATAGAATATGTGGGAATTTCTGGTTTGGGGTAGAAAGCGTAAAATGAGGAAAGGAATTCAAGAGGCAATAAGAAATACAGAAGAGGCACTTTTTTGTAAAATGTAGATATAATGTTCACCAGATTAATAGGTACTTAAAAATTGAGACATAGTTTTAAGATATCCGAGATGAAGAACTAAAATATCAACTTAATGTGACATAATTCTCTTCCACCGAAGTCATTTATATACTACTAAATGTTTTTAATTATCATCTTTAGGGTGAGAGAGTGTCTGATTCTTAACACTGGCCACTTTCCATGGTGTAAACACAGTTATCATAGCTAATTTCAATGTACCAACTTGACATCCCCAAATACAGAGTTGGGAAGAGACGTGCACAATCGACTTTTACGAGCCACTAGGAAATCATAAAACTTGCAAAAACCCAAATCAAAGAACTGATTTTAAAAGAAACACACAGTTCTATGTCAATCCACGCTTCTTTCCTTCAAAAACTCATGTTGAGTTCAAATTCTCAATGAACCTGCTCTAAAGAGATCTGATTCTAGTCACTGTACTCATTTTGTCATTCATTTTGAATTAAGATTTCAAAACACCATATACTAGTGGGTCTACCTCTAAATACTAGAATTACATGGAGCTTCCACAGGGCATGCAGTCCTTAATTCTCCCCCAGGCCCAACTGAATTAGAAAGCTTTGGGTGGGGTTGGCACTGATACTTTTGAAAAGCTCCCCAAGTGTTTAATTTCAAACTAGGGCTAAAAACAACAAGCTATATATTTATTTGTCTGTATTTTCATTGAGATTGTTTTGAAGGATGGCGATGTTCCATTCTATTAAATTATGGACTCTGGCTGGGCCATGTATATTAATCATTTTCTTTTCTTTATTTCTTCTCACCTCCCCATAGCACTGGCAAATGTCATCAATTTTTAAAAAAACACACTTTTGTTTAAGTTTTGAATAGACTAGACATATGACCTCTATCCTGTTGACTATACATTGAGCTCATATTTATTCATATTTTCTTACTTTTACATTTTAAGCCTAGCTCAGAAATATTACAGAGGGATCACACTCACCAACTGCATGTGCTAATTAGTAATGATTTTTAATTATTCCAGACAACACATGCAAAACAAACCACCCTTTTACTTAGAAATGGAAACTAATTATAAATTTAATTTGAGTGATTAATTCATGGGATTTATCTACATATATGCCAATATAAATATTAGTAAAGCAAAGAAAAAATATTCCTTTTAAAAATTGTAAAGTATATGTAAAATACGGGTGGGGTTTTAATGCTTCCCTGGAAGGGCAAACTATATGATATTATGTTAAAACCTTATAGGATTAATTTATTAGCACAATTCTTAAAAACCCAAACTATGCAAAATGAATGTGATCTATTTTCCAAACACACAGTCATCATCATTAGTGGCTGCATTGATCAAACTTCTATCTATGAATCTTGGAAAGCCACGCTCCGTGTGTAGAAATCTGTGCCACCCCTGGGCATTGCAGCAGAGCCAAGGACAGCAAGGAGCACAACAAATAGCAGCTGTGGCTCTTTGCACGTGTGGTACTGCTTAGGCTAATGCCCAGGATAGCATGTCTTTGTCCAAAAGGTGCAGCTGCACCAACTGGCAGCTTTTGAAAGTGGCAGAAAACAGGGAAGAAACTGGCACCAATCCTTCCCTCTGCCCACACTCACTCAGTCCCAGCTGCACTACCCCAGGCAGGGTTCACAGACAGCCATGACCAGCATTTGCAGATAATACAATATAATTCAGCCCGATATCAGGTGTCATCACTGGATCCTGTCACTGGTAGGTCTTCTGGGCAGGTACAACCACAAATGAAGCGTATTAGTTCACTAGTGTTGCGTAACAAACCACCCCACACTCAGGGTCTTTAAACAGCAATCATTTATTATTGCTTACACTTATGCGGGCAGGATTGGGTTCAGATGATCTAGGCCGGGCTTGGCTGGATGGCTTTGTTTCTTACTGCAGTTTTGTGGGTTGACCAAGGGAAGCCTGGCCTATGTGTGTTCATTCATTCTGAGGCCCAGGCTGAAGGGGCAGCAGCAGCCTGGGAGGAAGCGATGGCAGAAGCACAAGGGTGCGAGTGAAAGTGCTGGACTCTTCATGCCAAGACTTGCAACAGAACAGACAAACTGTCTCTTCTGCTCATATGCTCTTGACTCAAACAAATCGTGTGGCCAAGTCCAAATTACGGAAAGGGGGAACCACCCTGAAGAGACATGACAAAGGGGTAGGTGCAGGGACAAATAAAGAATTAGGTCCAGCAAACCAATTTACCACATGAACCTGTGAGTTTTTCAGGAAAAGAGCAATAATATTGATAGTGATGATATTATGCTGATAATAATTGCACCTATCTTTTATTATAAGTATATAGTAGCCCAGGAATTATATTATTCCAAACTCTCTTCCCCTCTCTTTCTCTCTCTGTACACATACGTACACACATGGAAGGGAAAGGAATTATAACCAAATAATAGGAAATTATTCATTTAAAATAACAGTAGCTGCTAATTTTTTAAACTACTGAAACTATTATGCAGGCATATCAGGTGGATTATGTAAGGTAGCTTTGGGATTTCCCCCCTGGATATT
Organism: Sturnira hondurensis; assembly: GCF_014824575.4. Classification (NCBI taxonomy): domain Eukaryota; kingdom Metazoa; phylum Chordata; class Mammalia; order Chiroptera; family Phyllostomidae; genus Sturnira; species Sturnira hondurensis. Next base: position 6,653,201 of record NW_028077105.1, read on the forward strand.
TCCAGTCTTGAGAGTCATCACAGACAGTCTTAACCATTATGCCATGGTTATTAAGGACCAGGGAGAAGAATGTATTGTGCTCATTATTGGGGTTTACCTGTAGAATGCACGTACAAGTAGAACTTAGCAGCAACAACCTCCATAATAAACTAATAAACGCTCTTGGCTCAAAAGCAAAAAAAAAAAAAAGAAAATGAAAATGAAAATGGGATGAGGAAATATCTGGATGAAATACTGAGAAATTCACTCATCTTTTCCTCTTCTATTTATTTTAAATTTGAGGCTTATGGAAATCTATCTATCAATGGACCTCTGGGTGGGGGGTGTTGATAACAGTAATCCATTGTCAGTTTGAATCTCTGAGCTCATGGGGAAAGATTAATTCCACAGAAAGAGGAGATGTAGAAGTCATTATTGTTTCTCTAGAACAGGTGGGTGACGTGGCGACTGGAACAGACAGCAGACAGCAGATTTCACAACAGCTTCTGGGAAACTGTCTGCAAATAGCTAGCCCCAGTGCCGCTGGCTGAGGCTGAGGCTGAGGCTGAGGCAGGGAGCAGCAGGATGGTTTCTTGTGACTCTGGCAATATCCTGAGTTCCCCAAAGGTCACAGAGGTTTGCCCTGGCCCTTAATGCTCCAGTGGACTTGTTTTCAGCGCCCACTTCCCTATTCTAAACCATCTCCTGGTTGCAGTAGTAAGTTGACTACTGTAATTGATTAAATCTATCTCAGGCGATGAGTGTTAAAAGCTCGTAAATATAAATACATCTAAATGTATAGTATATTTGTTCAAAGAGAACAATTTGTCCAAAATATTCTCAGAACTTAAAAATCTATAAAGAAAAAATAAATATCTTAACAATCAAGGTTGTAAAATATTGTTAACATAGTTGAAACGCTACACAAAAGAGTTATGAAGTAACAGAAGAAAAAGTACACGTCACCTTGTGATAATGAAAGGTTATTCTTGGGCTTGTCTTCAAAACGCACAGAAAAGAGTGAGTTCAAAAAACTTCAAAACCATTACTAGAATTAAAAACTAGATGTGCCGGTCTTGAATCACTTATTAACATCAATCAAGGGTAACATATCTGGAAACTACAGCTCCTTTTTTTCTCTCTCTGATTTTATTTAGTAGTTATTTCTCGACAACCGATGATTTCCAGGCAGTATGGAGATGCTGAAGAACGGCCGTGAACAAAACAGACAGATCCCAACTCCCATGGAGCTCTGAAAAAGGGAATTCTAGGGTACAGACTTGCAATGTTAAACAGGGTTGTCAAGGTAAGTCCTTCTTAGAATGTAGTATGTGAGTGAAGATTTAAAGAGGGAAAGGAATGAGCCACACAGATAATGCAGATGAGATTTTTCTAGGTGTTGGACATTGTTTTTGCCAAGAACGTGAGTCAGGAATGGGCCTGGAATGTTCTAGGAAGAACAGGAGGTTGCTCCGCACAGAATTTCTCTGGGGGAGAAACAGAAAAACAAAGAACCCCTAATTTTTTTTAATATTTTATTTATTTATCTTTAGAGGGGAAGGGAAGGAGAAAGGGAGAGAAACATCAATGTATGGTTGCTTCTTGTGCATCCCCTGCTGGGAACTGGCCTGCAACCCAGGCACGTGCCCTGACTGGGAATTGAACCTCGATCGTCTGGATTACAGGCCCGCGCTCAATCCACTGAGCTACACCAGCCAGGGTGAAAGAATCCCTGATTTAAGAGTTAAATCAAAGTTGGCTAAATGGGAAGAGAGGATACAAGTGTTTCCAGTTATTTAGCTTTTAAAGATTATATCTTAATTTACTTAGTTAAGAAGCTGGGTGGGTAGCTAATTTTAAGGAGACAATATATGCACATGGTAAGTTTGCTAATTTTCAATAGTGCAAAGAAAGGTGTGTTGGGAAATAAGCTTCTGCCCTGATGTATCCAGAGTTCCAGCTCTCCACCCCAGAGGAAACAATGTTACCAGGTATTCTATATGTTTCTCTAGAGACAGTCTATGATTTTTTCTGCTATTTACTCTCCCAGTGGAGGTAATTTGAAAAAGTCAGAGTGTGTATTTGAAACAACTGGGCAGAGTTTGCTTTCATAGGTGCGCCTTCATCGTTGTACCATAACTATAGGCCCCAGGAGAGGATGGCAGCCCGTCATGTTCATCCCAAGTGGGTGGAGAAAGGTCTTTCTTGTGAAATCACCAAGTCACCTCTGAAGAAGCTACCCATGTGTGGCCACAATTTATTTTGAGACGTATTTCTGCTCTCACGTCCAGAGGAAATTCCACTGCTGCCATTTCTTGTCCGTCATCCCCCACCCCCAGGATAAGCAGTGACTTCACTTAGCACTTGAAAACAGGTATAAGGAAGTGGGAAACAATGAAGCTATAGGAAAATAATAATAATAATAATAATAGTAATAACAGAAATTTTCTGTGCTTCACAGGTGGGCATAGGAAATGCACAAAATGTCCTTTGGTAAAAGTTAGAAGGTTCAGGGCAAGCCAAGATTTTTCTCTAAGTGAAGCCCAAGTATGTGTAACCTATACTTCAGGCTTTCGGGTATTTCCCTTGCAGGTAAACAAACAGCAAACCATGAAACTCTCTTGCATGTCTTCAGTATTGTGGCCAATCTACTGTTTTATCGTGAGCCTGACAGTCTGATTGTGCTAAGGGATGTCAGGAAAAGTGTCTTCTTGTCACAGTCTCCACTCCTCAGTCTTAATAGGATAAAGAACAGGATGCTGTATTCTTCAGAAAGATTCTTACGACCCCAGAATTGCCATCATTCAAGCATCTCTCTTTACAAGTACTAGTTAGGTTTCTCAGCCTTGGTAACCCCAGAAGATGCTTCTTGTTCTTCCTCCTCCTCCTTGTCTTCCTCCTCCTCATCATCATTGGATAAAAGCAAGAATGTTATCAATTGATTTAACTTTAGGCATTTTTTTGAAAAGTCAGTAGCAGCATGTCTCAAGCTTCTCAATGCCACTAGCCTCCAAGTTCTGAGATAATGATTGTTCTCATAGTGCTTAGAAGTGTGCTTAGAACTTATGTCATGGTTAATTCCATCTGTCAATTTGGCTAGGCCATGGTACCCAGGTACTAGGTCACACATCATTCTAGAGGTTTCTGTGAAGGCATTCTAAAAGTGAGATTAACATTTATATCATCGGACTTTGAGTAAAGCAAATTACCATCCATAATATAGGTAGGCCTCATCCAATCAGTCGGAAGCCTTAGTAGAAAAAGAAGGATCTCCAGACTTCCGCCAAGATGGAGATGTAGGTGGAAACACTGTGCCTTCTCCCACAACCAAGTTTGAATGCAACAAAAGTTTGGAGAACAAAGATGCAGCCAAAGAACAGAAAATTGAACTATACGGAAGTCCGACAACAACCAACCATTCAACCGGACAGCGCCACAACCCAGCGACTGAGTGGCCCCGCCCTGGTGAACACCTAGGGCTCTGCTCTTCATATGTAACAGGCATGACAGTCCAAAATATGGCTCAAGAAGAACTCAAAGCCCCAGAGCCAATAAGACTAAGTGAAAAAGAAATAGCGAACCTCTCAGATGCACAATTCAAAACACTGGTGATCAGGATGCTCACAGAACTGGTTGATTTTAGTCATAAATTAGAGGAACATATGAAGGCTAAACTAATTGAAATGAAGGGAAATGCATAGGAAACCAATAGTGATGGAAAGGAAACTGGGACTCAAATCAAGGGGGTGGACCAGAAGGAAGGAAGAAATGACCAATCAGAAAAAAGTGAATTCAAAAAAGAGGAGAGGCTTAGGAACCTCTTAGGCTTTTAAGAATTCAAAAAATGAGGAGAGGCTTAGGAACCTCCAGGACATCTTTAAACATTCCAACATCCAAATTATAAGGGTACCAGAAGGGGAAAAGAAACAGCCATGAGTGGAAAACTTATTTGAACAAATAATAAAGGAGAACTTCTTCAGTCTGGCAAAGGAAATAGACTTCCAGGAAATCCAGGAAGCTCAGAGAGTCCCAAAGAAGTTGGACCCAGGAAGGAACACACCAAGGCACATCATAATTACATTAGCCAAGATGAAAATGAAGGAGAGAATCCTAGAAGCAGCAAGAGATAAGGGGACAGTCACTTACAAAGGAGTTCCCATAAGACTGTCAGCTGATTTCTCCAAAGAGACCTTACAGGCAAGAAGGGGCTGGAAAGAAGTATTCCAAGTCATGGAATACAGCCAAGATTGCTCTATCCAGCAAAACTTTCATTTAGAATGGAAGGGCAGATAAAGTGCTTCTCAGATAAGGTCAAATTCAAGGAGTTCATCATCACCAAGCCCTTTTTATATGAAATCCTAAAGGGACTTATATAAGAAAAAGAAGATGAAAAATATGAACAGTGAAAGGACAGCAAACTCACAGTTATTAACAACCACGCCTAAAACAAAAGCAAACCAAGAGGACAGCTAGATCAGGAGTGGAACCATAGAAATGAAGAACACATGGAGGGTTAGCAACAGGGGAGTGGGAGGGGGAGAAGGTGGGGAGAAGGTACAGAAAATAAGTAGCATAGACAGTAGGTAGAAAATAGATAGGGGGGAGGACAAGAATAGTAGGGGAAATATAGAATCTAAAGAACTTGAGACACGTGAACATAAACTAAAGTGGGGGAATTGTGGGGGAGGGGGTGTGCAGGTGGAGGGGAATGAAGGGGGGAATAGAACAACTGTAATGATATAATCAATAAAATATATTTTTTTAAAAAAGAAAGAAAAGAAAAACTAGAAAAAAAAAGAAAAAGAAAAAGACGGATCTCCTATGCTGCCCGCAGGTCTCCTTTAAACTCAAACTGTATTTCTTCTGTGGGTCTCTAGCCTGCCACCCTACCCTGCAGATTTCAGACTTGCCAAGCTCCCACAATCATATCATGTGAACCAACGCCTTAAAATCTCCACGTCTCTCTCCCTCCCTCCTTCCCTCCCAGCAGGTGCACACAGAGACCTCCTGCTAGTTGTTTCTCTGAGAACCCTGACTGCTACAATGCAGTAGGCACAGAATGGTTACAAACAGCATTTGCTGAGTGAGTGAACCACTAATTCACCAGCAAAATAAGTGTGTCTTCAATGACTGGATTTTGCAAATGTTCAAATTTGGATGTCAAAATAATCATTAAAGCTCTTTTCTACAAACTCCACAATCTAGAAACAAAATTTAACTGTTGGGACTCTTGCTTGTTTTCCTGATGACCCATGTTGGTGCTATCTAGCTTTTTTCTGTATTGGGATAAAACTGAATTTCAGTTTTATCTGAAATTCCACCAACCCACCACCATGCTTCCAACACCATTCCACAATGAAATTGTTCAGGTTTAACCACCCCCTAAAACCCAACCTGGGTTTTTGTTCCCAGAAAGAAGCCTTCTCCCAAAAAGCCTCTAATTTTTTCTGGGAAATAGTGGTTGTATATCACTAGAATTTCTTTGATATGCTTGATATAAATAGCCAGTTATAGCTGGCAATGATCCAAGGAAACATTAGAAATATAACATGTAGCTCAGGGTTTATTTGTGTCTTCCAAAGTCAACTTCAACACACACACACACACACACACACACACACACACACACACATGAGGTTAAAAGTGCTTATATAGGGAAATGCACCTCCTTGCTTTGTCTGAAAAGAAGAGCAGTGAAAGCAAGGCCACAGTGCTTTCTAAACTGGGCTGAAGCGAGACGTGTTTACTGAGAGGCCATCTCTGGAACTAAAATGTGTGTTTAGTTGTGTACTGGTGTTTCTAGTCCTCTCATTACCCCAACTATTTTTTAACCTAAAAATGACCTAAGTTTCCTCCCCTTTTACCACCCACCCCTTGCTTGTCTCCTTTGACACATAGCCACTGCAAAATTTCACTACTAACTCTCTTATTTTGCCTTATAAAAATTTCATTTACTCTTACGCACATGTATTCTAGAAGAACCTTCTGGACTCAGCAAACTCTCATTTCATACCATTTAACTCACACTGTGACTCAATCTGAACAATCAAATCTATTACAGGTAGTGAAGACTTTTGAGAAATAAGTAAATAAATGTATTAAGGATGTTGAGGTACAAATGCTATAAATAAACTCCCTGAAAACAGGTTAAGAGAAAACTATGGTTCAATAATGGTGTCTGACTCCCTCACTTATTCTCATCTTAATCTTCCATAGCTATTGTTCCAGCTGGACTTTTTTCCCAGCACAATCATTCTAGACCATTTATATTTACTATCATAATGTAGTTCTTCTTTTTCTCAAGCTGCAATCGAGGATATAATGCAAATATACTTATGGGTTAATATTTTAACACTGCCAGAGGCCCAGTTTTCTGGGGTCAATTCCTTAACCTTAACAACGGATTCCATTACTTGGAATTCCAGTTGTCAGCTGATCAGCAAAAAGAATATTTGGGGTACAAATGGCTTTTGGAGCCCCTTAAACCAAAGCAATGAGGAAACTGCCTACTCAGACTGCCTAGAGGGAGTCCACTAGAGGTATGATTATGTTAGCTACCCAAGGAAAAAATACAAAAGACACTAAAATAGGTAAGAGAAGGGACATATTATTAATATCAGCTTTGGGTGAGAATTTTGTTACTTAATATAATTATTTTACGTCCTATGTATTAAAAATCCTGGCTTCTAAGCTCATTCATGTGGAAGTGAATCTGTGAGACAGGACCATTAGTGATCTTCAGCAGTGTTGAGGAAGTCCTCCTAATGCAACTTCCATGCAGAAAACAGGAATGACAACTGAATTTCATGTGAAATGGATGGATCACCTTCTAAGACAGAAAAAAAGGGGGGAGGGAGGGATTGAGGGAAAGAGAGAAGGGAGAGGAAATGAAAGGAAAGAAGAGAAAGAAAGAAATTATAATTTAGAAATTAAAGTTGTTGAATATCTTCTAGGATCAGGCAACATTATCCACTTAAAGGGTTATAAAAAGAGAGAGAAGTAAAATTAGGTACAATTTTGCATTTGGAGAGATGAAATAGGACTCTTTCTAAGGGAAGTTAATAAACTCAAGATTAGATATCAAAGAAATTCCTGAGTTTGAAGAGAAGAAATATATGAAACAGATTTGTTTGGGAAGTTTCTGTGTAAGCCTCTGGTGTTGGGCTAAGTGAAGGAAAAAGTTGTCAGATCCTGAATTTAATTTTTATTTTTTTGTAAGTAGAAATGAGCTCATCTAAACAGCATTTCCTCTTTTGTGCTTCGCCTGAACTATCCTCCTAAATCGTACTATTTATCCACACCATTTCCCAGGGATTCTCATGTTTCTGTCTCAGCACTGCTCATGAAATAAACAAAATTCTTATAAAATGGAGCTGCATCCTAACTAGGGTTCTATGATTAGTAAAAATAGGGTACAGTCAAGTCCAAAGTGCAGGGAGCTAGGGAGGTCTGTGTCATAGGCCCAGCTCCTCCACTGGCTGTCAGGGACCCTTTCTGTGCCGAGGTTTTCTCAGCAGTGAAATAAGAGCAATGGAATGAAAATGTCCTCAGTTATCTTCCAACCAGGAGAATCTGACTCTGTTATGTAAAAGTAGTCTGATCATAAATAACAACCTTAATAGCAGTGAGTAATGCATAGAGTCACTTTTCAACAACTTGGAGAATCTTGTGTCTTGATGAAAGCCTTGGAAATCATATGACCTTGTCCCTCCTCTCCAGTCAAAACCACGTCTTAATCACTCAAATATGCTCTTCCAGGCTAATCTTAAAGATTCTCCCCAAGGGGCCAACTTCACAACTTCTTCTGTAGCCTTAATGCCAGAAGATCTTCCTTATGTCTGGCCCAAGTCTCCCAGCTGCATTTGCAACTTATTTCCATGTATTCTATCCTGAGCGGAGAGAGAACACCATGGGAGCAGACCATTCAAGTGCTATCTCTTAAGAATCTGAGCCATGGTAAATTTGTTTGTACTGGAGTTACTGTGGTCTTACAGTGCATTCCAGTGAAATGATAGAGGCTGACCTGCTGATGGAATGTGCTCTTTCAGGTCTAAAATGACTGGAAGATAAAGGCTAACAGGCTGGCAGAAATACTGAGCAGCTCTTGATAGTGGACACAGGGAAGGGCATTGTTTCCTTCCATGACCAGTCTCCTAACAGCCTAGCGCACAGCAGCAGCTCCTGACATAGTGCTCTTGGAAACTGCAAGTTTTGAAATCTTAAGCAAATTCTTCCAGGTTGAAATATGGGCTCAGAGAATTGTGCTAAAAAATATGGTAGAAGGGAAATCTTTCCAGAAGTACCAGTGCTTAAGAGAGACACAAAACACTGATGGAAGGGAGCCTAACGATGTCTAGACTTACCTCCTGCTTTCTCAAGGGTGGGCTCTTATGATGCCCATTTTATGGAGAAGGCAGATAAAGTGGAACAGTATCCCTTTCTATAATGAATGCACTGAGAAATAGAAAAGCTAACAATATAAGCTGTTTAAGAAGGAACCGTGTAGGATTTTGAAAAGAAAATGAAAGCTCGTTTACTTTGCTGGCACTCACCAAGTCACCAGAAAGAGCTCTCTCGCTCACTCTCCTTTCCTCTTGGTTGTGTGGGTGTCCTGGGAGAGGAATGGAGGAGGAAGAAGCGGTATTCCCTCAGGATGGGCTTCCCCAGCCTCCTCCAGAGCAGTTCAGGTTTGTGAATCAATGCCCAGATGAGCGGTGGGGGTGGGGTGGGGTACCCCCAAGGCCATGATTAAGAAGGCAACTGTCTCAACAGAGGCGTTTGGCTGTATTTGCAGCACAGCTTCCTCCCAACTGACTCATTCAGTGATGCCACAGTCTAATGTTTATGACCTAACAGTTGATCACCATGGAAGCTGCACAGACCTTCGACTGTTGAGGAGCAAACCAGAGTAGAGATTCTGGACAGTTAAAAGAAAGAGAAGGAAAAAGGAGACCCTTATTCATCGAGACCACATGTTAAGACTGAACATCCCATTCCTCCTGTGCACACTTCCACCGGCTACTAAAATTGAGATTGGGATGACTTCGTGCCTATTAGAACCCAAATAAGGATTCTGGGAGACCAAGTACAAACAAATAGCACGGCATTTAGAAATGAAGAGCAAAATGTAGCAGGGAAAATGTCTATGTAGCAATTTAATGAGGTTTGGATTACAAGTTCTGTTTCCTTACCTTTTTGCCAGCATGTGGCAATGGTTTTACAAGAGAAAGAAAATGTGCTATATGCCAGGAAAATACTAAGATCCCCCAAAACTCAGCCTTACAAACAGTTCTGGTATAGTCACACGCCGGGAGTGTAAGGATAAACTTTCTGGTTATTCCACATTTCCCTCCCCAGGAAAATCAAAGCTAAAATAAAAAAAGAAAGCCAGTGGAACAAAATGACCACTGTTTTAGTAAAGATCATCCTATCAAACACTGTGTCAGGAGGCCTTGGCACAGATGTCCTAACTAGATGAGGACTGCGGCTTGGTCAAGGTGAAGTGAGTCTGACTTCCTGGCCTGCCCTCCCCAGACTAATAATCAAAAAGAACGGCCCTGCTCCAGCCCCAAACAGCCCTGTATGAACAGTGTCTCCCAGTAGTGGTTGTGGTTCCAAGTAATGTGAAAGTCTTTTTATAACTGCTGAGGTTTAATTTAAAAGGAAACTCAGAATCAGCGGTAAAGGGAGGGGAATGTTGTGAACTACAGACCATCTGAAATTGGGAAAATCATAAATACCAGAGTGTCTGATTATTTGAGCGTCTCTTGAAGTCGAATAATGAACCTTCTTCATGTTCTGCTTTCCTGGACTTGGCTCCCTCTGACAAATTCGCAGGCATCAGGGTCTGTCTGGAATTCATTCCAAGTTGGAGGGATATTTTTTCCCTTGACATTTTGCAGCTGAGACAACCCTGACCAGGAAGCTGGAGAGCGTAACATTACCAAATATGTCCTTTCTCCTGCCCTTATATTTTATTTCCACAGGAAAAGAAGGCAGCTACTGGCCAATGAGAGGCAGCAACAGCAGGCAGCCCCGACTGGCGTGGCGAGATTGATTGGATGCCATTTTTCACACACAAAAAGAAGCTATTCTTGGTCCCACCTGTTAAAATTTGTGCTTTGCTGAGGAAGAAGTCTGACAGTTTGCTACAAGTTGCCCAGCTGTTTTAGGGGAATTGGTCTCTTTTTTCTCACGGAGGCCTTAAGAAAGCAGGCAATGTGGCATAGCCTGCTGACTGCAGTCCCAGAAAGAGGACTGGGACAGGGATTAGGAGCGAGCTGGCCTCTGTCACTAACGTGCCCGTGCCTTTGACCAGGTCATCGAAACGCTTAGGGCTTCAGATTTTTTACTCTTTGTCAAATGAAGGGTTGACCCTGGCCAGGTAGCTCAGCTGGTTAGAGTGTCCTCTCAGTTCACCAAGGGCGTGGGTTTGATCCCTGGTCAGGGCACATACAAGAAACCAATGAATGCATAAACAAGAGGAAAAACAAATTGTGTGTGTGTCTCTCTCATTAATCAATAAATGAAAAAAATGAAGGTGTGGATCCAATGAGCTCTCAGATCCTTTCTGCGTTCCCAAGACTAGACTCTCTAAAGTTTTTTTATCACATGTCACACACTGATGGCTTTAGTCGCTAAAATAAATTTGAACATCTGTCTAGATATGTGTGTAGATGTTTGTGTATGTATACATACAGATACGTCCTGCTTTATATCTTATTATAAATTTAAAAATACATAAAATACAAATTAAAAAGGAATGTAAAAATGTAAATTCTAATATTTTTCTCTCCAAACCTCAACAGTTTGCACAGAACACTCCCTGGGGCTCATTCCCCTTTGAAGGTCACCACTCTAAGGCTGATTTCAGCTCTGCATTTCTTCATGTTTATAAGACATTAGTCTTAAACAATGATTTCCACAGGGGCTAAAAACAACTCCATAAATCAGTGAAGTGGCTGCAGAATGCATACCTTTTGCATATTAAATATGCATGTATGAAATAAGCTGATGAATAAAATAGAAACAGAGGCATGCATACAGGGAATGGACTGACAGCTGTCAGAGGGGAGGGGGTAGGAGGGACTAGATGAGAAGGAAGGTGAAAGGATTAGCCAAAGAACATATGTGTATAACCCATAGACACAGACAACAGTCTAGTGATGGCCAGAGGGACGAAAGGGCGGGGTTTGGTGGAGGCAGGCAAAGGAGAGAAAAATGGGGATAACTGTAATAGTGTCAACCATAAAAATAAAGAAAACAAAACCATATAATCTTCTTGGTTAATGTTTTAAAACAGAATAGTTACAGAACAATTTCTTCATGGGGGACAATGGCAGTGCCACTTCTTAAACTCAGTGTAAATGATCATCAGGTCAGGGAGCGGTGGAGATTGGGATGGTCTGGAGCAGGTCTGCCCAGAAAGCCTCCAGCTGTGCAATATGAAAAATTGGGGCATTTACTGAAGAAGATGCAAGAAATGTTGGATAAAGAACAATGATGCCTCAGTCTCCCTCCAAGTAGGCAGCTTGAGACCTCACACACTTCTCCCAATGTCTCCTCCACTGTTCAAAAACACTCTGCAAAACAACAAATGTTGGAGAGGGTGTGGGGAAAAGGGGACTCTGGTCCACTGTTGGTGGGATTGCAGACTGGTACAACCATTATGGAAAACAGTATGGAATTTTCTCAGAAAACTAAAATTGGACTTGCCTTTTGACCCAGCAATTCCACTGCTGGGATTGTATCCTAAGAACCCTAAAACACCAATCCCAAAGAACCTATGCACCCCAATGTTCATAGCAGCACAATTTACAATAGCCAAGAGTTGGAAGCAACCTAGGTGCCCGTCAGTAAATGAATGGATCAAAAAACTATGGTACATATACACAATGGAATTTTATGCTGCAGAAAGAAAGAAGGAGCTCCTACCTTTTGCAACAACATGGATGGAACTGGAAAGCATTATGCTGAGTGAAATAAGCCAGGTGTTGAAGGACAAATACCATATGATCTCACCTCTAACAGGAAGCTAAACAACAAAGCAAACAAGCAAGCAAAATATAACCAAAGACACTGAAATAGAGAACAGGCTGACAGTGACCAGAGGGGAGAGGGGAGGGAATTTCAGGGGAAATAAGGGAGGGATTTAGAGGAACCTATATAAAGGATACATGGACAACAACTGAGAAGGGTGGAAATGGGAGGGAAGGGGGAGAATGGGGGGTGGGATGGGATGGGAGTAATAGACAGAAAACTATACTTGAAAAATAATTAAATAAAAAAATTGAAAAAAAAACACTCTGCAGAATCTTTTGTTGGAATCATGATCAGCTGCCTGCTACATGACTATTTTCCTGAATCTCATGGAAATCTCTTCCTTGTCAAAGGTGATTTTAGTTTGGGGAAAAGCCAGAAATCACAGGGTGCCAAATCTGGTTCATGGGTAGCAGTCTGAATCAAGTGATTAGCAACTGTAGCACAATGTTCCCTCTGCTCTGGTAGCAAGAAGTCACTGAAAGAATTTTGCCATGACATGTTTCATTCCAAGATCCTGAATCAAAAATCTTGGGCACAGAACTTTTTAGAATCTCCAGATCAGCTTTTAGTTCTCACACTGTCAGTCGCTGATCTTTGTAGACTGCAGCCTGTACATGTTCAACATTCTCAAATGTTCTGCTTGTTGCAGGAACTCTCAGAATGTGGAGCACTTTCAAGGGATTCTCAACCATCTTTAAAGCATTTATTCTACACTTTTATTTGCGCTGCACTCATTGCATCATCCCCCAAAAACCTTTCGAATCATCTGAATACTTTCTATCAAGGAATGTTCAAGCTTAATGCAAAATTTGATGCAGATTTATTACTCTACTAGCTCAGTCGTTTTGAATGTGAGAGTCACACAGCACTCATGCTCATTCAACAGCATCTACCACCCCCACTGACTAGTACAGTGAAGTCGTCATTGTTCACACATGTGCATTCCAGTCCACTCTCCTTGGCTGCCAGGTTATCTCGATGCCATGCAAACCATTCTCATTATATTAAGAATGGCTGGACTTTTTCCAGATGGACCTCTTGTTCAAAGATGTAAGCAGCTTTCCAGCTCCAGTGGGCTGTCATCATGAGGGATGGAGGCCCAGCATTGCCGAATGTGATTGTCTAAAAGAATGAGGAGAGCTACATTTTCGTGTAAAATTAATTTAATTTATCAAGTTGATGTTGCTCAAAAATTTTGAAACCAAGTATATGATGATGATGGGCTACAACCGGCCAATGGGCAGGTCCTTGAGGATCTCTCATCTAACATTCACCTGATTTAGCTCTGTAATTTTTTGTGATAAGATCAGCACTTTGCAGTCAGACGTCTAAGCCCTGGGCAGGGTGACGATGTATGTGTAAGACAGAAAAACATGATCTGTCATTTCAGTAAGATCATAATATTTTTACCAACTTTTTAAAAGGGGCCGGTTCTTGAATCCTGTTCAAGCTGCCCCATCTAGGTTTTGTAATAAAAAATAAGAAAAATATTACATTGCTCTTTATGTATCTGTCACATTTGGATATGGAAAATATATGTTATTTTTAATTTCTTTGATGTTTTTCTAAATCAGAGATTGGCATGCTTTTCACAGATAACTGTCAGTAAATATTCAGCCTTTGCAGACCTCATGGTCTCTGCTGCAACTACTCAACTCTGTGGCTGCACAAAAGCAGCTGCAGACAATACAGATGAATGAGCCTGGCTGAGTTCCAATAAAACTTTATATATCCAAACAGACCAAGCCAGATCTGGGCTGCGGGCTGCACTTGATCAACTCCTGCATTAAATCATCCGCTCTTCTACAGTGTAACCTGCATCAGACTCAGCAGTGTATCTTTAGGCCGCATAATCATGGCACAAAGGAGGAGGCACTCTGTGAACACTGGCTAAAATAATTGGACAGTTGTGAAACCTGGCAGTTTATGTCAATAATAATTAACATCCCATTTGGGCGACTGAAAACCCAGAGTAGGGCTCATGGATCGTGTTTACCCCGAGGCTTCCTTGAGCACGAGAACTCCCTCAGGGAGTTCATGGCTCCCCCGAATGTTTTGAGTAAGGGAGGGAGGCGCTCTACCAGGCTCCTGAGGCAGCCTTAGGGATTGTTTAAACTGAAGGTCCAAAGAGCAAGAGGCACCAGAAGACTCCCCTAATTTCCTAGGCAGGGGTCTTCCAAATCTTACCTCAACTCTTCTTTTACAACTGAAATGACCAAATACCAAGCCTCTATGGTGTCCTTACATTACAATGAAGGGCTTCTCAAAATTTGGTTATGACTCATTGAGTACATGGGAAAACATTTCCCAAAACAATTCCTACTTTTACTGTAAGTAATTCACTGGGACATTTTCACTTCACTTATATTGTATTTATTTTTAGTGCTGGTCACAGCTGTCTAAATTAATTTTTATCATTGACTGGGTGCTGTGTTTGGTTGCAAATCAAAGAAACAGACAAGTTTTTGCCCTAAGGAGATTTACAACTTAATCAGATAGAGAAGACCTGAATATATCCACATCTGCAGAGCTGCCCTAAGATATAACAGCAGATAAGTTACCCTATTTGTGGCACTGGAAGTTCTTCATTGGTGGTAGTTGGAGTTTTGAAAACTATAGCTGAGGAGTGGTCTTGATCTGGGCTGAGGCCTTGGCATCTGGTCTAAAAGGGGAGAGAGGAGGGGGAATACCAGTTAATTGAGATTAGGTCACACTTTAAGGAAAGAAATACATTTTCCAAGTAAAAAGACGGCACAGGACAATGTCTTTCCTCCTCATTTTATTCCCAAGGTGAGGGAGGAGAACCTTCATTAAAATTCAGCATAAATTTGTTGGCTGGAACAATGTGTGACTGGATTAAAGAGGAGTGAGACATCCGGATGATGCATTTCCAAAAGCCAAAGGAGCTCCTGGAAGGAGTGATCTGGAGAAAAGTATGCTTTTCCTAAGAGAAGGTGACTATTTTGGCGGAGGCAAGAGAAGACAAAATCTGAAGATTGGTGAGGTCAGTCTAGACACGCAGTTATTTAAAAATCTAAAGTATTTTATTTCTAAAGAGACTTAGCTGGGGAAATATAGAAGGACATTTTCCCATGGCTGGGAGATTCCAGTTGCCAAATCTGGCCTGGTTTGGGGTAGATAACAGGGAAAAAACAAACTAGAGACTTTGAGAAATCAAACGGTCCACCAGATTAATTAAGCTTTGATGACCACAGTCAAGTCATGAGTAAAAATACATTGACAAGAGTGAAGAGGCAATGAATAGATGGGAGAGAATTGGGAGAAGGACCCAATAATCAAACACGTAAAACCCATGTAGATTTTCATTAACAAATAGATATTAGAAAGGAGAGAATTCTTATAGGAAAGCATTAGAGGTGAAACCCAAGCCAAGTTGGATAAAAATAAATTTAAATGCCTATGAAATAGCTTGGGACAGATAAATTAACGCTCAAGAAAAACATATAATTGAGAGTCAGAGAACTAAGAAATGTATAAAATGGCTTAAGAGAAAGGGAGACAAGACATAGAGAAAATAGGAGGATTAGCATTAAAAGAGGAATAATGTGAATAGATACTGATTTTTATTATTATGTATGATCTTAATTTTAGGCAGAAAACAACCCCAGCAACAAGTATCCTATTTAAAGAGCATTTTCACTTCAACAATTCTACAATGGGGTTTTTAATCCAAAGGGCTTTATTTAAAAAGACAAATAAAAGAAATTTAAAATAAACAGCAATGAAGCAGAGCTGATGACATTTTCTGTCACACATACGATGGCATCCTGAAAATTAATAGTCTGGTTTCCAGTCACTTAAAGGGAGGGTGCCTGTAATTATCTACCAATGATGTAAACTTCTGCCAATATTTTTTCTCAAAATTCAAATAATTTGAAACCACTTTTAGAAAATCTTGGGTGTTATGAGTCAATCAAATGCTGTCAAGTCCTTCAGAAACCAGGCTTCATTATTTTATTGGTAATACTGTGTTTCACACAACACTTTTAGGGAAAGCTAGACATATCTTTAAAGCCAAATGTTGTATTTTCTCAAAGTTTACATATATATGAGTGACTTATCCTAAATTTCCAAAACATGTTGGGAATAAACACAGACTCTTTAGTAGTGATAAATCCAGGGTTATGGTTTTAAGGGTAAGAAACGGTTTCTTGGGCTTGGTTTCAAAGTTCTAGTCAAGATTCCTTCACTTTTTTTGGAAGAGAAGTCATTAAATCTCTATTTAAAGACTAGGTAAGAAGTAGCCGAGTACAAAATCAAGCATCAGGAGAGGTCTCAGCAGTTCTGGACTTGTAGGAAGAGAAAAGATGAGAGGCACTCATCTGGGAACCCAGAATCTCGGGGAAGTCTCTTGCTACTGGAGATGTATCTCGTTGGGTGGCTCCTTCAAAGATTTGATCCTCTCATTTGTAAAATGAAAAAGAGGAGCAGGAGCTGTGGATTATCCATCTTAGCTTTCGGACTGTCCCTTAGGGTGGCTTCCTATTTTTGTCATTTGTCCTTGAGGTCAAACCACTATATTCTCTCTATTCTGGATGTTGCCCTGAGAGATGGCTTTTACTTGCTATTGTAGAAAAAAAATTTTCCTGATCTAGATTTAACATTTTTTGTTACGTCCCTCCTCTCTCATGATCTTAGTTTATTTACAGAGATAAATTCATTATAAACATATATGTTTTATATACATACATATATATTCGTGAGGAAGTATGCACATATCAAACACTAATTTGACATCCTATTCTGTTATCACCACACACAATTCATAAAAGAATATTTCTAGAGTCCAGTTAAATGAGGAGTGGAGTTAATTACAAAGTGGTGTGAATGGTGAGGAGTGACTTTTGAAAAGTGCAGATTTCCCTAAATCTTTCTTTACCCAGGACCAGAATTTGCTCTGCACATGGTCTGTATTGCAGCTTGAAGCCTGGAGATTTCAGTGACAAAACTTCGTGAGAGGAAGAAAATTAGAATGACTAATTTTTCTGAGAAAAGAAAATCTTTAGAAACAAAACTACATCACCAGAGCCCAAGACATATAACAGTATTTTATGAATGAATAGTAAGATATTTTCAGGTTAAAAGGTCATCATATCTTTTTTTCATTGAAATGTTAGTCCCAGAAGTCTAGGCCATCCAGCTCTGATTGCTTGGACAGTGTTGGATCCAGGGTCTTCGGACAGGCATGGGAGTAAGGATTTCAAGGGTCAAGCTAAGAGGCCAACATACCATATATCTTAATATTTAAGTTATAATCCAGTGTAAAAATATGTTTTATTCTCTTATATTGACAAAATTGGAAATATGTACAAATCTATGGTTTTCACATGGCTGAAAGGCAGCAAATTATCAAAGGCAGGGTTTTTTTTTATCTTCACCCGAGGACATTCTTTTATTGTTTCTAGAGAGAAAGGAAGGGAGAGAGAGAAACACTGATGTGAGAGAGAAACATCAATTGGTTTCCTCCCATATGTGCCCAGACTGGGAATCACATGTGCCCAGCCTAGGGATTGGACCTGCAACCTAGCTATATGCACTGACTGGGAATCGAACCCACAACTTTTTGGTTATGGGATGATGCTCCAACCAACTGAGCCACACTTACCAGAGCAGAAGTAATTAATTTTTATCGAGCATGTCTGATTGTTCTGCTGATGGTCTAATGATATTTGGATGACTAATAAGACAGGTACAGAACTTTAAGAGTAATATGAAGTTTTTAATGTTGTAAAATGTTCAACAGTTACGATATGCAACTCTTAGGAAAACCACACTAGTTTGTATGTATCTCCGAAACCACAAATTAGAGCATGAAGAATAGCAAGAAAAATGGTTGCTAAGCACCCCTGGGAAACATTCTGTTATGAAAGAATGAATTTGCATTCACCTTCTCTGAGAGGAGGGATTTGATAAATTACTCAATACATTTTCTCTTACCTGAGGGCTTCCGCTGGTCCAATCCTGCCTCCACTCCAAAGCAGATTTTCTCTCCAACAGCCGCAGCCACTCAGATGCAGGCCTTTTTCTACGAAGCAGGACACGAGAGAGGCACAAGCATTTCCATGGAGCCTGAACGATGTTAATCACAACACGGATGTTTAGGGTTCCAGGCTGTGCTGCGTCAGTGCTGAATACTGGACCCTAGTAAGGGTGCCCTTGTTTCTTGACTTAATTTCATTATCATGTATTTGTGACATGTAGGGCCCAAAGTACAGAACTGAGGGCAAGGGCCCCTTGATTTCATGTAAAAGCAATACTAGATTTAGATTATTTCTCAAGTGTTTTCAGAGATGTTCAAGATCTAAAAATGCTTAAGGCATGAACAAGCTTTCCACAGAAAGGTATTACTTGGGGGTTCCTTGGAAGACTACGGTTTTGTAATGCTATGTACTACATGGTGTTATCAAAGTGGCCGGCCACTGGCATAGAGGAAGACAGGTGTAGATCTGCTTCTAGCAAAAGGGCTTCAGCAACTGTTTTCTTCTTTCTCACGGACATGGTCAGGTCTATTCCAAGAGAAATCCAGTTTTCTTCTGAGAATGTCTGATCCGATTGAACTCAGCAATGCCTTGATCACGACCCTGTTTTCTTGCTCTCGTGACACTCTCTCTTGTCACCCCCAAATCCTAACTGAATTTCAGTTTAATCACAAGCATTTTCAATTTCTGATCCATCAAAAGTCTGCTCTTCCCCAAGCCTGCATTTCCTACTCCAGTCTCGTAACACTGCTGACTCTAAACAATGGCTCTCTGTTCCCTCCTGGTAGTTTTCCAGAAACAGGCTTTAGAGAGCGGCCGTGTGTTTATCTGTCAGAACACTCCAACAGGCAGCCCTCCGCGACTCACACACAGAGAAAGCCAAAAGCCCTGAATGGCTGCTTATTCTCACCAGCTGGAGGATCTTGCACGTGGCTCTCAGCATGGGCGAGAATTAGGGAACCTTGGAAAGGTGGTCTCGCAGATCTAGGTACAAACAAAGCCGCCTCAGCCTGCACTTTGATCAGATCCTTTAAGGCAGTTCAGAGTTAACCATGAAACTACACTCAGCTTGTCATCTTGACTTTTTCCCCATTTATGCTCAAATGGGAGAGAAAGGATCAGATCTGGTGGCCAGAGAAACACAAATAGAGTGAGGGTTTGTCATTTTCAAGAGCTTACCAGACAGTATTCAGCCCTTAGAACGGATGCCTTGTGGCTACATAGCTCATGACTTGGTGGTCTGATTAGATCAACTTGCTATGCCTGCTTCAGAGAAATCAAGACAGGGTGATATTTTACCCCATTCCTGAATTGTCTGCAACCTCTAGGGATTGTTCAGCTTACAGATCTCCATTCACCTGCTTGTTTACTGTCCAGTTTTATGGAGTTTTGTCTTGTGCATGCCCAGTTCAATAGGTAGCAACAGACTCAAGGGACCCTAATCAGAAATGCAGAGGTCTTCCTCTGGATAGCATTCTTCTTACTGGCGGACTGCCCCGATGACTCCAGCTGTCTCTGCCTACCTGTACTCCAGCTCTACCTGCTCAACTCAGTAAGACTGAAGTGGTCTGCTGGGGTGCCTGCTGCATGGATCATGGCTGGGTAAGCACCTTTGGGCAGCAAATAAAGACGTTCCCTGGGCTCACTTCCTTTGTTTCCCTTCTCTCAGGCATCATAGTTCTGGTTGCCGGTTGCTCGGTTCCTGTTGCCAATGTCACCTGTTTTATTCATTTTTCTACTTATTCGGGGAAGGAAGTTAAGACTGCCACCAGGTACTCCAAGTGTAAGTTATAGCTTAATAAGATTAAGCTGAGATACAAACAACAAATGCATTTTCTCTTTTTCTAGACTTCACTTTCCATGCTGGAAGCAGGGAGTAGATGCTCAATTCCGGGGGGGAAAAACAAAAATATGTCTTCATCTTAAGAGCCACATTAAAGAGGAGCACTCTTTTTCTGTCCCTGGATATTGTCTCGAGGAGGCTGAGTCTGGAACTGCTGAACTCAACTCACGACTGGTCTACAGAAGAGGTACATAAACCAGGGAAGGCCACATGGCAAGATGAAAGTGCCTAGAGTCTTTGTGATGACATCAAGACAGTGAATTGACTAGCCATGAAATTCCACAACTTTAGACTTCTCATTCTGTAAGATGATACATTTATATGGTTAGAGCCAGTTGAGTTAGGGTTTCCCATTACTTGCAGCCAAAAGTATTGTAACAGATACAGTTCTTCTCATGAGTAGGTGACTTTGACAGTCTTTACCTGAAATGAGGGAAGAAAAGACAATTATGAACACATGAGGAGACAGTGATAAGTTCATTTGGGCACATACTGAGTTTGAATTACTTAAAGATCCTCCAGTGAAATGTTTACTGGGCAGCCTGAGTATGTGGCCTGAAGTTGAAAAATGTCATAGGCATTTGGGGGTCATTAGTGTATGGTCCTTGAAGACATGGTTATGGAGAATATTGCTTGGGAGAATAAGCAAGATTTGAGAGCATCAATATTATTGAAGTGAATAGTGAAAAACAGCCAATAAAAGAGACTAAGATGACATGGAGAGCAAGAGGAAACTGGTCTCATACATGACACTTTGTTTATGAGAGAGATCCATCAACTCTATGGTCTACTCCCCTCATTAATAGCCTAAAAAGCTTTCTAAAACAAAAGAAATGTGAACTGAAATTGCCATTATAAGAATATTGACTTGGTGATTCTTTTGTACAGCACCTGTCTTAATATTTGAGTTATACATCAAGTTAACACAGTGTTAACTTTCTGTAGACATGCCCCACCCAGTACTTACTTAGCAGTCCTCTCGGTTACCAGATCGACTGTCTTGGCAGCGCAGTGCTTCAGGGCTTGAGTCCAAGTCCTCCGTATTTCACTCAATAGTGAGCCTCAAGCGCAGCAGTAGTAATGCCAGCGATTCAGATACGCCAAAGTCAAACTGTGAAGTGCTCCTCTAAAGGTGAAAAGGTGAAAGTTCTCAACTTAAGAAGTGAAAAAAAATGTATGCTGGGTTTGCTAAGAGCTATGGTTGTAACAAATCTCCTTTCCATGAAACCATGAATAAAAAAACATCGGAGCTAGTTTTGCTGTTGCACCTTAACTGGCCACCGTGCATGGGAGGGGCTTAGTTAAGATGGAAACGGCATTGCATTTGTGGGCGGGAGGCGTGACATTGCGATATCTCGGTGGTGCTCCTAACATTACTTTACCATTCTGTCACTTGAATGAGAGAATGCCTGTGTCATTCCCTCACGTTATCTTACCACCTAGACATTGGGTCTCATACCTTCATCATAGACACAAGGGTGCGTACAACACAAAAAGATTTTGAAAGAGTCCACATTCACATAACTTTTATTATAGCATATGTAATGATCATTCTGTTTTATTATTAGTTATTATTGCTCATCTCTTGTGTCTAATTTATAAATTGAACTTTATCACAGGTATGTGTGTACAGGGAAAAACACAGAACATAATGTTTGGTACTGTCTGTGGCTTCAGGCATCCACTGGGACTCTTGGAATACACCCCCCATGAGCATAGGGAGGGATTACTGTATATTATCTCTCCAGTCAATTTATACTTCCACATGTTTCAGTTATAATCTATATATTTATTACTTCAACTATGTATGTCCAGTCTAGTTTTTTTTTTGGTCTCAAGCACTAAGTACATACCTTCAATTATCTAACTGCTCTTGGATATCCCCCAGATACCTAGGTCCAGGTCCTATCATTTATCCCCCAAAGCCTGATTGTCTCCATTTCTTGTATTTTCCAGTGGAACCAGAGAATTATTCCATCAGTAATCTAAGCCAGAGAGAAAGGTGTTGCCTATATGACAACCCACATATCCAGTCAGTAAATACTTGATTTTACTTCAAGTATTTTCGTAGTCTTTCGACCTGTGAACAACATCGCTGCCTTCCTAGTCTTGGTCATCCTAATCTCTAACTGAGATTCCGGAAGATCCTCCTAATCGGTCTCACTGGCTCTAGTCTTCCCCTTCTACTACACTTCAGTCAGCATGATCTTTTCTGCACAAATATCTGTGACATATAATAACAGACAGGAGACTATAAAATGAGATTTTTGAGAAGAAGTACTGAGGAGTTTTTAGATATTTAAATATCTATCAGGTCATTTTTGGGATCCAAGTGAAAAATTAGCTCAGATACACAGAGGGCTCTTCTCTTATAAGGTTGACAAAGATGATAATGAAGTAGATGATGATAATGAAGATGAAATAAAAAGATGGCTTGTAGATTCTTTAACTCAATCTCTAGTTAAGCAGACCAATGGGGAAGTAAATAAATTGGGAAGACAGAGGAGTATCATCTCTAGATCATTCAGTTTTTCCCAATCCCCTTCTAGCTGTCCTTCCAAGGCTGGAGAGACATCAGTTCTGTGATATGAATTGCACACTCACTATTCACAGCTGACCACATCCGCTGGGCAAGACTCACCAATCCCAAGGAATATACAAACTCAGGTTCCAAAACACAGGCTGGCCGTCTAGTTAAGCAGACCAGTGAATAAGTAAATAAACTGGGAAGTAGTGGAGTTGGGCTCTGGGGACCCATCTATCTTTAGGGCTGGCCCCAGAATGGATGTGGAGGTCAGGATGAATCTGTGTCCAAATGTAAGCAGTGTTCAAGCAGATGCCCCGAGATTGAGAACCCAGGAGGCTGATCAAGGCAACATCAAATGATGAACACAGGAATTGATGAAGCATGTTAGCGAATTGAATTATTAACTATAAAATAACAAATAATTGTGAATTTTTATAACTGTGACTTTAGTTGCAACAATACACTAGTCAATAAAAACAACAAGGTCAAGCATATAACTTAAAGACAAAAGTGTACAAAAGTTCTTTTTACATTCAAAAAGAAGCTATTAGTTCCATCCATGCTGTTGCAAAGGGTAGTAGCTCCTTCTTTCTTTCTGTTGCATAGAATTCCATTGTGTAAATGTACCATAGTTTTCTGATCCACTCATTTACTGATGGGCACCTAGGTTGCTTCCAACTCTTGGCTATTGTAAATTGTGCTGCTATGAACATTGGTGTGCATAGGTTCTTTTGAATTGGTGTTTCAGGGTTCTTAGGATATACTCCTAACAGTGGAATTGCTGGGTCAAAAGGCATATTCATTTTTAGTTTTCTTAGAAAATTCCATACTGTTTTCCATAATGGCTGTACCAGTTTGCAATCCCTGGAAAGCATTATGCTGAGTGAAATAAGCCAGGTGGTGAAAGACAAATACCATGTGATCTCACCTTTAACAGGAACCTAAACAACAAAACAAACAAGCAAGCAAAATATAGCCAAAGACACTAAAATAGAGAACAGGCTGACAGAGACCAGAGGGGAGAGGGGAGGAAATTTCAGGGGAAAAGGAGAAGGATTTACAGGAATGAGTATAAAGGACACATGGACAAAAACTAAGGGGGGGTAGAAAGGGGAGGGAGGTGGGGAGCACTGGGGTGGGCTGGGATGGGAGTAAAAGACAGAAAACTGTACTTGAACAATATTTTTTAAAAAGAAGCTACTAGTTATATAATTTATAAAAATAAATATATATGTATAAATGCAAAAAATTTACAAAAAACAATACACCTTCTTACTAATATTTTCATT
This sequence comes from Sturnira hondurensis, assembly GCF_014824575.4. Taxonomy (NCBI): domain Eukaryota; kingdom Metazoa; phylum Chordata; class Mammalia; order Chiroptera; family Phyllostomidae; genus Sturnira; species Sturnira hondurensis. The sequence continues at coordinate 6,676,880 of NW_028077105.1, forward strand.
TAGAAAATATAGTTATTTTTCATAGAGATATATTATTTGTATGTAATAGATTTATGATTATTTTAAATAAATTACTCAATAAACATATTATTCATTTCTTAGTTTTAATGACTAAACAGATATAACATCAATAGATATAACTCACATAAACAAAAGCTCTTTAAAGTTCTCAATAACTTTTAAGATTTTAAAGTGATATTGAGGTCAAAAATGTAACAACTACTGTCTTTAGGCAGTAAACCTATGAAGGCTAACTAGCATGGCTGACAACATGCAGTGGAATGGCTTAATTTGAACAACACAGAGGCAGAAGCCCAAGGGGGCACTGTTGAGAAATCAAGGACAGTCCTCACAATCATGCCAAGTCAGTAGAACATGCCCCGGCTGCTCATCCTTCTGGCAGTAGCCCTGCCCCCCCCTCAGGAGCAGAAGGTGTCAGTATGGCGCCATTTCCAGGTGCGCAGGCCACAGATGGATGAACTACCTTCCACCTGAAGTCAAAGAATGTGCCAGAGCTTTCAGCTCTGTTTACATCTCTCTTACAGGCAAAAAAAAAAAAAAAAAAAAAAAAATTTAGCCAGTGCCACTGGGAAGGTAGGGAAGTGGAAGCTGTATGTGAAATGGTACAAAAAGTATTCTTTTCAAAGCTGCAGGACCAAGATTGGAATGGGAGAAGGACAGATGGAGGCAGCGATCCGAGGGGATCATACTTCAAAGCAGAGACGTAAACTATGCTCTCCAGATGCAGTAGTACTCTGTAGTGTTCTATATCATTAAGTTATAACCACCCGAGTAAATGTTTAAATGTGCCATTTACAACAGTTAGCAAAATGAATGAAGGTGATCCTTTTATTTTCATTCTACTTATACTGTGTATATAAGTAGTATTTCTTGGAGAAAATTTCAGAAACCATAGCAATTTCTCAAAGCAGATGGCCAATATTACTATCGCCACTTCAATTTTGTATATTTAAACACTGGGCAGAATGTTTAAGACAATCTGCAATAAACCTAAGAAAATAATTTAAGTTCATTGAAGAGCTGGCCAACTTATATTCTATTTGGGTGTCTTGTTTTTCAGCTCATGCACATTTACAGGTATGATGTGAGTGTGAATTACTGAGACACAAGTCAAAACCTGAGATTCGTGTTGTAACTATGTGAATTAACAGACTTGCCAAAACCTGTACCGACTAAAACTCACAGCTCCTTCCTTCTAAGCATATCAAGTATTTGACAGATCTACTTTCAAACTTCTGCAAAGATATTCCTGGCTTGTGAATAATTGTGCTTCCCATGAAAAAAAAGTTTTTAAAAAGTAAGATTGCTTTCTTCAGAATAATGGTAACTCATTATAGTAACCCAGAAAACCAAAATATCAAAAATCGGATGAGTTTACTTGGTCCTCTCCTGTCAGGCACCCACGTCAGTGGGAGGGTGGCCTTAGCAGGCTCTCATTTGCCTTGAGTTTTCCTACAGGCCCTGTTCTTTAAAAGTACCTGTACCTGTTTTGTTGGAGACATTTTTGCTTTCGGTTTTCACACCCCCTCCCGTGCCAGTTTCCTATGGGTGCCGGGTTCTTGTGCCGGGTTCTTTTGAGTATTTCACAGCAAGCAGAATATTACACTTTAGAATCAAAGGAAACAAAATACTTACTGTTTTGTAGAATGATTAAGACCAAAGAAACAAATTTCCTGATCATTTAAATATATATGCTTTCAGTGGTATAAGGTTTCCTTAGATAAAGCATTCTCATTTTTATTCATATTAATTTCTGAAACAGAGACTAACATGTCTCAGAAAGCTCTCCAAGAATGTTATCTCTTACACTCAACCTGAGTGCTCATTGCCAACTGCCACGGTCACAAAACTTATTCTACAAAATAGGCTCTGAATGAATGAAACATCAGTGACAACACAATCATGTATTATTTAACCACTTAGCCCACATTCGTGTTTTTATCATCCCTGCTTTCAATTGAATGCATGAAAATCAATGAAATGTTAAAAGAAAACAAGAGTTTCAACTGTTGGACTGTAATGATTCTGTACAAATGATTCACTGATGAGTAGCCTTCGTTTACCTTTTATTCCTGTTCTGATTCTCCCCCCACTAATCTCTGACATTAGCAAAAGTTGCTTCTGTAAATTATTCTTTATGAAAATCTTCTTCATATTTATGCTTTGTCGGATCATGTCAGTTAGTCTCCTGAAGTTCTGAGAAGCTGTATCCACAGCAAAAATCCATTGGAAATCACAGACACTTTTCCTTTCACCAGCCGAGCGGCCCGAGGCAGGAGGACTTGAGTACGTGATACAAGGCGGCGTGTTTATCTGTGAGTTCTTGGCTTCCGTGTCCTGGGAAATTCTGACATGAGAAAATTATTCCAAAGTTGTGTTGCCTTTGGGAAGGGGCCCAGTTCGAGCTGTTTTCAAGGTGCTAAAATGTTTCCCACCTGTTATCAAATAACTACTAAGCACCCTCCATACCCTATCCAGGCTTTGGCAAGACTCCAGGAACACAAATATAAACAATATAAATAAAATAGAGTCTCTGATCTCAAGAGGCTCATAGACTAGTAAACAGAAACACACTGAGGAAAATCCAGCCCAGAATGTGAGTATTATGCATTGACTCACATTGAGATGCCCCATTGCCAGGCACCGTGCGGATCATGACAGGGGAAGGAACCCAGGGCAAAGACCCTTAGCCCACCCGGATGGTTCAGAGGTGATTTCCTGGGTAAAATGACATTCAAATTGTTATTTATACACAGATGAAGACGGGGCAAGAGCATTCTGGGTGAGTAATGGTCATAGTGAAAAGCAGAATAGTGTGAAATGTCATGAACAATGCAGGAATCGATGTTACTTGCTATTTCCGGAACATTAAATGCTGGGATTTGAGAAGTGGCTGATGAGATTGGAGTTCTGTGAAGGGGAAAGAGCTGGGCTGAAAATTACCCAGAAGCACCCATTTCTCAAGGACTCCCTGATGAAAAGGAACTCAGAAAGCCTAAAGACATTCTCCCTGCAAAGAATTATAAGCACGTTAGGCTAACGGCCATTATATAGAATTTGGGTAGCCTTCCATGTGGTATAAATGGAAAAAGGAGGTTAGATATGTATCATGGAAATGAATGGGAAGGTTAGCTTGCCTGAAGAATTGAATTTCCCACAGACATACAACATGCATATTCACGCACACACATAAACTCCAAGGTACCAACGTATTTGTATTAGCTAAAAAATATGTACTTAGTACACCATGTGTCTAAAGCCACTAGCCAGGTCATGATTGCCCTGAAAGTGAGTGAAAACAATCTAGCCAGTTTAAACTAGATCTCTGCTCACTTTGGTTCCATATACAGGTCCTAGCTTCTGCAACATCTAAAACTAGAGACCCCCTTATTATATGCTTCTGCGGGGAGACTAAGGAGAAGACAGAGGAGTATTATCTCTAGATCACCGCCTTTTCCCTAATCCCTTTCTAGCTGTCCCTCAAAGGGCCGGAGAGAAATCTGTTCCGTGATGTGAGTTGCACACTCACTATTCACAGCTGACCACATCCGCTGGGCAAGACTCACCAGTCCCAAGGAATGTACAAACTCAGGTTCCAAAACACAGGCTGTCTGATCATTCTGGCCGTCTAAATTGGGAACTAATTAAATGTTTTAACTGGAAGTCTCTCCTCGCTGCAGCAGAACAGAGTCATTTTGAAGCAAACATATCAATGAAACGCTTCTTTGGGAAAATCCAGTTCAACTAAAAGAAACAACTGCTTCTGGTTGGCAGCACAATCTATTCCTACTTCATACCCCCCACCCAACCCTGCAATGCATACACACGGGCTAAATATCACTTAGGCCCAGAAGCGTAACCACAGAGAAAGGATGACATTGTATCTCACAGATGTCAAAGTCATCAGAAACAGTTTGTTCTTACGTAGGTAAGATTTCAACCCAGTCCACCGGGGCTGATGAAAGATTATATAAATTATCTGTGTAAAGGAGCTTTTAGAGCAGCACTTAAACATGTTGGGTGTCGTTCAAATGCAGTAAGAGTAGGAGGTTAAGTTAGTCATCTCGTTTCCATTAGTAATTAGATGTTGGCTGAGCATTTCTCCTGCTTGGCAATGTCTTTAACAGGTATAATATTCTGAGGCAGCAAAGCTCTAATTGTCTCCAAGTGAGGAGTCTCCACTTGGACTTATAACCAGGCTTCTTCAGAGAGACAGCTGGAAGCTGTTGGATTGGCCTGTGCAGATCTAAGAAGTGAGTCTGACCAGAAACCCCGAAGCCCAGATACAGGGAGCTGTCAAGTGATGTGAGATGCGACATCTCCACTCGGACTTGCAGCTCAAGCTTCTTTAGGAAATTGGAAGCCTTTAGCACACAAGTTTCACTTGTTACTGGGTATCATCCTACTCAATAGTTTTGGATGCAAAAGTTAGTGTAAAACATGAATACAGCTGCAACAAATACCTAAAGAAGACTTCAAGTTGTTCAGGAACTGCTCTCAGGCAAGAACTGTCTAGATTAAAGATTGCCATCAATATTGAGTGACATGATTGCTTAATAGGAGTCGGAAGCTGTGCAAGGTGATGGTGCAAAGATATGACAAAGACACATAAAAGAGGGTAGACACATAAAACGATAACTTTGATCCTCCAAGGTAAGTTCAATAAGCATAGTGTGGTATAGAGATAGAGATAAAGATAAGCATGGTGTGGTACAGAAGCTCAGGGAAGAAATTCTAAAAGGAAGTCAGGCCTAAACTAAATTTTGCACGATTTAAATTTTGGCCACTTTAAGAAAGAATTGGATGGGTATTCCAGGTAGAGGGAGAAGAATAACCAAAATAACAGTTTGGTTTTACTATAACCAATTTGATATTACCAGACTACACCTCGAGAAATGAAGGTTGGTAGATAATTAGAAGACAGAATTCAGTAAAGACAAATGTCTTTATTTACTGAAAAAAGCTGTTGGAAAAATAGAACCTTCTTGAAAATTAGAAAAGACCAATTTTAAATATGGCCGAAACATTTTAAGAGGCATATAACAAAACTGAATAGCTGAATGCATGGGAAACACGCAGAGGATAAAGTCAAACTTTCACATGTAGAATTTTTCCTCATTATTTGCAATGTATTTCAAAAACACTAAATATATGCTAGTTTACGTTATGGTCTATCCAGAAGATATCTGCCATGTGATATGAAAAATAGAATAGTTATTGAAGGAGGTACAAGATACAAGAGACATTGTACATAGGACAATGAGGCCTCATCTCCCTTCAAAGTAGGCACCTTGGGACCTCCCACAATTTTATCAATTGCCACCAGCTGCCCCACTGTATTCTCCTGAATCTCATCAATGGTCCGCAATCTCTTCCCTTTCAAAGGTGATTTTAGTTTTGGGAAAGCCAGAAGTCACAGGGTGCCAAATCTGAGCTGTAGGGGGGCTGGGTCACCTGGGTGATTTGATGTTTCACCAAAAACTCTGCATGAGATGTGACCCACGGGCAGGCGAGTTGTTGTGATGAAGCTGTCAATCACTAGTTGCCCATAGCTGCAGCCTTCTGAATCACCCAAAGAGTTTCCATGGAGGAATGATTAAGCTTAACGCAAAATTTGATGTAACTTCATTGCTCTACTCACGCAGTCATTTTGAATGCGACCCACATCGTATACATGCTTACTCAGTGTCTACTGCCCCCACTGACTGGTACAGTGAAATCATCACTGTTCATGCATGCACATTCCAGTCCACTCTCCCTAGCTGCCAGGTTCCATAGAGGGTCCAGCACAAATAATGCCCCTTTTTATTAGAAATTTTTTATTACAAAATCATAAGCATATGATTCTGTAACATATCACACTCATGCATACCATATGACATTTTAGATGACATGTTCAAATTAAAACTATAAATTATTGCACCCATATTACTACCCTACCAACCCCACTCAAGCAGGCCTCACTTCTGCCGGAGCCCTATGGATGTCCCACAAAGTGTTCTCACTGCATTAACACGGCCTGGATTTTTTCTGGGCAGGCCTCAGAATTCTAAAGTACTGTATCTTTCAGCCTGGTTTCGCTCATTTTAATTCTTTTCTTTAATTAAAGTTTTTGTTCTTGTTTTTTTGCTGTTATCCCTTGAGGGGCTCTGACAGCTTTCCTCCAGATTACCATCCCCATCGGGGACCAGAACTTTCACAGTCAGTCTATGGTGTTATTGCTCTTCGGCAGTCCCCAGTGTGGCCGAATCTTCAATGTTTCGTGTAACCACAGATAACGTCCTCTCTTTGGCTGCTTGACTGTGCTCTCCTGCAGAGGGTGGCAGCTGCCTACATCTACCAGCCTACATCCTTACTCTTAACGTGGAAGACAGTGGAACTAAGCTGGGGCAAAGATGCCACCGAGGACAACGCAATTTCTGCAGCCCAAGGTGTTGAGTGGCGGTCTCCCTATTTGATTATTCCTTGTGTATCACTCATACATAATTTTGACAAAGCCAGTGCATAAAGCTTTTCTCGAAGTGAGACAGATCAAGCAGCTGCAGGGGGACCTTCTTTATAGGTCTCTTCCTCTCCCTGGTTACCTCTGATGAAACATTTAGGAAACAAAAGAGAGTATCAATACCCAATCCCAGGATGATTAGCTGAATACTTGGTTCTCTTTGTTACTGTCACAGAGGGTGGCACTAAGAAGAGAAGGAAATTAACGTGGTTCCAGGGCAGCTGTACTTGGGATGGTCTCTGCTCTGTGGAGCTCCAAAGGGACCCTTATTCAGGAGCTCTCCAGGCCAAAGATGAGGAAGTTGCTAAGTGTCTCATTCAGGGGCAGAAGAAAGCGCCAAGACTTGATGACCTAGCGGTGAAGGTTCAGCAAATTGCAAACACCTCTTGGGGTGGGTTGTGGTTGGGGGGGAGGCAAGTCAGCACAAAGTTCCTGGAGCAGGAGATTGGGCTTGTTTCAAGAGAGTGCCTGTATGTCCTTGGCTCTCCCTGCTCCGAGGTTGGCATTGGGTCTGTGCTATTGTCCACTTCACTAAAACCCGAATTGAGGGAGCTGAGGTAAGCCATTGACCAGAGTGTTTCCTCGGCTCCTGAGGAATGTTTACTGAAGGGTGGTGTTTTTCAAAGCCTTTAATAAGAAGTACACCATGTCCTCCGCACCTTTATTTTTCTCTAAATGTGTGGAGAGGACACACTGTTTTTGCTTTTTGCCAGCATTCAAAAACATTCTTCGGCGCTGTGAGTTCCATGGCTTCCTCTGAGCGGGGACAGCATGGCCAGAGCTCTGTCCTGCAGTATTACATTCAGGTTTCCCTGTAAGAGAAATCTGACTCCACCGATACCCCAAAACTAAGGCACATCAAAGGTGTAATTGTTTTTGAAAAAAAAAAACAACCTTGATGGGAATAAAAGTACAATTCATGTTTGTCTTCAGGACTCCAAGACAAAAATAGAAAAATGTTTTTATTTAATATCCTTTTCACATCATTTTGATTCATCCTAAAATTAATGACAATAATTTAGGCAGGCCACAAGACATTGTACCAGAAAATAGATGTTGAGTTTAATAACGTAAGTATGTGTTTTCCTAGCGCAAGCTCTGACACTTCACCAGTGGATAATGGTAACTCCACCACGCATCACCCTCTTCCACAGAGATTCCCTCCTTGCAGAACAACTAGCCTGATGTGGGCCTTACACTCTCTGCAGAAAAATAAAACAATGTGAAAGACAGAGGTTTTCCAAGAGTCCACAGGGAAGAAGTTCCTCGGCTCACCTAAGAACAGCTTGCAGACCCTCCTAAAATACTCCCCGATCTTGGAGGATGTGAGAAATTCTGAACACTGTGATCTGAGAGTGCACATTTTCAAGGACCATTCTGCATCCTAATTTTGGATTTCTTCTCAGAGCATGGCACAGTGACACTCAGACACCATTCTCCAAAGCAGGGTGGCATGATGCACTGAGATTAGGTCTAAGAATTATTGTCTGGAGAAACCCGAGGGGGATGCTTGCACACCCAGTCTCTGGAAACTACTGCAGTTGGGCGGGTGGAGGTGTTGACAGAGCATCTCTGTAGAAACCAGAGGCAAGGCCTAATTTTTGAAAGGGACAAACCAGCGGGTGCTCTATACATCAATGTTTCAGAGGATGGACAATGAGTAGCAAATTATAGAAACTGCCTTAAAATGGAGTGACTGTCACTTTAGATCTTAAATACCAAAGTGTGAAAATAAAGAGACTAGTCTATAAAAAAGAAAAACACTTCTTTTCAAAAATTAGAGACTTGGGAAGGATACAGAAAATTCAGAAGCATAGTTTGCTGTAAAAAGCACACATTTTTTTTAAACAAGCAAGCATTCTAAATGGCTCTATTTTAAAAAAAGAATTTTAAAATACACTTCTCTATTAAATTAGCATTATCAAGGACATTTTATCCATTAGTCTAATGTTAGAGCCCAGGGCCAACCGTCTCTGAGACTTTTAAATGTCTACAAAAATGATAGAAACCTGAAAATAAAGAAAGTATTGGCTCCAAACTACAAAATGAAAGCTGCAAAATGGAAATGAATAAATAATTAAATGTCTACAAAAAATAACATTACATCAACTAGTCAACTGCAACTCTCATCTGTAATTGCATTATAAATTATATTTAATGTGGAGTATGGGTGGGTTTTAATTTGTTTGATATATTATACATGCAGGGCAGCCAAAAATAAGATCACAAGTTCCTCAACACAGCCCTGAATAACCTCAAGATGATAAAAATGGCAATCTATTTTCCCAAAGGCTTTGGAAGTTAAACTAAAGGAAATAGGAGAATTAGGAATGTCCAGGTGAAGTACCAAAACAGTATGTCTTGGAGAGCATCATGCCACCTCTCCCAAGAACAGGCAGTACTGGCTGAAACCCTCACTCACCTCCATTCCCCTGAATTAAGGCACTGCTTATTTGGGGGGTGGGGCAAGGCATGGTTAAAGAACAAGTTCTCCTTAAAAAGGTAGATAGGCCACTTAGAAAATCAATTTGAGGTTATTCTTTCAGGGGTGACATCTCGTGAGTGGGGTGGGGAAGAATAAGGGCATGGGGGTGTATTAAAAGTGCAGAAAGACCCAGCTGTGAGCAAGGCAGGCCTGGCTGAGATGCAAGCTCAGTAATGTCTGGGATACAACGCACTGGGTGTGTTACAGAACAGAAAGGGTTTGCCCACCTGGCACCAGCAGAGCCAGACACTAAAGCTCGAGAATTGCAGTGGAGAAAGATTGGCTATTTTATCATGAATCGGGCCAGCCAGGAAAATGGGAAGCTAATGCTCAAAAGCCCAAGCAAGTGGGCGTGTAGGTTACAGGGTATTTAGGGCAAAATCACAAGATACCTGGGTTAGGGGGGCGGAAGTCGTGCTGGAAGCTCATTGTTCAGAGGTGAGGTAAGGGCGATGAATCATTTCTTCAGGTCTGGAGGAAAGCTCTGAGGTCACTCTACCTTAGGGCCTAGGGACTAAAACATAACTTAGGTCAAGATGTTATCTTTAGCCTGCCAGAGGTCTGAAACACCTCGTGACCATTGTCGGGTGCCAGCCACGACCTTCTGCTGCCCTGGGGGGTTGCTGGTCATCTGGGGGAAAGTCCAGGTCTCCGAGGGGCATATCAGTGTCTCTCTCTCTCTCTCTCTCTGATTTCTAGAGCTAGGGTTTAAAACCAAATTTAATGAAAGTCATAAGGACCCTTGGTTTCTGGTGGGGCAGTTAAGTTTGGGACTAATTTTAGATTTTGACATCCTCACTCGATCATCCCTATTGAAGAAAAATGATCTACTTCTTTGTAGCCCTTGATCACCCACCCAACACCGTAGTGACACATTCATGGACACCCTGGCAACCTAATCTCCATCTAATGGACCTAATGGGAAAATATTTTTCTTATCCCTTAAAAATTGCTTCTTAAACCTTTTGTGATATCTCTCTCTCCCTCCCTGTCTCTCTCCCACCCTCTTTTTCTCCACCTTACCCCACACAATCACAGAAATTTTGTCAAAAAGTGTGTGATGTTAGTTGCTAAACCAGAAACTATAAAGCTACACTGGGGAAACTAAATAAAAGGTAGCTCAGCTTCCAACTAAGCATCTTGCGATTCGAGGACTTGTGTCATTTTATGCAACATTAAGCCATACAAACTATTATGGAATGAATAATTTTTAGATTTTTATTTATTATTCATGAAGTGGCTTCTGGGCCACTTAAACTGAAGACAAAAATAAAATCAGGCCAGGAGGTAAATTAGGACTAAAAGAGTCAGGCCTGCAAAGTAGGGTGTGGGATGCAGGCAGGAAGTCACCCAGTTAATTTAACAAAATTAATTTTGATTTCCTAATAACTCCTCGGGTTTGGGTTTTTTACATAATTGTCCTCAACTTGAAACAGTTCTGTTGGTTTGAAGGAAAAATCAAGATTGAGGTTCATAGGCAATTTAAATTCATTTATTTTATTTTTTTAAAGACTTTATTTATTTATCTTTAGAGGGGAGGGGAAGGAAGAGAAATTTCTTTAGAGAGGGAGAGAAATATCAATGTATGGCTGCCTCTCGTGCGTCCCCTGCTGGGAACTGGCCTGCAACCCAGGCATGTGCCCTGACTGGGAATCGAACCTCGGTCTTTTGGTTCGGAGGCCCATGCTCAATCCACTAAGCTACACCAGCCAGGGCTTAAATGTATTTTTTATTTTTTTGCCGATCAAAAAAGCTGATCACTTGGACATGCTCTTTCCTATCACTGTAGAATTTTTAGAAGCAGCTCTTTAATTAAACTTTATTTGAAGTAAACAAGACCTGTCTTTTCTCTCAGTTAACTGAAGGCTTATGGTTTTCACTGAGAGAAAATACAAAAAATATTGGGGTTTTTTTGGATATGGTTTTCAAAAATATTTTCCTCATCCTTTCCCATCCTGTTCACTAGATGTACATAATTTGTTCTTGAGTTTTATACATTTATTCTCCATTGTTAAGGTGACAAGAGAGACTTCTACTTCTGAAAAAGTGTCAATACAGCCCCATCCCAGACAAAAAAAGGACAATTTTCTGCCATACCCAAAATTTTCCTGAGTTGGGTTTTCTCAGGATGCTGCAGTACCTCCTACAATAGACAGTGTTTTTCTGTATAAAATGTAGCAACCTCTGCCCTGGGTGCTGTGGCTCAGTGGACTGAGCACTGGCCTAGGAACTGAAAGGTTGCCAGTTCAATTCCTAGGCAGGGCACAGGCCTGGGTTGCAGGCTGGGTCCCCAACTGGGGGCGTGGGAGAGGCTACCAATCATGTTTCTCTCTCACATCTACATCTCTCTCCCTCCGTTTCTCCCTTCCTTCCCCTCTTTCTAAAAATAAATAAATAGAATCTTAAAAAAAAATAAATAAAATGTAAGCATTGCTTTTACCTAGCAATGGGGAACCCATCCCACAAGAATTCTCACATCTGTGCAGAAGATATTTGCAGAATAATGGGGCGCTGTTGGAAGCACTGAAAATTTGAAGGCAGTCTTATACGTCCTATCAAGAGAGACAAGTTCCATAAGCAGTTATTAAAAGGGTTAGATACATTTATCCTTACCTGAGGATATGTTTATTAATTTTAGAGAGAGGAAGGAAGAAAGGGGGAGAGAGAAAGAGAAAAACATCAGTGCAAGAGAGAAATATCAATGCAAGAGAGAAACAACGATCAGCTGCCTCTCATATGTGCCTCTCATATGTGGATCAAACCCACAGCCTAGGTATATGCCCTGACTGGAATCGAACCCCCAACCTTTTGGGGGTGTATGGGACAACCCTCCAACCAACTGACCTGCCCAGCCAGAGCTATAATTCACTTTCTTGATCAACCTAAAAGAATGACTTTCTTTTATCCTCTAGGAGCCATGAGGGAGGGGATTTTTGTTTCTTTTATTCTTGGCTAATCTCTGCATCTGGAACACAGTGAGCTCTCAACAAGAATGTGTTGACTGAAACAATAAATGTTCCTGTTCCCATATCAAGCACATTGCATTTCATAAATGATTGATAGATTGGGCCCAACGCAGAGGGGGGAAAGAAATGGGGCACTATTTATAAACAACGTTCTATAAAAATAAATCTATGAAAAGAATTAGGAGGTGGTCAGGAGGGGGAGAGGGCGGGGCCATGGTGCAGGGAGAAGAGGAAGGGTAGGAGGAGGGAAAGCCGAGACAGGAGGCGATTCAGAGGAGGAAAGCAGAGGGGTCCCCGAAGGGGCACTTCCTGTGAACGAGCTCTGGGTTCCTGCTCTTCCAAACATTCAGAACAGCGTAAAGGGGATGCAGTAGTATTAGCGATCAGATTCAGAAAGATGACTGTGACGCTGCAGAACAATGTCAATACTAGGGGAAAAGAGTGGCCCAGAGAACCACCGTTTGTATTTGTCTGAATATGCCCCTTGGTTCTAGTTTGTGATTGCGAACTACACTCTCTCCTTCTTCCTCTGTTAATGCTAGACGTCTTTCTTTAGCTTTTGAGTAAAGAATGTACACTTGAGTTGCAATCGAAGAATTTAAAGCTTAAGTCAGTATAATTAAAATTTATTTAAAGTGGCAGGCATAGATATGAGTGAATTTTACCATAATGTATTTCTATTTTCTCTGATGGCTATTGATTTAAAGTTTAATCTGTTATTTATGAGTCCATTAAACTGTTTGTCTTTCATGAAGCACTTAGTTCCTTATAAGCCATTTTCTCCTGTGACTGATTATACTGTTTAGACAGTACAAATCTGTATGTATGTGATCTCTTGAAATTCTGTAGGGCTGCTTATTTTGCGATTATTTACTTTAATTCTTCTTCAGATCATTAGTTTTTCATACCTGATAAGATCAGAGATACAGAGTATATGCAACACCAAATGGTCTCATGAATATCTACATTGTTGAAGAATATGAGCTTACACTTTACAAAGTCTGGATGGATTTTAGTTATTTTAGCTACTGAGGTATATAAAAACTAAAAAAATAATACATTAAACTTGGAAATATGACTCTCTGTGGCAAAACTGACTATACGTCCTGTTTGGCCCAGACAGTTCGTACTTACTTCTGTGGTCCTGCTATAATTATTAATAGGGTCCCCTTCTGAATTTATCCAGGTTTGAAAATAAGTTACATGGTTATCCTACACTAAGGAAAAAATGGTTGACCTTATCTCAGATTTCTGTCTTTGCTCTCTTCTACTCCATATCCTATCACATTTTCAGAAATCGCAGGGTATTGCTTGGACAACAGTGGAAGGTAACGATGTCAGAACCGACCCCCATCCCCACTCCTGCAGGAGGTTGAGGAATACCCATTGGGTCAGACACCACAGCGCCTCAGTGTGACATGGCCAGTGCTCAGAACAAACATTCTAGGGTGTGCTTTTGTAGGACGAAATTGCTTGCTATTCCAGCTTCTTGTTAAAACGAGACAGTCTCTGCTTCTCCCTGCCTCTGCCTCCTCAAATCAAATGAGAAGCAACATCATAACAATGAAATTTCTGGCCTAATCCCTGCGAATCACAATGGATAAATTAAAATTCCAATGCATTGAAATATTTGGTTTTTTTCTTGAGATAGCTTTTAACATGCACAACAAAATCAATTCAATACTTTGATAAACTTAGACCCTAAACATCTTCAGGATCCTGTGTAGCTTTCTGAGTTTATCACTCTACTTTTTTTGTCATTAAGTGAGCACACTGATATGATATTCCTAAGAAGCCTTCGATATTCCCAGGACTTTTTTTCCAATTTAGTAATCACTCTCTAACTCCAATCTTTTATTTAGATGCTAATTTAACTGACTGTCACACTTTAATTAGGTTGAAGGCATGTATGTTAAACACAAGAAAGAAGTGAACTAAATTGGAGTGCACCATAAAAATGGTGGCTTTGCATTTTTTTAAGTGTTGGCAGTAATAATGGAGGTAGTTCTTGATTTTGTGTTTTTTTATTTGTTTTTAAGCCATGGCTATTACCATGGTTCTAATCTGATAAGGCATGCTGGAAAGCAACCTCTTCCTTTTCATATTCATTCAGTAAGCAGTAGACATTCTTTCACAAATATTTGAAACTAAACATCCTTTGAGTTAAAATGGCATTACAGTAGAACCTCGGTTCTTGAGCTTAATTTGTTCAAGAAGTGATTTGTTTGAAAACCGAATCATTCTTTCCCATTAGAAATACTGTGTGAGCATGAAAGTGTCATTGAGAACCTAAGTTTTGTTCAACAACCACGACATTTGTTCCTTAAACAACTTGGAGAACCAAATTGTTGGAGACGGGAGACATATGAGAACCGAGATTTGACTATATTGTATAACACCCTTGTAGAACATTCATTTTGGCATTTTTAGATACCAATGATGAAATTTTTTTAAAAGCATTAGCTCCTATTTTACTTCCCCTTCCAAACATGTTTTGCATTTTATTTTATTACAAGGGTATTCACATAAAATTCTAATTCCAAGCACACCAAATTCTCCCTCGCCCATGTTCTTACTGGCCTGTGGAAGTATCTTGCTCTTTTCAGTCTCTGTAGGGTCACCTTTGATACTTTCTCCTCAATAGCAAGCCTGGATGCTGATCATCTATGTCTTTTCCTTCTTTGTGCCTTTTTGCCTTTAGTCTCTTCCTTACATTATCAACTAGCTCTCAGGTTAACATAACCATTTGGAATCCTTCCTCAAAGCTGCACTTGACCAAATGTCCAAATATCACCCAATTTTCACAGAGAAGTCTTCTTGGAAGAGCTCCTCATACTTTCTTGCACTATTTATTCTCATCACAACAGCAGGCCTAAAAGGCAGGGAAAGATGTTGGCAACCTAGGAGCAAGAGTCATAACCCACTTGAGCTGCTGTGTGCACCTGCTCTCTCATCCATATCCAGAGGCATAATTCTCGGGCTTCTGTCCTCATTCTGGTCTTGCTGGCTTCTTTTTTCCATGGATCCTTAATCCATGGCTACACCCGAAACTCCACTCTGGACTGACTTCAAGTCTAAATGCTGCAGCCAGCCACTTCCTCCCCCTCAAAATGAGTTTTCCATGTCAGTCTGATATTATAAACCTCTCATCTCTATTCATATGTAAGACTCACAACAATGAAAATAACACTTTTTTTTTCTAGAACTCACCGTCAGCAATAATCTCTGGCTCAAGCTACTTAAGCTGTTCATGACTGTTGAAACTCTCAAACTTGCTCTTCTTGTATAGTATTCTCCTGGGAGAACCACCAGCATTGTCCTAAAACACAAATATGGGGAAAAATTTTAAATGTCCCAATTTTTATTATTCATTTCTCTGCTTAATAACCTCTAGTGGTTCCCCATAAACAACAAGCAAATGCTTACTTTGGTAGATAAGTTTTCTTAAAATGTAATTCCAAGCTTTCTAACTTCATCTCCAAACAGTTTATAATTATCCCTAGGTAGCCATACAGCCTAAATCCTAATTAAGCAAGACAGCTAACACTGTTCTTCCAACTCATCATGCATTTTAGTCCCTTCATTAAACTCCTTATCTTTTATTTATGCAAATTCTACTCATATTTTGCCTAGTGAACTCTGTTCATCCTCACTAATCCCACTGAATTGCCAGCTCCTCTAGAAATCCCTCCTATGTCCAAACAGAAGGCAAAAACTGCTTGTATACCATTTACTACAGTGCGCTTATTACTAGTGTTGCCATGATTTCTCAAGCTGTTGTTACTTGAGGGAAAAATATCAATGATTAGAAGAGGTATCTCTACTTGCCAAATTAGAAAGAACATGAATTAGAATATTGGTGTTTTAAGCCTGCAGAGATTATTTGTGCCACAGCTATGAAAGTAGGCTTTCTCTAAGCCTACTCTGAAGAACCAAGACCCCTGAGAACAGACCCATGCAACATAGGAGGAGAAAGCACTATTGGAACTAACTAGCCTTCTTTTGAAATCCTAGTATCTATGGATTATAACCAAGCCTTTTTCTACTTTTGTCAAGACTAACTGCAGCAACAACAGAGCCCCTCTAACTATAAGACCAATAGCCATGATTCTACTCTGCTATTTTTGAAGAATTATCTCTCTGTCCCTATGGAAGAGTTGTTCCCAGTCTCCTGTGTAGTAATTCATTGACTCAGTAAACAGATCATTGACCAGCTGCTAGGCATCAGACAAGATGGATCTGCTTCTTGCTCTCATGAAGTTGAGTTTCATTATGCAGCAGGAAAAATGCTCACCAACCAATTCTTTTTTAAATTTCCATTATTGGAAGTGCAGCAGAAAGAGAAGTACTGACAGCCGTGGCTTTGTACATAATACTACCTAATCCAATTTGAAGATCAAGAACGTTTCCCTCAGGAAGTTCATTTTATTTAATATTTGATTCTTTTTGCTTATGTTGAATCCTCAGTCTTAGCCTGTATCTTCATACTGGATATTTTTTCTAAGTTTTACCTCATAAGGCACAGAATAAGATAATTCAGACTTTCATTTGTAAAGGCCAGGCATAACTTGAGCTTTGTTACGTTATTTCTTTACCTCCTAGTCCATTATAAATTGTGTCTTCCCTCTTTCGAAATTTGTTATATTTTTGTGACTCTAATTCTATGCTGATAACTATATTAGAAGAGTTATTAATTATGAAACATTTTATAAGGGAAGATATCACCAGAATAGAGCAGGTGTATGGATAGTTCCTTTCTGTATTTTGTACTATTGTTCAGGTAGTAGTTTCAGGCAAAAAATCTCATTCTACCCATATAATGAAATAGCCAGCATTAGATTAGTGTAAAACTTCCTCTTTTACTTAAGTATTAAAGGGTATTCAGTATCAATATTATTTTCATAACAGATGCATAGGTTGTAATATGGGAGAGGATTCTGTAACCCAAATCATGCAGCCTGGAAGAGGAAGGTGTGGCAAGTGAGGTGGTGGGTGGTTGGGGTAGAAGGCACATTAACTTCAGCATAGCTCAATGTGGAAACCAACAAAAGCTTAACTTCTTGAAAGTCCGTTATGGTAAAAGCCAACACTCACTTCAGGGCAAACAATGGTTTCCCCTCACCCTATGCCCTGGTAAGCTTTTCATATTCAATTTAACTTTGTTTGGGATAAAGAGAATTGTGACCAAGCTTACCCTCTACACATAGAAACATTTGCCCTCTGACTATAAGGATATGAAATGTGTGTCCAGTTCCTCTTAAATCCTTTATATTTTGCATTGTTTTCTGTGAATTTCTTAGAAAGATAATCTTTATATCTTACTTAAGTTTCCGTATAAAAGTATTTCTTAAAAATAAAGAGTCTTTTAGCTGAATGGCTGTAACTATTAGCTTAGTTCCTATATCCCTTAGAGTAATTAAGTTTACTCAATTCCATTACTAGAGTCTTCTTTGTTTCTTAAATTACAAGTAACATACAATATTATATTAGTTTCAGGTGTACAACATAGTGATTAGACATTTATATAATTTAGCAAGTGATCACCCCAGTAAGTCTAGTGCCCATCTGACACCATACGTAGTTATTACAACATTATTGACTATATTCCCTATGCTGTACTTTACATCCCCGTGACTGACTTTGTAATTGGCAATTTCTACATCTTAATCTCTTCCCCTCTTCCACCCATTCCCTCAACCCCCCTCCCATCTGGTAACCATCAGAATTTCCTGGTTAAGTTTACTCAGTTCCCTTAGTACATTTTTTTTTTTTGCCTCTAACAGAAAAAATTCTAAGCCAAAGAAAAGTAGACACACTATTAATAAAAAATGAGGAGGTGGTCTTTTAAAAGTAATTTTCTATGTCCCTAGAACAACCTGGATAACCTCTGCAGTTGTTCTATCTAAATTTCGCCCAGAGACTGTTCATCTCAAGGCTGTGAAATGCACCCTGCCTGACCGAAGGCCAGCAAGTGCTAACTCCAGGTTTGATCTCTGGGGTAGTCACATGGCCTCCGAGGAAGTAAGACTTAACAGCTCTTTGTGTAAATACGAGAGGCAACCATGTGCCTTTTCCATGTAAAATTGGATTTCATTCTATGGGAAAGAAAAATCACGACAGCAATGATGAGTCACAGTCTTCATGTCACCTACCAATATCTCCTTGTTCTTTTTTTCAGAGCTCTGGGATTTTTAAAAGGATTCTGTTCCATCCACAGCAACACTATCTTAATTTCTTTCTCTGTCCTAAAAAAACCTGTTTTATTTATATACTTAATCTTTTTCTTATTATTTTTTTCACATTGAGACCCTGACAACCATACATAAGTTCTTAAGTATGACTAATTGTAGCCCAGAGAGTACTATGACTTCATTCTGGGAATAACTAAACATAAGGAAGAAAGAACAGAAAAGTTGTGTGGCACACCATCCTCTCAACTAAGAATCAAAATCTGTATGTAATTTGGAGCATATTCTTGAGGAGGGAAAGGTTAAAAAATCAGACATGGTAATAGTTAACCCTTGTTGTGGGGGAAAGCACTCTAAACTTCAGAGGCTTAAAACAGTAAGGTCTTACTATTTTTCTTAATTCTCAGTGTTGGCTTGGTGGTTGCTATGATTTCACCTGTGTCTGCATTCAACTAGAGGGTTAGCTGGGATCATCTCAGAGAAGCTAAGCTGTGAGTCCATATAACATGGTGATATCAGGGCCCCCAACTCGATGCACAAGTATATATTAATAGTCTACTTATGTCACATTTGCTGATGTCTTATTAGGTAAAGCAAGTCACATGAGTCAAGCCAAGAGTCAATGTGGAAGGGACTACATAAGGACATAAATGCTGGCAGGTATCATTCGTTGAAACCATTATTTTAACAGCCTACCACACAGGGTAGTGATGTGAGAGCATATCATATGCTCACACTGAGATTGACCCCTAAAGAATAATGACTTGCAGAGTTCTGGGCAAGGTGTAGGGATAGGTAAATGCTGTGCTCACCTCCTCCCATGACCACATCAAAATTAAAACTAAATTATGGTTGCACCCTCGAGAACCACCTGAATATTAGCTAAACAGAACTCCTATTAACAAGGATATAAAGAAGAAGCCCATCAAGATTGGAAGAGGGGCAGAAACACAAATCAGGCTGGCCCCACACCCACTTGCGGTGGCTAAGAATCAGGAGAGATATTTCGACTGCAGAGATCCCCCTGGAGGAGTCACAGCCCCACACAGTATTCCGCAACATGGACCACCCGTGCTGGGAAGAGGAGTCCTCACATTTGATCGTGAAAATCAGTGGGGATTGTGTCTGATGAGACAGGGATGCTGTAGACCAAGGCATTCCTTTTAAAGGGCCAGTACATGGACTCATCTGTTCACAAACAGTTGGCCTACACTCCAGAGCAAGTACAGCAGCTCAAAAATACCAGGGACGATTCATACAGAAGCGAATTGTCTGGCTTCGGGGCAAGGGTTAGAGGGCAGTTCTTTCCAGGACTAAGATGCCAGCAGGAGCCATTGCTCCATTGCTGAGCTCTCTCCCCCCACAGACTGAGGTACGGGCAGGCATCAAATCCGAGTCTCCACTAACCTGACTAATACTGCTCTAGTCCCATCTTGGTGATTCTGAGACCTCACCTCTCCCAATCCATGCACCTGGCCTGAACCTCTTTTGGAGGCTAATCCACACAAGTGGCCCATCTCAGCCTGGGCTGTGGCCTTTCCTAAAATCTCTCAAAGATCCACAAACCCCAAACAAGCAGTGGCTGGCCTTGGCATGCCCTGTACCACTTGCTAAGTGGCTCAAGACTGACCCTAGTGGCAACTGGCCTTGGTTCACAGCATAACCACTTCCAGGAGTCCCCAAGCCCAGCACAGAAAGCTAGAGAGCTGCCAACTGTAGATCACCCTGTAGCTCCTATCAAGTGGTCCTGGGCTGAACGCAGGCAGTGGCTGACCTTGGCCTGCACCAGAGCCCCTCCTAAGAGACCCCAGGATCAACACACTTGGTGGCCAACCTCAGACCACACCAGATCACCACCAATTAATGCCACAAATGACACATCCAAAAAGTGGAGTCGGCAGGCACCAGAGTCCCACTAACGTTCATCCCTCTCCATGGGGGTTGGTCCTTGCACAACAGCTTGTTGGTTATAGTCATGGCTAATTCCCACAGCCAGTCAGTCTGAGGGCCTATCCCACTCGCTGAGGTGCCAACAGCAATCAAAGTTCAACTATAACAAAGGGCACACACAGTGGACATCCCTGTAGCACATGGCTTAGGTGAAGAAGAAGACTATGCCACCAGACCCCACAGGACACCTATACATAAGGCCACTCTGCCAAGACTGGGATACACAGCAGATCTAGGTAGTACATAGAAACAAACATAGAGAGGCAGACAAAATGAGAATACAAAAACACATACCCCAAGTGAGAGAATAAGACAAAACTCCAGAAGAACTAAACAAAATGTAGACAAGAAGTCTACCAGATGCAGAGTTCAAAATAGTGGTTATTAAAAATGCTCAATGAACTTAGGGGAAGAATAGATTGTCTAAGAGAGAACTTCAACAAAGAGAAAACATGAAAAATGATAGAGGAAACATTTTAAAAACAGTCAGAAATGAAGAATACAATACCTGAAATGATGAATACATAAGATAGAATCAATATCAAATTAGATGAAGAGAGAACTGAATCCGCAATTTGAAGGACAAGGAACAGAAAACAAGTGGAGTAGCAAAAAGAAAAAAATAGTTTCAAAAAATGAGGAATGTTTAAAGAGCCTCTGGGGCTATATCAATAATACAACATTTGCACCATGGGGGTACAAGGAGGAGGGAGAGAGCAAGGGACTGAAAACCTATTTGAAGAAATTATGATGGAAAACTTCTCTAATCTGGTGAAGGAAATACACATACGAGTTCAGGAAGTATAGAGTCCCAGACAAGGACTCAAAGTGGTACACACCAAGAAACATCATAATGAAGTGCCCAAGGTTAAAGACAAAGAGAAAATCATGAAAGCAGAAAGAGAGAAGCAGCTACATACAAGGGGTCTCCCATAGGACTGTCAGCTGATTTCAAAGTTTCAACAGAAACTTTACAAGCCAGAGAGGAAATGCACAAAATGTTCAAAGTGATGAAAAGCGTGAACCTACAACCAAGATTACTCAACCTGTAAGGCTATCATTTAGAATCAAAAGAGAGATAAGGAGAGATGAAGTGTTTCCCAGAAAAGAAAAAGCTGGAAAACTTCATCACCATCAAACAAGTATTACAAAAAATGCTTTAAAAAGATAAGAAATATGAACAAAAAATATCTCAAGGACAAAACTTCTCACTGACAAAGGCAAACACATAATAAAAGTAGTGGATCAACCAATACTAAAGCTAAAATAATGATTAAAGGGCAAAAATAGGAAGATTATGTGTAATTACAAAAGTAAATTAAGGGACACACACAAACAAAAAGCAAAAAATGACAAAAATGTATACAGGGAGAGACTGAGCAAAAATGTAGTCCTTATAAAATGTGTTCAAACTTAAGGGACCACCAACTTAAAATAGACTGCTATAAACATAGCTTAGTATATGTGAAGCACATGATAACCACAAATAAAAATCTATAAGAAATATACCAGAAATAAACAAAAGGAATCAAAACAACATTACAAATTCATCAACATATAAGAGAACAAGAGAATAAGAAAGGAACAGAGAAGAATGACAAAAACAATAAGATAGTAGTAACTACATACCTATTGATAATCCATATAATTTCACTTATATGTGGAATCTAAAAAAATAGACAATGGAAACAAGCTCATAAATACAAAGAATAAGCTGATGGTTGCTAGATGTGAAGAGGGTTGGGGTGTAGGTGGAAAAGGAGAAGGGATTAAGAAGTACAAATTGGCAGTTATAAAATAGTCACAGGATGTAAAGTACAGTTTAGGGAATCTAGTCAATAACATTATGATAACTGGATATGGTGTTAGGTCAATGTTAGACGTATTGGGGGATCATTTGGTTAGTTATATGAATGTGTAACCATTATGCTGTACACCTGAAATTAATATGGCATTGAACGTCAACTGTAACTTAAAATTAAAAAAAATAAAAATGACATATTCTAAATTTAGCACAGTTACACACTTGGAGAGAACATAAATTAATGAATGGGTTGTCAGTATGAGAAACAGAATTACTGATTAAAGGATTATTGATGTACACTGTGAATGTACACCAAGTAAAATGTAAGGACAGTAAAGATAAATTCATATCTAAATACATAACAAAGAACCTACATACAGTGCATCAAGGATAAATATTAAACAATTCTTTTTCAAAACAAGAAAAGTAAAAAGAAAAAATGTTATCATTAACAATAGATTATATAACACAGTAGAGTGATATCTCCCAGGTACCAAATGAAATAACTTCCAATTAGAATTCTATGCTTAACTAAATTATCATTCAAGAATATGGGCAATTAAAATCTTAGAGAAAAAAATCTTGAGAAATTACTACTTTCAAAATGGTACGTAACAGTTAAGAAGAACTGTATGGGATTGAGTGTCTGTGATTAGTTAAAGCACACTGACATCCACACCATGAATAAGAGAAGTACTGTACCCAGGGGTGTCCGGCCTTTTGGCATCTCTGGGCCACACAGGGAGAGGAGTTGTCTTGGGCCACATATTAAATACACTGGGACATGTAATCACACAAAAAAATCTCATAATGTTTTAAGTAAATGTACGTTTTTTTGTTGGACCGCTTTCACAGCCACCCTGAACCACATGCAGTCCGCAGGACGCAGGTCGGATGCTTCATTTTGAATAACTTTAAACTTTGTATGCACTTGAATAAAGAGTATGAAACTTAGTGAGTGTCCACTAAATGGAGAGAAATAGAATCTATAGTTTCAGAATCAGCGAAGAATATAAAGGTAAATTTTCTTAAAGTTTAATCAAATAAAATACAAAAAAGAGAAAAAATAAACAAAATGTATGGAAAATAAAATCAAAGATGTAAGTCAGTAAATCATAATAACTGGTAGTAAACTACTATATTAACAGAAGAAATTATTAAGTTGAGTTTTTAGAAATCCAGCTAATTTTGTTTTAAGAAGCAAAGGACACAGAATTTGACAATAAAGGAATACAAAAATATATAACAGGCAAATGAATATAAAAAAGCAATATGAATATGAGATATGAGATAGTTTAATAATAGAAAAGTGAATAGAAAATTGATAGAAATTATTAGAAAAATGAATACAATATCAATAATAAAAGTTTTCTTAAATGATACAGTTTCATGTACTATGCTTTTTCCAGTTTCATTATTTCACATACAAAGCAATTTCTTTTTGAATAATATTAATTTACATTGGGCAAAATTAGTCTCAAATGTAAAAAGAAATTTATATAGTTTTTAAAAGACTTGAGGAAAATGTGGCAAGAATCTCTTAAAAAATATTCTACAAATATGTTTACAAAGACTAGGCATACGTTTCAAAGGTCTTCTACCCTGCAAGTATTTGTAAAAGAGGAAAGTCCTTCTAATCTCCTTGGGTAGGCATTTATGGAGCATCGCAAGCCCTGCATCTTTTGGATGCTGATGAGACCCACCTGCCAGCAGCAGGAGCCTAAACAGGATGGCCAGAAATCCCAAGAAAATAATCAGGACAGAAAAAAATATGCCATCATCAGCTTCTGAATAAGAAGAAACTGTCTGACAGTCACACACAAAGCTATAGACTAAATAGAAATTTCCCGTTCTAAAAATGAAATGTATGCAGAATTCTTGGTGAATGTTATCCAGTACAACATATACATAATATTATCATTATTTGCAAAGCGACTTTGAGTTTTCTTTGTAGGAGCGGGCTTCCTTCATTAAAATATTGCTGCTCGGTGAATGGAGAACTCAGAGGTGCAAGGTGACAGACACCAAGCCCCCAAAGCACACGACATCAATACTAAAAAAAACCTGTCTTCTCAGCTCAGTCACAAAATATTTATTTTGCTAAAAAAATCAAATTTCCCAGATCAGTTGGTTTTTATATTAGTAGAAGATATCTTAATACATTTTTAGCAGATTAAAGTGTAAGAAAGATCTAGATAGATGTTTTGAGAATATTTGTGAGTTTCTGTTCATTTCTTTACTGTTTCTGACTGTGTGTATAGAGAAGACAGAATATGGTATTCTCCATTTATAAATTAATCTTACTGGCTCTCTACTTTTCTAAGAGAAATAGTTTGTGATTACGTGTATTTAATGTGTGGCCCAAAGACAACTCCTCTCCCAGTGGTGACCTGTTTATACTCTCAAATTTTCTTATGAATATGGACAAAAAGAAAACTGGGCAAACTCAAGGTCCACAAACCAATCATTTGCAATCAGCCTGGAGGAGTAATTCAACGCAGAAGTGTGGGATCAATTCCGAGTGTCATGTCTCCGTGACTCATTAAGTTACTTTAAAGTAAAAAGTGTCTCTGTCATTGTGTAGTTTAGCAGCTCCGTATGCACCTAGGCTCTGGTTTCTGTCTTGCCAGTGACTGGGTGACCAGGGGTAAGTAACTTAGGCCCTTCTTGCTCACTTTCAATAACTACAAAATAAAAAAGAGAGTGATAGAAAAATGAACAGAAGTTACAGAATGTGGAGTGAGAAGAATTGGTTTGAAGATCAAAATGACTTAACTCTTGAGGCAGAACACCTGCAGGGTAGGTACGCATTGAACCATTTCCACGGCTTCAGCCTCGCACTAAAGCTGCCATCAGCAGAGGACTATGGAGGGAAAATGCTCAAAAGCTCTCTATCCAAAAAGAACATCATGTATACTTTGTCCAGTTACCAGAGTGCCTCCTATTCCACATTATTTTAATTTAGGCATTTTACTATCAATTTGTTGGCACTGCTTTTCTGAGAAATAATGTTTCAATGGAATTACGGTACTCTCAAATCTAAATTTACTTATGTATTGAAACCATTATTATTTTCCTGTGATTTAAACTACATAAGCCTTCAAATAAACAATGCCGGATCTTCAGTGGAAAGGTTCTGTAAGAGAACCACAGAATTCCAGAGCTAGAAGGGGATTGTAGACAATGTTTTCCAGTAACACGGTTCACACGGATGTCACAGCCAGGACACGGCAGATTCCTGTCCCTGGGCTCTTAGCCCAGAACTAGGTCTATCACTGAAGACAATTGGTTTTTCATGAGTCACTGATTTGTCAGCTGCTGACAGTCTCCTTTGTTCTGATCTCCCTTCATAAAGAACATAGGAAAGGTTAAGTCTTCTGAGACTTTTCATTAAAAAAAAAGAGAGAGACCGACCACGCAAAACCAGTCAAAACCCGAGAAGCTCAGCACACAACCAGTGAAGTGATCTACTAAGTGTTGTTATGGGACAAGAAAAAATATCATTTTATTTCAGGTAGTTGAACCTCGTGGTCAGAAGCATATATTCTGGAGTCATGAAGATCTGGGACTACTGTTTGCTAGTTGCATGACCTTTTTGAGCCTTAGTTTTCACCTTTAAAAATGGGAATAATAATAGTAGTTACTCTTAGAGGGTTGAGAAGATCGTGTGAGATAGTCAATGCACGTACTCCGGTCAGTGACTAATGGGATACATGTGCCATTACTATAATTTCCTGACACACATGCATATTATCCCTTTATATATTTTAACACTATCAATTAAAATAAACTTCTTCAAGTTAATGGTAAATGTCACGAAAATCATCTTTACTTTTTATGCCTGCCATCATTTGATTCACTCTGAAATCTGCTAAGACAAGACACAGAGTAACCAAGTTTGTTCTAGACTTTCTTTTCTCCTTTCTCCTGAAGATGTTTGCTCTATTAAGGTACTAGAAGGGAAAGCTTAGGAATGACTTTCAAATGTAAGACTCAAATTCGTAACACAAACTGATGTAGATTCAGTAGCTTTTCTAGTGTAGCTCTGATGGCTTAGCAGTGTTGAATTAGAAGAGAAGTTGAGCCCTGGCTGGTGTGGCTCAGTGGACTGGTGGGCCTGTGAATGGAAGGGTCACTGGTTCGATCCCCAGTCAGGGCACATGCCTGGGTTGCAGGACAGTTCCCCATCTGGGAGGGATGAGAGGCAGCCACACACTGATATTCTCTCCCTCTTTCTCCCTCCATTCTTTTATGTCTAAAAAGTAAATAAATAAAATCTTTAAAAAAAAATAAGAACTGAGGAGAGGTCATCAATAACAAGCACCGTCCTTCCTGCTGAAGTATTTCTGGGAGCCTGTGCCTCCCAGACACAACTTTGTGCTGTAGGAGAGCTCGACATACTGATTTACTCTCAGAGAAGGAAAAAGTACATCCCCATATAGGATTTCAGCTAGGAAATTAGGTTTAGCTATGACAACAGGTTTAAAAGAATGGATTCTGTCAGACAGTCTCATAGCATTAAATGCCTAAATCATTCAAAGAGAACATCTCAGTTCTTCCTAAATAATTAAAGCCCACTCCCCAAAGCAGAGAAGATTGTCTTCTTTCAAAATATTCCTCTTAACTGGCTACACCTGTGTCTATTTTTCAGGGCACCAGCATTATCCTCTCTTTAATTTGAATGGCTATATTTTCCTGGAAAGACCCAACTACTTTACTCTCCCTGGGGGGTAACCAAACCAGATGAGCCTTAGTACTTGTAATACCAAGATGTTGTGGCTTATTTCTGGCTGCTAGACAGCTAACAGAGGCCACAGGCTAGATGGGTTGAGGAGACTGCCAATGGACTAAATTACAACACCACCTTATGAGTACACTCTCCATTTGTAAATTTTGAAAATTTGTAAATTTTGATTTGCATTGCCCAATGGAACGCACCCTTGGACAGGGACACTGGAGCCATAAGAAATTATTCCAATTTTGCTATAACTGGCTAGGCTCTTAGGTTATTCTAACTTTTGTCTTGTTTTCTTCATCTAAAGAACTACCTGCACAGGTCATACATTCTATGATTCTGTGTGATTTATCAGTTATCACATAATTTGCAATGTCTTGGTGTGCTTGTTTGGGGAGTGCGTGGTTTGTTTCTTTGGGTTTTGCTTCATCACTGGGCAATCCTGAGAGCACAGTGTCAGGTGGAAACCTCTCCCATGTCTTCAGACAAGCAGGGCACTCTCTGTGCACTCACCGAGGGCCCAGACCTACTGCAGCGGAATACCATTTTCTGAAGTCAGAGTGAAAGCGGCAGATGTTGTCTGGGAAAATTCAGAGTCCCGTCACATACTTTTACATTATCTTCCAAAGTGCCTGAGGTTCTACACATTCTTCAAGCACTGAAATAACCCTAGCACGTATCAGTAACAGCTCAAGAAACAGCATCCTTTTGACATCACCATGTATGGTTTCGATTCGACCGTTTCTCTTTTCACGTCACATGCTATTCACAAACGTGACAGCCACTCTCCCCTCCAAAAGGCAAAGGGTATTTGCTAGGAAGAGGCACAATGAAATTCCACCCAATCACTTGCAGCTTTTATTCTTAACCCAGGGCCGATAGTGGACTAGCTCGTTTTGCCGGTTATAAATAGGTTCTGGAGCCTATCACTCTAGCTCACTGGGAAAGAATGCAAACAGTCCCAGGAATGAAATACTTGAGAAGATCATCCTGCTTGGTAAGAGCTATTTTATTTTAAATGACAAAATTTTCCTCCAGACACAGAGAAAGCCTTACATTTTTAGCCTGTGAGTTTCTCGTCCTTAGGAATGATGTGATGTTTTCATGTGAGAAAGAAAAAAAGAAAGAAGAGAGAGGAAGTTACATCAGTGGTAAAAATACACTGACCAATACGTTTCTCCTTCAGTTGGCCTTTAAAGGAATGTTCATTATTTTGACCAAATCTGTGTAGTCATACTGTGTTCTCCAAGAACAAACATAGTTCATGTAAAGGACTGTTCAGAAGGGCATCTGAAAGCCAAAAGCATGACGCTGCTAGAAACACATGACAGAAGACACCAAGTTGAGCCCATAGAATCAATAGCTTCAAAAAATAAACTCGTTCTTTTTTTTCTATACAAAGAAGTGAATGTGAGAAACATGCTAAACTTTACATAAACATTTTTCTTTGAATAAAAACCAATCAATGCATATAAAAATGCATATAAAATGTAAAGAGTTACATATAAAAATGTAAAGAGTTACAATCGTAAAATTTTTCTTGTTTAACAATCAGGAAACTGTCATATTTGTAAAGAGGATTTTTAAGCTTCAGTGTCTAAACCTAGAAATATTTCTCATTTTGCTACAAATCAGAAGGTACATGGTAAAAATGTATGGCTCTTGATTGGGGTAACAAAACATGATTCTAAAGGGCTTCCCTGCCTAGATGATTTGCCTTCACCAAAATCGTCACATCTCCAACTCCACTGCAAAGAGCCGTGGTCTCCAGTTTTTGTGTGGCTGCTGTTCTTGTCTTGACCTGAATCCCTAGATCAACAGATAGGAAGTGGGCGGTTTTAGTGATTCTGATCTTTTGAAAAGTTAGAATAAATACACTTTGTTCAGAGATGTTATATAGAAATATCTGACCACACCATAATGGTGTTCAATTTAAACAGTATGGCACATAGGTTTGAATTCAAGTCTGGTCCATATTTATAATGCAAATCAGAGCTCTTATGATACCAAAAAAATAGCTCGTGTCTATACTGTTGTTGAAGTTTTTAAGTAAGGAAGCCTTTATGTTGAAGTGTCTCTAATGCCTCAATAGCCTACACAAGCAAACCCAAACCTAAGCCAGTCAATACACTCAAGAAAACAAAACCGAAGAACAACCAATTACAAACAGCCAACTAGGCTTTCTCAAATAAGGCAACTGCTTAAGCTATAATGAATCAAATGATTCATTTGCTTTGGTTCAGCATCTTCTCTGTGATAACCTTGCCCCTAGCTTCTATCCATGCAGCTCTCCTAACCACCTTTGCTTTGGTACTGCCCGAGTCGAATTAATACATGCTCAAATAAGCTCTCAAAAGAATTTAATGTGCCTCAGTTTACCTTTTAACCATGTGTAACTGATGACACTTTTACTGAAATCAGAAAAAGGAAAGGGAATAGAACAACTGTCCTAAGACTTCTTCAGTTGGCTCTTGGACTAGAACATAAACCCAACCAAAATGGAGGAAATGGACGTGCAAACGCGTAGTAGTTGTAGTGCCAGAGTCAGGAAACACCAAACCAGTTTCACACGTCTTTGCCAGCTGAGACTTTCAACGTATCAATAAAACTCTAACGACTTGCATACACAAAGGTTCTGCTTCGGACATTTAAAATGTTCACATGAAGTTAACAGGGTGTCTAAATAAAGTTATTTTTAAGTGAATCTTCTAAACTCCTTTTCCTTCAAAAAATTCCTTCTCTCTTTCCTTTCAATATGAGAATGCTCATGTTAATTCTTATTCTTAGAAAAGTTTAGATCTCCGTGGTGGCTATTAAAATACTTATGTAAACTGACTTTGCCCCTATAAGAAGCATATACACATGACTGACTTCATTTTTTCTAATTTAAATGTATCCTTCAAAGAATTGTTAAGGGGGACTAATTTCAGCTTCTTGGCTTTGGGGGTTTTCCCCAAGACTTTGCCAATCTAGCCCTTAGAGCCCACATTTCTCTGGCCCAAGTAATCATTTATCAAGGCTTTATCCTCCACCATCAAAATCCCTAGATAAAATGAATATGTTAATTAATTGCATGGAGTGTAACTAATCGTGGTACTCTTGATGTTAACTCATGTACCTATGAGGAAAGTGTAAGTTTTAAAGAGTAAAACTGAAAAATAAATCTTAACCCACTTGCTTTTAAAAAGTGGTAAGGCAGTTCAAAGAGCAGAACAGTTAGAAAACACAAAATACAAAGGCTAAGTTCTGAAGTGGCCCAGAACCATACCTGAGGTTCAGTCTACCTTTACAATTTTCACATACTTAGGAAAATTATAAAGTGAGGTCGTTAGCCCATTTTCTCTTGTCAAAATAGGCGGAGGTCATTTCATATGTGGACAACAATTATTCTAAGTTCTAAGTCAAGAAACCAAATCCTTCCATCATACACATAACTACCTGTGATGTGATACCTTACAGTGTGACGAGTATAATAGAATGTATTACAGGTGCAGTGTAGAAAGGTATACAGGAGTCTGAAACATATACTGGCCTTTCTAGGAGTATTATAGCAGTCCAACTGCTAAGCAAACGGACCTCCTACTAATAATCACATTACCAAGTTAAAAGAAAAGAGGTTAGTTTTTTTCCTTTATGAAATAGACATTTCATCTCAATGTAACTGCAGAGGTATGAGCCAGTAGAAAGTGGATGAAATATATAAAATTGTCTTATACTAAAATCAGAGCAATTCCCAGCACCTCCACTTACTTTATACTTGAATATAATTAGCTTTGATCATAGTTTCAGTTTAAAAAAGCCCACTATCCCAGGTACTGTTTCCCTTTTCTTTATAGTTTAAAGTTTTTAAAACCAATGTCAGCAATTCCACGTCCTCTCCCACACCTGGAAAAGTATTAAGCAACATAATACTTTCAGACTTACAGGTTGTCCTTCAGCTTTCTCCTCATGTCACTTCTCAGATCTAAGCACAGAGTTGGGGAAAATGTCCTTTCCAGAAAGCGCGTCTTTGGTATACGCCTTGCTTATCCATTTCATTGTGGCCATATAGTTTCCTGGACCTGTCACCCACAGATGTCAAAGCTGTGAAGATCTTTAAACTACGGACTGTGCTCTTTGTATGATGAGAAGGAAAACCATACAAAGAGCGTTTCCAAAAGAAGCATTGACATCTGGTGGGCAGAAGGTTAAGGTTCCAAAATAGGAAGACAAAATTTCCTTTCAGACAAGTCTGGATATCATTTGGTTAAGGCATATCATTATATGTCAGATTATGAAAAGGATTTGAGAAGTGATTTTAATTTTTAGAGAATATCAAATAATAAGAAATGAATGTGAAAGTACCAATAAAAGGATCAGAGAAACAGAAATAAGTCTTGACTCTGCCAACAAACAAGCAATAATACTGAGTACATTTTCTTAAGAAGTTTATTTATTTTTTAGAGAGAGGGAAGGGAGAGAGAAAGAAGAACAGAAACATCGATGTATGAGAGAGACGATTGGTTGCCCCTCGCAAGCCACTGACAGGGAACCTGTCCTACAACCCAGCCATGTGTCCTTGACCAGAAACCAAACTACCCAGGCTTCCTTCGGTTCACAGTGTGGCACTCAACCCACTGAGCCACACCAGACAGGGCACGAGTAAGTTTTTTTTTAATTTCAGCTTTACTGATTTATAAGTGACTAATTAAATTGTAAGCTATTTCAAGTGTACAGAAAGCTGCTCTGGCTGATTTAGTTCACAGGCAACTAAAGGTCACTGGTTCAATTTCCAATCAGGGAACATCTCTTCCCCTCTCTCTAATAAATAAATAAAGTGTACACAGGAGTGATGTGGTATACATATATATTGTGAAAGGGTATCCCCATCTAGTTAATTAACACATCAATCATCTCATATATTTATCTCTTGTGTGTGTATATGCATGAACCCTTACATTCTACTCTCTTAGCAAATTTCAGTTATACTGTACAGTGTTATCAACTACAGTTACATGTTATATAATGTATAACATGTAACTGTAGTTGATAACACTGTAGTTGATAACACTGCAACCACCTTCAGAAATTGCACCTTGTAGCTACAAATTTGTACCCTTTTACCAACCTCTCCCTATTTTCCCCCAAAATGCCAACACCTGACAGCCACTTTTTACTGTTTCTATGAGTTTGACTTTTTAAAAAAAGGATTCCATATACAAATGATATCATAAAGTATTTGTCTTTCTTTGTCTGACTTACTTCACTTGGCATAATGCCTTCAAGGTCCATCCATTCTGTCACAAATGACAGGGTTTCCTTCTTTCTCAAGGCTGAATAATATTTCATTTTACATACATACAAACACATATTAATATGTGTATATATATCACGTTTTTTTAGCCATTCATTTGTCTTTGGACACGGATTGTTCCCATACCTTGGTTATTGTGAATAATGTTGTTTCAATAAACATGAGAGTACAGATATCTCATCAATATTGTGTTTTTATTTCCTTAGGATATAGACCCAGAAGTGGAATTGCCAGATGTATTTTTAATGTTTTAAGGAATCTCCATACTTTTTCCATAGTGGCTGTGACCATTACATTCTCACTGTGTACAAGGTTTCTCTTTTCTCCACATCCTCACTAATACTTGTTATTTCTTGTCTTTTTGATAATATCCATTCTACCACGTGTAAAGTGATATCTCATTGTAGCTTTGATTTGCATTTCCTTGATAATTAGTGATGTTGAGCACCTTTTACATGTTCTTGGACCTTAATTGTATCTCTTATTTGAAAAAAATATCTATTCAATTTCTCTGCCTGTTTTTAAAATCAGATTGTTTTTCTTTTTTTTTTCTATTGAGCTGTATGAGTTCTTCGTATGTTTTGGATAATAAGCTCTTTCAGATATGTGATTTGCAAATATTTTGTCTCAGTCCATAAATTGATTTTTTCTGGTTTTCTATGCTGTACAGAGCTTTCAGTTTAATGTAGTCCCACTTGTTTATTTTTGCCTGTGTCGCCTTTCTCTGAATATGCTTTTATGTGCTTGGCATTTTATTTGGTACCACAAAGGACTGAGAAGTTTTGACACAATTGTTGCCCTCAATGAGTTTATATTTGGGGGGAAAACCCTGAGTAAGCAGAAAGAAGCTTTCGACTGTGGCATCAACAATAGGAGTAGCAGACACCCAGAAAAAGAACAAAGAAAATCACTTGGTAAGCGGAGTCAGGGAAAGACCGAAGGTGGAGGAGGGACTTGGGCTGGACCCTGAGGGTGAGTAGAAACTGACTGACGGAGGCTGAGGAAAGATGGTGAGGCTCGGTTTGAAGGGGGAAGACTGAAATGAGCAAAGCCCACAAAGAGCCTAATGCATGTGACGGGAGATGATTGAGGACACTGGTTTGTTTGCATGGGAAAAGGCTGCATTGGAAAGTGAGGGGACATTTAGATTGGAAGGGCAGAATGGAGCTAGATACAGTGCAAAGAGGACCATAAAACTAGGCGATAAGTAAGGAAGGGCTATTGTGCTTTCTTTAATACATGTTATGTCATGTACAGGAAAAGTCAGTTTGATATGTTTTGTGGGGCTCTTAAAAATATTCCTCAAATTTGGGCTTGTCTGGAAATATTCTAAAATTAAGTACTTATTGATGACCTAAGTCTTAAAATTTTGTTAATAAATAAGATGATTTTTACTTGGGCTAGTGTCTTATTCTAGTAGGGTAAATTATGCTGCTTAATACTGTAGGATACATTTTGATGTTATATATAAGCTGTTGGAGAAGTATTTATATATATTTCTAAAGAAGTTAAAGTTATAGATAGAATCAATATAAATTTATTATTCACTCCCTCATTCGTTGGTTAATCGATTCCACACTTACTGAGCACCACTCTGTGTCAAGCACTCTAGTAGGCACTGAGGATACAAAGAGAAAAGAAGCAGTACTCGATGTTTTCAATAAGTCTAGAGGGAAAGATAAACACAAAACATATAAAAATAAAACTGTGTGTGATGGAGGAAAATGTCCATTTGCAGCACTTCTTTTAATAAGGAAGACTATTTATTTTATCAGATCGATGATATCAAAGACATACATTCCTGGATGTGTGGCTCAGTTGGTTGTTGTGTCATCCCATATATCAAAAGGCTGTGAGTTCGATTTCCAGTCAGAGCACACACCTAGGTTGCAGGCTTGATCCCTGGTCAGGACATGTCAGAACGCAACCAATCGATGTTTCTCTCTCTCTCCCTTCTTCTCTCCTAAAAAAATATGTGTGTGTGTAGACATATAGATGTACATATATGAATAAAACATTTTCTCATGTGAGAATATTTTAAAAGGTATATGAATCCCGGGATGTCACAAAAGCTACACAAGCAGCAATGGTGGGAAGAATATCTAGGAACAACACATGTGCCCTAGACACCTCTTCCAATCTTAGAAAGAAATAGTAACATTGGGTATGTGCTTTTCTGCCCCAGAAACTCCTGGAAAACGCTGCTGCAATCGATGGGTCGCTCTTAGCCTTAGTTTCACCAAGAGGGTTGGTCTAAATAAGCAGAAAAACTATGTGGTACTCTTTATTAGGCCATCTTTGCCCTCTTTCAGCTACATGATTGGACTAACTTATGAAGATCTAGAATTAGTTCACGAACATCCACCCTCAAATTTTATCACATGGTCGCTGAGGCTGGCATGTTAATGGACTCAGATCCTTCCATGAGAGATAAAACCAAAGGCTTGAATGAAGACACTTGGTTAAGGTAATGCACATGATTAAACTCCATTCACATTCTTACAAAGTGGAATCCATCAACCGCATTATAGAGGCCTCTATCAAATTCTTTTGTGTTTACACAAGAGGGGATGGTTAGAAAGCAGTTTGGGAGAGTGTGCCAAGAAAGGTCAAGAATGTGGAAGCTGAGGGCTGTGTAAAGGGAGTACGAATTTCATCAACTTTGCAGTTTGCTTCGAGATTGACTGCTCCGCTCCAGCGATGTGTAAGCTGATGCCGCTTGTGGGAGCGGAACCCGGTGTGCAGCTGGATCCCTCTGGTTACGGACGGATCATCTTACACCGCAGAAGCCAGCCCTGCTCTACATGAGTAGGAAGACTTTACTTGCTTTATTTTCCTTTTGCACGGGAATGATGTTAACTCAAGATTATTTCCGGATAAAAAAATAACACATAAAGGCGGGGTCTTCAAGGAAGATATCAGTCCTGGATCCTCCTCTCAGGCTGTGTGATCTTGAGAATGTAAGCTGACCACTCTGTGTCCAGGTTTTTCTCTAAAAAAGATGAGAATAGTACCAGACTCAAAGGGCTGCTCTGATGGTTACAAGAAATAATACAAAAGGGGGTCTTTATGTACAGAAAGCTCCCAATTCATATCAGTTACAAGAATTTTCTATACAGAACTAAAAATGTCCCCCAAAGTCACGGAACTGACTGACTTGAGACAAAGTTAGGCATGTTCTGGTAAAAGAAAGACTGAGAAACTTAGTAGGATAATTAGACATTCACATCATATTCCGAAGACTATTCTAGACTATTCTGCACATTTATGAGTCATGGAATATGCTGTCATCCATATCTAACCCTAGAAACCTTTCAAGAATGGGCCCGATTCAAATGAACTCCTCTGAAGATTCAAATGAACTCCTCTGAATAATGAGCTACTCAAATATTTATCTCGAAGTATTCAAATAATAGACGAAACAGAACCCCTAGCTTTTGGGAGTAAGGTACAGCCCCCAGGCAACTGTAGAAAGTAGAAATTTCTTTTGTCTCCTTTGTGCATTTTGGGTTGCACACCAAAATACATCTGCTTACATGGAGAGAGTCCTCACAAAAAGTCCAGGGTCGATGTTCCAGAAAGTTTCGCCTCGTTCATCCTGGCCTGTCTACCACCAGCAACCTGGCACGCAGGGCTCATCCTGGAGGACCCAACGCCTCCAATGGGAGAAACCCGGCAACAGGAGACACAAACTGAATTCCGTTACACATGGCTACTGAAATGGGTCATGAAATTATTTAACACACAGTCATGAAATACGAGGCACAGGCAGGAGAAAACCTGACTCTTCTGGTTCTCTGATAATTTCCAGGTGTATTAACACTTTGAAAATAATTAAAGTGTGATTATTGAGTGCACTTTCCATTTACAGAATTTTATATTCTTAAAATTTATTCAGAAGGTGTATCTGATTCTCAACATAAAGTTCCCACGTTGACTTAAAGTCATCATTTGAATCTCCAATGAATGCCTTGGGGTGACCAAGTAACTCTTATTAATGCTTTCAGGTTTTTATATATACAAAATTTTATAGCACATGGTTTTTAAAGGTATGGTCATATATTTCTTCCTTAATATTTTTACCCGACCATTTTTGGCCATGGAAGGAATTGGGGAAGAATATGGGAAATGTTTAAAAGAAATAAACATATCCATTTAACTTTTGTCATTCTTCAACAAAATAGGAAAAAGCATAGCGTCTAGGCAATAATGGCATAAAAGTCTAACTTGGCGTCCTCAACTAGGAAACAAAGCTAATTAACAAAATAACTGATTACAACAATTTATATATTTAGCCATCACTTTTGATGAATCCTCTCATGCTTCTCAATGAGAAGCATTAAATACCAGCCTCAATTAGTTGAACCGTTTCCAATTCCTTGTGGAATTATACAGGGTATACAGTATCTCTTTTGAGTCAAATAGAAGTTCTTGGAAGAGTGCCATTAGTCATTCCAAAAATACAAAAATGAACTAGTTTAATTACGGAGAAGATAATTCATGGATATCATTTTGGCAGTGGCACATAGGGAAAAAATAATCTCTCTCCACAGAAACCAAATACAACAAGGAAATTCTAATTAAATCACATGTATTACATGGACATGAGCCATATTATTTTGGTGTTGGGCACTTAGTTTCAATCACCTTTTTAAAAATAAAGTATCACATTGAAGTGAAAGGTGTTTTTTTGTCACAAAACAAAAGTAAGTAAAATTAATGTCCCAGAATAACCATATGTATTTATGGATAAACATGTTGAATTAAACACACAGGTTTATTATTGATTCAACCCAAAGCTCCACTAAACTACCATTGAAAGAATATAAACAAGCATAAAGTAATGAGGGTAAGAGGAAAGATGATTAAAATAGAGGAGAAATGGTACAGAACAGAGCCATCCTTCCAATTGTACAGATCGAAAACCTTCGTATTATCTATGACTCCACTTTTTCTTTTTGTTTACTTTTATTTTTTATCTTCAACCAAATATGTTTGTTGATTTTAGGGAGAGAGGAGATAAAGAGAAGGAGAGAGAGAGAGAGAAACATCAATCAATTGCCTCTCATATGCACCCCAATTGGGCATTGAACCTGCAAGCTAGGTGTGTGCCCTGACTGGGACTCAAACCCACAACCTTTTGTTGTATAGGATGATTCTCCAACCACCTGAGTGAGCTGGCCAGGGCCATTCTCTCTTTTTAATAGTTATGTCTGATCCATCAGAAATCATTATAAAAACTCTTAGCAAACTACCAGTAGTCAGGGACTTCCTTAACTTGACAATGGACATCTTGAAAAACATACAACAAATATAACACAGCAAACAAAAACCTACAGCAAACATCAGACATTCAGGTGAAATACTGAATGCTTGCCCCAGAATTTGGAAATAAAACTAGGGTTTTTGCTTAAAGCATTTCTATTCACCATCCAATTAAATAATGAAAGAAAAAGCATAATCCATATAAAAGCTGGAAAACTAATATAATTAATAAGCAAATTTAACAAGGGTTGCTAAATAAAGCAATCTTTTGTGTTTACATATACTAGCAAAACCAGCTGAAATGTAGTTTCTTAAGATAACATCTAGAAGAGTATAAAAAATGAATATGTAAGAATAAATCAAACAAAAAAATGTATGATACTTCTGAAAATACTACAAAATATTGCTGGGAGAAATTTAAAATATCTCAATATATATTCATGGATTGGTAAGATCAAGAGTGTAAAAATTGCAATATTTCTGAAATTAATTTACAAACTGAAAAATCCATATTAACATTTATTTCAGCAGAAACTGAAAATCTGTTTACTAAAATTTATGTGAAAAAACAAAGGGTCAAGAATAGTGAAACATTCCTGAAGAACAGTGCAGTTGGAGAAGAGGTCCCATCGGGAAGAGGATGGTGGTGGAGGTCCCACACTACCTTCAAGGTCCCGTCCAGAAGAGGAAGCAGTTAACCCTGGGATAAATGAAAACTAAGGCCAAAATTAAATCTTTCCCTAAGGGCATTTGCCAATACCTGGAACCTAGAGAGCACTGAGTTTTAACTTGCAACATGCTGAGTTAAAATGTAGATGCAGAAAGTTGAACCCTTCATGGCCAGGGACAGGAGAGGGTGTCTAGAAAGTATTTATCACCCAAGAAAGTGAAGGATCAGAAAAATTTCTCCATCTTTGTCTGGGTTTAGGGGGGAAATATTCAAAACCACAAGTTTGAGGTTCAAACTAAAGTTACCCATGCGGTCCAAGAAAGCCAAGATAACAAATTAAAGCATTGTTTGTTAAACAATGTCCCAGGATGCTTGGCTGAAGCAAATGATATCCTGTATGGAGAAATACACAAAGTTCAATCAAGAGAATGTAAGTCTAAATAAAATTTATGGGTAAATTCCAAATATTGATATATAAATCTTTAATCAATATGGGTGGGAACTGTTATATGTTATGTTTTTAAGTTATATGTTGGAAAACTGGTTTCTTTTCAGGGCTAAATATGATAAAGAGAAATCATACACATAGGAGACTGACAAAGCTCTTAACTGAAAAATTCCAGCAATATGCATATTATTTATTATGTATATAGATTTTGGAAGACCTTGGTATGTTATAGCTGAGAAGACAAATAAATACTTTGCCAAACGAAAGGGAAAGTTCATTAGGAAAGTGATTGTCACCCAACACGAATGAGGGTTTGGCTGCCTGCCCTGACGAAAGGCAAACTGCAGAGGCTGATGAAAAAGGAAAGAAGTTTTTACTTGGATTCTGAACAATGGGAAGAATGGGGGCCTCCCCATTTCAAAGCTCATCTTCTTCTTAGCAGAACCCAGCCATCCTTAGCAAGACCAAAACAAAATGCAGTGCTCCATTTAAAAGTACTGTCCCTTGGAGCCAGAGGTGGCTAAGAGGTCATCCAGGTAGTTTAGCTTGTTCCCACCTGCCATCTGGCTTCAGGGCCCCTCCTGGGGGTTTCATGTGGAGCCAGTGCCACCATTGGTCATGTGGCTTCGAGGACCACAAGGTCTCATGCTCCCGGGTCAGAGAGTGTGTGAACATAACAGCAAATGCTCCACCAGGTCAATGAGGGAGAGAGAGACTCCCTCCTGGAGGCCATGAGCCATGTGACTGCTAAGGTCACTTGGCCCATTGAGAGGGCAGGTCAGTGAACCATCAGAGTGCAGGTCCTGAGCAGTGAGCAATGAGCAAGAAAGTGTTGGGGTTTTTTTGTTGTTGTTCCCCTGGGTTTCTATCAGTTTCAGCATGGGATGAACCTCAGAGAATGCAGCCTCAGAGTCCCATGGAAGTACTGCAAAACCTAATGCCCTTGCCATTGGCCCGGGGCAGTTTGTGAAGGTATTGTCCTCCGACCTCCGTCCATCCCCAGGGGTTGCAGCTAGGTGCACAAGCGGCTCCCAGATTCCATTTCCATGGCCCAGCTCCATCTCCCCTGGCTGCCTCTCATACTCCCTGCCCTCATCCTGCTCCCAGCAGTCTAGGCACGCTGTCTATCTGTATCATGATTATCCAATAAATGGTAAAACCATGTATTCTTCATTCTCATACACATCCATTCTATAGAACATACAACTTATAAGGACTTTCAAACTTAATAAATAATGGTGGATGACTTTGTGATATCTCCAGGCAACACAGAAAGCCACCCACTTAGCCCTCTTGTTCTCTCTCTCTCTCTCTCTCTCTTGCTAATATATTGGCTTGCAAATGTCTGAGCTAAGAAAAAGTGACAAAAAATAGTAGCAATAAAGTTGCTTAGATACTAGGAATAAACATAACATAAACTGTTTTCTGTTCAGCATGAATAGGCATAGATATACATAGTGAACACAGAAAGCTAAAATTGTGCATTATAAAGATAGCAGGACTTTTGAAAAGTCCAAACAGCTGTGGAGCACACTTAGCATTTGGTCAAGACTATTTTGTACCATGAAGTCTTCTTGCTTTGCTTCACAATGACTAATTGAAGATTATGTTTGTCTTATACCTAACATTTGCACTGTTTTAGAACCATACACAATGTAACTGTGTTAAAGCTATTTTTAACCATGTTAAAAGTAACATTATTCAATGAAATCTTGCCATTGGCAACAACATGGATGGACCTAGAGGGTATCGTGCTGAGTGAAACAAATAGAAAAAGAAAGGCAAATGCCACACGGTTTCTTGTATGTGGAGTCTAAAAGACAAAAGAAATAAACAGAACAAAACAGAAACAAACTCACAGATACAGAAAACAAGTATTTTGAGAGTTGCCAGATGTAAAGGAGATGGCTGAAAAAGGGAGAGAGGTTAAGACGTACCAATTGGTAGTTACAAAATAGTCATGGGGATATAAAATACAACAGAGAATATAGTCAGTAATATTGTAATGACTATGTATGGTATCAGATGGATACTGGATTTATTGGGTGGTCACTTTATAAGTTATATAAATGTCTAATCACTATGTTGTACACCTGAAACTGATAAATATTATATGTCAACTCTAATTGAAAACTAAAAAAGAATTTAAAGTAATATTATTCTAATTAAAACAAATAACTACTTTTAATTTTTGTAGTTTGAAAATACTTAGGAATAAAGTTTTCAACTCAATCATGTTATAGATTTCTACCTAACTTGAAATAACTGAAAAATCTAACTTCCTTTTGTTCTCAGCTCTTAAAAGTCTTCAATGTTTTTAACTCTATACCAATAGCTTTTGTACATACCAAAAATATGACATTTAATGCAAAAGTAAAAAGTCAGGTAAGTAATTTTTTTCTTGAAATCACAGTTCTTACATATTAAAGCTGGAAGTTTGTTAGCGTATCAGTTTTGAGAACTGCCAAACCCACAGCAGTTTCAAAATAATGGAAAAGTCTGAATTCCAATTTTCTCTACTTCGACTTAGTACTAGTTTAAGATTATTAAACTTAAAAATCAAGTGATGATTTCTTACCCATTGCTTTGCAAATTAACATTAATTTCATAATTGTAGGAGGATAAATGATAAAAAAAAATTCTCCCAGGAATTATTCCAGCAGGACCTAGAGAATATGCACACTTCCATATAGACAAGTTATTTTATACTGTTTTCAAAAGGATATTTATAGAGAGAAAAAGAGCGGAGACTGGAAGGGAGGAAGGAGCGCGAATGCCCCATGCCACTATCTAAGTGTATGAACACAACATACAGTGGATATTATATATACGTATCTTTCATTTGCTCTTCAATTGGGCCACAGCGCCGACATCTCTCAGCAGTGCACAACCTCCGGCATCAGTGTTCAGCCCTGTAGCAGACCCCTGATGGGCTCCATGGAGTCTTGCCTTACACAGGTCTGACTAACCCCCCAGCCACAGATCCATGGCGAATCTTTACCCAGATTTTGTGGTGTCTACCCTCTGTGGCTTCCTCTTTTCAGGGTCCCTGTCTTGCGAAATTCTGGCTACTTAAAAACCAGCCACAGACTCCAACATACACCTACAAACCGTATCTATTCCCAAGATATTACTGAAATCAGTGACTCACTAATCTGGGCTTCAAATTACAATGATAAGAATAAGCAGTCTGATGTTCACATAACAACTTAAAGTCTGCAAAGTTTTAAACCTATATTTTGTAGACTTCAGTCCTTAAACAGAAGAGCCCCACAGCCATTACTGTCCCCCCTCCTTGCCGCCAAAAGAACAGGAACACGTATGTAAAAAGGGGTCCTAATTAGGCTCCATTTTCTCAGTACCTGGAGTACAGAGATGAAGCCCAGGCCTGGTGGCTACACAAACATTTTGCTAATACTTGAGGAAACTTACCAAATGATAATATAAATGGAAAAAAAAAAGGTAAATCCGAAGTCAGTAGGGACCAAAAGTGTTAAAATGAGTTAGCAAAGCATGCCACTCCTGAAAAAGTCTGTTTTGGAAGATTTCCAGAACAATTCAGGACAGTCAGGAAAATGATTCCCCGGAAGGGCAACCTCGTAACAGCAGTAAATTGGGTTTGTTTCAGTAGTGAATGCCTTCAAGAACTATGAACTGTGATTTTTAAACACACATACACACCTTCTTATTGCTCTTCCCACAAACCTGTGTTCTCTTTAAATCCTCAGAATTGCCATCTATAGTTTTACACACCGTTCCTTCTCACAAGCACGCCACACAAAGTTTATGAGAGATCGTCCTATTTCCAGGCAGGTCCACCTCCCAATCCCACCTAATCATTCCACTGAGCAAACACCTGCACCGCCCACATGACCTACAGGTTTGCTTCTAAGGGGGCAGAGGAGACAATGTGAAAACTGCTTTCAGCGTTTGTATTACT
This sequence comes from Sturnira hondurensis, assembly GCF_014824575.4. Lineage (NCBI taxonomy): Eukaryota > Metazoa > Chordata > Mammalia > Chiroptera > Phyllostomidae > Sturnira > Sturnira hondurensis. Next base: position 6,719,147 of record NW_028077105.1, read on the forward strand.
GCACCAAACTTGCCATCTTCCTCTCTGGCTTCTAAACAAATCGCTTCCCCAGCAGGGTACCTTTCTTCACTCTTAAAATAGTTCGTTTTTTCGGTCAGTGGGAGAAGAAATACAACCAGTTCTTCATAACTAGTGTAGGTAGTATGTTATTAGCATTTTCAAGGTAGATTTAAAACATTACACCACTTGATTTTTCTAAACAATAATATTAAGATAGATATTGTCGCTAAGTGAACCTCACGGCACACAGCTAGAATTGAGATTAGGAACCCAGTCCCTGGATCCCAAGTTCAGTACTTTTTCCATGATAATCTTCTGTTCCACCTTACTCAAATGGCTTTGTCCTCTACACATTTCTCTATATTAACAGGAATTATAACACCTGGATAATAGAACACTTTATCTGTTTCTCTTTCTGTAGCACATAGCTAAATCCACAAATATTTTTAAATAAATTGTGCATCTGACAAAATCAGGGGTATAGGATTTCTCTTAGTAGGTTATTATATTTTATAAATGAGAAGACTCAACCTCAGAAAGGTCAAGTGTCTTTTCTAATTCACACAGTTTGTAGTGGAGACAGGATTCAAATCAGAGTCTGACTCCCAATTCTATGGTCTTCGCACTAAATAAATCATCACCTTCTTCTAGGGTTATCTCTCTGGCAAGTTCTACTGGGAGCACATTTACTTTGGATAAAACACTTAGTCAAAGACTATCCTGATTAAAATTTGGTCACACTCTATCCCTGGCCAACAGTAAATCCGAGGCAAAGCACACAAGCATGTGCTTATTACCACGAACTGCATGTTTCTGGATACTCACTACCATAACGGCGTTCCTTTGGGGAGAGTCCAGTTCTTTAGCTTCCCTGGCACAATGTGAGGTGACTCAGGTCAAACCAGAGCAGCTTCAAACACCCCCCCTCTAAACAAGACCCTAAGAATGTCAATGACTCAGGTATTATTGTTCTCAGATGACCTTGGGTGGGGCCATGACCACTCACAAGTACAAAAAAAAAATTAAGTGATACAAGATGGGGGAAATCCAGGACAGGGGTTTTAATTGCTTTCAAGCTAAAAAAAAAAAATTTAAATGGACCAATGGACTACAGCACGACCTGATAAATGTTAGTCTTTCTTCAAATGAAACTTATTTTTTCCTCTTTTGATTGAAGAAAAATGCTAGAAAAGACCTCAAAGTAGCAGCCCTCCGAAGTCCTCCAGGAAGTGTTTGTTTTGTCTTATGTATAAAACCACGACCAGTCCTGAAAAGGACTCGATGTCCCCGTTGAGAACGAAAAGGACCCTGGCCAACAGATCAAGGGCTCTGATAGCGTGTTGCGTGGAGACCCTCTTTCCCAGCCCCTTGAATTGCTCGTTCCACGAAGAAGGAAAACATTTCCTGCCTTAGTGCATAACAGAGAAAGGCAAAGAGTCTGGAATGACCTCAGAAGATTTAGCAGTTTTCCAAAGAAAAACTGAGTTTTTGCAAAGCTTCAATGAACTGAACATTTGCCAAACCACTTGGAAAATTTCTGCATTCAGGAAGGAGAATCTCACCATGAGAGGTGTTCTTCCATAAGAAATCTTTGCAACCACTAAAAATATTTTTATCATTAATTGTATGAGCGATTATATCAGGATTCTAAGTGTGCTTCTCCAATTTCCTTCATTCCTATACAAATATATCCTTTTCGATGTAAAGCCTGTGATTTACTGACTAGTGCAATCCATGTAGGACTTAACTTATTCATTCAACAACTATGCTTAACATTGTTCTAAGCACTGGGGATATAATGACCTTTGATCCATGGATATTTCTTGAGCATTTACTATGTTTCTGGCACCGAGCTAGAAAATGGGATATGATGGTGAACTAGACAGTCAACCGTCCTACCTTCTGGGAACTTTCAGTCTAGCTCAGTGAGTCTTAATCCTGGCTGTGAACCAGAATCACTGGGGAGCATTTAAAATAGACCACTGACAAGACCCCACCCAAAACCAATTAAATCAAGGTCACTGATTCGGGGGTAGATGCAGCCAATAAAACAGATTATCAATATAATGATTGAGAAAAGTCAAGTATATTTTCAAATAATGTAGAAAGGACACACAACCCAGATTCAGGGCTGAGTAACTGGTTTTAAATGAGTTAGCCTTGGAAATCGCTACTTCTTGTGAGTATAGCATGTGAAGCACAAAGTTCAAAGAGAGAGAGACAACCATTGGGACTGGAGAGCAGGTAGAAGCCAGAGCAAGAAAACCCTAGATTCTCATGCTGAGGATTTGGGAGTTTGTTCCAGAAACAACTAAAGATCTGGAGTGTTGACATAAGAAACATACAAACTTGTAGAGAATTTTTATGAATTTATTTGAGCCAGACTGACAACAACTGCTGGGACGCAAAATCTCAACAGAGAAAACGCCCCTGAGAACGGCAGTTTTACAGCTTATTTTATACACTAGGATCAAAAGAGGAACTGTAAGGAGGGTTACGTGAAATCCATTGGTGGTATTATAGCTTAAGAGGGTGGGAGAGAGCAGAGTGGTGGTGGGGGGCAATTTCTGGGACTGGAGTAAAAGTAAAACAGAGATACATATTTTTTCACATTAGTAGGGATAGGACATACTTAATAATAATTGTGTCTCTACGAGACACAGAGATGGTATTCAGAGAATAACAGTGAGCGGTTCTGTGGTTTCTGCTCCAGTGTGGTTATGCCCTAAGGGCTCAGGGAAAAAGCTTACCTGACATTTCAAAGGTGTATGTTACCTTAGATGCAAAAAAACAATAGACATGTTCATGTAAGGTAAAGATTCAAAGTATGAAGGAGGAACAAAATTTCCTCTACTCTCAAGGTTCTTCTGACTGGTCTAATAATCAAATAGATATGAGACACTTTAGCAAAAGAAAATGACCAGATTCAATACATATACGTGTATGAGAGCCTTGCACACGTGAGAGTCAAAGACCCCCACCTGTGGGAGAGGATCAGAGGCAGAAGGGGGATGGATGTACACAAGACACTCTGAGTAAGGGATGAGGCTATGCACCTTGGGGTCTTTGAAGGACCATCCTTGGGTGGGGCAAAGGGCCATCTCGGGAAGATAAGAACAGAGGTTTAGTAAATAGAAGTTGGCCTAGCTCTATAACTGTGTCACAAGAAGTCCTCTCTAATAATAGCTTACTATGGGCAAGGCCCCTATTCAAATTCTTCTAGGTAGTTGGGATGAGGCACAAGTCTCTCTTGAGCCTACTGCTACAGCTGCCTTCAGAGCAAAATGAACTGCATACCACAGAGGCAATCTTGGGGTGACTCATTCTAGGCTCCCCCCCACCAGCAGAAGCTACAGGCCTAGGACATGACTACCTGACATGACCTCCTCTCAGGAACTTTTACATTCAGACCATTCTATGCAGTTACTTTGGGCCTGTCAGTTCATAGGGCCTGCTCCATGGTTTCCCCTGAACTTGTCAAGCCTAGTGTGTGGCCCCTTTTACACAAACAGGAGGAAATCAAAATGAGAAAATAATATGATCATTACCCATTCTTTTACTTTCTTTACTCCCAGGCCATGGATACTTAAATTTTGCTGGTTGTGAAACAACTACCCAGTAACCACAAACTGTGTCATCTCTTAATCACTGGAGGAAATCAACTGATCTGCTAAAGATATCTGTCATTATCCACTTTAATACATGTCCAGCCTTTTCTAGTTCCCTTCCAGCAAAACCAGTCATTTGCCTTGCTCTGAAGGCTTTCCCTAACCCAAGCCCTGAAGAGCGGCTGAGGACACACCGCCCTTGATGCCGGGGAGAGGAGAAACCGGTGGACTGTGGAAGGGATGATTGGGGCTTTGGGCACAGACCCCAGTGGAAAGGCGGACTATGGATTCTAGCATGGTTATTAAAGCATTTGTCAGCTTGCTTTCTTGATAAGGCAAGAAAGGGAATCATTTATTTTCCTGGGAAATGTGGTCATTTGACCTTTTTTTCAGACTCCCTTATAATTGCCTCCATGGGTTTCATGAAGCCGAAAACATGCTTTTGTTATTTATAACCCTTATTTCCCCCTCTATTCATAAACTAGTGAAAAACAGTCCTTATAAATAAGGGAAAAGTCAAGTACAGTACCTGCTTGTTTGACTCAATATTTTGATTTGATTTAAAAATCAATAATTTATTTTAAATAAATGACAGACATTTTATTCCTACGTACAAAGAACTCAGAAATTCCTCCCTACCTCCCACATCCCGTTTGGTCACAAGAGATAATGGCTGCATTGATGAGAACTATTTCCAGTTCCTGTCAAGGGTCATTTCAGAAAGAAAGCAGAAGCAAAAGCCTCACACTATTATTTTTATTTTAAAACATTTAAAAATAAATAACTAATTATTGACCTCAAGGGTCTTCTTGTTTCTGCAAATGAAAACCTTGGGAGGAAGTAGTTTGATGCTGGTGAAGCACCAGGTTGGCCAGATTAAAAGGGCCAACCAAAGACGACAGCCGGCACCTAAGGATTAGCCCTCTGCAGCTACATACAAATCGGACCCTGACTTGTCTCTGCTAGTGGCCTTCTGGGGTCATTCACGGGAAACCGATTCTCACTTGAGACAAATCTGGGTATTTTGAGAAAAGTCAGAGAGCAGAATGCTACATCCTACACCATACACATTAATAGCAATTACCATTGACCCTGGTCCAGACGCCACGCAGGGCGTTTCGTAGTCATGGCTGGTTCTCTCTGACCTGTTTGCCTCATCCATACACTGAAAACACAACACCCACTGTTACCAGCATTAAAAACGATGATGATAATAGAGGTGCACCCCTAGCAGGCGCTCCATAAATGTGTTCCTCCTCCCATCTCCCTGTTTATCTTCATTACCTAGTGTTTGCACTCGCTAGGCTAATTAAGCTGAATCAACTTGTCTTAACAGGTGAGGTAAAAACACGTCAAAGCACCACTAAGCACACTGACCTTTTTCTATAACTAGGAAAATATGTCTCTTCTTACCTCACTCTCCAACCCGCCTGTGAAGGCACCTGTGCGCACGGGCACACCCATGTGCTGACGTGCAAGTTGCTCAGTCCTGTCCCAACGGATAGCAATAGCAGAGCCCTGCAGCACCACTTCAAGGGCCGGTTTGTTTAGAGCTCTCTGTGCCCCAAATGGCTAAGTGAAAAGTGCGATGTCTTAACTGCTGGTGAGCAGCAAAGACATTTTCAGCGTTCCACTGGAAACTCTGCCATTTTCCAATAAGAATAAGATGAGTCATGTCCGAAAACAAGAAGTCCTTATCTAATTTGCCACTCAGAAAAACACTGTGATAGCCTCCTGAGGCTGATATCTGGCTACCTGATTCCCAAAGGAAACATAATAATAATAAAATTAAGAAACAGATATGCCTCAGTATTTAGCCCAGTTTATAAGACTGTCATAGAATGTCATAGGTCACTCCAGACCCACTCTGCTCTCTATGGGAAAAGGGAGAAAACAAAGTAAATTCTTTCACATATTTCTCAGATTTCATGGTAACAAAGTTCAAAAAACTCTAAGAAAAAGAAAAGCAAAACAAACAAAAACCACTATATTTCAATGATGCAACTTATTTACTCCTAAATATATTCCCCTGCTCTCCTTGTTATTCGGGGAGTCATTAGCAGATGCCTTAAATTTCTAAGAGTTTTGAAATGTTTGAATTTTATTAGGTTGCCAAATAATTACCTTTGTTTATTACCTTTCAGTTTCAGGATCTTTAGTAATAAATTTTGCTGGTAATGAAGAATCTCTTACCTGCCACACACACACACATACACACACACACACACACACACACACACCTGGTGGAATTTTCACAGGATGAGGTCATTAACAGGCAGATGAGTCCCATTTTATGAGACTCTGCCACCAAACTGATGATGTCAACCCAGTGCTCTTTCATACGATGCTTGTAAATACTTGAAATGGAAATCTTGGGATCATAGATCAAACATTACAAGGTTAAAAACATTACAAGGCAAAGGCATCATGTGCCTCAATTAGAAATTATTCTGCTTGGTGCATATTTTCCATTTGAAACTTTTTTTAAAGAGTCCCAGTTCCTCTGAGGTTTTTCTCAGGAGGCTAAAATGTTATTCCTAACATGTTATGCCTAAAATGTTATCCAAATAATTCAGTAGGAAGATAGAGTTTGTCCCAATAATATTACCATTACTTCAAAAACCAGAGTAAAAATTATTAATAAAACAGTTCAGTAAAAATGGAATGCCTCAAATTGTCAGGATTGTTTCAGAAATTATATCATAGAGTATTTTACATAAACATAAGAAGTCAGTTAGCATTTTTGGGCCTTTTCAAAGGCTCTATCAGTTTTCTTTTGTTGCACAACTCACCCATTTTTTATTTAAGGTGCTCAACCAGCCTTTACATAAATCATCATTTATAGGTCAGCAATTTGGGCTGGTCAGCTGGGCAGTTCTGGTCACAACCAGACTCACTCATGCATCTCAACCAGTTCCTGCAGTTAGTAAAATTCTGGTTAGTCAAGGATGGCGTGACAGGCAACAGAATGATCCCCACCCTGACCTAAAGATGTCCAAATCCTAATTCCTATAACTTGTGAATATGTTACCTTATATGGCAAAAGGAGATTAAGATTGCAGGTGGAATTATAGTTAATCGATTCATCTTAAAATAAGGAGATTGACCTGGATTATTTGGGTTGACCCAATATAACAAGAATCCTTAAATCTCTAAGAGGGAATCAAAGAGGAGGCCAGAATAATACAAGGTAAGAAAAACTCTACCTGTAATTGCTGGCTTTGAAGATAGAGGAAGAGGCCATAAACCAAGGAATGCAGGCAGCCCCTGAAGTTGGAAAGGGTAAGGAAAGGATTATCCCCTACAGCTTCCAGAGAAGAACAAAGCCCGGGCAATGCCTTGATTTAGCCCAGTGAGACTTGTATTAGACTTCTGACCTACAGAAATGTAAAATGGATATTTTAAGCCACTAAATTTGTGATAATTTGTTGTAGCAGCCATATAAAAATAAAACACAGATCTCCTCACCTGGGATACTTTGTATCTGCTCCATATCCTCCAGCAGGTTGTATCTCAAGGCCTGTTCAGATGAAAGGTAGGCAGGATCCAAGAGACAGAGTAGGTAGAGTGCAATGCCTGTTGATATCAAGCCCATAACTGACACATCCATCATTTCTGCCGTATTTCTATTGGCCACAGCAAATGATGAGGCCAACCCAGATTTAAGGAGTGGGGATATAAATCCCACCTCCTACTGAGAGGAGCTGTTAAGCAGCTCAAATAAAACAAGGAAAGGATCAAATCTACTTTTTCAAATAGTTTACCACCAAGACTAGAATTTTCACATCTTGCTATTACAATTTTTTAAGAACTGGATTTAAAATGTGAACAATGATAATATTTTAAACATAAAAATAGCATATTGTATACTTGAAAAATTTATCAGTTTTAAATTGTAATACTATTTCCTTTTCCAAAGAAGTTAAATCTTATTTTTTTATTTAAATTAAGTTAACATTATTCAGGGTTTCTAACTCACCTGGATATCTAAAGCGGAGTTGTCTGAGAGAAACACAATGACAGTTACATATGTCATTTTAAATTTTAAGTCGCTACATTAAAAAAGTAAAAATAAATATGGGAAATAAATTTTAATAATGTATTTTATTTAACCAAATAGACCTAAATATTATCACCCACCATGTAATTAATATAAAAATATTAATGAAATATTTTGCATATTTTCTCATATTAAGTTTTCAAAACCCTGTGTGCACTTGACACTCCTTAGAAAATCCTAATTTGTGTCAGCCTCATTTTGAGCGCCTAATCATCCCATACGTCTAGAGACCATGCTAACCTAGACACAGTAACCCATGGTAACCTAGACATAACCATATGGTTATGTCTAGGTTACCGTGCTAAAGATATCATACGTGAAGGATTTAATGTAAGTAAGCCCCAGGCAAAGTTCTAAGCTGCTAGAAGTTTGTCCTCAGTGCTCTTCTTCCCTCTTTTCTGCACTGAGGCAAGTTCCTGTTTCCTCTTTCAAGGACCCCAGAGATCTGCTGCCCACACTCCTGCTCTGGAAAAGCAAGAGAGAATAGGGTACAGAATATATACACTGAGATTCAAACAGCCTTGGATTTGAAACCTAAAATGCCATTTACTAGACTTTATAACATAACCTAATCTGAGCTTCAGATTTGTCATCCATACCTGTCTTACTATTCTTCATAAGATTTTTATAAAGTTCAAATGCAGTGATCGCTATAAAGGCATTTAGCACAGTGCTTGCCAGAGTATAGGCTTTGTAAAGAAGCTACTATTAGGTTTTTTTCATCATGTCTTTCGGGAGAAGGCAATGCCTAATAGTAACATAATGGACTGCTTTAGAATTTCAGGTGACAAGCACAAACTGTAGAGGGCATTTCTTCAGAGGGAGAGAATTAATTGGGAGTTCAAATAGATGGCGAAGAAAAGTATATTAGAGAGCAGGTATCCTGTGAGATGCCTAATACTTCTAGACTTCTCTCCTCATGTTATAAAAGGAAAACGTGATTTTAAGAAGCCACAGTGTCTTAGTGAATCACTGGTCTCCCAAAATGAACAAAAATGTACAATTATTATTAGCTTCTCAGAAAAATGAATACAATATTGGCAAATCAATATTCACTCCATGAGTCAGTCAGAGTGTTCTCTGATATTTCCAAGACATACAGTCACAACTGCAAACTTAGTGTCTTTGGCCTGCAGCACACTGATTGGACACCATGTATCTGACAGATTTGTAATAGTGGGGCAAAACGATGGGCAGGTGAGCTGGGCTCCCGGGCTACCCGGGCACCTGGGCAGACACTGGAATGCCTTTCTAAGTTCCTCGATGTATTAGTTTTGGGGGGCTGCCATAACCAAGTGCTATAAAGTGGTAGCTTAAAACAATAAAAATTTCTTATCTCAGAGTTCTGGAGGCTAGGGCTATGCTCCCTCTGAAACTTGCCCAGGAACCTTCCCTTGCTTATTCTTAGCTTCCATTGGGTTACTGACAATCCTTGGCCTTCTTTGGCTGGCAGGGGTCCAATTCCACCTGCCTTTGCTGTCACATGGTCTTTTCCTTGTGCGCCTGTGTCTTCACGTGGATGGACAACTTCTCATAAGAACACTGGTCATCCTGGATTTGTAGTCCACCCTACCTGAATAGAACCCCCATTAACTATTTATTTCTGCCATGACCCTATTTCCAAAGAAGGTCACATTCTGAGGTACTGGGGGTTACGACTTCCAACTTATCTTTTTGAGGGACACAAACCAACCCCTGAAACTTGATTTAATTAGGATTTGAATAAAATGGTTGAGAGGCAATGTAGTGTAGCGGTATAAGGCATGCACTACTGAACCCTTACGGGTCTGGATGAACCACCGTGAATTCTCAGGAAAGCTAGTTAGCTACCAGTGCCCTGGTTTTGTCTACGCAACAATGCTTTCTGAAGGCCGAATCCGCGTAAAACATGCCTAATTAGTGCCTACCACGTAGGAGTCCTGTGAGCGTGGTCACCAACAACGGTGCAGCTGCTGTTTTGATTTCGCTCCCAGAGCACAGGTATTTTCCTTTCTGCCGCTTATGCTGATTGTATGTAGACAGAAAACTTTCCGGAGGAAAATTTGGCCACACATATCAAAAACCTTAAAAATTTTTAATGACATTCGATCTGAACATGTCATTTCCAATAATATACATGTTCTAAATAAATAATTTAAGACGAATGCAAAAATGGGGCTACATGTTTTTTCATAGTCCTATTTAAAATAACAAAAAGCTTGTTTTGGTAGTGGCTGATCTTTAAACATCACAGTCTATTAATATACTCAAATATTATCAATCACTAAAAATGGAGTTTGAGATCATTCTGACAAAGAGATACATTCAATATATATTGTTGAGTGAAATGAGAACAAAAGTACAAGGAGCAGCACTATTCAATAGACTTTCTGTAATGATAAAAATGTTCTATATTCACACTGCCCAATATGGTAGTCGGTGACCACACTTGGAAACCAAACACTTGAGATATGGCTAGTGAAACTAAGAAACTTAGTTTTTCGTTTTATTTAATTTTAATTAATTTAAATTTAAATAGATGTGACTCATCTATATAAACAGCAAAGTATAGTATCTTTTGTTTGATTCTACTCCTTCTTTCTTCACTTTCTTTAAGACTAAGTCTCTCTCATGTCCCTGTCCCTCTCTCCTAACTCCACTTGGCAAGTAATCCCCACTCTCCTCCCTTTATTTTTTCTTTATGTCTCTTCTGGTGTCAGGAGATAATGTAATAAAATATATTTTTATTTAATCTTTTTCGTATTTTCCTCCATTACCATTCAGCCCCCTTATCCCCCCACCCCCAGCAGTCACCACACTGCAAGGAGCAATGCCACTTGATGTGCTGTCAGTTTTGTACGTATTTGGAATTTAACCCAAATCTAACCTACTGCCAAAATAATCTCATGAGAATTTCACCCATTTAGGTGAATATGGGGGTGGTGCATAAAATTATTATTGACCATACAATAAGAGGCCTCCCGTATTCACATTTTAGAATGTTAAGTGTTGCTCCGAGGACAAGCTATTAGACTTACTTAGTGAGGACACTAATGTGCCAAACTATAACTAAAATGTAGAGCAACTACAACTTCACTGAATTGGTTTCTTAGCTCCCAGTAGTTTTCTTGTGGATTCTTTAGGATTTTCTCTGTATAGAATCATATTATTTGTGACTACAGACAATTTTACTTCTTTTCCCATTTGAATCTTGTTATTTATTTTTCTTATCTAATTGCTCTGGCCAGGACTTCCAGTGGTGTCCTGGAAGTGGTGAAGAACGATAGTAAAAGTGGGGATCCCTGTTCTGCTCCTGATTTGGGGGGGGAGCTTTTTATTTTCTCGAGATTGAATATAATATTTTTTGTTTGAGTATGGTTTTTTGTTTACAAATACCCTTCACCGTGTTGAAGAGGTTCCCTTATGTTCCCAGTATTCTGAGAGTTTTTATAATAAAAGGGTGTTAGACTTTGTACAGTGAATAATAACATCCTGTAAATAGCACCTAGTATTGAGCTTTGCATAGTCAACAGTTTTATAAGTATTTGCTGAATTAAACCGATTTGAAAGCAGCATACATCAAAAACCTTAAATCACATGTCAACAGACATTCTTTGATAAATTAAACAAAAAGATTCATTTGGAGAGGTGGGCTTTTTTCCCCTCACACAAGCCAGGTAATTTGCATACAAGTTTTTTTTTAAATTCACCTTGTACACTAATTCTAAAATATGTAAAAAGTTAATTCTGACCCCTAGTACCACTAGGAAATATAGTTGTCTAAGAACACTTCTGGACTGAAACAGGCTCAGTCAAATGAGGACATAGGGGAGCAAAGCCTTTGCCTGAACTGTCTGCACAGAGTGTTTGCAGCTCAGGAGCCTGTGCCAGAAAGAAAAGGTTCCTCGAGAGCTTGGTGTCAAATTTGAGAGCTTTCTGAGTATCTGAGAGCTTTCTCTAACTAGATCATATGACATAAATCTTTAAAGTCTATCAACATCAGAGAAACGTTTTGCATAAGGGAGCCTGTGGCTTCCACCAGAAGTCTATATTTTTCCTTCTGGGTACATCTGTGGCATTTCTTGCTAGGTATGATGGCCCCAGGTATGTTATTTTCCTTTCAGGCATTCCAACTGGACCTTGCTGATGAAAAAAAAATCCACAAGGAACATGCAGTACAAAATAATATTTGTCACTGATGTGGTAGAAATAGAAAATTACACAAACAATTTGGGAATTATAGGTTCATCACCACTGGGGTGAAAAGTTATAGACCATTTCTCACCCTCAATTATCCACTGGTTCCCTGTTGTACCTGAGCCAAACACTCAGTTACTTTGCATGCTCTTCTAACTTCTACTCACAGAGATCTAACACTCAGAAATGCCAGCCAGGAGTGACACGAGCCAGGTTCTTGGTGAATACCTCCGAGGGCAATAATATATGTTTACATGTAACTCATAATTAATCACTAAACTTCCTTTTGGGAAAAAAGTTTTGGGGGTATATTTTACTGTCTGGGGGCAAGAAATGACAGGATGAGAAGACAGGAGGAGCCAGTAAGGGGGAATGATTGAAAACATTTGACTTGGCTTGAAATAAAAGTACATATTTCACACATATTTTTAACCAACCCCAAAAGACAGCCTGACTTCGAACACGCTTAGCAGGAAGCCATTTACTGTTGGAATGTTTGCTGAGCCTGTCCAAAACACACACACTCCTAATACCCCTGGGCTATCGAAAAAGGGTGGGGGTGCGAATATTTAATTTATATGTGCTATCCTGCTTCCTGTTTTATTTTTTTCCTCTCTGCCAACTCTGTTTTCCAAACTTGGTGAAAAATGATAGGAAAGCTTTTCATCTCCCCTCTGCACCCTTTATTGACCCAGCTGTGCCTCCTGCCTCAATTTATAGCTCATACCTGGCTTGAAGACCAAAGAAAGAGAGAAAGGTAAAGACGGATGTTAAACTCTCATGGTTACTGTGGTTAAAAAGGAATCTGGGTGGAGGAAAGCTGGCTGCGGTATCAATATCAAGGGCAGGAGGGTGTGGAACAGGGCTCGCCTTGGCTTTGAGAATGCATGCATTCAGCAGTGTGTGTTGAAAATGAGTGAAAGGAAGGGTATAGAGAGGAGGGAAGAGAAAAAAGTTTTCTGAGTGTTAGATGAGGGACTGGAGACACAGAATCCTATGAAGTTTCAAAGAAACAATCCTGGTTATCAAGAAGAATTCTTTAATGTTTAGAACAAAAAGAAGAAGACCCAAATAATTAAGAATCATAATTCAAGCAAACAATTTTTAAAACTTTCTTTAAGTATATTGGAGTGCTTTTCTACTGAGTTTAATCTTGAAGTTAGGCTCTTTTTGAATAAAATGAGTTCCAGATGGGTGTACTTTACTTAGTATACCTGTTACCCTTATTATGTTATTTTGATTTCATGAACTGCTGAATCAATGTGCAATAAAACAGTTGAAAGAAAATCTGAAACCAAATGGAAATCCAGCAAGTTTGAAGTTCAGATTTCAAAATTCTTGAACTCAATTTAATTTTCCCAGAAAGCTGACCACACTCAATGGAAATCCCGTCATAGGAAGGGTTTTATAATTGAGCAGTTTGTTTTAAATACTTCAGAAGAGGTGGGGAAACCTGCAAATACTTGAACTCAAGTATTCCATCATTGCCTCTTGAAGCTGTGTTTCGATAATCAATTTCAGATCGGACTAACACTCTAAGGAGAACACCATTCTAGGGCATTTGACCTCTCACCTTGGGCTATGCAGTGCCGTAATGCCCAGGCAAGTGGGCTGCCTTAAACTTTTACTTGAAGTTCATAAAAGCAAGGCAGCAAACAACTTTCAAATTCTTGTGGAAATATTCAACTGTCTATTAATGCAGTTCCTTATGTCTTTTCTTAAACCTCTTTTCAAGCTTATAAACAAGAACCATGATAACATCCATTTGTATTTTTGAGTTTCAAAAGTCAGACTTCATAATAACCTAAAAATACCGTGTGGCCACAGCACACACTGTGGTGAACCCCATGCAGTCCCATTTAAGACTGTATTACTGATTCTTATCCCTGCAACATACTTTCACTATGGCTTATTTTAAGGAAAGTGATACAAGAGATTTCTGTTATATTTCCAAGTTAAGGTTAGGTTATCAGTTCTGCTGCAAGTCCCAGCAGCCACCTTGCAATAATTACGAAGACTGCTGTTATGAAATCCCAGGGAGCAAGTTCCTCACAATATTAGATCTTCTGAAACTATGTGCCATTTTAGGATTGTCCCCATTCACCTGTGAAACATGCCATCCCAGTGGCGTACCAATAAACCAACCAGTGAGGTAGGGGAAAAGGTTGATTGTAATCTTGGCCAGTTTCTATCGTATAAATTCTCCCATCCTGGTCAACTCCAGGGCACTGACTTGATGGCATCACTGAGTACAGGTATAAGCCAGCTCCAGCACGCGACTCATGCCAGCCCAACAGCCCAGGACCAATAGAATGTGTCAGAAGGCAGTATGCTTCCCTCCTAAGTGAACTTGGGTTCCAGATGCCTTCATTCTAAGCATCTGGCGACCAACAAGCCAAAGAATCATGAAGCCTTAGGCACTGGGATCCACTTTGGGTAGGTAAACTCTCAGTGCTGTCTTAAGGAACCCTGTCAACTTCCCTGACCTTTCTGCTCCTACTTCTCCCACTCTGGACCTCCTGCTGTGCCCTGATGCTGGTATCCAGTTGGTTCTCTGCGGGGTCTCCCAGAGATGTCTGGTTAGAGGTTTACTTTCTCTCTTCACTTCTGCTAGAATCTTGCCTTCTAGCATTAAAAATCTCACTCCAAATCCCTTAACATTAAGTCAAATCACTTTCCAAAGTTAATGACTCAAACTGCGCTTGACCCGGGGTTTGGCTACTTACTTCAATAAGCCCCCAAGACCTGTCCTCAGCTTTTCCTCTGCAACAAGATCCTCAAACCCCAGAGGTTGGTACTTGCCTGCATTGGCATTTTTGTTACATTCCCTAAATGTGGGGGTTTAAAGTCTCTGTTGAGGTGGATGCCTCTATAGCTGGTCCTGTCTCCATTGCTCCCTTCTGCTAAACTTAGTCCCTTCCGGCTCCTCCCTATTTCCACGTTCTGGTGTAGCCCTCCTGGAGGTCCTTCCAGATAGGCACTGAGTAGGACCAAATGTTCTTCTCAACCTACTATAGTCAATCTCAATTTTTCAAACTTAAAAATCACTTTAAGGTCAAGGAATTACTCAAACCTCTTCATGTGTGACCATGATTTTAATGTTTTAATCAGGTGACAAAAAAGCCAAAGTCACTACCACAATTAGGAGAATTTTAAATCCAATGTATACTTTTTGGCCCTGGCTGGTGTAGCTCAGTGGATTGAGCTCGGGCCTGAGATCCACACAATCACGGTTCGATTCCCAGTCAGGGCACATGCCTGGGTTGCAGGCCAGTTCCCAGCAGGGGACTCACGAGAGGCAACCATACATTGATATTTCTCTCCTTCTCTCCTTCCCTTCCTCTCTAAAGATAAATAAATAAAATTTTAATAAATATATAAATAAATCCAATGTATACTTTTTGGTTCACAGCAGCCCCTCATTCATTTGNTGACTGGTGTAGCTCAGTGGATTGAGCTTGGGCCTGAGATCCACACGATCATGGTTCGATTCCCAGTCAGGGCACATGCCTGGGTTGCAGGCCAGTTCCCAGCAGGGGACTCACGAGAGGCAACCATACATTGATCTTTCTCTCCTTTTCTCCTTCCCTTCCTCTCTAAAGATAAATAAATAAAATTTTAATAAATAAATAAATAAATCCAATGTATACTTTTTGGTTCACAGTAGCCCCTCATTCATTTGAAAAAAAGCCTGCATGTGACTAAATTAGGTACATGTATGATGCCTAGCATGGTACCTATATAAAGTAGTACAGAATGAAAGTTCACTATGATTATTATTACTGTTCTTGCTCCAGACATATTACCTTACAATCAGACTCCTAAACCATCTTTCCATTCCAATCTTATCCCAACACAAAGCACACCGCAGTAGTAACCACTTTCAAACCTGAATCTGATCAGGCCATAAAACGTCAATTTATTTAAGCTTTCCAGTGTTTTCTCACCAAACCAAGAATTCAATACCAAGACCTAGCCTCAGCCTCCAAGGCCCCTCATGCTCTGGCCTCTGCCTGACTCTCCTGCTTTCTTTCCAATCCTCAGACTGAGCTCCCAACTCACAGGGCCTTGCCCTTGCTGTCTGCCACCTGACATACTCTTTCTTTGGCTCAACATATGGCTGTCTCCTTTTAGTCACCAGATCTTAGTTTAAGTGATGTCACTTCAGAGAGGCTTTCCCTGTCCACCCAACTTAAACAGTCACCCAGTCACTACAGCAATCCCACACCTTATTTTAACCCTCTCTATAGGGATTTTATCCTTAGGTCCTATATCTGTTGTTTATTCATTTAATGTCTATCCTCCCCATTAAAATGTAAGCAGGGATTCTATCTTTCTAACCATTATATTCATATAGCATCCAATTTGGAAAACATCAACTTTTTTTTCAGCCTACAAATAATATGTCTGTATTGTTGTGGACTCCTTGAAATGAATCCTTGGCCTTACCCCGTCTATGGCTGACTACATTACACAATACTTTCTCTGAAACCTAACAAATCATGATCCTCGCCCAACTATTTGAAACTGAAGGCAATAGTATCTGTGTTCCAAACTTTGCCACTTAGTTCCTGTGGCTAAACTGGCCAATTACTGTCTCCCACAGCCACTTGATCTGTGTCCCCCAGGCCCCGATCCTGACATTGATGGGGATCCATAACTAAGTGCCGAGAAGCTGTATACCATAAAACCTGATCTCTAATATCTGGAATTTTAGCATTTTAAATATCCACATCACAGTAAGTAGACTGATTGATTCATCTCCAGTTATTGCAGGAAGAAAGAATGGGATATGAAAGTGACTAAAAGCTACTTTATAAAAGCAGAAGCTTCTGAGTGATGGTGGAGAGTATTGTAGGGAACCCTCCAGCCGGCTGAGTTGGTATCACAGTCACGAACGTCTTGTGCAAACTCTATGCCTTCCTAGGCACTTTATAGGAAGAATTTTGGCTGAAACTACTTTCACACAGCAGGCAAATTACTTTCCTCACTGTCTCTATATAATTAGTAGAGAAAACAAGTTTTAAGAACAAAGAATATCATTCATAGACTGTGTTTCACAATAAATATGAATTATCCAGCTGCCGATTACTGTTGCAGACATACAGACTGAGAATTTGGCAATAGCGACTGCCAAAGAGTGACAATAGAGACTGAGAATTTGGCACTAGTGACTAATCCAATATGGACTGGCAAGGAAGAGAGAATCAGAATGAAAACCAGAGTACAAGAGAAGAGAGATCCCAAAACATGAGGACATGGATACTTGGTTGGCGTCTCGAAGTTTCACCAAAACGTGGAACCAGTGATAGATTTACTCAATTGCTGTTTGTAGGTGTTCTACACGTGGAATAGCCAATATGATGTGATCATCTCTTAAGGAAATAAGTATAAATACAAGCCATTTTATAAGTGTGTTTGATTCTCAACTAGTTCTTTCAGTTGGATAAAGACTAAGTTAAAGAGCACATCTCTCAGAATAATTGAGAGATATAATGAATCGGGTGCACACTTGCTACATTTTTGTCATTTATCCAGTGAACGTAAAACAATTTACAAATCCCTGTAGTAGGCTTCCTTAAAATGCTGCACCCAATTAGGTGTTTTTCAAAGAAAAGAAAGGGAGGAAGTGACTTTGTATGCTCATTTCAGTTTTGAGAATGCTGGATTAAACAAGATCAAAACATTTATGTTCAGATGTTTCAATAAGCTGATTTGCAAGATGTATCTCCAAGGGTCTAAGATGCCTCTTCCAGATGCCCATGGAATCCTTTCTTCATGAAATAACTATTAATCTCTACAAGAACATTATGCAGGAACCATTGCCACAGGAAATGGTGCCTTAAAAAGACAGGGACCAGAGGGGAGAGGGGAGAGAATCACAGGGGAAAAGGGGAAGGACTCACATGAACAAGTATAAAGGACACATGGACAATAACTAAGGTGGGGGGTGGAAATGGGAGGGAGGTGGGGAACACTGGGGGGGGCAGGGCTGGATATAAGACAGAATACAGTTTTCTGAATATTAAGACAGAAAACTGTACTTGAACAAGAATTAAATTTTAAAAAAACTAAAATTTAATTTAATGTAATTTAATTTAAAAATAAATTTAAAAATTTTTTTTAAAGTTTCATACTTGTTATACTTCTTTTAGGGAAAAGAAGAAAAATAAGAGTCTTAGTCTTCTACTGCTGGGAGCTACAACAAAAAAGAACCGTGATGTTCTAGAAAACCCCCTACAGACTTCTGCTTAGAGCTCATTTTAACTTGGGCACACAACCAGACATGTGCAAAGGATGCCAGAGGAATGAGATTTAGATTTCCCAGCACATATCATAGAAGCAGGTATAAAAAAGAAGTTGGAGACAGGTGTGGGGACTTCACAGTTGTAATACAAAGAAGAACCTGATTTGCACCAACAGATATTGAAATGTGCTATATATAGTTACAATATTAAAATGGTATGGTATGGGGGCAAAAATAAACATGCCAGAAATAGACCTAACACATAGCTCAATAATTTCACTGAGTGTAATATATTTAGCATATGATAGAGATACTTTCTAAGTCTATTAGGAAAGAAAGGTTTACTCAATAAAGGTTTACTCAACAAAGGTTTACTCTATTACTCAATAATTATGTGAAATATAGTTAGCTATTTGGAAAATACATAACGTTAATTCGTAACTCAAATCATAGTAAATATATTTAAGAGTTAAGTATTGTTGTTTTTTAAGGGCCAGAAGAAAAGATGGGTATAAAGACCTTGTGATTTTTAGGTTTACTAAGCATTCAAGCCAAGGCCAAAAGAAAAATTACATCAAAAATAAAAGGTCAGTAAGTTTGTCTCTAAAAAATAAAAACTGTATGGATCACAAAAAGCATCCCAAACAAAATGTAAAAACAATATCTTGGGGAAACAGTTGCCAAAAATATGATAGATAACAATTTAAAATATTAATAGCTCAAGAATTTCTACAAACAAACAGGGAAGAGAAAATGAATAGACAACTTACAGGAAAAAACTATATAATAAAAGCATTTAAAGACTTCTAAAGTAGTTGTCAACAAACTACATATCTAAATTAAGACATTATAATATTAGTGTACAATTACTTATTTTTAAATAAAACTTCTCAGTTTTGTCATCAGCTGTAGCAGACGAGCTTGTAAATTGGAAGCGAGACTATAATATCTCACAATCTTTCTGGAATGCAGTTTAGCCATATATTTAATGCTTTGGGTTTTGTAACTCCACTTCTAAGGAAATTGTTCTAAAAAAAATCAGGTGGGAAAAAGACTCAAATCTAAGAATGGTTATAATGGCCTACTTTTTCATGACAAATATAAGAAATGACCCATCTAACATGATATTAATCATATGGTAATAATAATTGCTTATTTTATTATTAATAATAATAACTAGCTAATTAATAATAAAATAACTTATAATGGCTTGCTTTGTTATTATAATGATACTAATAATATGTGCAAGGAATTGTACTCACTGTTTTGATGAATATGGGTTAACCCATTTAATTCCTTACAACCCTATAAACTATGTATAATTATTTTTATTTCTTTTTAGAGATGAGAAAACTGAGATACTGGGAGGTTAAGAAATTGCCCAAAGGCACCCAGCTGGCAAGCAGTAGGCTGGGATTTAAACTCCAGAATTCATGTTCTTAACTCCTACACATATTACCTCACAGATCAATGTCTTCAAACACTTTTAATGTTGTGGTAACATATCTTATAATTAGGGGAAATATCACTCTACAAAAATACATGTATGGCATTATCCCAATTTTGCTAACAAGAATAATATAAATGAATAAAAAAACTTAGCAGGAGATGAATATGCAAACGTCAAAGTAATTATTCTTGCCTGGTAAAAAAAAAAGTTCTAATTTTCATTTCCTTCTTTATACTTGCATGTGTTTATAAAGTTCTAAAGCTTAAGACATGTGTTATTTTTATCACCAGAGAAGAATTAAGTCACTTTTTAAAGTAATAAAAAATATTGGTGTATAATGAGAATAATTTACATCCATTTGCCTTGTCTTTCTAATTGCATTCTCAGGGTAGTACTAAAGGGCCTTAACTATGTTTACGGCAATATGAGAGCTGCCGCTAGGTCTACAAAGCTGCCACAGTTCCAGAATTCCTTCCCCACTTATTTATCTGAAATGTTGCTTTTAGCACATTCTTCACAATAATGCTGAGGACATCCCTCAAGGTCGTTCGCTATAGGCATTGCTGAAACAAACAAACACAACCCCTCCAGTCTTAACACTTCCCATTACACCAATTGAGAGATAGAAATATTTATGAAAATGGTTCCTTTCTTCATTTCTCTTTCTTTCCCTTTCTTTTCCTTCCTTCCTTCCTTCCTTCCTTCCTTCCTTCCTTCCTTCCTTCTTTCTTTTTTTCTCCAAGGACATTAAAAGGCTCCTGTTTGTAGCCACTACAATGTTTCTTTCAACCATACCTATTACCATGATTTCAGAAAATCTTCTCCATTTGTTACATGGAATTCAGATATAGCTTAGGCTTCTGAACCAATTTTAAAATCTTATTGTGTAGAACTAACTTTTCTTTCAAGGCCCAGACTACCAAAGGCACATCACACACACACACACACACCCCACCTCCCTGTAAAAAAAATTGAAAACAGTTTTACATATATTATCTCATTTTAGCCTCACAAAATCTCCTTGAGGTAATAAAGATGCAAATCTTTGGGCCACTGGAAAGTTTTCAAAATAAAGTTAAATTACGACTTTTAAAAAACCTGAAGTATTAGAGCTATTCACATACCACAGAGTTTCAAAGGCGAAAAGCTGACCATGGGTAATGAAAAGCAATGCACCAGCAAATGAATGCAGGAACTGTGGTTAGGGCAGATTGCTCTTTGGGGTCTGGTGGGAAGCTCGGCAGTAAAGCCCTGGCAGTGCTAGATCCATCTTCTCATCCTACCAAGGGGATTTTTAAAATACATCCTGAATACAAATTATTCCTTTTTCTAGGAGCTCTTTCTGTCCTTGCCCTTGTCAAACCTCACCTCCCTTAAAAACCATTCTCTACCCTAGATCTCTGGACTAGGTCTCTGTTTTAAATTCATCAAGCAGCTAAACACGGGAGTGGGCCTCTGGGGCCCTGGTAGGACTGTACCGCCACGGGAGAGTACGAGTGTCAGTAATAAAGTCAGTTCACGGCCTTCGGTTTGCCCAGAAGCAAACAGAAATAACAGGGCTAATTTTAACTTCACACCTGACTGAGAAGGCAGACAGTGCCTGAAAGTTACTCTCCCCTCACATCTGGAAAGAAAGAACTAGCTAGGCAAATCAATTAGGGACATAGGAGAAGGTAGGATTTGATTCCAGTCAAGCACAGATCTAATCCAGCCACTTCCTCCTTCCAAATTGCAATAGTTTCCTTATTCCACGGGAAACAAAAATCAAAACCACTGGACCTCTCTTGAAAGAATCTTCCTAATCTGACCTTTGCTTCTTTCCTAAATCAATACACCTGCCCTTAGTGTAGCTTTACACAATTCACAGAATACATCCTGCCCCATCCTGCCTTTGAGCCTTTGCTCATGGTGCCTTCTTCCCTCCACTTCCATAGGTTGAATTTAACAAAAATAATTGTGATCATTAATTGAGCTTCTACTTTGTGCCAGGCAGGGTTCTAAATATTTAACATTTATCACCTCACAGGCATCTCACATCAACCTTGTATTGTTCCTCATTGTAATTCCTATCACAAAGAAAAGCAAAGCATATAGTTGAAAATTATGCCTTGAAGAACCAATTTTTTGTTTTATATTAATTTAATCATTCTTTGTATCTGTGATTTATTGTTTGTGCCTATCGTAGGCCATTACATGACCTGTGTAGTGTGACAGCTGCTTGTTCAGTGGGCTCTGGAATGTAGAGAGGGGTGTCTCTAAGTGAGGCCCAAACACTTTGGGGCCCCCTGAGGCCTCCTCGGGGGTTCTGTGAAGTCAAAACTATTTTCATAATACTCCTAGGACCTTATCTCCCTCCGTGGTGTGCATTAGCACGCGCACACAAAATGACCGCAGACGCGGATGTTAGAACACTGCTGTCTTCGGTTAAACCAGCATAGAAGGTATTTTTAGAACGTAAACAATGCCATTTTTCTCACTAGTTTTTTTGTTTTGAAACTGATCTTTATAAAATGTTTATGTTTACATATAATGAGTTTATTTTAAAACAAATAGCAAATACAAATTTAAAAATTCCAAACAATTTCTAATATAGCAAATACAGATCAGTATAACCCAAATAAACCAAAGCTCATGAGTCCCCAGTTACACAATATTTTCACCAAAGTATCATTTCCATCGAGAGTCACAGATTGCCTTTTTCTAATATTGCTTAATGGAGTATTTCTCACCCAAAGATTTCTGTAAGATGTACAGTCTGTAAAACGCTATGACAAAGCTGAAGTGACCGGGTTGACACGGTAGCAAAGTGGCCTCCCGTGACACCAACCTCCCATTCGAATTGGTACCTCAGCAAAATTACAGATCAGTGTCCACAGTGACCCTTCCATCCAAGAAGCTTAGATGCCCTTGCTTCCCCTGTTGATACAGAGAATAAAGCCATCATCCTGACTTTCTTCTGAACTATCACACAGTGCTTAGTCCTATACCTTATAGACACCAAGTGCTGAATGAGTTTTTATTAACTCTGTTGAGTAGGAAGACCAATTATCTTGAATATCCTGTTTCCTAAAGTGTTTTTAAAATGTACATTTTCTAATAATAATTAACATGTTAGTTACAATTTTCATTCCTGGTCATTTAAACAGTTTCACCATTTGTACATTTTGGTTATAAGTTTAAAAGTAATACTGTTCTACTTCATTTATTTAAAAAAGTATAATTCAGACTTCATGATAATTATATACTGGATTTGTCCAAAATTGTAATAATTAGTAAAGTGTATTAAAATATACTAAAATAACTGAAAATACTATAGAGTGGTTATTATACGAAGCCCTGCAATGCCCTTAAAAGGGACAAATTATTATTTTGAAGTAGATGAGTAAACGTTAGGTGCTCCTTACTTGAGAGGCAGCTGAGATAAATATTAAAAATTAGAAACTTTACCTGAAGCTCCTGAGTTGTCTAAATTGGTCTGCAAATGTTCTGAAATACTCACTTCCGATCCAACCAGAATCCCCACGAAACCAGCCCAGATAATGTGAGTTGGTTCTTCTTAGCCTGACACCAAAGAATAAAACTAAATGGCATGCTAGGAAAAAGGGCAGGAGGAAGGTCCTAATAATACGATAAGGATACTGAACTTGACCATTTTAAATGTGGTTATTTTCACCAACAGCCTTGTACATCTTTGGTTATTATCAAGCAACATGGAACTAAGACCATTCCCTACACTAAGTTTTATGTGAACCCGTTAAAGGGATACACTGAGCACTAATAATCAAACCCAGATTTCACTAGGCAACTCCACTACTTTGATTATTGTGTTGCTTCCTGTATGTCTAAGGGCAAGATTTGTTTTTCAACTTTAAATTTTTTAGGTTTAATTCCCACTACTCCTTGTGTTATGAATTTGCCTGAAGTCCCAATTTACATCCCGCTTCCTTCCTGAAATCTTGAGTGACTATCTTCTTGGTATGCTTACATGATCTCTTCTGGTTTAAATGCCAGGAGGGTCTTTGATGTTCGCCCACTATAACGTCCTCATTTACAGTAAGAACAACAAGGTCACAATGGTGACTTGCCCAGGGTTTCACAACAAGAAACAAACAGGGCCCAAACCAGACTTACGGTCCCAGATTCCAGGCAATTTACCATCAAAACCACAACACTGCCTCTTAATTCTCTTCTCTAATGTTTTATCAACAGTTTCATGACTATGCATTTTATTTCTCCTCAAAAATTTTAATCTCTTCGAGAGCAAGGACCACAGCCTCAATGTAACAAAGCCTTGAGCTTGTGATCTTAATAAATATCTCAATTTAAATTAAATCAGAAAAATACTTTTTAACCTGTGCATGTCTACATTCACAGCAGCGTTATTTACAGCAGCCAAGGGCTGGAAACAGCCTAAGTGTCCATCAGTAAATGAGTGGATCAAAAAACTATGGTACATTTACACAATATATACTACACAGCAGAAAGAAAGAAGGAGCTCCTACCCTTGGTGACA
This sequence comes from Sturnira hondurensis, assembly GCF_014824575.4. Taxonomy (NCBI): domain Eukaryota; kingdom Metazoa; phylum Chordata; class Mammalia; order Chiroptera; family Phyllostomidae; genus Sturnira; species Sturnira hondurensis. Next base: position 6,743,201 of record NW_028077105.1, read on the forward strand.
GCATAGATGAGACTGGAGACTATTATACCAAGTGAAATAAGCCAGGCAATGAAAGACAAATCCATATGATTGCACATATAACATAACAGGAACTTAATGAACAAAACAAATGAGCAAAATAGAACCAAAGGCATGGAAACATGGGACGGACCGACAGAGGCTTGAAGGGAGAAGGGATTAAGGGAGTAAGACAGTGGTATATGCTAGCAGTGACTATTAAGCAAACTGAAAGCCAAGAAAGAATAGAGAACACAACACACTATTTTGCATAGTGTTAAATTTAAATTTGCGAATTTCCTTGCTTTTTTGACTAAAGCGAAGGGGAGGAGTGTGACATCATCTTTAAAACATAATTGGAGTCCTTATTTAAAAAAAAAACAGAACACACAAACTATTTTCATTATAGAATATTCATGTCTCCCATAAAAGCATTCTTGGTATAAAGAACCCTCACCGTGTAGAGTTCAGAGAACTTCATTATGGTTTTTGATATATGTTACAGCATGGATGAACCTTAAAGACGTTATGTTAATTAAAATAAACCAGACACAAAAGGGCAATTATAGTGCAATTTCATTTATATGAGGTACCTAGAATAGTGAAATACATAGATACAGGAAGTAAAAGAGTAGTTACCAGGGTCTAGGGGGACGACGGAACGGGGCGTTGTTGTTCAACGGGTACAGAACTTATGGCATGTTTCAAAAGTTCTCGAGATGAACAGTGATGACGGTTGCACAATAATGGGAATGTATATAATGCTATCGAGCTATACACGTAAAATGATAAAAACTGTAACTTTTTTAAACAGCTAAGCTTTGTAAATACTGATGTATTGATTTTTAGAGAGGGGAAGGGAGGGAGAAAGGGAGAGAAACATCAATGTGTGGTTGTCTCTCCCTTGCCTCCTACTGGGGGCCTGGTCCACAACCCAGGCCTGTGGCCTGATCAGGAATTGAACCGGCGATCCTTTGATTTGCAGGCTTGGCACTCAGCCTGCTGAGCCACACCAGCCAGGGCAAATTTTTTAAATACATATATTTCGACACAATAAAAAATTAAATGATCACACATGCGATGATGAAAATCAAGTGCGTAAAGCATGTATTCAATACTTCAGCAATTTGGAAGCAACCTTTCTGTTTCACTCCATTGTTTATCATCATGTAGACACAGCCTCTGAGGGTATGTTACTGAGGATCGTAACAGGCTCCCTAGCAGGTTTTTGTAAGGGCTTTTCCACAATGAATTACTTTAATTGTGAAGATGCTATACAAACATTTTATTTTTAATGAATGATTACATGGCTTCCTCAGATGTTAAAACCTACTTTACAGAACAGAAGTTGGACCTCAGGAACTTGTTGCTCAAGTCTTTTCCTACATTTGGCAGTCCTTACCACCTTTGGACCATCAGATTTTACTGTAATCTTCCATAATCCATTTTCAGTCATACATTTTTATCTGGAGTTCTTCCTTGTGGGATGAAATACCAGCAAAACTATGGATTCAGAAGTATACTCAACATTAAATACTGTGTTTTTTTCTACATGTAAAAACACTGGCCTCACAACAGATTTTACCTTAGCAATTAGGGAGATATTTTCTAATCAAAGAGTCTCTCAAATGGGATAAAGGGTTGTAGGGTTCAATTTTCCTGGAAACTAAAGAAATTGCTCAATTTTTATAAGAATTCCCAAAACAATTTTGCTAATTAATATACACTAACCCTTTTTAATTATGAAAGTATCTACCGACATCTACTTAAAATAATGGTAGTAAATGCTATTTTAGTTCTAATTGTTGTTATTAACAAATTCACAATGGATACAAGTCTCTTTTTAAAATATAATAACAATAATAATAATTAGAATGGTGATGGAACAGTCTCTTCACTTTTACAGAATACTGTAATTGGAAAAGCACCCAAGACCTTATCAATATACAATTATGCCTCCCCTTTAGGGTCTAAATTAATTTAAAAAATGTAAAACAGAGATGAGGTGAATAAATTTTTGTTATGACCTTTATGGTTTACACTGGTCTAAGCAAATAAAAAATAACAACAGCAGCAATAACAATAATGAACTTTAAATGGGACTGAGGAAATACACAGTTAAATATGTAAACATCCTCTCACACACATGCACACACACAGTGTCTTAGACACTGCAATAGTTTCTACAACTCTATTAGAATACTCTATTTTAGGAGCAAAGTATAACTGAAGCACCTTTCTGGGTGGGGTTGAGGACATAATTAAAAACTTAGTCTTCACTAAGTGACAGTTTCACCTACTGGTTGGTACATATCCTTTCTAGCCAGGTTAAATTTAATTCTTGTCTCTTCTATTTGCTATCAGTGTGACCTCGGAAAAGTTCATCTTCTGTGCCACAGTTTGTATAATGTGTGAAAGATGGTTCCTACCTAATACATTTATTAAAGAGAAATGATTTACTTAATACATGTTAAGCATTTAGAACTGTATCTGGCACATGGTGAGCAAGCACCACATAGTTTATAATTATCATTATCATCATCATTATTATTATTATTATTATTTTACACAGGCTGCAATGTCTACACATCCTTATGTACTAGAATCTGTACTCAAGTTGGAGGATCCCTGTAAATTCCTTTGATGAAACATTTTAAGAATATGTTCAATTTGTATTGAGTAGAATGATATTGTTCTCTTTATGCATAGCTAATAGCAAGAAAGCTTGATTTTAAAAGCTAGGGTTTTAATTTGATACATCTTTGGGGGCCAATGCATGAAACTAACTTTCAGATCATATGTAGTATTTCCCTCTGAAAATGATAAGAAAGAAACAACTAACTCTCTGTTCAGGGTGACTTAAATATTCACCTGCTCAAAGGCAGGCAATGAGACCAGTGAATCTCCTGAGGCTCCTTGCAGCCCTCGCATTCCTTTTCTACACAGGTGTCACTGATCAGGCTCCCAAGAGGCATGGGTCCCTGTTTGAGGACTCATGCAGGCTTTACTTCCGTTTGCCTTTCCTCTAGCTAACATGAGTTTTCAGGAAATGGATAGCATTTCAATGTTGGAAATAACCGATGGTTTCCAGGGCTTCTTCAGGTTAATACAGGCTGGCCATGTTGGCCCTCGGCCTCCTTGTAGCTGGATAACACAGTGCACAGGAGACCACTATGTGATGTTACCTGATGTACAGCAAGGAGTTCCTGATACAACAGTAGATTCTATGAGTGATAATGCGCTCCTCTCCCAGACTGTTGGTACAAAAGGGAGGAGTCTGCATTAACGCTATTCAAATTGCTTAACAAAAAGGGGGCAGTTTCCTTGCCCTGTGATGAGTGGGTCCCTGTCCAGGCTGCACTGACCTCTCCATTGACCCTCTACTATGTCACAACAGGGAATGTCAGAGAGCCAGTCTACTCACTTGTGTCCTCCTCTGTTAAATACCCAGGATGCTGTTTGGCTTGATAGTAAACCAAAGGGGAAGCACTCGAACAAGTAGTTCTTCCAACCCAGGCCAGCTCTTTGTTAGTCTGGCCTAGTTCACTCACATTTGGTGCAAAGAGTGGGCTTTGGGTGACCCCACTCCAACCATATACATTTATGACAGTCTGTTTCGGTTTAGAAAGTAACATATATTTCAGTCCCTGACTTCCGTTTCATGCCATTTCAGTAATATCTGAACAATATTAATAAGATGATGGCTAGCAAAAGCAAGCTATCACACTTCTGTGATCCGGGCTCCTGTGGTGATGTTTAGGAAGACTTCTTCTTCTCCAGTAACACCAAAATTAAGAAAATGCAAACTCAGTTATCAGAAACCATTCTCCTCTTTTATTTATTTCGAAGTATTTTTATTGATCATGCTATTACAGTTTTCCCGATTTTCCCTCTTTGTCCCCCCTCCACCCTGCCCCCCCACTCTTCCCACATTCTCCCCCCCCTTTAGTTCATGTCCATGGGTTGTACATATAAGTTCTTTGAGTCCTGTTTCCTATACCATTTTTATCTCTCCCCATCTATTTTAGGTCTACTAATTATGCTTCCTCTATTCNCCTGTGGTGATGTTTAGGAAGACTTCTTCTTCTCCAGTAACACCAAAATTAAGAAAATGCAAACTCAGTTATCAGAAACCATTCTCCTCTTTTATTTATTTCAAAGTATTTTTATTGATCATGCTATTACAGTTTTCCTGATTTTCCCTCTTTGTCCCCCCTCCACCCTGCCCCCCACTCTTCCCACATTCTCCCTCCCCTTTAGTTCATGTCCATGGGTTGTACATATAAGTTCTTTGAGTCCTGTTTCCTATACCATTTTTATCTCTCCCCATCTATTTTAGGTCTACTAATTATGCTTCCTCTATTCTCCTCTTTTAATTTGAGAACCTTTCTAATTCTAAAACTGTTTTTCCTATCCAGCCTCCCAACCCCTCAACCCCTAATAAGCAATAACAATGTACCAAATTCTACAAAGGACATAATATCCAACTATGACCTACCAGGGTCACAATCTATGCTCCAACTGGCTGCAAGAGCTAGAAGCTGTGACCTGAGATTTTTCTGTACTCGGGGGTGATCTAATGAAAAAACCCTTCCCATCAAGATTGTTAGTCTGGGCCAGTAATACCTCCTTCAGAATACGTGTTCAGGTGACATTTGACCATTCCGGTGATAGTACTAAGGGAATGCAGTAGAAAAAAACATCAATCCTAAAAATGCCACAAATTCCAAGAGAATCAGAGTGCCTGCCTATTCACCACCCCCACCATTACCACCTGCGACAGCCCAGAGCCCGTTCTTGGTCATGCCTTAGACCATTAGTCTCCCGTGTCCCAGAAACTAACCTACGAAAGGGGCATCACACTCACAATACGCAGGGAAGAGCTGCATTACATCTCTATTGAGACCCAAGTGGAAAATTCTGAATCCCCCTCATCTGTTTCTCCCTTTCTAAATTGCCAGAACAATAGCAAGCCGTGCTTTTCTTGGTGTTAGTTCATGTTGTCTCTCGTTCTTCTCCCTCCTCCCCCTTCCCACCATGCCTACACCACCAGGGATCTCTGGTCTGAGGGTGCTGGTCTGTTTCCTTAGAGACTGTTACTTTACAAGGCAGTGGAGTGGCAGAGGGCATGCCTTGGCTGCTTACCTTGGCAACCATGAACTGCGAATGCTGTTCTCATGAATGCAAGTCATTCACTACCATCTGGACATGCCCACAGGTATAAACATCTTTTTCATGAAAGAACCAGGGAACACACATCGCATCAATAAATCTCTTGAATGACAAGCAAAGCCTACTCACATGTTAGAACAGCGATAGCACATTAAAATGGCAAAAGTCTCTAATGGCATTGTTTCTAATTGCTTCTAGACAAGGTCAAATTAAATATTCATGCTATACGTCCTTCAGCCTTATCAGGCAAACAATACGAGTCAGGATAGAGGATGAAGCATGAAGAAGGAGGTCGAAAGAGACTGTCACTGTGAAAGTGGACAATCACTAAGTCTGACCCAAGAATAAACACACAAACTTAAAGAGTGTGGAGAGGCTACTCATTTCTTACCAGCATTTCTGTAGATGGAAACCCGAGAGCAGGGAGTTTTTTCCTTGGCTTGATGAAATAAGACTGGCACTTACCCCATTCAGAAGCATTTTATATCCCTCATAAACAAACATTACAGATGAAATTCTTAACATATTTATAAGAGCATAGACTGTACTTGATTGGGGGTGAAGAGGGAGGAGGTAAAAGGACTCTGTTCATGTTTTCCTGTAAACAAAGTCGCTCTGAAACTTGGATTTTAGTCCTATCCAGCTTTAATTCTTCTACGTGTCTACTTTTTCACTGAAACATTGTTGTACTTGGTGTGAAATGGTTAAATAATTTACAAGTTTCTTAGATATGATGTCTTTCATATAGTTCTGTCATGCTCATTCACATCATACACCAAAAGTAAAATATATATATATAATTCAAGCCACATTCAAGTTTACATTAACAATGTACAAAGACTTCCCATAGAAACAGATGAAGGGATAAAAATCTTAGGCAAAACCCAGTTGGCAATATTTCTAATATGACAAAAATAGGGCAACAGGAAGAAAGAGCAAAAAACTATGGGTAAGGCACAAGCAGATGTCGGGGTTTTCCCAATCTGGCCACTTGTGAAAAAGCAAAGTCTTCTAAAAATCTTTACAAACTGATTAAAGGACCAAGGAGTTGGCCAGGTAAGTTCCTACAAAAATTATATCACTCTTAATACCCCTACCACAGCCACTGATTAAGCTGGTCTGGTCTCAAACGTGACTGGGATGGAACTAGGCCATTTGTAACAATATATCCTCTTGCCATAACAAGAAGTGATATGTTTTCCTGCCTTTGTGATAAAGCGTTCCAGTTCGGTAAGAATCTCTGTTTACCAGACATAGAAATGTTGATTTTCAAGCTGTTAAATTGACCTTGGGCTTTTTTCTCTCTTCCTTCTCTGCCTTTTGCCTTTAAAAGTTCAGGATGTCTTAAACAGTAACTGTTACATTCTGTCTAGCAAGCATGAACTGTGGACAGTGATCTAACCTCTTGGAAAAAAACATGGAGTTCACCCAAAAACTGAGAGAGACATTCTCTCGCCCCAGCCGCCAGCTCATAGGTTTCAAAGCTCTGGGACAGACCTCGTGAACAGCTCAAGGCTCTAGCATGTAAGCTGGCAGCGCCAACTCAAACACAGAGAGCACTTCAGCAGGTACAAACAGCAACCACACACCAGGCCAGGTCCCAGAAGGCAATCACCAAGGGGGTAAAAACCAGGCCGCCGGGCCCTGCCTGCGTCACTCTGCGTCAGGCCTCTCCTGTGTCTGGGACACATGGAGAAAAAGAACCTTCCCAATTGGACTGCAGCTTGAATAAATCAGAAGTCTCATGTTAAGCGAATATACAAAGTTTTCCTCTTGGACAGAGAAAGGTCTTGCTTGCTTACACCCACGTGCGTGCTCACATTCACAAAATCTCTACAGCAGTCACTCACCTATAATCATTTTGATTTGCTTGAAAGAACTAAAACCGGCCTTTGATTAGATATGCAAAAAATAAAGCCATTTCTTTTTCCTGTGGAGATTCTGCTCACTTGCCTTAGAGTATTCTCAGTGTCCACACTTGAAGAGCCCACCACATGCTTTCAGACATGCTTGGCTTTCAATAGAGCATTAACACCTATTGTTGGCTTCAGGCTTTTGACACGGACACAACCCCTAACCCCAGTGATGCCAGATCAGTATGTATGGCTATGCAGAATACCACCACCCCTGAAAGGGAAGGCCATTGAGCTTTTCAGACATAAAAACACTGAACTTCCTTGGGAGTATTCCTTTTGTCCACTGAATTTTTCAAGCTAGACTATGAACCATTATAGGTGTTACTCACTTACACAATTTTCTAACGTAAGATGTGAGAACACTCTATTCCCCTAGGACAGTTTATTAGTTAATCATCTTTTTATATAGTCAGTTGCTTGTTTTTAAGTTCATGTTTTTTAATACTTTTACTCTATTTTGTATTTAACTGTAGTTTATTCAGTAGATTTTATTTTGATCACTGCCAAATTGTTGGTTTTCACACATTCACTCACTCAACTAGCACTTGTAGCTATTACAAATATGATAATTTACACATCCATCATAAAGGAATATAGAATCACTCTGGAAAAACAGACTTCAAAATTATACATTATAGTTTGCCATTCAAAATCCCTAGACCACGCAAATATTCTCATTAGCTGCCATAAATTAGCTGGGGAAGCACATATCTGAATTCTCCAGTGAATATTATGGGGGTACAAGTCACAGAAAACATGGTCTGTGTTGCAGAGGGACTCACAATCTGTCTGGGTAGATTAAGATGTGTTTCACTTGTCTCCTTGCTTTATATTTGGAAACTGAGACATATAAAATGAGCCTCTATCTCTCTAAAAGCCACAGAATTACACTATCATAGAATATTACAGTTCACGACAATAGAGCATGTGTGTGGTATTTGCCAGGCAGGTTAATAGGATGTGGCCTGCTTAAATACGAAAACCTATGTAGGGACATTCAATTCCTTTTGATTATTTGCTCTGTCTGAAGCTAAGCAGAAGAAACAAACCATTGTCCAAGTGGGGACCAGCCTCTGCTTCTAAGTTATGAAAGTCAGAATGTGTGTAAAGTACTTAGTGAAAGGTTCCCTGGAACTCAGCAGTAACTTGACCCGAACATCACTAATAAGCCTTCATAATGAAGTGACCCTTTACATTGGTTTTGAACACTCCTGAATGGCTTCTCAAAGCTGGATGAAGCCACTTGGCCCTTAAAATGAAAGGTTTCGTGTAATTTTTCTATTTATGGACATACAAAGTTAATCAACTTTATGAAACTCGGCAAGAAAGATATTTTTCTTTTGATTTATTTGTAAGTTAAAATGTCAAACTCAATAGGATCACTCATCTTTTGTATTATTAATTTAGTTGCAGTGTGGATCCAACCTTAAAGGTCATATTAAGTGTCAATTAGTGAAATTAAATGTACTAACATGAACTATTGAGGTCTGTCTGAGTCCAGCCATTGTTAATATAACGAAAATGGTGTGTGTGACATCGGTGTAACCTGGTAGCCAAGGAGAGTGGACTGGAAATCAGATGCATGAACAATGACAACTTCACTGTACTAGTCAGTGGGGGCAGTAGATGCCACTGAGTGAGCATGTGTACTGTGTGGTCGTCACATTCAAAACAACTGAGTGAGTAGAACAATGAATGTGCATCAAATTTCACCTTATGCTTGAACATTCCTCCATGAAAACTATTCAGATGATTCAGAAGGCTTTTGGAAATGATGCAGTAAGTACAGCACAAACAAAAGTGTGGCACAGATGCTTCAAAGATGGTCAAGAATCTGTTGAAAGTGATCCACGTTCTGGAAGGCCTGCAAGAAGCAGAACACCTGAGAATGTTGAATGTGTATGAGCTGCAGTCCACAAAGATCAGCAACTGACAGTGTGAGAACCAGAAAGCTGATCTGGGGATTCCAAAAACTACTGTGCCCGAGATTTGGAGTCAGGATCTTGGCACGAAACGTGTTGTGGCAAAATTCATTCTGCACCTTCTGCTACCAGAGCAGAAAGAACTTTGTGCTGCAGTTGCTAATGACGATTCAAACTGCTTCCAACAAATCAGATTTCCTCAAGAAGGTCATAATCAGAGGTGAATGGTGGTCTGTGGCTATGATCCAGAAATGAAGACCCAGTCATCCTAATGGAAGCCACCTGGTTCTCTTTGCCCAAAGAAGGTGCAGCAAGGTTGTAGCAAAATCAAGACCATGTTCACTGTGTTTTCTGATTGGGGAGGTGTTGTCCATCACAAGTACACCACTGCAGGCCAAACAATTGATAAGGAGTACTACCTCAGTGTTCTTCAGTGGTCTAGAGATGTAATACAATGAAAACCACCACAGCTATGAGCAACTAGTGACAGGCAGCTTCATCATGACAATGCACCTGCTCATGCATCACCAACACATCTTGTGCAGAGGTTTTTGGGAAAAGATCAGATCACCCAGGTGACTCTGCCCCACTACAGCCCAGATTTGGCACCCTGTAACTTCTGGCTTTTCCCAAAACTAAAAGCACCTTTGAAAGGGAAGACATTTTAGACTATCAATGAGATTCAGGAAAATACAACAGGATAGCTGTTGGCATTTCCAACAAAGGATTTCACAGAGAGTTGTGAACAGTGGAAGAGATGCTAAGAGAGCCGTGTGAGGTCACGAGGTGCCTGCTTTGAAGAGGACTAAGACATAATTGTACTCTGTACAATGTTTCTTGTGTCTCCTTCAGTAAATGTCTCTATTTTACCTGTTACATGGCTAGATACTTTCTGGACAGGCCTCATACATTGTTACTAGATCATGTGGTCTCACCTAAAAGTGAGAGAATGAGGGAATACAACAGTGTCCTGATATTTTTATTCAGCATTCTCTGTTGTCCAAGTCCTTCACCATCTTCACAGAAGTCTAGATTTGCTGAGTGCAATCAACATCAGGCATTTGTGAATCCGTTGACATATATCCTTTCTTTTATTGCTCACAACAATGCTAACTTTATGTGCAGTGTTATCTTCCTATTTCAGATAAGGAAACAGATTCATGAAGTGTCATTCTCAATGCTGTACTGCTAGTAAGTGATGGAGCTGGGATTCCAACCTGGTTAGGGTAGGATCTGAAGTTTTTTGAATACATTGTGCCAAATTCTTTACTCCAGACCTTGATAGGCTTACATATATCGTGTCTGTGTTACAACATGTAAAACTTATACATGTGTACAGGATAAGAATTATTAGCAACCAACAAAAATCACCACATTAAGGATAACACATAAAAGGCATTTGACAGAAAAAAGATATACTGTCAACATAATTATTTAACATTCTACAGGGGATTCTGGCAAATGAAAAAAGGCAGCAATGAAAGATAAGGCATCTTTGCAGACATTATGATAATACATGAAGAAAATTTATGAAAATCAAATAAAAATGTATTTCAGTAAACTATTCAACAGTTAACAGTTTTCCTTTTATACCAAAAATAACTGGTTGCTGGAATAACTGGAAATTTTCCATTCATACTAGCAAAAATAACTTAAATAATGAAAATAAGTTCAGCATAAATGGGGTAAAGCATTTATTTTAAAATAGAGTTACACTACATTAATGAATTACACAAAAAAGGACCTGAATAAATGAAGATACTATGCTCTTGGATAAAAAGTCTCACTATTATAAAGATGTAAATTATCTCCAGGCCCTGGCTGGTGTGGCTCAGTGGATTGAATGTGTGCCTGCAAACTACATGATCGAGGTTCAATTCCCAGTTAGGGGACATGCTTGGGTTGCAGGCCAGTTCCCAGCAGGGGACACACGAGAAGCAACCATACATTGATACTTCTCTCCCTCTCTCCCTCCCTCCCCCTCTAAAAGATTAATAAATAAAGTCTAAAAAAATTACCTCCAAATTAATCTGTAAATGCAATGCATTCCAAATACAATTGAAAATGACAACCAACAAGTTGATTCTAAACTTCGTGTAAATATAAAATGCACTTAAAAATGAGCATTGCTTTTTAAAATAAAATATTTTTAAAACTGATGGTAAATAAAATAATGGAATGTTAGTATAGAAGCAGTCAAGTAGATCAGAACAAAATACATACAAATAGGGCTATGACTGAAAGATAAATTGTTAGGTAATAAAGAGGATATTTCAGTCCAATGAGAAAAGGATGGAACTATCTACATTGAAAACATGGGATTCAGGGAAAGTGGAGTGTAGCCTTCCTTAGCCCCATGAAAAAAATGATCAGATAATTCACAAACATGGTAATACAAATGGGGAAAAGGAATACAAGTTATATAGTAGCCTCAGTACATGCACAGAAATAAATTTTTGATCCCAAAGAACTTTATGCAAAATATTTTAAAATATGAAATTAATAGAAAATAAATAATGTAAATTGGAACTGCCTTTCTGAGGGATAATTTGATAATAGTTTTAAAATTCAAATGTGCATATCCTTAAACCCAGCAATCTTAAAAAAGTGTGAACAAAAAAAGTATGTTTCAAGAATTTAATGGTAATTTTTTTGTGATATTGAAAAATGGTAACACCCAAAAGGCCCCTAGAGAGGAACATCGCTAGATGAATAAAGTGTGTTTATACAATGGAACCCCCTGTAACAAGTCAAAAGAATAAGGGGACATATCTGCATAGACATAGATCTCAAAATAGAGATATTAAAAAAATACATGACATGTGTCATTCCCGTTTTTTTAAAAAAAGAAATTAAAAATAAGAACAAATTAGATGAATAGTATAAAGAAGGATACACATCTGTGAATAGGAAAAATACATACTGGTCTCTGCCTCTTTGTGCTGACACAAAGCTTCTAAATTCCTAGGAATTTCCTGGGTAATAGGAGTCTCTTTTGTTCTAAAGAGGGACCTCTTGGTGGGCTCCTGGATGGCTTCAGGATATCACCAGCAAGGCCACGCCATGACCTCCACCCTCCCTCCAGAAGGGGACAGTGCCCACATGATGAAGCCTCCATAGAAACCCCAAAAGTACAGGACTGGGACAGCTTCCAGGACAGGGAACACATCCACACAATGGGAGGGTGGCACACCCCACCCCTTGGGGACAGAAAGTCCTAGACTTGGGGGTCTTCTGGACCTCACCCTATATATCTCTTCACCGAGCTGTTCATTTGTATCCTTTACTATCTCCTTTTTAATAAACTATTAACATAAGCAAATGTTCCCCTGAGTTCTGCGAGCCAGTCTAGCAGATCACTGACCCCAAAGAGGGGGTTGTGAGAATCCTAATTCATAGCCGGCCAGTCAGAAGCACTGGTGACAACAACTCGAGACTGGAGTCTGAGGCAGAGAAAGGCAGTTTTGTAAGACCGAGCCCTGAACCTGTGGGATCTGCCCTAAGTCTGGTCAGTGTCAGAATTAAACTGAATTTCAGGGTATCCAAATGGTGTCACAGAATTGCTTTGTGTGGGAATGCCCCCCCCAGCATTAGGTGGTGAATAAGTAGTCTGTGAGTGGAGGAGAACTTAGAGTTTTTTTCTAGACAACATCAAACTGGGAAAAGAAATGGAACATTGGGAAAGGGAAGCCAATATTGCTCTTATTTAGCTTTCACAGAAGGTTGAATGTGAATTCTCCCAAAATTAACTAAAATCGCAGTGCAATTCCAAACAAAATCCCACTTGTTTTTTTTTAAACTTAAGAATTGATCGTCTAAGAAGAAATGCTGAAAATGTAGAAAAATACATTTTTATAAAAGAGTAATGAGAGAACATTGTTTACTAGACCTCCAAATTTAGAAGTTAAAATAATTAAGACAGTGTGGTATCGGTTCAGAAAAAGGCTGGTAGATCAAATGAACAGAATAGAGAGTCTGGAAAAAGATCTATGCATATTAGCTGAGACCTTTTTCTCCTCAAGGAGCACTCAAAGTGTAATTTGCTTAAGCAAAACAAAACACACATGAAGGAACAGAAACTGTAAAAACCAATCTATATGTACATATGGTCGTATCGGCACTATTTACAACAGCCAAAAGGTGGATGCAGTCCAGGTGTTCATCACTGGGTAAATGGTTAAATAAAATGTGATCTATACATAAAATGGAATATTATTCAAGCTTAAAAGGAAGGAAATTCTGACACACGTTATAAAACAGATGAACCCTTACCACATTATGGTAAGTGAAATAAACCAGACAGAGACAGGCAAGTTGTGTGATTCCTCCCATATGAGGTACCTAGAAAGTCCAATTCACGCAGACAGAAAGTGAAATGGTGGCTACTTGGGGCTGGGGGCAGGGGGGAGCAGCAATTATTGTTCAATATGTAGGGAATCTCAGTTTGGGAAGATGAAAAAGTTCTAGAGACAGTAATGATGACTGCACAAGAATGTGAATGTACTTAAAGCTATTAAGCTTAAAATGGTTAAAATAGTAAATTGTATTTATTATTTATTTACTGTTTAGTTACATTTTGAGCCACTACACTTAAAAATGGTGAAAGTAGTAAATTTTATGTTATGTAGATTTTACCATAATAAAAAAATCCACAGGAAAAAATAGAGATGCATTTGGGATTCCTGAATAACCAGAATCAAGAACTCCAACACCATCAGGTCTCTTTCCACGTCTTTTCATTATATTGCTCTGCATACTGGTTTCATTTATCTTTACTACAAAATACATTTCCCGCATGGTGGAAAGCCCAAATGTCAAGCAACCCCTGAGTTTTATAATCAGAGTTTCAAATTCTTTCAGATTCCAACACCGAAAATCCCAGGGAAGAGATTCATTGACAAAATTTAAGCCATACTTAATTGGTACCCATACCTGAACCAATTAAGTATGGCTTTAAGGCTGGAGTCCCAATGAACCCAGACAACGGCTGTACCACATAACTGAGGAAGGCGGCATGCTAATTTTCTTTTGGCCACCAAATAATAAAAAGGTATCTAATTAGACTTCAACAAATGTATAAACAGATCTTCCACTCCTAACTACAGAGAATACTTCGCGTCAGATGAACCCTTGCTCCAAAGCCTGTAGATGAGATTGATAAAATGCATCTGAAGGCGTCACAGAGCAGTCAAATCAGCCAATACTTGGAGCGGGAATTTGAGGCCAGCAGAAAGTTCTGATCTACCTGGAGCAGAGTTTTTCCCACTCTAATGGAAATGATGACACAAAAACTGGAATTCAGAGCTTCTAAGGAAAATAGAATTTGAGTATCCCAGACTCCTGAAAAAAAGAGTAAACCAGAGAAGTCAGAAGGTAGTAAGTGGAATTAAGGTATTTATATTCCCCACAATATGGTAAAATAGTTCTAGTAAGTCATGTATGAATGCTGTCAATTTTAGGGTAACTTAATAAAGAATATAAAAGAAGGCATATATGACAAGCTAAAAAGGTATATATATAATCTAAAAAAGTGATAAAGGAGAAAAAATTAAAACTAATCAATTAAAAGGAAAAATGGCATTCTAGTAGATTTAAACTCAAATGCTAGTAATTTTATTAAATGGAAATAAACTAAATATTATAATTCATGATAAATGCTGTCAAAATTGATTTTAATCTCAAACTATATACTATTTAAAAAAGTATGCCTCAAATAAAAGACACAAAAAGGATGAATAAAAAGACCAAAAAGACATACCATGAAAAAGTTAAACAATGAAAACTAGTATAGCTGTATTGATAATCACCAGGCAAACACAAAAAAAATGTTAAGGGAGGAGGAATTATTTCAAATAGAAACTATAATTTATATTGATTTTCCAGAGCAATATAAAACGATCAAAATGCACCTGGTAACATAGGTTCAAAATATACAAAGCAAAAACTTAATAGAAATAAGCAGAGAAATAGACAAATCCACAATCATATATAGATTGTGACCACAGGATTAGCGATTCGGAACCTAACCAATTGCCTGTACTACTGAGAAAATTAACAAATGGAAAGTTATGCCATGCTTATGGATTACAGGACTCAATCATGTAAAACTATAAATTCTCCCAAAGTTAGGGCATCGCTTCAATGCAATCTCAATCAAAATCCAAGAACTTGTTTTAAATGGCATACGGAAACACAAGCGGCAAGGGCTTTAGAAGAAAAAAGGAGAGCACCCTCACTGTGTTCGCAAGCAGGTGGTCTTGACAAAGGGGTAGATAAAAATCAACTGATCAAGCAGGAGAGGCCAGAAAAGCAGAAGTATAGGGTCATCTGTTCTACCATGCAAACACCACTGTAGCACTTCTCAATAAATCCTGCAGTCAATTTGCCTGCCTATACAGGGGGGATATGAGTGGTGACTGATTTTTTACACCACATAAAATCAACTTACAATAGCTTACCGCTCTCACCAAGAAAGGCAAACAGTGAAGCATCTAGCGAAAACACAGAGAATGCCTTCATGGCCTTGGGGAGGACACGGTTTTGAAATTAAGCTAGACACAAAAGCACTAATTTTGAGGAAAACGTTGAAAAGGTAGACTTCATGAAAATTAAGAACTTGGTTTTTAATGACGTGATTAAGAAAAATCTCTAATTTTATATACTTACACACACACACACACACATATCAAGGGACACATACCTAGGAAAAGATAAACCTCTGACTAAAATAATACAAAAAGGACAAGCCAGTTTTAAAACGGGCATAAGACTTGAAAAGATACATCATAAAAGAAGATAGCCAAAGGACTGAAAATCATATGAAAAGGTACTCACCTTCATTAGTTACCAGAAAAATACAATTAAAGCCATCATGATATACCACTACATACCCATCGGGGTGACCAAAAACTTTGAAATAATGCCAAGAGTTGACGAGTGTCTGCCACTGGTGCTCACTTACATTGCTGTCGTTGTAATAATTTGGCGGCATTTGGAAAATGTTTAAATTACACCTACCCTTAGAACTATCAACTCTATTCTGAGGTAAATGTCTAACAGAAATATGTGCATATATAGTTCATGTGTTTACTTGTCTTATGTGTTTGTTACAAAGAAAGGGACTATGATTACTCTACATGCCTGTTAGTGTATGTGCACAACGTCCATCAACAGTACAATGGAGAATCTACAATATATCTCAGAATGTGATGCCAGACAGAGGAATGAACCACTGACGTCTGCAACAATATGGACAGTCACAACCATCTAAGACCAACATCATGTTGAATGAAAGAAACCAGACATAAAAGAGCACAGAAGTCATCTCTGGTGACAAGGCGGGACACTGCTTAAATGTAGGGTGGGAGAGTAAATGACTGGGTGGGGACTCCAAGAAGGCTTCTAGAATGGAAACACACCGCCTTGATCTGGTTGCACACTTGGGTTCACTTCTGAGTTAGTACTTACAATGTGCATGCACTTTTCTATACGTATGTCATACTTCCATTGAAAAATGTAATTTAAGGAGTGTGAGGAAACAAATGTTCTTTATTCATTGATGAAAGAAGTATAACTTGGTAGAACTTCTTTGGAGGGCAATTGGGTTACATTCACCAACTGGATAATTTCATTCCTAGGAGTCTACCATAAGGACATATTCACTAGTAATAAGGAAATAAAGAGAATAACAAATAATAATGTTTGAAGTACTTATGTGTCATGTACTGTTTCAGACAATTTAAATGTGTTAATGTGCTTATTTGGAATTAATAAATAAATACACTAATTACTAAATAATGATATTACCCCATTGTATAAAGGTGTGAATAGTAGCATTATAATAGTAAATATCAGAAACATAAATAATTACCAGTAATAAAACAGATATTTGTTCACACAATAAAATGAATAATGTAAATATATATGAAAATACATTCATACATAATTTATTAATGAAATAAAAAACAAGTAATTACTTTACATCTCATTTTGTTTTAAAAACTAAAGATAAACACACACATACATAGAAATAAACCAGGAAGGACACGATTTAAACTGTTGTTTGGTTTCTCTGGAAGGGTGGAAGTGTGGGAAGGACTCATACTTTGAAGTTTATACATTTCATTATTTAGGTTTCACAGAATGTTTACTATGAGTATGTGTGTGTTATATTCATAGTTAGGAAAAGCCATTCCCCATCAAAAGTAATAATAATACATCTCAATTTGCCCATTCTTGAGCTCAGTCAAAACTCAAAGCAATATAAAATAAAGTCAGGAAATAGCTTATCTTAAAATAAATCTAATAAGAATTAAATGGAACATATCTCAACTCTCCTGCATCTAACTTCCTTCACATTTTTTCAGTCAAATTTTAAGAGTGATGTTTAAATCCTTTTCCTCTTAACATCAGAAAATTTTTTTAAAATGCATGGTAATAAATATTTTTATATTCTCTTTATGAGAAAACTAGGTCTATATTTCTTACGGCTTTGTTTTTGGTCATACTAAATGGAAACTTTAATTCACAAAGTCTAAAAGTAGACTTTGCAAAACAACGCAAGTGTAAAAACCATTAGTGGCAGCAGCATTTGCTAAATACTGACATCTGACTGTGTGATAGATCAAGTTTAGCAGCTTTGGGATATCTAATTCTAAAAAATGAAGGTATATGGAATAAGAATAAGAAGTTCTTGGCACCGAGGCCAACAGACCTTCTTCTGATAGAACTGTTATTTTTCAGCCTTACCTAAGTAAAAGGAATGTTTTGAAGAGTTGAATTTCAAAATAAATGGGCCAAATCATAGGACATAAACACTGTATTTATACATACACAAAAAAATTAGGGAAATTCATAGCCAGGAGGAATCTATTTTAAGCCAAAATGTTTAAAATCTCTCCTCATGATGGCCTTCTGATTAAACAGTTCATCAAGAAGACAGATTGCAAGCCCTTTAGTATTCGTGCCTAAAAGGTCAGAAAACTTTGGCAAAAAAGAGAAGAAAAGGAGCAAGAAAAAAAGAAAGAAATGAAAACAAACAAGGGACTTGAAGGAACTGTGAGCATTCAAACCCTGGCATTAGATTTGGCAACAGGTGAATTTTCTTTGGAGGGTATTAATTTTGTAAGTCAAAGCTATTAAAATCCAACTTCCCGTTTCAGGTCTGGAAGGCATAAAGCACAGGTCTCTTGCTCCAGCTCTCCCCAGGGGCTGTATTTTATCCAACTAGTCCCACTCCCTTCACTGGCTCATATTGTAAGTGCAAAATCTACTGGCCAAGACCATTCATTTAGTCTTGCCACATACTGTGCGGAAGTCTATGTCAAGGTTAATCAGGCCTTCCGGGATAAATATACATGGCTCTACAAAATGCACAAAGTTATGGTTCCCAAAAATGTCTCCTGACACTTTTAAATCTCAGAGAAATGTACAACACTCTTTTCCCCTCACAACTCAGTTAGAAACAGATGAACTGCCACTCATTTGTAAGATAGTTATGCACCCCCCTTTATTTTAATCTTACTCCTCAAGATGTCTGACTCTAACAATCCTCTGACTACAGCAAAATCAATGTTATGTTTCCTTAAAACACTCGTACTTCTTCCTCTCTCTCTCTCTTAAAGGACTGTTTCTCCTTTTTTTCTTTAACCTCGATTCCTCCTATATTCTCTGCCATCAGTCCCATCACAAGGGATGAGTTCTCTATGACCTGTTTGATGCCGACCCTTCCACTTGTGCCCAGCTCTGAGCCCTTCTTGACCAAGTTCATCTCTGTCTCCGTCACTGCCCATTTTTACCCAGCCTACTCACTATTATTCAAAACAAACATACTAGTATGCAAACATACTAGTCCTCATCTTTCAAAACTCTCTTTTAATACCTCTTACCTCTCCAGCTACTGTCCTATTTCTCTTCTGTCACAAAACTCTTCCGAATGTTTTCTATACTTACTGCCTCCAAATCACCCCTCCTATTCTCTTAATCTTATTTCAAGGAAGTGCCCCTCCCCCACCTCTCCACACGGGCTGCCTGAGTCAAGGAAGAGCAACAAAAATTTCCACACTGTTTAATCTGAGAGTCATTCCTCAACCCTCATTTAATTGGTCAGTTTTCAACATCTGACACAATCAATCACTGCTTCTTCCTGAAAACGCATTTCCCAGACGACATGTAAGACAAGGCTACTCTCCTGATTTTCTTCCTACCTAACTGTCCAGTTCTCAGTCTCCTTTTCTGTCTCCATCACCTTCCCAATTTGCAGTTTCGCAGGCCATGATCCTTTGTTCGCTTCTCTGTGTTTACGCTCTGTCTAGGTAATCTCCTCCAGGCACCTAACTTATCTATGTAAACACCCATCATCTACTTACTGAGCTTTCCCAGATTTGTCCTCCCTGCCCTTGCCCTGAGCCATCCAGCAGGGCTGACACCTCCAGCAGGATATCTAATGGGTACCACACTCGTTGTTGTGGTAAACTGAGCTCCACCCCACCTTTCTGAAACCTCCCCAATGGTTTTTTCCACCTCACTGTGGCAACCCTGTCTTTCCACTGGCTCAGGCCAATAAATCTTGGAGTCTTCCTTGGCTCCTTTCTTTCTTTCACTGCTCCCCAGCCCACAATGTGGAATACACCAGAAATCCCTATTGTCTCCAGCTCCAAAACATGCACAGTAGTGACCAGTATTTACTACCTCTACTGTGATTACCCTGGGCCACAACACTCTCGCTTTCATTTGGCTTTTTACAACAGACACCTGAGTGGTCTTCCTGCTTCCACACTTGTCCCTTCACTAACCCTAATCTCAATACAGATGACAAGTCTGTCACTCCTCTGCTGAAAACTGGCTCCTTATGTCACTCAAAGTGAATGGCACAATCCTTACTGCGATCTCCAAGCACCGCCCTGTCATGTCCTCTTCATTCTCTCTGACCCCTCTTACTTACTACATTACCTGTCCCTGACTCTGCTCTGGTCACAATGACCTCTTTACTGTTTCTAGAATAAGCCAGGCTCACTCTCACCTCAGAGTGTTTGCACTTGTTATTACCTCTTCCAAGAGTATACTTTTTATGTAAGATAAGAACATGGCTAGCCCTGGCTGATGTAGCTCAGTGGATTGAGCGCGGGCCTGCGAACCAGATGATCGCAGTTTGATTCCCAGTCAGGGCACATGCTTGGGTTGCAGGACAGTTCCCGGCAGGGGCCAGTTCCCTGCAGGGGATGCACGAGAAGCAACCATACATTGATGTTTCTTTCCTCTCTCCTTTCCTTCCCCTCTAAAGAGATAAATAAATAAAATATTTAAAAAAAAAAGAACATGGCTCACTACCTCACCTCCTTTAAGTCTTCACTCAGTGAGACTTCCCCTGAATAAAGTGCAGTGCTCCACAGTCTCCTATCTCTCTCCTTCTCATCTGGGCTTGCTAGGCCATGGCCTGTGAAGGAATGCAGGCCTGGGTGTTCTTAAAGACAGAGATGGAGCCCAGGTCCCGATTTCTTACGACTTCCAATGGCACTAGACAGATAGAGGTCATCCCTTTTCTATTACTTATGAGCTAATTCACCTGTCACCTCTTCACTTCTCTGAACCTGCAGTTGTAAAGTGGGAATGATAAAATGAAATATTTCATAGAGCTGTTATAAGAATTAAATGACATGATACATATACAGGGCACAGTAAAGTAATTGGCACGTAGTAAGCACTCCATATATGGTAGCTTTTAAAAATTTATTCCAGTGTCTCATATATATATCTAAGAGTCTAAGAGAAAATTCTGTATTTTTCATCTACCCCTTCAAGCAACCAAAATTTAAAAAAACAAACAAAAAACTCCATTATCTGAATGACCTGGTTATGAACTCATGTAAACAACGTCCTGAAAAATATTTTTGAATACAATGAGGTGCTTTAAAGACTTTTAATAAAAGGCCTTCATTAAGATTTTCCTAGGACTTCTGCCAAGATGGAGGCATAGGTGGAAACACTGTGCCTTCTCCCACAACCAAGTTTGAACACAACAAAGGTTTGGAGAACTAGGACACACCCAAAGACCAGAAAACGGAATTATACGGAAGTCCGACAACTACGAACCGTTCAACAGGGACGGTAAGAGAGGTGGAGCCAGCAGTGGAGCTGGGTCGGGCAGGACAGATCCCCCGACCTAGGCGCACAGGCAGCCCAGAACCAGTCGGGGTGTGGGGCAGACTGACCACGGTCGCACATTTGCGCACAGTGAGACGGACCACACAGGCCCCAGGGGGCGAACCCAGTGGTGGAGGGCTGACGGTGGTGGCACACTCGCGCGCAGTGGAACGAAACGCGTGGGCCTGGTGACGGTAGCGGCTGTGGCGCCGGTGGGGGCCACGGTGGCAGGTGGCAGACGGAAGATGGGAAGCCATTGTCCCTCTTTGACCCTGCCCCCACATACAATGTCACAACCCAGCGACTTAGTTGCCCTGCTCTAGTGAACACTTTAGGGCTCTGATCCTGCTACGGAACAGGCACGAACAGCCCAAAAGATGGTGCAAGAAGAACTCAAAGTCCCAGAGCCAATAACTCTAAGCGACCGAGAAATTGCCAGCCTCTCAGAAGCACAATTCAGGACACTATTTATCAGGATGCTCACAGAACTGGTTGATTATAGTCACAAATTAGAGGAACATAGTCACAAATTAGAGGAACATATGAAGGCTAAACTAATTGAAATGAAGGGAGATGCACAGGAAACCAATAGTGATGGAAAGGAAACTGGGACTCAAATCAATGGAATGGACCAGAAGGAAGAACAAAACATCCCACCAGAAAGGAATGAAGAAATGAGAATTCAAAAAAATGAGGAGAGGCTTAGGAACCTCCAGGACATCTTTAAACGTTCCAACATCCGGATTATAGGGGTACCAGAAGGGGGAAAGAAACAGCCACGAGTGGAAAACGTATTTGAACAAATAATAAAGGAGAACTTCCCCAGTCTGGCAAAGGAAATAGACTTCCAGGAAATCCAGGAAGCTCAGAGAGTCCCAAAGAAGTTGGACCCAAGAAGGAACACACCAAGGCACATCATAATTACATTAGCCAAGACCAAAATGAAGGAGAGAATCCTAGAAGCAGCAAGGGATAAGGGGACAGTCACCTACAAAGGAGTACCCATCAGACTGTCAGCGGATTTCTCAAAAGAGACCTTACAGGCAAGAAGGGGCTGGAAAGAAGTATTCCAAGTCATGAAATCCAAAGACCTACAGCCAAGATTGCTTTATCCAGCAAAACTTTCATTTAGAATGGAAGGACAGATAAAGTGCTTCTCAGATAAGGTCAAGTTTAAGGAGTTCATCATCACCAAGCTCTTATTATATGAAATGCTAAAAGGAGTTATCTAAGAAAAAGAAGATGAAAAATGTTAACAGTGAAAGGACAGCAAACTCACAGTTATTAACAACAACACCTAAAACAAAAGAAAACCAAGAGGACAGCTAGATCAGGAGTGGAACCATAGAAATGAAGAACACATGGAGGGTTAGAAACAGGGGGGTGGGAGGGGGAGAAGGGGGGAGAAGGCACAGAAAATAGCATAGATGGTAGGCAGAAAATAGATAGGGGGAGGGCGAGAATAGTGGGGGAAATATAGAATCTAAAGAACTTGAGACACATGGTTATAAATTAAGGAGGGGAGAATGGTGGGGGAGGGAGTGTGCAGGTGGAGGGGAATGAAGGGGGAGAATAGAACAACTGTAATGGTATAATCAATAAAATATATTTTTTAAAAAAGGAAAAAAAAGATTTTCCTAGATTGTATAGCAGAGGTAAGAAATAATTTTCCCTCTACATTATGGCCGTTACCAAATAACCCAACTTGCTAGAAGAATAAATTCTGGAGATTGCCTTAGGCGGCCTGAAATAAGTTTGCTGGACAAAAGCCACCAGAAGTTGACTCAGTATTCAGTCAACTAAGAGAATACCTGTCAGCTGCCGCAATGTCGGATAAGTATATGTATGTGTGGAGGGGTGGGGCAGCCAGGGCAGTGGTGAAGGTCAAGGCACTCAGAAAGCTTAGATCAATGGTTAACTACCAATCAACATGGGAATACTAAGTACTTTACCAATCTGAATGTCAGTTCTAGTACCTACCGACTGAATATCAGCCCTGCTTGTCTTGCCTTATATCACACAGGGAATGGCTGATCGAGGAAGTGAGTTTAGAACTCTCAGAACTTACCTCCCATTTGCAACCCAACATTGACCTTCCCCTTTGTCCGTACTAGATGATCCTTACACTACAAAGCCTATGAGACTCATTCCCATTGCTACAAAAGTACACGGATTTTGGAAAATAAGTAGAAGCTTAAAATTATTACTCTCAAGTATTCATACACAAAAGACATTCTTTATGGGTCATACCTGTCAGATTATTAACCTGAGATGAAAGACTCGGCATTTAATAGGTGGCAAATTTTCCCTACATTACACAGGTGGACAGTTCACTAAGAATAGTTACATTTTGCTAGGTTCTAAATAAAACCAATAAGGTGACTCCTGCCAAACAAATCCCCTGAAACAGATTAGCTATTTGACCTTGGCTGGAACATTAGCGCTCCCTCAGGCTCAGTTTCTTCCTCTGAAAGGTAAAGGAGCGGGACTAGGCAATTTCTGAAGTTCTCCCAAGAGGGATACGTTTGAGATTCTGTCTTGAAGCCAACACCCCCCATCAGCAGTGAATCACGGGGACTTCCAGTGCTGGAATCCCCAAGGCAACATCTGCTTGACCATCTCTGTTGGCAGGAAACTGACTGCCTCCTTCCAAACTTCCAAGGGTTGTTTTCATCAGAAGGTTCTTCCATCTATTAAATTGAAACCTGTCTCTCTAAGATTTTCACATATAGATCATGAAAATTGAATATTCTATGTAACTACCCCTCTTTGTATCAGGGTTATTGTATTGAATTTAATGACTTCCTTGTCAAGCCTTAAAATAAACTGTATATAAGTAATATACCATAGGTATATTGCTGTGGCTGAAGAAGAGGAACATTGTGTCTTGAGTCAGGCAGTATCGAATCGTACAGCCCATATATTATGTTTTACTTTCTACCTTGGTTTTCAATTCAACAAGAATACTAACAATAACCTAGATGTCCTGAAGCATACTTATGTTTGTCACAATACAGATTCAATACTCATGTGAATATCTGCATTGTCAGGTGGCTTTTGTATAGATACGCTTTAAAAATAGGCAAGTAAAATGTATGTGGCAAATAAGTATATCATGAAGGGTGATATTCAAATATTTAGAAAGCAACGTAAGATCAATTAAAACATAGGATTAGCACAAGGACTTAGTAATAATATATTTGAAACTTTATCACATTCAAAATGCATGAGAGATCTTACAAACCAGGATTTGAGCTAATAACTTCTATTCAGTTAAACTCTGTGAATAATAATATATTCACTTGTTTACTTTTATTTATCAGTTATAAGCACCAACAACATTCTTATAAATGTTGAGACCCAAATTCTTTGTTATTTTAATTATAAGTGAATCATTTTGAGGAGTTTGGATTTGACTGATTCCTCTATACTTTCAAATCAACATTAGATTATAATTTCTTATAAAGTCAGAAACAGCAGAACAATGTATTGAATATTTTGATTTCAGGAAAATACCAACTGAGCACAGCAATTTGCCTATTGAAGCATTTAATCATCATTTAAAAAATTATTCATAAACGAAGAGTTGTATTTGTACTTACAAAGGGACTAGGCACAGACCTCAGCACTTCTGTGTTTCAAAGTAACCTTGACCTACAACTAGATGAGGAAGTTCGAAAGTCTTCATGAGCGCCTACCAGGCAAAACGTATTACCCTAGGCAAAGCAGAGAAATGAACTACTTTGAACACTGTGTTTCAGTTTCCTTCCTTGTAAAACCCAAGCAAAACCACCAAACTCTACTGCCCGGTAAGGTGTTTGTGGCCACCAAAGCAGAAACAGCATGTGGAAGAATCTCAAAAACCCTAGAAAGTACCATATGGGCAGTAAGACGTCAGAACAGTTGCAGTTACTGTTGTTATCCATTTAAGTACAATTCTTATTAGTATACTAACCTAAATGTCTGAATCCCGTATTTTAAAAAAATTCAAGCTAGAATTTTCTTGAGGACAAAGTTTCTCAAGACATTTTAGAACTTCCTGCTTATTTTACGTCTAGCCAAAAATACTGCAAAACAGCCGCTCTCGTCATCCTTTCACACCTTTGTTTCCAATCTTGGCCAGACTCTCAAATACAGAAAAGATGTGCAAAGATAGTCAGGGGAAAAGTTCAGTGGGTGCTACTGAACCTCTAAAACAAACTTTGGAACAAAAGTGAGGCTAGTTATTTTCTGGAAGTGAGTTTGTAGTTCTTCCATCTACTGAAATGGTCAACCTGCTCTAATTTTTACAGTTTTAATGATTAAACATTTTAATTGCCTTTCGTGTGTTCTTTATATCTGTACTCCTAATCCCCAGAACTGCAATCCTATAGCTGCCTAAAGTAATAGAATGTATAAGATCATTCAAACCCTGCCAGACTTGAAAACAAGTTCAAAACTATAGTATTCAGTAACTGTATTCAGCACCTAATATTCAGTAACTTTAGTAACAGAAGCACTTGATAATAGTTTTTGTTATTTCCTCTAATACCTACTCTAAGAAGAACTCAGAAGAGACTCAGGAGAGTGTCAAAAGGGAATAAGGGCTGTCCTGCCCAGATGGAATAACCTTAGTGTTCAGTGATTCTCTCTAGTTTGCACTAAGATCCAGGGAGGGGTGGAGGAGTTTGTGTCAATCTTCTGCAGCTAAAGAGAGACAACTTTTAAAGACAGGTGAGGGGTAAGATGGGACCTAACACTGGGGAAAAATAGAATTCTTGATGGTGAAAAATCCCCACGGACAAAATGGAAACTAATATTCAGGTGGGTTAATTTTAGATGTTTTGATGATGTCATTCTTTTAAGGGCCATTAGAAATCAGTGAGTTATTTAAAGGAAAAGGTGAGAAGGGTTTAGGGGGACTAAATCCCCACAGTTTTCAGGAAATATAAAGCCTGATCTACCCTAGCAGGCCTTTAAGTGTATAATTAAAAGAAGAAAGCTTTAATGCTTTGCTAGTCATGGCAGCCAGAACTCCTGTCTGCTTTATTTTTTTACCTAAAAGAGGAAAAACAACAACAGTGAAACTAAAACCACCAAGTTCAATTTCATGGGCCAAATCCTAAAAATAGGTCAGACTCAGCCTTCTTACGGAAAGAAATACAAAGTAAGAAAGAAAAGAAAAAAATAGAAGATCTGAACTGCTTTTCAAAGTTGTCTCAATTCACTGCCAAGTGCCCCAGGCGACTTGGTCGTTAGGCCCCTCTTGTGAACACTTTTGAGCTTTATGAAATCACCAGGGATGAAGTTCTTGATGCTGGGATGTGATTTAAAGACAGAAGTTATTCAAAAGCATATATGCTTCATTCTTTACCGTATTGTTTAAACACACAAGTTCAATTATTACAGAGGTTTATGTTGGGGTAGTTTCCATAATGGATCAGCTGAGACATAATTTTCTTAAAGATGGTACATCTGTTGCAATCAAGAAAGAAGGATCAAAAGTTTCATGTTCTTCATGCACTTGCCTTCTAGATTAACCTTTCGCAAATATTTATTATCTACAATCATGCCATGCGCTATACTGAATATAAAAATAAATAAGGAAATCTGCATGCACTGGTAGAAAGAGCTTATGATCATTTATGTAGTGTGCCTGTCACAGAGTAGGCCCTTAGTACATGTCAGCTACCGCAGTTATGCCAGCAGCCAGGAAGACTCTTCTTCAGAGAAAACATCCCAAATGTTATGCTTTCATTTTTCACAAATACATCACGCTATTCATCTCATTTGTAATGACAAGCTTTCACCTGCAAGGGAAAAGCAGTCAAACAAATGTATAAAAATACAATACAATGTGTAATGTGACTGGGGAGGTAAAAACAAAGTTTTATAGTTGCTCAAAATAAGGTGTGGAAATCAGGGAAGACTGCCTTCTTGTGGGTTTTGAAAGTGAGAAACACTTTCAATACGGTCAGCTAGATTAGCAACTACGTAAAGGGAACCATCACGCAATGTAGTGGCTAGTCTTGAAGGCTAGCCTAAGAGCTTATATTTTAGATTTTATTCACCAAAGAAAGTATTTGAAGAGGGAAGTCAAATATACATATACACGATTACATGCCTGCATGCATATACAGGGCCCGGCAGAAGTAAGGCCTGCTTGAGTGTGGTTGGTAGGGCACATGAATGTCTTGCATGAGATGGACAGTAATTTGAACATTTCCCCTAAAATGCCATGCGGTATAATTGAGTGTGATATTGTTGTTACAGAATTACATGCTTCTGATTTTGTAATAAAATATTTTGTAATAAAAAGGGGCATTATCAGTGCCAGACTCCATATATTGCGTGTCCATCCATCCATCCATCCATCCATCTCAAAATATAACACCACACTACTCCAAAATACTTTCTTCCTTCCTGGCCAACAATTTAGTTTAACACTCTAGGGAGATGGTGGTCTGGCTGCACAGAGCAGACTGGAGGAGCCGGGGATGCACACGAGGCTCTCTGAGACCGAGCACCATGGTAGGCTGGAGCACAGGCTTCAAGTGGGGAGGCTAGGGGACGACCCAGACCCTGCAGCATCGGAAGGGAACTTCATCTCACGACACCTGTACATACCATCAGAACAGGCTGGAAGCTGCCTGCCTTGTCCCATGAAAGATGCCCAGTTTGTTCTGGAGGACTTCCACAGAAAGGATTTCACTAGGAGACTAAAATGCTACCCATCCTAGAGGTTGAGAGAGAGAGCTCCTGCTTACATCTGGAGAAATATGGGAACGGGAGCAAAAAACGCTCCTGTCTGCATCTTAAGAGTTGGATGACTCTCTTTCTAATCCTTGCTGTATTAGTTTCCTAGGACTATAGTAACAAACCAGTTACTATAGTAACAAATCAGTTACTACCAGTTCTATTAAAACAACAGAAAGTTATTCTCTTAAATACTGGAGGCTAGAAATAATGAAACCAGTGTTGGGAGAGAGTCCTTCCTCGCCTTTTCTAGATTGTGGTGGTGACTAGCAATCTTTGGGGCTCCTCGGCTCACGGATGCATCGCTCTAATCTCTGCTCCTCCCTTCGCATGGCCTCCTCTCTCTCCTATGTGTGTCTGTGTCCAAGTCTCCCTCTTCTTGTAAGGATGCCAGTCATTAAATTAGGGCCCAGACTTACCCAGTATAATCTCACTTTAACTTGATTACATCTGCAAAGACCTGAATTCCATAGAAGATCATTTTCATGGGTTTCAGCGTTTGGGACTTCAACATATCTTGGGGAGAACACAGCCTTTCCCACCACAGTCGGGTTGTTAATCAGCGAGGAGAAAATGCTGTGTCTCTTACCATTTGCTGGCTCTCTCTTATCCAGTGACCTAATGTCTTAACTAAGGACTTACAAAGTCACTAGTACCCAGAATTCCAGGAGATGGAGACAGAAAGATCTACAAGTGCCTAAACATGAACCTCCAACCTCCCAATACCACAAACTGACCTCCCCACTACAAACTGCCTATGGCACCAGTCTCAAGAATGAAGGAAGCCACCATTTCAAGTGATTACCAACCAGCAGTGGAAAAAAAAAAAAAAAACCTATAGGACAACCCCACCCTGATTCTGGATATGTAACTCCAGCGACAATATGGAGGATACACTAAAACTAGGTGACAGGTCTCCAGTGACAAAGCAGGAGGCTGTTTCAATAGTCCAAATGAAGGGCAACAGGAGATGGAAAGACAGGCTGGATCCAGAAGGATTTCTGGCAATAGAACTAACAGGACTTAGTAATATTACCAAATATATCTTTCATTACATTTGAGAACTTTTAGGTCATTATTTCCTCAAATCATTTTTCTGTATTGTTTTCTATCTTCAGATTCTACTTAATATTCAAGTTAGACCTTCTGATATTATCCTTCAAATGACAAAGTCTCTGTTCATTTTTTAATTTTTCTTTGTTATTAACTACCTGCTGTTATCTATCTTAAAATTTATTGCCTCTTTCTCTGCCATCTTTAAGCAGTTTTAAACCTGCCCGGTTATCTGTTTCATTTCAGATATTGTATTTTCAGTTCTAAACTTTCTATTTGACTCTTTTCTAGAGCTTCTGTCTTTCAGTTGAAATTCTCTTCTGACTTATTTTGATCATATTTTTCTCTACATTTTTATATAGTTATAATAGCTGCTTTGTAATCTTGTCTGATAATTCCAATTTCCTAGAGTAAGTCTCCATTAATTACTTTTTCTCTTGAGTACGGCTATCATTTTCCTGTTTTCTTCTGGAAATTTTGTCTTCATCCTAAATCTTGTAGTAAATATACATACTTCTGTGAAGAATATTGAGGTTTAATTTATTTGTTTATTTTAGCATAAAGGCACCTTGGCAAACTCAAACGCCAAACTGCTTGCCCAATGGTAGGGTCAGCAGCTGAAATCTCTGTTCAACAATTTCAACTATAGGTGCCTCTCAGAGGTCAACAAGATACTTGGACAAAGTAAACATGAAAAACAGTGGGCTCTCCCTCCTTTCTAGAATTTTCACCCCCCACTATCCAGTCACTACACCCTGACTACAGTGCTGACTGGAGCTGCCCTTAGGTAAAAAGCATTAACTATGGGAAACTCACCTAACGCTACTCCTGCTTCCAAGTACCAGGGCTTCTCCAGCTTCTGCCCACCTTTTTTGTACTCCAGTAGCTTCAATAGTTGTGTGATATTGATATATATACACATGCACACAAAAAACACATAAAAATAACACATGTGTACCTATATATAATTTTTAACACAAAAAAATGTGAATATACCTCTCTGTGTATATAAAATTATGTGTATACTGTCCTCTGGGTTTATGTACACCTGTTATCATTGGGATGGTAGACTGGAGCTGCACTAGTCTGTGAGAAGAACCCAAATCTAATATAAAATTAGATGTATTCCCTGTTTAGAAAGTAATTAGGAAAAAATTGGTATATTTTGTAATTGGTATAAAAATTGGTATTGGTATATTGGTATATTGGTAAATTTTCCTTAAGTGAAAAATGAAACATATTAACAAAGACAAATACCCAATAGAAAAGGCGAGCAAAAGCATGAACAGATACAAATGGTCGATAAACATAAAAATCAACTCAAACAATAGTTTAGTAACTTCAAATTAAGATAATTTTATACTGGTTTTAATAAAAATTAAGACACATAACAAGAGAAGATATGGACCAATGAGAATTCATACACATTGTTTGCGGGACTATACAACTGTGCAGTGGAAAATAACTTGGTATTATTTTGAAAAGATGATCATTTGCTATGACCCAGCAATTCAACTCCAAAATATCTACAACCTAAAAAAAAATCTCTTTATTTGTGCATCAGGAGAAATTCACTAGAATATTGAGAGAAGCATATTTCATAACAACGATAAAAATCTAGGAAATCAAAGGTCCACTTACAAAAGAATAGACAAATTTATATATATTCTCAAAGTCAATATTATATAACAATAAAAAGGAATAACCTACTGACATTAATATGTATTATCTCAGCAACAATATCAAGTAGAAAATACTAGACATATACATTATGAAACAATTTTAACAAAACTCAAAAAACAAGTAACTAGCCCTGGCTGGTGTAGCTCAGTGGATTGAGTGCGGGCCTGCGAACCAGAGGATCGCGGTTCGATTCCCAGTCAGGGCACATGCCTGGGTTGCAGGCTGGTTCCCTGCAGGCCAGCTCCCAGCAGGGAATGCACGAAAGGCAACCATACATTGATGTTTCTCTCCTTCCCCTCTAAAGATAAATAAATAAATAAAATCTTTTAAAAAAAAACAAGTAACTAATATATTAGTTCAATTCATATGGCTATGTGTTAAAAACTACTTTTTAAGAGAATCATTAATTTCAAAATTCTGCATAGAGGTTACCTCTGGGGAGGAGATGGATAAGTAAAGAATACAAAAGTATGGTATTTTTCTAACTCTTCTGGAGTTCACTAATTCATAGGTATTAGAAATGTTTCATACATTATTCATATTACACATAATTTTGTACATATAAAATAATATTATTTTTCAAGATTTCATTTGTTTATTTTTAGACAGAGGGGAAGGGAGGAAGAAAAAGAGAGAGAGAAACATCACTGTGTGGTTGCCTCTCACATACTCTCTACTGGGGACCCGCCCGCATTCCAGGCATGTGCCCTGTCTGGGAATGGAACCCCTGACCCTTTGGTTCACAAGCCGGCACTCATTCCACTGAACCACACCAGCCAGGGCTATAAAATAACATATTAAAATGTAGAAGGGTCAGAAATTGAAGAGATCTTAGAAAAAGATGCATAATTGCATAATAGCAGGAAGGATGTCTTGCTGCCATATTTTCAGCTAAGTAAATACTTAACTTGATGCAATATATTTTTTGTAAATGCCCAACTAAAATGACATTTCAATAATTAGGTAATAGTACGTCTTTAGAATTACCATACTTTGGGGTGGTAATAAGGTTTTCAAAAGTCATACTTGTGTTAAATGATATTCTGAGTATTCATAAAGTAGTAATTTGTATAAAATACATTTTGATTAAATAATTTTGACTTCAATTTTATGTACAAATATCCTGGCACTTGCAACTTAGTACTTTAGCTTGTTGTTGTCCAACCTTTTGGCATCTCTGGGCCACACTGGAAGAAAAAGAGTTGTCTTGGGCCACACATTAAATACATTGCAACATGTAATCACAAAAACATCTCATGGTATTTAAAGTAAATTTACAATTTTGTGTTGGACCACATTCCTAGCCATTCTGGGCTGCATGCAGCCCACAGGCCATGGGTTGGACATCCAATGGGCCCTCTTTTTTGGTTTATAACTAGTTTGATAGTATACAGTAACTATTATTGAGACAAAAACATATTAAACTGTCATTCTCAGATAAGGTTTCTGAGTTATAGCCTCTCCTTCACCAATATCTTGTCTCAATTGATGTGCGTTTTTTTAATGTGTGTCATTTTGAAAGAAATGCTTTCAGAACAAAACCATGTATGATTAATGCTAACTTGAAAAGATACCCTAAAATTCTGTGGTCTTCTGAACATCACATGTTTTAAAAAACTATTTAGGATCATATTTTAGATTTTTCCAAAAAAGGCCACAGAGAGTCTTTTCTAGTGATGTTATAGAGTTCATCTTGAAAGCAGCTGGAAATATTTAGGGAAATAGTCATAATTTGGAATGTAATTAGAATCTTAGTCATTAGGGTAAAGAACACCCGAAAACAATCAATATGCCAGGCTTTCTCAGACCAAGGATGGAAAGAGAATGATAAATCCAGAAACATTTTTTCCAGAGGAAAAAAATATTCCTCATTTGTTTCTTCTTCTTACCAAGTGTGTTTTAAGTTCTAATAGGTCAGCTGCTCCAATGAGTTTACTAGTTGGGTTTACTGAAACACTAAAAAATAAAAGCCATTAAGAGCAGGGAAAATGCCTGTGCAGAGAGAGGCCAAGACCCTTCCTGTTCTCGTGTGGTCTGTGAGGCAGATGAGAGCTTGGTAGACATGCAGAATCTTGGGCCCACCCAGACTTCCTGAGTCAGAATCTTCATTTCCACAGACCTCCAACTAATTTATGTGCACATTAAGTTGAAGGACACACTGGTGTAGATTAAGTTTATTTTAAGTGAAGTTACATAAAAATCATCTGCTTTTCTTGAGGTCATTAAATTCCACAGAAATGTACATGAGCAATAAGAGAAGCATTGTTCCTATATTCTTTTCCTCACTCTTCTAACTTGAAAAAAATTCTACATGATATCTCTGTTTCTGGACATTTTTCTCTGTGAACTGAAAAAGCCAGAAAAGCAGGAATTTCCCTTAGGAAACATGTAAGGTCTTCAAGAGCCATTATTGGGGTGGGATTATTATTCCGTTAAAAATCCTTTTCTGGTTTTTTTTCATTTTTAAATTTTACAAAAAGATCAAAATAAACCCATCTATCCTAGTAGATACTAACTTTTTAATTTATGAATGTTCAAGTAAGAAGAATTTAAAAGTACCCAGTTAATGTGTTGCCATTAGAATTTATAAGTAATCCATAGAATACTTAAAATATTTATAAACTAACCTTCTTCTAATTTCCATATGGAATTTATCAGCGAGTCCTGTTAGTCCTAGCTCCACTGTATTTCTCTAGCTGTTCTCCCTTTTTTTCTTCAGTAGAAGCAGCAGTAACCTCTTTCTTTCAGTTTACGATGGATCTACTTACTACTAAGAAATGAAAAAAATAAAAGTAAGATGGAACAGAAGTACTTCTATGTAAACATTCAGATATATATGCAATGATATCTCTTACATTATTGTCTATAATAGTCAAAAATTGGAAGTAATCCAAATATTCCTCAACAGAGGATTTGTTAAATAAAATACGGTGATTGCAGACTATGGAATGTTATGCAGCCATGAAAAGAATGAGGACACCTTAAAGATACTGATATAAAAAATTCAGGATATATTACTAGAAAGTAAAGTAAGTTCCAGAATAACATCGATACTATATATTCATTAAAAGATACTGTCTATTTATTATGTATTTATAAAAGTTTTAAAAATAGAACTGCAGAAAGGAAAAATAAGGGCTGAATAGATGGATGGAAAGAAGGAAGGAAAGATGGAAGGGCAGAAGAAAGGAAAGAAGGAGAAAATTGACATAAGAGAAAAAATCTGAATAGTACTATATCTACAAAAGAAATTAAATTGGTAGATTCTCTCCCAAGAAGAAAACTTCATGCCAGGGTTTCATCAGTGATTCCCTGAAACCTTTAAGAAATAACACCAATCTCACACAAAATCTTCAAGAGAAAGGACACAAGGGGACGTCTCCCATCTCATTTTATAACAAGGACAGCAGGTTGATACCAAAATCTGACAAGAATTTTATAGGAAAGAGACACCACAAGAACAAGCCAACTCTCCTATGAACATGGATATACAAAAACCATACACAAATTATAAGCAAATTACTTCCAGAGGTATAAAAAAAGGAAAAACACACTACGGCCAAAATGGGCTTCCCCCAGAAAGGCAGGGGTACTTCAGTGATTAAAACCTATTAATAAAATTCAACAAACTTACAGAAAAGGAAAAGAGAAAACTCACATGGTCAGCTCAAAAGACCCAGGAAAATAAAATTATTTGATAAAACTCAACATTCATTAATGATAGGAAAAAGTTCTTACTCTAGGAATAGAGAGAACTTCCATAATCTGATAAAAGAGAGCTATGAAAATAAAACACAGAAAAGCCCTACAGCAAACATCATAATTTATAGTAAGATAGAAAAAGCCCAACCCACTTCCCATACTGTCTTGAATATAATATACAAAAATATGTGTTGTTAGATTAATAAACCAAATTAGTGAGAGTTGAGGTGTAACAACTGAATTCTTCTAACATAAATGGTTGATGTGCATAGGTTAGTAATGAACTTAATAGGTGTTCCAAAAATGTTTATTGCATTATTTGATTAAAGAGACTCCAGAATTACAATTATTCTCTTCAGAAATCACGGCAGTTCAGTGTACATTCGGCCCAGCAAAATAAATGCAAAATTTAAAGCAGGACAACGGCGACCACATAGATTTACTACTTGCATATTCTATTCTTTCCCTCCTTCTCTCTTTCTACTATTAGAAAATTCTGTATTAATCATTTTGTAGCTGTATTCTTTTGTTTGCTTTCTTTGTAAATTACTTCAAGTCCATGGCAGAATTAACCCCTGAATAAGTAAAAAACAAGTAAGTGCTTAAGATAGGACTCAGTTAAAAAGTTCCTCTACTTAAGGCCTCAATTATTCTTATTATGAGAAAAAAATCTAAATAAACTAAATCCTAAAACACATTGCTCTTTTCCATTAAAAATATTGTTGTTTTTAAAAGAAATTCATTCTTTTATGTCCCTTGCTCTAGGGGACATATCAGTGAAAATGTTGCTTCATTGAATATCTGAGATTTTCCTGCCTATGTTCTCTTCTAGGACTTTCATGGTGTTATGACTTATATTTAAGTCTTTTATACATCTTGAGTTTATTTTGGGGTATGACATAAGTTGGTGGTCAAGTTTCTTTTTTCTTTTCTTTTCTTTTTTTGCATGTAGCTGTCCAGATGTCCCAACACCATTTGTTGTAGGGGCTATTTTTACACCATTTTATGTTACTGCCCCCTTTGTCAAATATTAATTGACCATAGAGACTTGGGTTTATTTCTGGGTTCTCTGTTCTGTTCCACTGATCTTTGTGTCTATTTTTATGACAGTACCAGACTGTTTTGATTACAGAGGTCTTATAATATAGTTTGATATCAGGTATTGTGATCCCTCTTACTTTACTCTTGTTTCTCAAAATTGCTGTGTCTATTTGGGGTCATTTATGGTTCCATATAAATTTTTGAAATGTTTGTTCTATATCTGTGAAATATGTCATTGGTACTTTAATAGGGATTACATTGAATCTATAAATTACTTTGGGTACTATGGACATTCTGATGATGTTAATTCTTCTAATTCATGAACACATTATATGCTTCCATTTATCTGTGTCTTCCTTAATTTCTTTCTTCAGTGTTGTGTAATTTTCTGAGTACAGATCTTTTACCCCCTTGGTTAGGTTTATTCCTAGGTACTTAAGTGTCATCAAGGAACGTGTATAAAGGACCCATGGATAAAGCCAAAGGGGAGAAGGATTGAGTGTGGGGTGGGTGAGGTGGAGGAAAGTGAAGGCAGGAAAATGGGGACAATTATACTTGAACAACAATTTTTTTAAAAGCAGAAATTTCAAAGGCTCTCTCAAAATATAGATAATTGAATTACAAGAATACACTTTAGGTTTGACTTCGGTAGACTTTGTGAGAAGAAGCACAGATTACTTGTGAACAAAAATTACTTCAAAAAGAAATACGACATTTATTAACATTGCCTATATTAAGTCTTAGAAATTCTGGGCTATTTGAGCTATAATAAACCTTTTCCTGCAATTTAAACTGTATAGTCCACATTAATAAGAAAATGTTGTGCCCTGGCTGGTGTAGCTCAGTGGATTGAGCACGGGCCTGCGAACCAGTCTATCGCGGTTCGATTCCCAGTCAGGGCACATGCTTGGGTTGCAGGCCAGTTTATGCACAAGAAGCAACCATACATTGATGTTTCCTTCCTCTCTCCTTCCCTTCCCCTCTAAAGATAAATAAATAAAATATTTTTTAAAATGTTGCATTCTAATATACAAAAGACCAAACTTTTGAGCCCATTCAGCTCAACTTTAAGAAATGGCTTTCCTTCTAATATAAGGATGATTCTAATGCACAAATATACTAGCCATGTTATGAGATCTTTAAAGGAAAAACCTGTTTGGTCAACTGGCACACAGTGGGTACTCAGTAAAGATGTTGAATGAATCCAATTTAATTCATTTTATTCTGAAATAGAAACACTAAAACATGCTTGGCACAAAATAGAATCATCTTAGTAAGACAGTAATTACTACCAGAAAATATTTCCAAATTCTCTGTTAAAAAGTAGAACCATGGGCAATGGCACCAATTGTTGAGAATTTACTGTGATCCAGTCACTTGGCATTTGTTACATTTTCTAACCTTACAGAAGCCCTATAAGGCAAATACTATTAGTATACACATTCTATAGATGGGGAAACTAAGGCTTAGAGTTATGTAATCTGCCTAGATCATATAGCTACTAATGGTAGAGAAAGGCCATGACCTCAAACAATCTGTCTCTCACATCTGTTTACCCTTTTAACCACTATGTTACCCTATCTTCAATTTTTTAAACCACTTTTCACTTACAGTATGTAGTCTTGGAAAGTCAATAAGAAAAAAAAAGCAAGAGGCAGACTTCTGCTTCCTAAAAGGAGATATGAGACGCAATGAAAGTGCTTGTAATGGCACATATTGAAGCCAAGATGGTGGTTTTTAATAAAACTGAGAAAGGGCGGGTTGCTTTCCCACAGAAATTGTGGAAACACACACGCTGTCCAACCTTAGAAATGTAAAATTGTTCATGTTTTTGATCTCTGGACCAAAGGAAAAACTACAAATTCCACTGTTTGGAACATTTAATGGAAGAGTTTAAAAGGAAACCATTATTATAATCATGGTACTCACCAGCACTATGAGAATTCAAGCCCTGTCAACATTTTCTTTATAAATTCCCTATTAGGACTTTCCAACTCATCCAGTGTTATTCGGCTAGAGCCTTAAAATCTGAAATGTAAGATCTCAAATTGTGAATGATATTATTCCAAGAATTAAGGGGGAAAATGGATATCATGTGATACAGACACAATAGAAAAATGTTTGGCTTAGGCAGAATGTTAACAGGTATTAGCTGTCTTTTACTTTGTTTTTCTTGCTTTGTACAAAAGTAAGGGGAGGAGGGCTGACCTGAGGACAAAACTTGTATTGTCATCTGACCATGAGCAAAATTTTAAAAGCTCAGTATGTTATATACAGTTTGATGAAATTGTAAAAACCTAAATGCTGTCTCCACCTTCTAAGACTGCACAATGCTTGGAATCTCATAAAGAGAGATTACTTTAAGAACTCTGGCACTTTGCTTTTAGTCTAAACCATAAAAAATGAAAGAACAGTCATTTCTAATCCTGTCCAGTACATTCCAGCTAAATGGAAGTAAGAAGACATAGAATAAAGGGAACTATTCAGTCATTTCAGAACTTCAACAAACATTGAATTAAATTCCTTTCTGAATAAGGGTTAAAGCTGAAGAGATCTGATTCCTCTGAAAACCACTGTTATCTAACGTTCCTTGACATTATTATTTTCTCATCTTCCTTTCTTGAGATGACTTGCCTTTAATACAAAATCAAAGGTGAAGAGAAATGTAGCAAATATTGTATTATGAAAGTAATCAAAAAACTTACTTAACTCAATCTGGAATTGTAGTTCATGTCACCATTTATCATGCTTAAAAACCAGAATAAATGGTTTATAGAAGCCTAGTAGATGGCTAAATCAGAACAGAACAAATGAAACAATGCAATCCATTCAATTCATTATGGCCAGTCCACAGAGTCACAAAACATAAAAGAGACCAAGAAAGATTAGGACCCTCCCTGATGCTGGAAAATAACAAACTGAGTTTCCCAAACTAACCCTATTTGACTGGAATCACATAAATGTAATCATATGTGACTTCTTCTGCTGATCTATCTAATTAGATTTTTACCCCGATGGAACTTTAAAAAGATATGGTCTACAGGAAGTTCCAACTTTAAACTCCCTCTGCCTCCTAGGATTACTAAAAATCAGTTGGTTGATTATTAGAGTACAGAGTAATTCAGATTTATTTTTCTGGTAGGCCCTGATATTCTATACCAATCAGATTATTTTACCTAACCTGGAATTTTTGCTTCTGGATTTCTGTTACCTAGTAAATCTCTGTATCATATATTCGCTTAATGAGCAAAGCTTAGAATAATAAACTCTTTTTTTTTAAAGAAACTGTCCTGTTAGTAAGTAAAGTCTTGAAACTATGAAAGTATAGCTTTTTAGACTTTAAATGCTTTAAATCTTATGATTCACACAAGGTTCTTATGCACCTTTTTGGCTACAAGTACATCCCAATATAAATTTAAAAAATGGCTTAAAAGTAAACTCATGTGTCAGCATAATCTAAATATGGAAGGCATCCTCTTATAAGTAGAAGTGGTGCTAAAATTCTGAAGTTAAAACATTTACTGTAAGTAAGAAGCCAAAAGTTCAGACACTCAACCAAAGTTGATCCAAACCTCTCGGGTTGGAAATATCACAAAAGCGGGCTTTTCCACGAAATGGCCTGTATTTCCTGTTTTTAGCTAAGCTGGAAGTGCAATAGGAACAATACTTATTATGGCATGTCACTGCTTCTACTTTTGGTCTGAAAACACCAAGCAGAGACTATGAGTGTGACGAATCAGAAGAAAAAAACTGAGTGGAGAGGTATTCTGGGCTAAGAAAAGGAGAGTTATTGGGAACAGAATTTCCTAACTTGACCACCAGTTAACCATAGCTTGGCCGCCCAACATGCTATGTGAGTCACTCCCAACTTACTCCAAAATAACACAAGAACTTCTTGGGCTAGATCATTGCTAAAGTATATTGTTAATATTTCCAGAAAAAAATAAGCAAGACAGTTATTTAATAATCAAATGGCACTCGTGTAAATTCCTTTTCATAGAATAGTCTAGAAAGCACAAACAACTCGCTAGACAGTCTGATAATGTTATTTGCCACATTCAGTTAGAAATCTTAGCAAAAAATCACAGCTCCCAGGAACAGGACTGATAATAACTCTTCACAGGAAAAGTGTAAAATTGTTAAAGACAAAACACACAGTGAATTTGAAAAAGCAAAGTCTCAAAAGTTTTTTTAACTTTTTTTAAATTTAATTCTTGTTCAAGTACAGTTTTCTGTCTTATATTCCCAGCCCTGCCCCCCCCAGAGCTCCCCACCTCCCTCCCATTTCCACCCACCACCTTAGTTATTGTCCATGTGTCCTTTATACTTGTTCATGTGAGTCCTTCCCCT
Source organism: Sturnira hondurensis (assembly GCF_014824575.4). Lineage (NCBI taxonomy): Eukaryota > Metazoa > Chordata > Mammalia > Chiroptera > Phyllostomidae > Sturnira > Sturnira hondurensis. Next base: position 6,782,913 of record NW_028077105.1, read on the forward strand.
TTTCCCCTGTGATTCTCTCCCCTCTTGTCCCTGTCAGCCTGTTCCATATTTCAGTGTCTTTGGTCATATTTTGCTTGCTTATTTGTTTTGTTGTTTAGATTCCTGTTAACAGTGATATCATACGGTGTTTGTCTTTCACTGCCTGGCTTATTTCACTCAGCATAATGCTTTCCAGTTCCATCCATGATGCTGCAAATGGTAGGAGCACCTTCTTCCTTTCTGCAGCATAGAATTCCATTGTGTAAATGTACCATAGTTTTTTGATCCAGTCATTGACCGATGGGCATCTAGGTTGCTTCCAACTCTTGGCTATCATAAATTGTACTGCTATGAACACTGGGGTGCATAGGTTCTTTTGGATTGGGGTTTCAGGGTTCTTAGGATATACTCCTAAGAGTGGAATTGCTGGGTCAAAAGGCACGTTCATTTTTAGTTTTCTTAGAAATTCCATACTGTTTTTCCATAGTGGTTGTACCAGTCTGCAATCCCACCAACAGTGAACTAGGGTCCCCTTTTCCCCACATCCTCTCCAACACTTGTTGTTTGTTTCTTTGTTTATGATGGCCATTCTGACTGGTGTAAAGTGGTATGCCATTGTGGTTTTGATTTGCATCTCTCTGATAGCTAGCGATATCGAGCATCTTTTCATGTGCCTCTGGATCCTCTGTATGTCCTCCTTGGAGAAGTGTCTGTTCAAGTCCTTTGCCCAATTAAAAAGTCTCAAAAGTTTTATGGATTGTGGGTTTGAGTGTATATTTTGCATTTTATGAAAGGCCACTAACTGCTGCCGTCTCTAACTTAATCTCCTACTGCCTTCAAAACTAAAACTTAACGATAAACTCAAACTACTAATATTCAGCCAGTTCATTAACATCTTCATTGGATCTGTACAATGTTGATTGTACTCACTCAATTAAGAAAGGAAGTTTGGGAACTACTGCTCTTATCTACTTGGTTGCTCCATGATAAAGGAAGGATGTAAAGTTGGACAAGGTACCTAGTGATGCAATACGTAAACATCCTCTACCTAGAACCTGGAAATATTACCTGCCCCCTAATAAATCAACCCTCAAAAAGAAGCTAATAATAACGATGATGATGATGATGATGATAATACACAGGGGAAAAAGGAAACATGTATTCAGGACTTGTAGTCAGGATGAGAGAGCCTTAATGGTATACAATGTTGACACTACCTTATAAACAAAGTTTGTGAAGCCCTGCAAAAAAAAGGGGGGGGAGGTGAGAAAAGAAGGAAATGAGACACCAGAACCAAGACACAGAACAACGTCCCCCTCCATCCCTTTGGGAGGTCTGACAGTCCTAGCAAAAGGTGAAGGCCAGGCAGTCTGGTGGTCAGGGTAGCATCCTAGCTACCTCAGGCTTGGTGCTGCAGGAACCCAGACTTGGTTAAACAGAAGAGCAGAGGACGTGTTGCTCAAAACTAGCCCTGGGGCAAGGTCTCCACCGAGACCAGGGTATGAAGCCAAGAAGGGCAAGAATCAGTGAGGAGCTCTGCCAGAATCACAGGCAGAAGGGTGCTGAGATGGCGCAGACCTCTGTGGAGAGGGAGGGTGACAGGCCTGGAACGTGCTTTCGGTAGGTGCGGTGAGTGTGACCTGCCCTATAGTCCAAAGCAAAAACCCAGCACTACTGTGTGCTCTTTCGTTGCCCTGCTCTGTTTCCGCGGGTGTGACAGCCTCCATTTCACTACCGTTCCTGCCTCCCCTCTTTGTTTACACCATTGACGCTTCGTACGTGTGCCACAGGAGTTTGTGCTCCAGGTCCGAGTAATACTCAACATGAAAACAGATTAATCAAGTGCACAGACAGTATGTTTATTATTCGTTTCTATGGCTGGGTTAATAATTCAGTCATGTTAGTTAACAGTTAAAAAAGAGAGAGAGATAAAGTAATAATGGGTCTCTTGTTCGGTGGCAGCGGAGCTTCCTTCCTGGAGCCACTCCGTTGGCGGGCTCCGAGACACACACAGGCTCGGCTGCGGGACCGCGCTTGGCGCATGGTAAAGCCTGGGATAGCGTAGCTGGGCTTTTAAGTTAACAGACTGTGCATGTTTGTTAAACTTCAACTCCATGACAAAAAGACTGTGTTTGATCTGTTGGGAAGGGCTTGCCTAGCTGAGGTAATTTTGACACAAAGGAAACTCAAACTATAGAGAAGCAAAACAAATACAGAGTGACTCTCCTAATTTATGAATTACAGAACAATGAAACCCTTTATAGTGAGTTATTTATGGGGGCAAAGACCATGTCTCATTCGGTTTTTATTTCCCAGCACCTAAGCATAGGGTCTGGCATATGGTACGTGTTCTATAAACATTCAGTGAACTGAACTGAACTGAGTTGCTTCATATCCTCACCACGGGTCTCCTTTCATCTGGTTAACAACTGCACTTGACCTTGGCTCAGCCACCACTTCCTCAGAAAGATCCTCCCTGACCTTCCTGACTTGATCATTCCCCCTAATATTTACACTTATACTTTTATGCACATACCTTCAAAGCATTGATCATAGCTATAATTTTACATTTACTTACAATGCAAATATTGATATAACAATACAAACCATACACAATGAATTCTGAGGAGGCAAGAACTGTGTCTTTCTGTTTTCTGGTCAGGCAGTAAATATTGTTTTTGTTGGCACTCAGTAAATATTTGTTAGAGTAGGGAACCAAGAACCCATAATTTTCATGGTTTCCTCTTATTCTAATAATACTCACAAGTCCTCAAATAATATGGAGTAAATTGTCCAGCACAGACTCACATAACAGCCAGAGATAGGAAAGCAAGTTTGCAGTGCAGGCTATCCAGTTAGGAAGAATGTTGATAAGGGAAAAGGAAGACGCCGCTATCTTCCATGATGTCCAGAAGTTAAGTCTGCATCCTAGAGGGTACCATAGAAATATCTGCGAAGCTATATTTATTCTTTGATAAGTATCTCAGGTGTTTCACTTTTAAAAATAAAAAAACAAAACTCATTATGTCAAACCATGAAAGGTCAAAAACTTTCAAATATCTTCCATTTCTTAAGTCATCTAGCAGACTATGACTAACCTAGGAGACTATGACTAACCTAGGAGACTATGTACACTTTTTTACAGAGTTTAGTCACAGGTAAGAAGTTTTTCTATGATATTATCCTCTGAACCTCAGGAGTTAGAAAAAAAAGAAAAAAACTGCTCTGATCCAAAATACAGTACTAAAGGATATGAGATGTGGTAAGCGATGAGGTTATTTTCTGAGGTTACAAAGAAAAAGAAAGAGCAGAAACTGCAACTTAGTCATACTTAATCAAATATCCAAACATTTATAATAAGCAATATACCCAATATTATTCCAGTCAACTACGTAATAAGCAAAATTCCAGAATGATTAAGGCTACACAAATCAAAGTCCATCTGAGAAGGCTGCTGTTTCCATTGAACTGGACCACATATACGAAGCAGCTCATGTGTGTCAGGCCGCACACTGGGCAGGGAACATGCAGACAGTCTCTGCCCTCCGGAACTTAGACACAATGCAAGTTCCCCAGTCACATCTCACGGCCCCTCACAGCTACTGGATCTTCCTCCCAGTCCCTGGCAGAAACTCCTGACTTCAGGGAGGTCCACAATAGATGCTTTCCTTCCCCCCCAAAAATGACTTCTCTTCACTGAGCCAGAATCCTTAAAGAAAAGTGCTATGAACCAATTCAAGTTTCAATATATATATTTTAGAATAAATTAATTAATCACCCAGTTGGTGTGAGAGGGAGCTCTATCCATAAATGAGGAATTGAATGAGAACACCCATAGCTTGCTCTCAACAAGGGCCAGGTTTTCTGACTTGGTTCTGATCTTCTAAGTTTTCAAGTGCATTTCTTTTTGTTTTAAAATATATTCTATTGATTATGCTATTACAGTTGTCCCATTTTCCCTCCTTTATTGCCCTCTGCCCTGCACACCCCCTCCCACCTGTATCCCCCCCCTTTAGTTCATGTTCATGAGTCGTACATATAACTTCCTCAGCTTCTATATTTCCTATACTATTCTTAACCTCCACCTGTCTATTTTGTACCTAAAATTTATGCTTTTTATTCCCTGTACCTTTCCCCTTCTCTCCCCCACCCACTCTCCTGCTGACAACCTCCATGTGATCTCCATTTCTGTGATTCTGTTCTTGTTCTAGTTGTTTGCTTAGTTCATTTTTGTTTTTGTTTCTTTTTGGGTTCGGTTGTTAATAATTGTGAGTTTGTTGTCATTTTACTGTTCATATTTTTATCTCCTTTTTCTTAGATAAGTCCCTTTAACATTTCATATAATAAGGGCTTGATGAGCATAAACTCCTCGAACTTGACCTTATCTGGAAAGCACTGTATCTACCCTTCCATTCTAAACGGTAGCTTTGCTGGATAGAATAATCTTGGATGTAGGTCCTTGCCTTTCTGACTTCAAAAGTTCTTTAGCCCCTTCTTGCCCGTAAGGTTTCTTTTGAGAAATCAGCTGGTAGTCTTATGGACACTTTTTTATACGTAACTATCTCCTTTTCTTTGCTACTTTTAAGATTCTCTCCTTAAGTGCATTTCTTGATGACTCATCTATCACCTGGGATAAGAAGGGCATTTTTTATGACTGGTTTAAGTCAGGTTTACCCAAAAGTAACAGTTCAGCTTTCTCCTTTAAGCATGCAGTATGTGTAGCAGATGCTCTGGCCCTTAGGAGGCAGAAGAATCTCAGTCCTATCGCTGTGCAACTTTAAAAATATATATAAAGTCTTTTGGGGCCCCTGTTTTTTAATGTGTAAAATACTGATAATCATACAGTAATTCTGCGATGATTAAATATGGCAATACATGTAAAGACTCAGCATAATATCTGGTATATGGTAAGTATGCAGCCGATGTCGGTATTATGATTAAGATTATTGTATTACGCCCTGGCTGGTGTAGCTCAGTGGATTGAGCATGGGCCTGCGAACCACACGATCGCGGTTCGATTCCCAGTCAGGGCACATGCCTGGGTTGCAGGCCAGTTCCCAGCAGGGGACTCACGATAGGCAACCATACATTTATATTTCTCTCCTTCTCTCCTTCCCTTCCCCTCTAAAGATAAATAAATAAAATCTTTTTAAAAAAAGATTATTGCATTACTTGTAGCATTATTCCTCTTTCTATGTACTTTCTTATTGGGGAAATCAAGGTTCTAATTAGATTGAAGAGGTCAAAAAAAGGTTTAAAAGACCAAATATCTTTATTCAATCATTTTACATATATTTATCTGATCTGACCAACTCCCAGAATCAAATGGGTGACTTACTGAGGGCTTGGAATTCTACCCTGAAAGAAGGTAGAATTGTGGAAGAATAGTGCAACATAAGTTAGTGGGACCAAACTAAGGTCCACACCCTGAGCACAGTTAGCATAAATCAAAGGGGTCAGGTATAGAAATGAATGTCAATGTTATTGGGCAGCATTAAGTCTTGGGAAATCACATTAACCTTTAACAAGAACAGAGCCCAAGCTTGGAGAACTTTCCTACCCACTACTGGACCCTACTTAACCCAGAATGTTAAAGAAGAATTCCCCATCTTAAATGAGCATATATCTCATCAGAGATGGTCTCCTGTGTTATTGTTCATCATCACAAGAAAAATCAAGACATAGAAATCATTTACCTTGATAAGAATTATCATACAAAAATGAACTGGAGGTTTATTCAGAAATGGAAGCCTATCCTAAGAACCCTGAAACACCAATCCAAAAAAAAACCTATGCACCTCAATGTTCATAGCAGCACAATTTATGATAGCCAAGAGCTGGAAGCAACCTAGATGCCCATCGGTAAATGACTGGATCAAAAAGCTATGGTACATTTACACAATGGAATTCTATGCTGCAGAAAGGAAGAAGGAGCTCCTACCTTTTGCAACATCATGAATGGAACTGGAGAGCATTATGCTGAGTGAAATAAGCCAGGCAGTGAAAGACAAATACCATATGATCTCACCTTTAACAGGAATCTAAACAACAAAACAAACAAGCAAGCAAATATGACCAAAGACACTGAAATATGGAACAGGCTGACAGGGTCCAGAGGGGAGAGGGGAGAGAATCGTCGGGGAAAAGGGGAGGGACTCACATGAATAAGTATAAAGGACACATGGACAATAATTAAAGTGGGAGGCAGAAATGGGAGGAAGGTGGGGAGCACTTGGTGGGGCAGGGCAGGGAATATAAAATAGAAAACTGTACTTGAACAAGAATTAAATTTAAAAAAAGAAATGGAAGCCTAGTACTGAACTAAGGATGAAAATCAAGTCTAGTGGGGAACAGTGAGGACCATTCCCAAATGTATTGAGCAATAAAATGAGGAAGTAAAAGCAGCTCCTCAGACTAAAGACCTATGTCCTGGTCCCTGTAAGACCTGCTCAAGGCTGGTCTTACAGGGACCAAAGTCAGGGGTGGAAGATCAGCAGTGAATTATTTGAAAGTCTCCAAATTCTCTGAAATGTCATTATTTGCTGATTGCTTTCTACCAACTACATATCTGGTGTCCATAGAAAATGGTCCATTGTGAAATGCCAGAATCATTCTACCAGAAATACATAAGATACAGGAAACTGCATAGGCATGAACTGAAAAATGTCCTGTGGTTTTGCTGTTGTGTTGTTGATTTTTTTTTTGCACTAGGCCAGAGACTGTGCAAGGGGGAGGCACCTTGTGACTTGTCAGGACCACAAAGGCTAATTTGCAAGCTAACATTTAAGTTATAACACTGTCATACTTTTATGGATGTTGCAGGAAGGCATCCCACATCTGGATTAGAGACAAGTGACCGTATCGCTCTCGGCGGTAGAGGAGGTAGCCAGGATTTCCTTGTACCAGCTCCTGAAGTACCAGTTCACGTGGGGCAACACAAAAAGGGTCAGGAGACTCCTGTATATACATTATAAGAGAGGGACCCTGAGTTTGGGGAATCTGAATCTTTTATACTGAACAGTAAGCATGCCTCCCCTTTTCTTTGGAGGGATACACTATCTGCATCTTCCAAGGCTGTTCACTCTACAAACATTTTTTTAAATATTTTATTTATTTATTTTTAGAGAGAGGGGACAGGAAGGAGAAAGAGTGGGAGAGAAACATCAATGTGTGGTTGTCTCTCATGTGTCCCCTACTGGGGACCTGGCCTGCAACCCAGGCATGTGCCCTGATTGGGAATGGAACCAGCGACTCTTTGCTTCACAGGCCAGCTCAATCCACTGAGCTACACCAGCCAGGGCTACAAATATTTTTTTAAATAATGGAATGGAATAAGGTTAGTTACTGCCCTTGCTAATAAGACATACAGAAATGAGACCCATTCTGAGGTCTCTCACTATGATTTTGACATAAAGCCCTCACATAGAACATGCTTAAGTGGCTGACATCCTATCGGTGGATTGCTTAAATAACTAGCTCTACAAGGCCCTTTCTGGTTTAGGATGTCATCTAATTTGCACAAACCACTATTGCATGTTCCTAAGAACATTCTCCTGAGCTTGCAAACCACACATAGCACTCATTTCTTCTTTTTTAAGATCAGTACAAATTTCTAAAACTTTTGTTTTATACCATTTCCCAGAAGGATTTGGGGATTCAATTCACACTGTAAAAGGCTTCTGCAACATAGAACACCTCTCTTCCACTATCACTAGAAGAGTTTTCAAAAGTATAGCCTATACTTAGTATTGGGTTTGAGCTTGTCATGGTCTCCCTTTATACAATAAAAGCATTTTAATAATAATGCTTCCTTCATCCACTACCAGTCCACCCAAACCTTCTAAGTAAGGGTGTCAATATTGAATAGCAACAAAGGCATGAGTCCTTGCTTTAGTGCTTACTATCTGTTGCCTTGGGTGAGTTACATCTTCCTGTACCTTAGTTTCCTCACTGTGAGATAAGAATAATAATACTCTTCCAAATTCACACTATTTTTTTTAAATTCACATGATATATATAACATCTGTGAAAGCAACTTATAATCAAGAAATAATCATACCCTCCAGAGTGCATCAGCAGAGTTGTGAAGTAATCAGTTATTTGCATTTGGATTCATATGTTACTGGGTGTCCAGAGGAAACCTCTTTATCATCAAAGTTTGGGAGGAGATTGAGTATGAAAAGGGTAGAGGGAGCAAACACAATTTTATTTCTAGGTCTAAGGCCATTTCCAGATAACATAAAATAGCCAAGGTTTTATGAAACATTGGCTTTGGGTTAATTTTAGTTGAAAATCAGTGAGTAGGGGAGAGATAAAATACGTGATCCATTTTTCATTACCATCTTCATAAATCCATCTTCCCTATTTTTATCCTTTTCTAAGGCACCAATAAGACTACTGTCACAGGATATTATTTTTCCCCAATGGTGTCAGGGTGGGTTTGCAGGCAATGCCCAAAATTCTCAAGAAAAACAGTTCAAAACCCATAAAAGATGCATGGCAGCTAGTGAAAGAGTTCTCGTGCCGCAAATGACAAAGATTTGGATCAAAACTTCTGCTCTCTGCCTAACTTTCCAGAAATGGAAAACCTTATAGACTTTTCCTACAGTAAAAAGGCCAGGAGCATAAGCACTGAACAGATCAGAAGTGAGAAGCACAGAGAACAGGAGAAAGCAGAGGGGGCAGGAATCTGCTAAGGAGCCAAATCATTTTGAAATGAAAACCAGAATAAGAAAGAACTAAAAGATGGGAATATTAATTTATTCTTATGACATTATATTTTTTTCTTACAGGAAGAAAACTGGATCCATATTATACCCACTCCTCAGAATCTCGTACTCTGCTCTCTTTTCAGAAGTTTTCAACTTTCAAGTTTTCAACAATACCCTTCACAGAAAGCAGATTTTCCTTTAAAATTAAAGTTAACAAAACTATCTCCCAATTCCTTAAGTCCCCTTGAAATCTCAAATGACTGCATCAACAATGGAATTAGATGTGTCTAAGTACGTTTCTAATAGCATCCAATACTCTAGAAAGAAACGATTCATAGAGCTTCTAAGTACGAAGTCTCTTTCTAGAAAACGGGGACTTCCAAAGACAGTTTTTTTACCACATCTCATTTATGCTCTACTCTGTTTTCTCTTGTATCCTAGCCTATTTCGACCTGTTTTCTGGTTGAAACCCAGTGTTCCTCTGTCTGTTCAAAACATCTAAATTTTTTAATGTTAAATATTATATTTTTCAGTTCAAGACTATACATTTGATTAATTTAAACAGATTCCAATTCTCTGTCGAAGTTATCCATCTTTTCATCTTCTTTGTACACTATTTTCTCCATTTTTAATCTTATTAATCAGTTTTTTAAAGTCTCTATCCGATCACTGCAATGCCTAAATCACCTATGGGTTTATTGTCTTTTTTCTCTTCGATTTTGGTTATTTCTTCTTGTTTTATAGCTTGTCTTATCATTTTTTATTGAATGGTGAATATTAGGAAGTCTCTGAAAGATATATTCCTTCAAAGAGAATTAAATTTTTTCTAGCATTCGTAATAAAAAGATTCCGGTAGATGACCTGATCCTATCTGGGCCCGATTCCAAGCTCTGTCAGGGCTGGTCTGTTGCAGTTTTCCTAGGTCAAGGACACACGTGGTCTAACTGAACCCTTGAGCACATTTACCAATGCCCCTCCACCTTGGCAGCATTTGAATTCCTCTCTTTCTCCCTAGCACTATGTGGCTACAAATACCCCAGGTCAGTTATCTGGCCATCCAGATGTTCTTTTGTGCTAGGTTTCTTAGGGTCTTTGTCCTGCCTATGTGCAGATTAGTACTTAAGCAGAATTTCTACGCACGTATTTGTACTACTTTTCTGTGGTTTCTTCCTCTCCAGAAATTTGTCCCTCTTGTCCTAGCTACCTTGCCCCAAATTCTCTCTCTTTCTCTTTATTCCAATAACAATGGCATTCTTCTTACACAGCATTCACCTGTGCTATGATTTAGAAAATGCTCTCCTCATTGGAAAAGTCAAGGAGAATTTAAGTTCAGCTTATATGCTTCTCTTTTCTCAAGGGCCATAACCCCTCTTAGGTCTTAACTCTGTTGGTTGCTTTCCAATGCCATCAATGTAATGTCTTAGATATTCTGTTGAGCTTTATAGTCATTTACTGCAGAAGGATTTGTCCAATACAAGTGACTCCCTTATGGAAAATGAAGCCTTCAGTACAAATTTTATTATACAGAATACTTAGAGAATAAAGTGAGCTTTCAGACGGAAGCACGCACAGACACATGGATCATGACATGGGCATCAGATGCCCTTCTTAAAGTTTGCAGAGAAGTAAACATGGGTTGACATAGTAGAATAAAGCAAGTCAGTGTTCACTGTACAGTGGGCAGCCCGCCAAGATAGAAACAGCCAGATTTACTGTCACAAACAAGGATAGGCACAATTTATCACCAAGGTGGCAGACAATTAGGTATATATTCGTACAAGTGAAGCTAGGTGATCCTCAAGACCCCAAACTCTAATATGAACAAGGATTCAAGACTGAAAAGAATCCTGAAATGAGGCCTAGCACAGCTGCATGGGTCTCTGGTGCTCTGGTTAACTTTCCCTGGCAAAAGAAGTCTTTTATTTTGTCCAGACGGCTAATCAATCAAACCCAAACACTAAGAGGAAATACTCTTAGGGCCGAAAGCAATTTTGACTAGAGTAAACAGTGACCTTCACCACCAGTAATTACAGAAGGAGACACATTTCTATCAGGACATCTACCACCCACCACCACTCCCCCACCCCTTCAGGTTCTGCTGAATTAGACTGCAGGGGCTGGGTCCCTCCATGGATCCCTCACCAGTGGCCTAGACGTCCAAGAGAGGCCAGGGACTGCCACCAGATTTGTGACTCACAGCAGTAAGTAAATTGCCTACTTAATCAAAATTATTTACAAAGAAATAGTTTTTTGCCTCCAAAAAAATCACAATAAAATTTAAAAATTAATCAATCACCTTGCCATTCTAGTACATAAATTACATTTACCATGAGAAGAGTATTATATAATGATTAAAATTTACTGCGTAAAGAATCAACATATATAACATAAATTTTTGCTTTCCAGGCAAGCAGCTGAAAGAGACACCGTATAAATTGATATCAATCTCTATATTCCTCTTACACTTATGAGGAAAAGATGGAGTATCTATCAATGTGATATTCCCAGGACTTAGCATGATGCCCAACACACAGTAGATGATCCGTAGGTAAATAATGAATGGATTAATTAAACAGCTTTGGGATGGAATTGCACTGATCTAAGAGTATGCCTATCATACCGATATCAAGATAAATGGACTTTCTGATCAAATATGACTCTATAATAAAAGTGGAGAAGGTAAAAAAATCTGGATTGTTAAGGGTTCTAAATAATAGATTCTTTCCTATGACAGTTATGGGGTGCAATCAAAAGAGCCACAGAAGAAAGAATATTTATTCAAGAACTGGCCCAGCCACTGTTTGTGAGGGTGTCTTTGAGCAAGACACACATTGCCTACAAAGTCAGTGTCCTCGCCTATACGAGCAGAGGTGTGTGCATTCACTCTGCAGAGCTGGGTTCTGCAGGGGTGGGGGAGAAATTAGGCCCAGTTCTAGTCCCCTCCCTTGCAACAACCAATGAAGCTCCTCTCTGCTTCTGTAGAGGATTACATTTGTGCAACTGGGGCTGTGGTCAGAAGTTTGAGAAGTATAAGACCATATAATCCCAAAGATGTTTTCCAATTCCATGTGTCCTTAATTCTATGAATATGTTTTACTAGATAAGGGGAGGAAGCTATCAACTTTTATAATCAGAACCAAAAATGAAACCACTTGCACGGTGCTTAGTTTTTGGCAGACTCTCTAAAACAAATTCCCAAGAGTTTGATCATCTTTAAACTCACATAAGTAATGAATATTTAATCCATGTCTTAAGTGTATTTACCCCAAATTCATCACAATGCTTATTTTCTGAGAATGAAGTCCACCTCTAAATGGACTTTTTAGTATATCTAACAAATATTTTTTAGAATAAAGCCTGAGTTTCAAAGAAAAATGATTTAGTAACTAAGCTGCTAACTAACCTGGTTTATGAAGTTTTTACTAATTGAAAACACTGTCCTTCTCTTTCTCACATAATGGTCCTTATCGTGAGCTAACAATGTTTTTAAGAGAGATCACAGGAGCACTGAGAAAGGGAACTTTCACATAGTCCCCAAATTTTTAGTGTTTTAAATTGGGGTAGTAAATCTTTCATCTTCCTTGATAATAGTAATTCTTAAAGTGAATATAATAATTATCTAACATTTGGGGGTACTTACTATATATATAAACATCATTCTAAATACTTCAAATAAACTATACTTCATTGAATTCTCACAACAGCCCCACTTTCCTAAGGGGCAGCTGAGACATCAACTCTCACTCCATCACTCCTAGTGAAGGGCAGGACCAGCTTCACCCACGCAGTCTGACCCAGGAGCTCAGGTCTGGAACCACAGGGCCACAGGGCCGCACATCAGCGTCCAGGGACATCAACATCATGGGGAGGAAATAAACCAGGATGCTGAAAATTACTAAAAACAGCCATCGTAAGTTAGAATTCATTTTACTCTTTTCCATTTATGTTTATTTTCCTCAAAATACATTTCCCCATAACAAATTAAATAAAGTAAAATAACATAATGAGAAAAAAAAGCACCGGAGACAGAATGAAAGTCAGGAAACTTGCACTTACCACTTCTGCCATTAACTGGCTACATGGCTTTGGACTAGTCTTAAATATTTATCTCAAATCTGAAGGGGAAAAAATTCTAATTTCACCTACATAAAAAAAATCATAAGGAAGCCATAGCAATGGTATTCTTAATGCCCAAAGCTGTGGTAATAATTATTATTAAAGGAATACCAGCAAATTATAGTCATGCTTTAATGTCTATTATACTCTCCTAAACTGAGCTTAAAAAATATTCTAAGAATGGTTTCCTTTGTTTCACAGGACTTTTCCTGTAGATAAAATTGTCGACATTTCCTGTACGCCTCTGCAACTTTCTGAAGATGAACCACATTAAATAAAGTCTAGAGAGGCCACATTTAGAAGATAAGATAATCAGCAGATATTGCTTTAAGTATATTCATCTTCTAGGACAAATGCCTTGCTTTTTGTTTTTATGTAAAAAAAACCCTCTAAAATTAAAGCACATATTTTTGCGATATTTATGCCAAATAAAGTCTAGTTTACAAATGGAAGTACTAAATAGTAAGATTTGAACAATATGTGATCATATGTTGGAATTTTCACAGGTATTCCTCCTTTCGTTCATCCTCACCTTTTTCATAACAGGAAGTCAAGCTCCATCCGAGTTTCTTTGCTTTCAGGTAGCTTCTTCATCCTGCTACCTGAAAGCAAAGAACACGGTGTTATTTTTAGGACAAGCTAAAAAGGAACTCCTATTCCTAAGTTTGCTACCTGTGCATTCAAAGTGGACATCACATTTCCCTTCCATTCAAGATTTGCCCTTATAATACCTGCTAACATCTATATATGCAGAGCTTTCATAACCATTTAGGTCAGCTCAGCTTCAATAAGTCAACTCAGTGAAATGTGTGCATTAAATATGTCTGACTTTTTTCTTCAGAGAAGGGAAACAAAGATAGAAATTTGCCCTCACTTTGCCTTTGTTTTTTAATTTGGGGGTAAACATATGCATCAAGAATTACTGCACAAATCAAGTGAGTATAAAGTTAAGAGAAAAAGAGCCACCAATTTTAGTGAATTTTCAGTTTGGTTTACTTTTGATTTACTGTTCATATGTGTAAATATAATATACATATATATATGTATATATATAAACATCCATAAAAGAGTGACTTTATAATGTTTTATCCATCCATCTTTTAAGCTAATTGTTGGTTCTCTTGACTGACAGTAACAATTACCCACTTTCACACACTCAGACACTTGTAGAAGTCACTACTTGGCTCTCAGTGAAAATGACTTAAGGTGTTATTTATGTGGCGTTTTTAAAAAGACAGTTTTTATTAACACAAAGTTTGAATAAACATCATGCGTTAATTAATAATGATCTTAATTAGTGTTTTTAAATTTACTAAAAAAGTTCAATCTGAAAATAATGAGGTGACAGGCATTCATGTTGGTTTCAAGAAAAATACTGTATACATAAAACAACTTTCAAAATTTCTTCCAAGTACACTTTACTAGGAAAATTGTTAGTTTTTTGTATTATACAATCAATCAAAAATGTATGCTATACTGATGCAATGGTTACTAAAAAAGTAAAATAAAAAAGTTTCTGAATTTAGATGTTCACCTTCATATTTACATGTAATTCTAACTTACTGTAATGATCACAAATCTAAAAGGGTGAGTGGCTTTCTTTGTAAGAATCACATACACATTCATGTAGTCACTTTGCTAACAATAGGTAAGCATTTAAATTCTACAGAAAGCATTATCCTTTGTTCTTAATATACCATATTATCCTACATGTATTAATAGGTAACCATACCCTCTTTTCTTCATAAAAGGTAATGTTGTATCTGGAAAAACCTATGGAATCTGGAGAGTTAGACAGTCCTGGTGGGAATCCTCGTTTTGCCACTTACTTATTGGCTCTGACATGGACATGACACGTATTTTCCCCACCCCCCCTAACCACCCTTATCTATAAAAATAGAGTGAATTTCATAAACTGGCAGGGTCGTGTGAGGATCTGCATTAACCTACATAATCAATCAGTCTAGCACAGGTCCTCAATAAATGGTAGCCCACGATTGTTGTCAGTAACGTATGTGAGGGTCTCCCTTCTAGATGGTACAGAGACACGCATGGGGCAACTCCCCTCTTCCTCCAGAGCACATGGGTGGCCACAGGGGGCAATGTGTGTGAAGAAGCAGACCACCCACCATCCACTGGCTCCCTGCCCCGAGCTGTTTACTGGACTGGTTGGGTGGTGTTGTGGAAAAACAGGCTCCCTTCGCTACTGTGGCACAGACAAGACTGTATCACTGAAACGTGCCTGTCTTTGTCCTCTCTGAGGACGAAAGGCTTTATTTCTTCAATAAACCAGCACTGGAACTGAATGACCTCTAAGGTCCCAGCTGCCCTGCTCCCACATTCAGGGCATACTGAAAGGGCTGCCTGTAAAGCTTCAGCAGAAACACGAGATGCACAGTAAAAGGTGTGCAGCAATAAAAAATGTATAGACCCTCATAATACAAAAGGTTTATTAATGGTAATATACATTTCATCTTATATTTATATTGCCTTTTATGACTTTTCCATTTTTATTTTGTGTTCAGTCATCATTTATCTCCAAACTCATAATTCTGGGAGGGTTTTTTTTTTTTCAGTTAGTTTTCTGAACACCACACTTAAAAGCCAAACTGACAGTTCAAAGCCAGATATCTGACAACACCATCATTAAAGAGTATATTTGTTCCACAAACGCTTACTCAACAAACCCTCGAGTGACATCTGTAAACAAAGTAGTGGGCTTGGTACTAGGGACATAAAGGTGAATGACTCAATGCTGCTCTTGTGAAGCCCTGTCTGGTAAGGGGCAAACCACCATAGAGTTGGACAAAGGAGATGCACCCAACCCAGTCTGGAATGCCAAAAGGAAAGTGACCTGTGAGCTGAGCTGAAGAAAGAGGAAGAACTGGACAGCCTGTATAAAGGCATAAAGACATGAAGCTCATGCTAACATCACCATTAGACTAATACCCCTCACATTAGCGCAGTGTTCAGTGAATGCGCCCATTACTGGGTCAATGAATAGAGTAATCTGTCAGACAGGTTGGCAAAGTAATATTCACTTTAGCCATGTTTGATCCTCGATAATATAAACACTTTTATACTTTGTAGTTATCGAATGTCCACCGTGTGTCATATGTCCTGCTAGGAGTAGTGGAGGAGCATAAATAGAAAAAACACATAATCTCTGTCCTCAAGAAAGATGCATTACTTCAACAAATATTTATTGTGCTTTCTGTTTTTTCCATATGCCTGGCAGTTTGCAATTGGCAGAGAAAAAGCACCAGAGGCTGCTTATTAAAGCACAGGGAGTACAGAAGCATCACGATTATTTCAGTATTCTAATTCTTAGTTTTGAGGCTGTCTGAATTTTACCCAATAAATCTACCAATGTCTCTGAAATAACAAGAGAACTAAAAATATAAGTGATATATTCAACCTTACAGTAAAAAGAAAAAAATTAGGATTCTGGTTCCTACACTGCATTTCCTTCTCCAAACTTTCCAATTCATCCCCATGTTGGTTTGAATCAAACAGCCCATCTGTTCTGTTCCATGGAATGACTTAGCATTTGCAAAGTCAAGGCTGTTCAAAGCAATTGTAAGGCCTAGAATGCCCTGACAGCTCCTCTCCTCTTCCTCCTTTAAACCTGCACATGTCCATAAAAAAGTCACACCAGGTTTCTTCATATTGGTCATTTCTTCCTCCTCTTTCTCATGAAACACTTAGCGCTATCTCCTTCCATGACTACTTAATGACTTGCTGCCAACCCATTTACAGCTAAGAGCTCTTGAGCCTCATATAGCGCGTGGCTCTAGCATAATCTGTGCTTCAAATTTCCTCACAAGTTCTATTTTCAGTGTCATGAAATGTTACATCACACCCATTCCCCAGCGTTTCGATGTCCTGAGTTTCCCAACTATGTAGGTGATTTGTTTTAGTCCATATATGACATTCTTCTGCAGATAGATCACAACCAGCTTGTAAGTAGGTAGTGGGACCAGCTTGGACTAGGTAGTTTTTATTATCCCACTGCTTTTAACATGATGTTAGAAATACAGAAAATGCTCAAAATATTTGTGAAATATTTATTTCATTGAGAGGGAAACATTAACAAAGGACTGACTGACTTTTGATTTGAAGCATCTGAATAGATTCATTAGTCTGAAAGAGTTTCACACTAAGGTCTTCTGTTTAAGTTTAAGTAACTTTGACAATTGCATTATTTTTAATTACATCAGACAGTTAGTCAATGAGCAGCTTTTCCTAAATATATACTTATGTCCCTATTCAATTTTCTAGAGATTAATTTATTTTAATAAATTATTGTCTTAAATTATATACACACTATATTCTGTAGTATTCTGAGAAATTCAAACCTACCTAGTATGAACATGCGAGCCTCAGAAATTATATTTATATAATTTACATAATCAATAAATACAAAATGGTTACTTATGAATTGATATAAATATGCTATGATATAAATCATCATAGTTTCTAAGATTTTTCGTAATTATGCAATTTTAGCTAAATATAGAATATTTATAGAATATTTTAAAGTTCAAGCTAGTTCCCAAACTTTACATAAAAAATTCTTCAACGGTAGATTTGCTTGTACCTGATGCAGTGAGAGGTTATTCACAAATACTCAGCTTCCAAAAAACACCTTAAGTTACTTAGAAGCATTTTTTTTTTAAAGCAATTTTCTGGCCCTGGCTGGTGTAGCTCAGTGGATTGAGCGTGGGCCTGTGAACCAGAGGATCACAGTTCGATTCCCAGTCAGAGCACATGCCTGGGTTGCAGGCCAGTTCCCAGCAGGGGACCCATGAGAGGCAACCATACATTGATATTCTTTTCCTCTCTCCTTCCCTTCCCCTCTAAACATAAATAAATAAAATCTTTTTAAAAAGCAATTTTCTGCTAAGTTCCTTTATGATCTTTGATATCTTTACACCAAACAGATTTCTATACTATTATCATTCCAAAATTTCAGAACTCTTAGAAAGTCTTTGTCCTTAGATGCCATAAATATGTTACCATTTTCTCCCTGGCCAGGTGGCTTATTTGGTTGGAGTGATGTCCTGTTCACCAAAAAGCTTGCAGGTTTAATCCCTGTTTGGGGTGCATATGGAATGTAATCAAAGATGCTTAATGTTTCTCTCTCCTTCCTTTTTTCTCTCTATCCCACACCCCCTTTCTCTCTCTCTAAAATCAATAAGACCATAACCCCAGTCAAGAATTTTTGACGTTTTCTATGTATTCCTTTATGTTTAAAAAAAGGCTCTTACAGTGGCGAAGTCTGTATCACCTAGAATATTTCATAGAACAGTATCCAGAAACCATTAAAAAGGGGGAGGAGAACACATCAACTCAACTGATAAGCTTGGGTTAGCACCAAAAACCCAGGTTTTCTCTGTGTCTCAGCTCTGTATTTCACTTGGACCCTACATGTTGGTCTCCCAGCCACTCCCTTGTGGCTGCAGACGCTCCCTTGCTGGTCCCAGAATGTCCACAGCACTCCTAAACCTCACATCTTCACACAACCTCCCTCCTCCCTCCACTGCTTTTTGGAAAGTAGCAGGTCCTGGTCCACTAGGGTTCCAAAGCCATACATGTATGTGTGTGTAGGTTAATTAGACAGTAAAATAAGCTTGGAGGTCAAGATCAATGGTTTTTTTAATGAAATGTAATAATCACACACAATAACAACAAACATTATTTCTCTAAAATAGTCATTTCAGTGTGTGTGTGTTTGTGTGTGTGTGTGTGTGTGTGTGTGTGTGTGTGTGTGAGTGTACATGTACTGGACCAAGTATGAAACAAGTTCCTACTACAGCCAAAGTCTATCTAGTGTAAACACACCTTACAGTTCTTCCAAGTGCTGAATGAGCAAAATCAGCAAGCGCTAAAGATAGGAAATAGCATGATAAAATTAGAAGTTATTGAAACTGATTGGAGCAAAATAGGAGATGAAAACAAGGAGTAGAGCAGGAATGGTGAGAAGTGAGAGGTAAGACTAGACAAGACAGAACAGACTAGGGGCCTTATCTTGGAGGCAATGGAAACCCTACTGAGACATTAAGCCGGTGAGTAAGCGCTCTGCGCTGAGAAACCCTTCAGGCAGCAGAAAAGGGGATGAATTGGAAAGGGCAAACAGCGTAGGTCAGAAGACCAGCTAATGACAGGGACCTTTTATTTGACTCTATCTGGCTTACCTGGGACTCCTGCTGTACCTCACTCTCTCCAATGAGACAGAGAAAATCGTCACATTTGGGGCTATCAGTATAATAAAATTAGGCCATGATTTTTACACCTATTAAATACAATTGTATTATTCAAAATGATACTTCACTTTCCATACTTCACAACTCTATATTTTGGAGTTGTCTTATCTAGCTATTGAATTCCATCGGGCTAAATGTCCCCACATGCACACGTCCTGAGGCTGTGGCACATTCCTGTGCCCAAGCCTTTCTCCTCCTCTCTCTATAGGTATCAGCACTTACTCACTTCCTCTCTCTCCCTTATGATTTTAATGGCAAAATTAGAAACTGAAGTTTTTTTCTTTCTCCTGCAGCATTAATTTTGCCCATGTGTACACACACACACACACACACACACACACACATACACACTTCTCCGTTTCACACAGAGACATTTTCCAGGCAGTTTTTGCAGCTATCACAAAATGATTAAATCGAAGATTGAACAGCAGTCTGATTTATTATTTTATCATCAAAATTTCTACTTACTCATGGGCATTGATATAATCTATATAGATGTTTTAGATAAGGGATTCCTAATATAATTGGTATTAAATTCCTTAACCTTATCTTTCCATTGTTCAAAAATTTATACTCCTCCCTATGGCAATTTGATAGCAAAAAAAGGGGGGGATCCTTAAGAACAGAATCACAATTCAGAACTCACTCACAAGTGACATAAATAGTATGTGTCATTCTAGGAAAAGGCTGTCAACAGAAATTGTCACAACATTCTTTTCTTTCCATGAAATCTGCACAATATATGACCCAGACACCTACTGGGCTAAAGGCTAATATTTGGCAATGTGCTAAGGCAGAAATTTAGTATCTAAAATATTTAAAGATGAACTAAAAGGAAAGATTTTTTTTACTTTAATGAACACACATTGTGTACTTACTCTGTTACAGGTATCATGGTCAATCTGGCATATTTAATCCTCACAAATTGTCACAATAGCACCCACCACAATCTTCTGTGATGGGTGGGTGCTAAGAGGAGCCAACTGAGGCTTAGAAAGATCAAGTGTAGTAGTTTGCTCAATGTTGGGCATTTAATAAAATGGCTAAATAATAAAATAAGGGAGAAGAAAAGAACTCTCCTGAAATAGAAAGAGCAATACAAAGTCCAACAAATAATATATTCAAATCAATTTTATATTATGTCTATTAATGGGACATTTAAAAATCAAGGTAACAGAAAGTTGGCCCAACAAAATCCAAAGTGGTGGCTTATTTTATGAAATACTTTAAACTGCAGAATTAATCTATTTTAAAGTAACAAAATTTCATACTAGGGTACTGAACTAGAATTGCTGAAAATTGTTTAATTAAATATGAATCTAGTTCATGTTGCAAGACTTTATTTTTGAGATCTTAAAAATAAACGTAAACACCAAAATGCTTTTGTAATGATCTATTGGTATCTTTTTTTTCCCTTTGCTTTTCTAGGCCTAGCTTGATTGAATGTTGACCCATCTGAAACAGTAAAAGGGTAGTATTTCTCTACTACCACTGCTGCTGGGACAATAAGGAACCCCAAGCAAAGGGACTGTCAGCAGCGCTTCTCTGAAAGATACCAGGAGATGTTCCTGTCAATGCATTTGGTCACCTACCCTCACGTACACAGAGTCGAAGACGTTCCCTCATCCTTGGCACTTATTATAGACCAAATGGTTTTCTGGATTGCAATTTATCCTCACTGTAAGGTCATTTTTCTTTCTTGGAAATTTGGATGTGATGTGTGAAAACTATAGGAGTTTGGAGTCTCTGAGCCCTCTCAAAATTAAGACCGGGTTCCAGTGCGTAAGAAGAGAGCATCAGAGAGGCATAAGTGGTACCACCATGCTATGGGGCCCCCTCAGTCAGTTTCTGCAGAAGCTGGCAAGGAAAAATCTGCATCACTGGTGAGAGAGGGGTACCTGAGAAGCTGGCAAAGCCAACAGAGAATCCATCTGGCTGTGGCGGTGCCGGGCCACACTGCAAAGAAAAATTGATTCAAAGTCTATTTGCAGCTGGACTGGAAGTTTGCTTTCTTACCTAGAGAGCTGAAAGCAAGCAGTCAGAGTCTCATGAAACAACCATATATGGATACAGCGGGGCAAAATACGTGAGTAAGAAGAATCAATAGAGAGAGCAGCCAGAAGGATGGAAACACTACAAAAGATTCATTTGGAGAAAATCATCTTTCACCATCTATCTGGTAAATATTGTCAGAGATTAGCAAGGCTATGGTTATATGAAATTTTATTCTAAAATTGGTAACTTTCACACATGCATGCAGCAATAAGAAAAGTCCCGCATTATAAACCTGCCATTCCTGGACAACGCTCTTATTCTCTGTCACATGTAGTTACGACATGGACCTCATTCCATTAACAAAATGAAACCAGTTGTGATTCCAAGCAATCATTCCAAGGCAAAAGGAGGGAAGGGAAAATTGTAAGCTTGAAATACAAACTATATTTAGTCTGAGGAAAGTGCATTTTCACTGAAGATGGAAGTTCAGAAAATAAGCTCTACGTCAACATGTGGGGACATGGCTATTAAGGGATACTTGTGAAAAAAAGATCTGTTTACAGTAGATATCACTTCCATGCAGATGAACTGTCTGCAACTCTTGTCATTTTTATTCCTAAGAGTAGCATATCAGTGAACGATGCAAGTAGTCCAGAAGACTTTTATGATGCCTGTGGTTGGTCTGAGTCCCAGCCTAAACAAGATCACCCGGGGCTAGAGACTGACCGTTCCCAGTGTGGGCTGAAGCTGATGTCACGGTAGTTAGTACACACCCTGATATTAAGCTTCCCAAAGCACAGCCATCATCTTGATTCATTTTTCCTTTTTTAGCTACACCAGTTCATTAGTGGAAAAGAAGTCACACATCTGTCAACAGAACAAAATCATAAAAAATCTTAACTGTAAAAATATGAGTCTATTTTTCTAAGTTCAAGGTTCTCTCCTAATACAGATCAATAAATATTATCTTTCCACTTCATGCTTATATATCTCAGACTGCAGCATAATACTGACTCTGCCAATCAGCCCACAGTGTTTTACATACCTTCCAGGGTGTCTTCGGTAAGAAGCTTAAGAAGATCTCAGATAACTATCAGAAGAACAGAGATCACTATGTATGAAGACAAGAAGCAGTGGAGTTTGGAAGAGAGGCAAGGGGATTCCCTTTAGAAATACTGAATTCAAACACACATGCCCCTGCTCCACTTCTAATCAAGCCTGTGTTATTACTTAGCCTTCTTGGGCCTCCATTTTCTCATCTGCACGTGGGGAGCTACCCACCAGGTTGTTCTGAAGCTAAAGTGGATTGTGTTTTTGAAAGAGCTTTGAAATTAAAGTTTCTACATAAACAGAAGTGATAATAGCCACGGAGGATATTCCTTTCAGGTATCCGGACAGGGCTTTAGAGACTTTCTTGTTAAATTGATCACACAAAATTGGCTTTGTGCCTTCTAATGTCAAAGCAAACCATGTATTAGTTCACCTCTACTTTAAATCTGATGGTGTCAAGAGTTTATTTCAGTAGAGTGTGCTTTTCTTCTTCATAAATGCTGTGAGCTCCCAGAAGGTAAGACATCTTCTCAAAAGCCTTATCCATGTGTTCTGATTCTAATGTGTGATTCCCATAGGCACATTTACTTAAAAGTTCACAGGTAGGGAAATATTTTAGAAACTCTTTGAACAATTCGAACAACTTGGTTTTCAGCATTCTAGAATGTGCTGGCAACCAGTTTCCACTTCATTTGAAAATGTGCTTGCCATTATTATGGTACCACAGTTCACATTATAAAGCAAAATGTAAGAAAAGTGTTACAACAAATATATAGAGAGTGCAAAAGACCTGTGGCATTACGTGAAATAAAGGAACATCATCTTGGTTTCTGAGAAAAAATCTAAAGAAAACATTAATACAGACAATAAAATTTTTTTAGTTTTTTTCTTTAATATTGACACACCATTTCTTATCTGAGGATTAGTGAGTGACATGATTTCATTGAAGAAAAAAGGACTATTTGGAAAACCCATACACCCCCCCCAAAATTGGACTGAAAACTATAAAATGGAAATGAAGAGAACAGACGCTATCACATGACCAAAGTTGGGCATAGGTGTCTTTTTACGTGTCCTGAAAACTATGATTAAAAGAGAAATATCCTGTTACATTTCTTTTATACAGATGGCATGTAAGGGACATCAGAGGTGTGAGACAAAAGTAGTCTCCTTTGTTAAATATTTCTATCAACTCTAAACATCTAATTTAAAAAGTGAACAAACAGGGTTTGAGTTTCTCTCAGCTCTCGCAGTTTGAACACTGAAATCCCTACGAAGATGAATGGGGTTGTAAAGTCAACTGTGAAGGACTTTCACAGGCAAGGCTGAGTTGGGTTTAGTCTTAAGGTCAAGAACAGTCACTAAAGAACAGAAGAAACAGGTACATTTCAAATTCTAATACATCATGTGAAAGTACTTTCATAAATATGGTCTCCTTGGGCTAGAAAGATGGATAATTGTTGCTCAGCGAGGATTAGTGACTTCCCCGAGCCCACGTGACAGGTAAGTGCCAGGTGTGGAACTCACACCTCTAGGCTTCCAGCCAGTGCTCTGGGATCTCTCTAACGGTTTCTAAAAACTGTCCCCAGGAGCCCTGAAGTTGTGAGAAGGGACTCAGGCTTCTTGGCAGGAGGTAAAGCGCATCTCAAAGGATGAAATAATGGGACCTGGCTTAGCTTCTCCCCACTTCCCTACCCTCCAGTAGAATTTCTAGGGACACACTCATGTACATTTTACACTAGTCCTTTCAAAATATTTATCCTTTAACTTACTCTCATTCTTTGAAATAAGTTATCTGATTCAATTCTCTCTTCCTCTTAAACCTGTTGATTTGGTTTCACCAAATTACACATTTAAGAGAATGGTTATCTGCACTCTTTTGCATTCCTACTCACTATCCCTTAAGTGTGACCAAGAAGATTCTTCTCACTTAGGCTGGTAAAAACCATGGTCTGTAAAGACTCCTGGTTGCTAAACTGTAAAAAAAAAATTGAGTTGCTAATCCGTCAGGAAAAGTGTTAGAGACCTCTCTCCGTCGAGATTAGCACCCATGTTCTGCAGCACCAGCTCTGGTTAATGAAAGCACACTAGAGGCCACGCAGGATTCTCACTAAGAAAGTAAGCGAAACTATACCACTGTCTTATACCATGTACAGGAATAAACTCTAAACGGACTAAAGACTTAAATGGAACACTCCTAAGGGGGAGAAAATATAGGCAGTGAAATCCCTGACATTTCTCTTATTTTTTTCTTATATATCTCCTCAGGCAGGGGAAAGAAGAAAAAAGAAACAAAGGGGATTACATCACACTAAAATGTTTTGCAAAGCAAAGGAAATTATCAACAAAACAAAAAGACAAGCCCACAAAATGGGAGAACATATTCACCCACTATACATCCAATGAGGAGTTAATATCCAAAATTTATAAAGAACTCATACAACTGAACACCAAAAAAATCCCCACAAACAATTCAACTTCAAAATGGGCAGAGGACCTGAATAGATGTATGAAAAGATGCTCAATGTCACTAATCAACAGAGAAATGCAAATTAAAACCACAATGAGACATCACCTCATCCCGGTTAGAATGGTTATTATCAATAAATCAACTAACAAGTGTTGGCGAGGTTGTGGAGAAAAGGGAACCCTAGTGCACTGTTGGTGGGAATGCAGACTGGTATAGCCACTGTGGAAAATAGTATGGAGTTTCCTCAAAAAATTAAAAATGGAACTGCCTTATGGCCTAGTGATTCCACTTCTGGGTACATACCCGAAGAAATCCAAAAACTAATTCAAAAGAACATATGTACCCCTATGTTCATTGCAGTGTTGTCAACAATTGCCCGGATGTGGAAGCAACCCAAGTGCCCATCAACGGACAAGTGAATAAAAAGACAAATATGTAGATACACTCAGCCATAAAAAAGAATGAAATGTTATCATTAGCAACAGCATTGATTGACCTAGAAGGTATTACACTAAGTAAAATAAGTCAGCAAAGAAAGGCAAATACCATATGTTTCACCTTTATGTGGATGCGAAAGAACAAAATCCATGAATAAACAAAACAGAAGAGACTCATAGATACAGAGAACAGACTGACGGTTGTCAGAAGATAGAGGACATGGAAGAATGGGTGAAAACGGTGAAGGGATTGAGAAGTACAGCTTGGTGGGTACAGAACTGTCATGGGCATGTGAAGTACAGCATAGGAAGTACAGTCAACAATACTGTAATAACTGTATACGGTGCCAAGTGGGTGCTAGAAGTATTGGGGGGAAAACACTTTGTAAACTATATGATTAGCTAACCACTATGCTGTACACCTGAAACTGATACAAAATAATATTGAATGCAAACTGTAATGGAAAAATAAAATTAGAAAATAAGTGAGACAAGTAGTGAACTGAAGGACATATCATATCTTTTTCAAATCCTTTCCTTTTTCTCTCCTCCAAACTTCTACTCCAACTACAAGTAAGTAAATAAAACACAGACCACATGAAAACCTCTACTGCCTTCTGACAAATACCTTTGCATCAGAAAATACCCTATGAAGGCCAGAGAACTAATTATTAAGAAGGAACTGAATGTAATTTAGATAGCAAACATCCGTGCTTAGCTCCCACCTCTGAACTCCCAGCAAGTACAGCCTCTCCTTGACCTTCATCTTAAGCAAACATAAGGCAATGTAAACCAAGCCAGGGACCCTGAAGTCTTTAGGATAATATTTATTGGAATTTGCAAAAAGCCCTCTGGCACATTCATTTACATGACTGAATTTGAGGCATGCTAGAAACATCAGAAGCCCACTCCCAAGCCTCAGTCACAACAAATCGCTCACTGTCCAGATGCCCTTATATGGCCAGGCTTCCTATAAATCTGACAGTTCAGTGTATGCATTGCGTATGTCTTGGCTCTGAGTCACATTCCTCCAGTATGTTTCCCTGGGAGCTTTGATTTCCGCTTTGAGGGCTGGCACAGACTCCTACTTGCTCTTATAAGAAAATGTCCAGGATTCAAAGTTGAAAATGTGCAAAATTCCTTCTTTAAGTACACAAACACTCCAAGTCTGGCCACTTTCCTGTAGTCCTGCCAGGTTTTCTCCCTGTCTGATACCTGATCAAGTAACCTTTTTTAGGGGGGAAAAACAACAAGAAACATACGAGAAGGAATGTAGTACATCCACAGCTGAACATCTTACAAGACTTAACCAAACGACCTGCACAAATGAGCCCCACAGAGACACACAGACACCGCATATAGCTCCGTAAACAGGGCTCAGTGGCCAGCTTAGTGAATTCCTCATTTTACTAAGGGAGAAAAAAATGCTCTCTAAAAAGCTTTTGGTAGATAAACACTTGCTTACAAGACAAAATTAGTGCATCTTAACCATTTTGCACACAAATTCAAAGACCTTTTTCTCCCAGTGCTGGACCTGCTGTCAATCAAAAGGGTTGGGATAAGTCAGAGTTGGACGTAGTTATAAGAAGCCACTATTTCCACTTTACCGCCCAGGCACACACAAACATTTGCTGAGTCATTTATAATAGTGCAATAATTCAGATCCCCGTGGCATGAGTTAGGGACAGAGTGTCAGCCCTTCCCTTCCTTTTGAATTTCCTGGCACTGGATGGTCCGTATCACAGTATAAACATACTTTTGAGTCTGTGAATGTCTTGGGTGTTATTTCTCTCTCTCTCTCCTCTCTCTCTCTCTCTCTCTACTAAACTTTTACTGTAAACCCTTCAAAAGAGTTTTGATCATATACATTATAAGGCACAGGTTATTTTTCTACTCTGACATCCCATATTCTTTATATTTCATATGCTTATTGTCTCTTAGCCAGTATTTGAACCACCCATTTGGAGCTGCTAAAAATGGACTTTTAACACTTCAAGGGACCATGTGAATTTTACAGTACAATCATATACAATGTCATGGTATTTTTACCACCAAGGCAGAATGGTAATATTTTATATTATGTTCATGGAGAACGAGCAAATCGAGAAAGTCTGAAAAAATTAAAGTACCAATTTCCTGAGAATTTTAATCTAATTAACCATCATTACATGCTAGAAAATAAAAAATACTCATTATTATCCTCATTTAAGTGGAAACTTGCGAAGATGGCTCCTACTGTGACTTCCTTGAGATTTGTGAATGGCAGGTCCAAGAACACAACCCAGCTCACCCAACCGTAACCCAACCCAGCAGTTTATCCTCTCCGTGAATGGAAGTCTTCACTCTGTCTCACAGGAACCTGTTGATGGTGGCTCTCAGACTCTCCAGAGGACTCAAAAATCGCCAACCTGCCTCCCGCCTACCTCACCCTTCGAGCTGAGACGGCCCCCCACTGAGCTCACATCCCACCTTAGGTGAGGTTAGGACTTCACACCCCTCCCCTTCCCCATTTACCACACCTTTCCAACTATTAGTGATGGATGTAATTGGAGGTTTAGGTCTTGAAAGATTTCACTGTGGCTTCCCACATATTTTGGACTTTTAAAATCATCCACAAGGGAAGAAACAGTTGGGGGCCAAGTTGCCTTTAATACACATGTGGCTATTAACATAACTTGGAATGTTCCTTCTTTAAATAGGAACTTGCAGGCCTCCTCTCTTTGAGGAATGTTTGGAAAGAACATTAACTAACAATGATGAAAATTATTCCTGAGCTTCAGAGGCCCCCTTTGCTGACCATTCACACTGCTGACACACAACCACACTGTACAACATGCGGATCGCTCAGCAAGGTGATCATGTACAGGTGATGTGGCCTGTGCGGAAGCTGGAATGGCTATTTTCTTTCTTGGCTATTTTTCAACAGAATGAATTGAAACTTTAAAAACATATGCCCAGCTTTAACAGACTGTTTGCAACTTGTACATCTACAGTGTTGTTTCTGAGAGCTTGTCTTCACATCAGAAACAGATATGGTTATCTTCACCCAGGAAAAGGAAGCATCCACAACTCACTGGTAACGCCACTGTCAAACGGTGTGGCATCACAATAGAAAAAAACCCGGCATGGTCCTGGAATCACTCTCTTTACATGAAATGGTAATTGGAGCTATTAACAAAAACACGACTGAACTATAGATTCTAAATGAAAGCACAGTTCATTAACTAAGTCCTTAGTGAAGCTATCGAACAATAGTAAGAAATGGAGACAGGCTTCGACGTTATTGGCCATATTTGACACCTGTACACAAGCAGAGCGAATAACACCTGTTCTCTCCTTGTCCGGATCTCATCCCATTGGGCTGTAGACCACTTGGGCAATAAGAAGTCTCAGTCACTATTCACAGACATGTGGAGCATCACTAAAGTATATTACTCTTAATTCATGACACTTTACATTATGACACTCTTAATTCATAATCGGATATAATGGATAACACTGCTCTTGTTATATAAACAGATTTTTTTACTGCAAGACAAACCAGGTACAATCCATACTTGAAGTTAACAGGTTTGAGTGTAAGAAAAATCACGCATTTCTCAAAGACCCACAGTGGTGTTTTCAAGAACCCCAAGAACCCCAGTCTTCTTGCTGGCCCCCTCTTGTCTGATTCCCCTCACTTCCTACTCCTGTGTTCTCACCCCAATATTCAGAGCCTCTACCTACCCAACACATAACCATCTGCTCTGCCATAACAATAAGACCATTTTTCTGGAAAGACTGATGCCCACTCATCCTTTCCCTCCCTACACCCCAGCAATAAAACTGCTACATGTGTTAGGAGGAAACAAAGCAAGGGTGCTGGAAATCTCCCGCAGAAAAGTGCATACACACTCAGGCAGAGGCTTTGTTCTCTTTCGGTTCCTTCAATGGGCATGCAAACCGTTATCCCAAGGCACTACAGATCAGATTCCGACATCTCCATCATGGAATTCAAGGTTTTGCAGGTAGGCAGGCTTCCTGCGGATTTCAGCTTAGAAGCAACTAATTCCTCTTCTGCTCTCTGAAGAGTTTCAAAGGCAGACAGCCTCTAAAATTAAAATCACGACGAAAGTAATAAATAGGAAACCGTTAGAATTGTTCTAGGAATCCCTGTTGTTGGCTTCTTTAGCTACCTATATCCTAAGAGGGATTTGTCAGTGGGTAGAACAGGCACAGCTCTGAGAAACAGAAGTGAGTGGCATAAAAAGTAATAATTGCCGATGTGTTTTTAAATGATATAAGTCAGGAGTGGTGCGAACAAGCAAGGGGGAAAATCCTATTTGGTGCTGGAAATACTGAGCCTTTTTTTTTTCTTTTTGTTTCTTTCTTTCTTTTTTTTTAAGTGAGCTAGAGTTTGCCAGCTTTTTCAGACGGGAGGAATGCTGAGTGTCAAGGGGTCAGGATCAATCCGGTGTGAGTTGATGAGGCAGGAAGGTGGGGAGGAATGCGAGGAATGTCCCTGTTTGTGTGGGACGCCATTCAGATCATTGGCGAGCCGGGGCCGCCCTAAGCGTATAAAAGCCTCGGCCGCCCGCCCCAACCTCACACAACAACTCTTCCCCGCCGAGAGGAGGCAGCCAGTGCAACTCCAACCACAGGCGACCGACCGCCTCCAGCCCGACGGCAGCCGCCCCGGCCGACAGCTCCAGAAACGACAGCCCGGCGCGTCCAGGCACCCACCTCCAACCCGAGCCCACGATCCAGCCTCCCGCTGACCGCGCCGCGCCCACCCTGCTGCATACTCCGACCATGTACGCCGAACTGGGTCGCGTCTCTTTCGTCTTCGGGATCCTGCTTGCCCTCTGCAGCCAGGTAAGCGCTTGGAGACCCCCGAGGCCGCCGGCGCCGGTGGGGAGGGACTCGGCGGGGAAGGGGAGGGCCCGGCGGCGCGAGGGGCGTGAGCCGGGCTTACCGCTCTCTCCTCCCTGCAGCCCGCCTCGGGCCTGGACTGCAGCGGCCAGTGCCAGTGCGCGGCCCCGGCGCCGCGCTGCCCCGTGGGCGTCAGCCTGGTGCTGGACGGCTGCGGCTGCTGCCGGGTGTGCGCCAAGCAGCTGGGCGAGCTGTGCACCGAGCGCGACCCCTGCGACCCGCACAGAGATCTCTTCTGCGACTTTGGCTCCCCCGCCAACCGCAAGATTGGCGTGTGCACGGGTAAGACCTGCAGCCCCGCCAAGGCCCCTTGCCCCTCGCTACCGCCACCGCCAGCCAAGGTGCTGGGGACAATTAGTGACCTACTACTTTCTCCCTCACGCCCACCTTCCCACGAGAAAATAAGCCAATAAGCCTCACCAGTTGAGTCCCTTACTCCGGCTGTTTCCAGCCCGCCCCCTGGAACCCTGAACCCAATTCGCATCCCCAGTGCGCCTACTGTTAAAAGTATCAGAGACCGATGCCTGACCTCCGCACCCCCTGTTTTTCCCGTCCACTCCTTCAGCCAAAGATGGTGCCCCCTGCATCTTCGGAGGAACAGTATACCGGAGTGGAGAGTCTTTCCAGAGCAGCTGCAAGTACCAGTGCACTTGCCTGGATGGGGCTGTGGGCTGCGTGCCCCTGTGCAGCATGGATGTTCGCCTGCCCAGCCCTGACTGCCCCTTCCCGCGGAGGGTCAAGCTGCCTGGGAAATGCTGTGAGGAGTGGGTGTGCGATGAGCCCAAGGACCAAACCATGGTTGGCCCAGCCCTTGCCGGTTAGTTGAATCTTCCTCTAAGTCAGTGTTGCAATTCTCCCCCAGGGACTGAGTGCTAACTTTGCCAAGGGAAGGGGAAAATGCCTTATCCTGGCATCTTACCTTGTGTTTGTGTGCTCTGCTCTCCCAGCTTACCGACTGGAAGACACGTTGGGCCCAGACCCAACTATGATTCGAGCCAACTGCCTGGTCCAGACCACAGAGTGGAGCGCCTGTTCCAAGACCTGTGGGATGGGCATCTCCACCCGGGTTACCAATGACAACGCCTTCTGCAGGCTGGAGAAGCAGAGCCGGCTCTGCATGGTCAGGCCTTGCGAAGCTGACCTGGAAGAGAACATTAAGGTACATGTTCTGCTCCTTTTAACTGATTTTCATGGAATGATAGTAGATAGGACCAGAGTTAGGTCTCCAGCCACCCTTGTCATCATAGGCCTATTATCTCCAAAAATAACTAACCATTGTGCTGTTTTGCTGGAATGAGATGTTATGTAATAAGAGCCACCAGCTTTCCACTACGAAATCCACCACAGTGTTAGTTAATTCAAGACATCCCAAAAGAGGCTATGCCTATTTTTGGAAAACTGGCAAAGGAGACTCAAACTTCCTCTCCTCGGAATATAAACAAAGTCAGACAATATAAGCCTAGAACACACACAAGCTAGAGAAAGCTACTTCCTTTGTCGAGTCATTGATTTTTCTCTCCTCCCTTGTCTTCCTTAGAAGGGCAAAAAGTGCATCCGTACCCCCAAAATCTCCAAGCCTGTCAAGTTCGAGCTTTCTGGCTGCACAAGCGTGAAGGCATACAGGCCTAAGTTCTGCGGAGTATGCACAGATGGCCGATGCTGCACCCCCCACAGAACCACCACCCTTCCCGTGGAGTTCAAGTGTTCCGATGGTGAGGTCATGAAGAGGAGCATGATGTTCATCAAGACCTGTGCCTGCCATTACAACTGTCCTGGAGACAATGACATCTTTGAGTCACCCTACTACAGGAAGATGCATGGAGACATGCACAAAGCCAGAGAGAGTGAGAGGCATTAACTCATTGGGCTGTAACTTGAACTGATCCACATCTCATTTTTCTGTAAACATGATTTCAGTAGCACAAGTTATTTAAATCAGTTTTTCTAACTGGGGAAAAGAAAAATTCCCTCCAAATTCAAAATGTTGTGCCGTGTGACATTCAAATAGTCTATCAACCCCAGACACTGGTTTGAAGAAAGTAAGACTTGACAGTGGGACTACATTAGCACATAGCACCAGAATGTATACCGAGGTGTGGCTTTAGGAGCAGTGGGAGGGCTCGGAATCTTACAGTAGTGTCATGCCTGCTATGTGCAGGGGGCCATTGAGAGGGGAGACGTCAGCACGCTCACTGACCTGCCTGTAGCTGACAGCTAGGATGTGTTCTGCCATCGTGAGGCTGAGAACAGCAGACTCAGCCCTGACATTCTGATTCGAATGGCAATGTTCAGGAATCAGAACTCTTGTCTATTAGACTGGACAGCTTGTGGCAAGCTAATTTGCCTGTAACAAGCCAGATTTTTTATTGGTATTGTAAATATTGTGTGTGTATATATATATATTTGTACAGGTATCTAAGTTAATTTAAAGTTGTTTGTGCCTTTTTGTTTATGTTTTAATGCTTTGATATTTCAAATGTTAGCCTCAATTCCGAACACCATAGGTAAGACATAAAGCTTGTCTGATCATTCAAAGCATGACATGGATATTTAAATGGACATTCTGCTCAGTCAGAGTGACAGTCCATCAAAACAGATCATTTTGTCTGAAGGTGAGCCAGCGATGCCCTTGGAAGTCTGATTTGTAGGTTGGAAATGGGATAACCTCACTTTTGTTGAACAAATGGCTTTTATTGAAATGAGTGGCTCTATATAGTTGATCAGTTTTTCCACATGGGAGCATTTGTTTCTACTTTGACTATGACTGTTTTGGGACAGTTTATTTGTTGAGAGTGTGACCAAAAGTTACATGTTTGCACCTTTCTAGTCGAAAATAAAGTATATATTTTTTCTATAAAGAGCTTGGTTATTCATTTGTTCTGTAAACATTTCTGAGTTCTCTCGCATATAAATGGGAAGCTTTTGTTCCTTAAAATTATTCACCTATAAATTTCTACATATGTAATAGTAAATTGGTTAATCACATCAATATAATTTTTACAGTAATGTATTTCACAATGAATCAGGTGTCATAAAGTTGCAGGAATATACACTATATTAAGCACACAGGCTTTCTTTTTTAGCTTCACAGTACTTTATAAACACATTCAATTGTGTCTAGATTCTTTATTCTCCATCCCTATTGTATTGCTCTTGGCCCTGTTCACATTTAATGCCTTGGGCTATTGTAGGCATTTAATTTCCAACCCTTCACACGATAAACCATCTATGCCTTGTGTATAGAAAATGTTCAATCATTCTTCGAATTTGTATGCTCTACTGTAGATCTATTTCTGAACTTTAATATCTTACTGTTAAATCCAAAAAAGCGTAAAGTGAAAACTGCATTAAAGCGGAGCAGTTTAATGAATCTCATTCCATATGATTCTGTTTCCAGTTGCCATGATAACCAATCACAAATAGATGGTGGCAGAAATAGAAAAGGGCAGATACGCAAATCTTTAATTCATTAACATTAAGAGAAATTTGTCTTAAATTTAAAGCAACTCCATTTCCCTAAATTTTTGGCTTTTTCAGATCTCAAGATCCACAGCTCACCAAGAGAATGGTTTGTAAGTGACAAAATGAAATCGTTCTAGAAGCATGGTTTGGAAATAATGTGGGGCCTCCCCAAGCCTCCAATGAAAAGTGAACTAAAGTAAATGGCAAAAAAAGGAACACTCCAAGCACAACTAGAAGCCCATTTCTTTCCAGATCAGAATAGCTGTAGACCCTAAGGGAAAGAAAAAAACAGGCACTGACAAAATGAACCGTCACAGGGTAATTGGCAATGTTGTAGTTCTAGTGTCGTTTTGAGAGACAAAAATACATCTGGAAATAAAGGCTAGTTCAACAAACAGTGCTCATGCCACAAACCAGAAGAAAAACTTCCCGTGTTCAAAATGGTCAAAACACGGGAGTTTTAAGACGCACCCGTGAATGTATATAGCAATGTCAGCAGCTGCTACGTCTCTTCCCCAAGTGAATACACACCTGCGTGTGTGTGCATGCAACACACACAGTACATTGTGTTTAGTTTGATTTTTCTTTCTGTCAGTTGATTTCTAGCTGCAAAGACAAAGGGCCACGGTAAAGGAGCCTGACTGTTTTCAAAGGAATTTGAGAATTCTGGCAAGATAAGAGTAAAACAGAAGCATAGATTTTAGAATTTCCACATCAGAAGACAGTAACTAGATTGCAAAACCAAACTTCATAAGCAATATTTATTTTAAAATTAGGTGGCAAGGCGTTCCTTAAAATCAACCCCTACCCCCAAGACCTGCACTATGTCAGCACCTGTGTAGGAAAAATGCAAAGGGTTGCTGGAGGGTATCTGATGCTCCTGAGAACAGGAACCCTCAAAAATAGCCAACAGTAAAATAGAGGACACCGACTTCACATCAGCTACTGAAACTGGTGGGACTTTTGCCCTCTTCAACAAAACATGCAGACCAAGTTTCTTTCACAAGAAAGGACTCCAGCCATACTTGGGAGCAGAGTCAAAATTGAGTAGGTCAGAGATAAGGAAGATATTGAGGGAGAAGATCCAGACAAAATTGAGGAGAGAGACAGGATTAAAATCTCAGGAAGAAAACTGTCATTTTTTTTAATTATATTTTATTGATTATGCTATTACAGTTGTCCCAATTTTCTCCCCTTTCCCCCCTCCAGCCAGCAACTCCCACTCCCTCAGGCAATCTCCCACCATTGTTTATGCCCATGGGTCCTGCGTATAAGTTCTTTGGCTCCTTCATTTCCTATACTGTACTTTACATCCATTCCCATGCCTATTCTGTAACTACCTGTTTGTAATTCTTAATCCCCTCACCTCTTCACTCACTTCCCCACACCCCTCTCCTGTCTGGCAACCATCGAAGTGTTCTGCATATCCATGATTCTGTGTCTGTTCTTCTTGTTGGCTTAGTTTGTTTTTTAGATTCCATTGTTGATAGATAGGTATTTGTTGCCATTTTATTGTTCATAGTTTTGATCTTTTTCTTAAGTAAGTCCTTTTTTAAGATTTCATATATTAATGTTTTTGTAATGATGAACTCCTTTGGTTTTTTTCTTGTCTGGGAAGCTCTATCTGCCCTTCAATTCTAAATGATAGCTTTTCTGGGCATAGCAATCTTGTTTGTAGGTTCCTGTTTTTCATGGCTTTTCATATATTTAATACCGCATAAAAACAACAAAAGAGGGAGTTTGTGAAGTTAGAAAATTATCTAAACCAAGCCTGCTTTCTGAACAAAATTTGAGAAAACTAATTTTACATAAAAAAATAGGAAGACAAAATTATCATAGTCAAATCCTATACAAAGTTATCACATGAAAAAAATAAAGGACAGAATAACACCCCTACAGATAATAAAAGCATATCAGAAATATAGAGCCAGAAAACATGTTGAAACGACAACCTGCAATTTCAAAAATTTCAGAATATTTAAAAATGGCATTAGACATCAATGATAAAAAGAAACAAATAACATAAAATGGCAATATAAATCAAAATTAATAAAACAGAAATATGGTGATAAAACTCAAGAAGGAATTAGAAATAAAAGAATTATATAAAACTAGAAAAAACACAAGAGTGAATAAACACACCAGATAATTCCCTAAGAAGAATAGATGGTGAGAAGGACAAAATTTATAAAGAAAGGATAAAAATATTTCAAATTGTGATAGACAAATCATAAATAAACACACAAGAACTGGGAGCATCTTGCTCTGTCCAGCCATTCCTGAGGAACCTACTAGAAAAAGAAGCTCAAACAACAAAATGTTTGAGACATATTAACATAAGGACTGGCGGTAAACATGTCACGTAATTTATCTTTAGCATTACAACCAAGTAAAGATCAATGAGGAGAAAGTACAGTCCATAGTGATTATATGCTGTGACAATGTAGACTGACACCATAAAACATGAGGGAAGAATGGAGGTAGCAGATGACTCCCCCTCCAAATATTTAGCTGTTTATCTTAGTGGTTATAGTGTTATTAACACTGCTATTCTGAGACTGGCAGGTATGAATGTGCAATAAAGTGAATGAGCCATTTTGGATATTCTAATTCTATCCCTAGGGTTAGTGAAAACTGGGATTAATGAGGAAATGGAGATGTGATATGAAAGTGGTTAAGCAAAATTCTATAGTCTTGAACTTGAATTAAATATTAGCATAAACTTATGATGCATTTTATCTTTAAAACAAACAAACACAAACAGATACATCTATTTTTTTCCTGCACCCACTCACTGAAGAGGCTTAAATACAATGTCAATTCAAGAGCAATGAGCATCCCTAAACCCAGACTGGGCTCTTGAAACATTACTTTCACGTAAAAGAAACTTGAGCTTCTTAGAGAATGGTTGATTACAGGTTTGCAAAAAAAATGTGTAAGATAAATACATTTATGCTTAGAACATCTTTTCATATTGTATAGTAATGAAGTTAACGAGGACCATTAAGATCATATCAAAAGGACTCAGGAGACAATTTGAAGATACCCCCCATTAAGGATGAGGCAATTTGAGCTTCAGTAAGGATAAGAATAAAAATGGTGTGCACTGCGTGTCGTCTATCCTTAAATTCATTAGTTCATAATGAGAGTTAAAGAGAAAACCTAATTGGTCATATGAGATTATTAAGAAACCTATTCATTATACTCAAAATATAATCTTTCTATGAAGACTTCAGTATCATATCTTCGGTATCCTGCGCATCTCACAGCGCTTCAGAACAGATCGGCCCAATCTCCACCTGCTCTTGTCATAAGGTAGAGATGACATTAAAAATAAATAAGTCTCTTAGTCAATAGCATTCATCTCATGATGGTTAGTTTAAAGTAATTTTATATTCTTTTTAATAATTTTCTGTGTTTTTCTAAATGTTCCATGTACTATTTTATAATCAGAAAAAATATTTGAAATAAATCTTTTATCTCCTCATTTAAAACAAAGCAAAAAATATGCCTGAAAAATGTTATTTTTCATGGTTTCAGATTAAGATAAACAGTTCACAATACATAAATCAATAAATGGCTTAGCTATTTAAGCCCTATTTTTGAACTAGCCATGTACCTGGATGTGCGTGCAACACACGTGTAACTTCTGGAGAATTTCTATATTCGTGTATACTCAGTATATTCTCTTACCTCATTTTCCTGTGCTCTAAAGAAAATCATGAGAGATTTTCCTACATAAGTTTATAATAACTATTCTTTACCTCATGAATCATACTGATTATATATAGACTGTTGCTAAGACTATGAACAAAGTAAACAATATAAAATACATCCTTAAAATACTAGGTCAGATTCCAGTTCTAAATATAGGATCCAAAGCAATAAACATGGAGACCATCTCCTATGTTAGATGTTAAAAAGTTAGTCAAAGTTGAGTTAGTAAGAAATGTAGAGTATCATGGATTAATTAGAACTTATATCTTAAGAATACAAAACATATTCAGAATTGCTTAGGTCAACAAATTCTAACACTATTTTTGTTAACACAGTTAACATGTGTAATTTAAAGAAATATAACTAGAAAACTGCATGACAGTATTTACTAAAGCTAAATCTATAGCTATCTGAGGTATAACAAAGGTACAGATACAAGAAAAATGAACAAAATACATATACAAAATTCTCAAACTAGTTTTATCCACCCCAACACGGGAAACAACTCAAAGCAGTAGAATATAAAATATTTGTGCAGTGGAAAAATATACATCAATAAAAAGAACTACTGGCATTGTGCTGAATGAAAAAAGCCCAGGTAATTACCTGTACTTCTGACTGACTGGCTATAAATCACAGGTTCCCACAACCATGTTTTGGAGCTCTAAGCTAGAAACAGAAATGAAGGCCAGATACATATCTCTTATTATAAATCCAAAACTCAAAGCTAGAAGTACCTATAAATAGAAAGTCTCCCAAAATGCATAGGTATCTTAGAGGGGTACTGGCCTTCCCTTTTAATCACACCAATTTTTATTTAAATCTCAGAAGACAGGTTGACGTCTTCCAACATTCATGTTTTATTAGCTTATCAGAAGGCACATTCACTAAAACATACTTCCAAAGTGAAAGTAATGAAGAGAAGCCATAAACTATGTATTTGATGTACATTTAATGGGACTCAATAAACATATGTAATGAGAGGTCCCAACAAGGTCTGAAGGTGTCTGGAGTCCCGTGTGGAAAATAACGGCTCACCGTGTGAAGTTCCATCTCTGCAATCAGCGTTACCAACACATTACATTATGTTTATGTGCATTTCTACAGGATATAGGCAGGCAAGTTGTTTTTAAAAATAACTGCTTTTATAAAAAACAAAAACTGCTCTGATCCATTCTGTGTTTACCTAATTAAAACAAACTAAACTAACCTAAAAGACTAAAGACCCCAGTTAATGAAGCATCGTGGGGCAGGGCAGAAGGAGCCAGGAGAAGGGAGGAGGAAGTGATACTTTCAATAAATTTTACTCACATGTGAATAAATAAAAATTTTAAACCAAACCCAGCTGACTGATTTTAAAAAATGATAATAACTACTCTGCATACACTCACTTTTATACAAGAAACCATGATTCATGAATGTCACTTATGGCATCCGGTCCTTTCCCTAAGAAGACTCAGCTATCAACACTGTAGTGATTACACTTTCAGTTCAAGATGTCATACCGACAAAGGCAGTAATAATACGGTCCATGAATCTAAATAGATGAGGGACATCTTGTACTTATTATCTTGTATTTTCAAGTGACCTTTAGTCTAGCATCATTTTTATAAAAACAATATAAAACCCATAAAGCACCCCAATCTAACTGCTGATGTGATGGGTGTTATAAAAAGAAGTTAGATTTTAGGCAATATAGACAGATTTATCACAAACCATAGGTAATTCAAGATTCAGTAGAGTGATTTAAAGTGGGAAATTGTGATAAAAATTTTTTACTTTATACATCTTCATTCACTGCTAAAAATGTTGACTAGTCTCCATTGCTCAGTCCAGTTCGTACTGATTTATTCTATGTTTGGGATGAAAGTCTTTTGAAATTGAAACCCTTAACATTAAAAAAAGATAAACTATTATTCTTTTAATCTTTTTCAAATGTTCTTTTATATCATTCCAGAGGAATTTTTTAAAAATGAGAATGAACCTAACTCCTTATTTTTCTCCCCAGACTGAATTCCTCTCTATTTTTTCTGATCTGTGTTCAGTATTTGTTATATCTCCTCTAGTGTGTTGTTATGAAGTATTGAAAATGGCATTAAATCTAAGAGTTTAGGAAATATTTTCTACATGGCAGCTTTTTAAAAATTGTACTTATTTGTTTCACCCATAATTTGAGCTGATAAATCGCAGTGCAAAGACAATTTCCTGTCATTCATAGATTTAAACCCGGGGTTATTAGGCAAGTTTGCATATTTATGCAAAGAGCTCTGAGAGGTCTGGAGCAATTCCCAGGACTCTGGTTTGCATAGATGCCCCGATATAGGAGCACAGTAAGAGAAGGGACACGTGTGGGGTATGAGCCAAACACTGCAGTTCCCTAGATTTGGGGGAGGAGTTAAGGACCTTATAGTGTGACCTTTGGGAGATCGCTTCTAAGAAAGGCAGCAGCTGTGCTGGGGTTCTAGGAAAGTCAGTTTGTGTGTTCAGTCTCTGTAAACAGCAAAAGAAAAAAGGGGGGAAGGCACCAGGAATGGAGTCCTGAGTAACATGACATACGACGTTCTTAGTTCAGTCATACAAGAGTTGGTGGCTTTCCATCTTTTTGGTGTGAGTCTTTGTGAATTTTCTGCCTCCATCATTTTAGTCTTTCTGTCACACTGTTTCAAACGTGGTTGTTTAGTGACCTCCCCCACACACAGATTGCTCAGCTAATGGAGTACATAGAGGATGCCTCAATAAGAAAACACTCATCAGTCTTTCAACCCAGAAGCTCAGCACCTCTGTCTATGGGAGTTTTCGTCCAGAGGTACATAGCGTAGCCAATGGAGATCATAAAGGACCTTGAAAGATAGTGTGGCACTGTAACCCCCCAAGGGCTTCAGAGGGAGGCCAATGAGAGCTGGCCTAGAGGAGGAATGCCAAATGTCTAAAGTTCTCACTGGTCACTGAAGGAAACCAGAAGCTTTGGGGGGAAGATTTGGGGATTGAGGTCCTTTAAAATTGGGCCTTTTAGAATTTAAAGGAATTTCACTGACATAGAAAACTGGAACTGCTGGCAATCACTTGGAGCAGGATCTGCTGGAAAGTGTTGCTGCTGGTTAGGATCTGTGACCGTGTGAGTGGCCACTGGAAGCTGCTGCCACGGAAACTCATGCTGACATCGTTGGAAGCAATGGCCTATGGAAGCTGTTATTGCCGACAGCTTTTTGGTAGCCAAGAGACCCTACTAGGAGATGTCGACTGGAAGCATCCCTGGTTGTATCTCAGAGAGCTCGGTCTGGATCATCTGCTGAAGAGTATTGGGGAGGAGGAGGTTGTTCACTTTGTGTAAACATGCTTCGGTGGATTATCCTTGATGTTAGAGAACAAGAGAAATACTGTTGGTCTTATTATGCTCTACACTAAAGGAACATTGTAATTTCCCTCAAAACCAGCTTCTCCTTATGATCCTGAGTTTCTAGTAACAACACTCTACTTGTTGCCTGGATGGAAACGCTCCACTTCTTTCATCAACATTCAAATATTGCAACTTCAGTTTAGAAATTCACTTACAGAAAAAGTAGCCCCTGCCCCAGTTTTGGGGGTGCAAGGCATGTTTTTGTGAGTTTTACCTCCAGGAGCTCATAAATAATGGAGGAAAACCCCCTCTTGCTTCATGCAGAAGGGACAGAAAA
Organism: Sturnira hondurensis; assembly: GCF_014824575.4. Lineage (NCBI taxonomy): Eukaryota > Metazoa > Chordata > Mammalia > Chiroptera > Phyllostomidae > Sturnira > Sturnira hondurensis. The sequence continues at coordinate 6,823,701 of NW_028077105.1, forward strand.
GTAATTGTTTTATTTATTTATCATTTTTCCACTTGCAGTTCTTTTGTTTATTTATTATTTTTATTTTAATTTTCACTTACAGTTGACATTTGATATTAGTTTCAGGTATACAGCATAGTGATTAGCCACTTATATAGCTTACAAAATGATCTTCCCCAATAATTCTAGTACTCACTTGAAAAGGAACCATTTTAAAATATGTTCTTCTTAACAAGGCCAGCCCTCGGCAAAAATTATTTTACCAGAATCTAACTTATGGGGATTTCATCAGAGCTTACCTTCTGTGGGGCAAAAGAAGCAGTGAAGTCTAGCCCCCGTGAACTATGTGGTCACACGTAAAGTGGGGAAACACTCTCTTCTTCTTGACTTTATTTCATCATCATTTCCTCCTGTCCTCTCCTTGTGAGCTATAAACTTGGCCCTGCCTCATGGCTTTTGAACTTTCTATTTCCTCTATCTATTCAGATCTTTTCCCAAGAATTTTTAAGAGGGTTAATACTAAGAGAATCGGGTCTCGTCCCTCTTCTTCTCCACTTTAACTGTAGGGTGTACAACAATACTTGACATGGAGTCAATAAATGTTTGTCGAAGGAATGAGGCGAATATGGAAAGACAAATGGTGCAAGTTTGCAGACAATGTTCAGATGTTCAGATTACTGCAATAATTTCAAGGTTCTGCAGGAAAGACAATCTCTCTGTTAAGTTTTCACTGCCTCACCAGATGGCTTCACTAAGAAAATGTTAAAGTAGCTTTCATTCAATAAATAAAAACAAACCAGAAACAACAACAGCAACAATCTTAGTAGTTGCTATTTTGCTATAACTCATGAAAGGTTAGGTTATTCTGAGTCAAGGAACTTCATTTTTCTAGCGCTCAGAGAAGAGGAAGAAGAAAAAAACAGATTCACGCCAGGAAGAAATAAGTGGTGTGCTAAATTAGGCCATAGGGGAAATGAGTTGATTTAATTAATGTTGATTTTCTATGAAGTGCAGAAAGAACCTTGCAAAGAATCCCTAATGCTAGCAAAATTGGCAACAAAGAATATTTTCACACTTGTAATTGAAAAATGCAAACTGCCTACATCAGTAAATCCTAGAAGATGTCACTAGGGACGAATAAGTAACTTTATTAGCCATTCAAATATCTCCATGACTTCACTCCTAGCATTCTGACATGGAGCCTCATGGTGTGCAGAATGGGTGGTACAGGGATTAACTTCAATGTTAACTTTCTAATTCTGTTACAGTGCCAATTACTGTAAAGTATGCACAACACTATTCTGAGGAGAGTGTAACACAACGATCAATGCAAAAATCCTCTTTTTAAAATTAGATCAGTAAAAAAACAATGAGAAAAACCTTCTCACTTGGAAGAATCTTTCCTCCTGAAAACCTGTATTAATCAACCTTCCTGTGGTGGTAAACCAGTACCAAATCTCAGTATAACAACAAACGTTTATTTCTTGCACAATGCCATGTTGGCAGCTGTACCTTACTGCTGTGGCTTAGTTCCATGTCCCTTCTCATGCCAGGAATCAGACTAAAAGGGCAGCCGCATTTGGGACACAACATCATTACTGGGGGAAGGGTAAGAGGTAGAGCCAAATCACACAACTGTCCTTAAATCTGTTGCCTGGGTGTGGCATTAGCCCTTCCCATTGGAGCCTCCAAGGGGAGGCCCCATTGGCTGAAGCAAGTCATATGGCCAAGCTGATGTGGTTGCAAGAAGTATATTTTGCCCAGAGGGTGGCTCTACAAGTCACATGGCAATGGGTGGGAATGCATAGTTATTCTACAAGGAAGGGAATGAGTCAGTGGGAACAAGAATGCAACCTACCACGAGACCCAATTAGCACAATCATCTCAAGCTTATCCTTTCCTTGCAAGAGACTATAATGAATTTTATAAGATTTGAGGTTCTGATGCCTCCTGCAGTTTTTGAACTCCTAAATTAAGTCCTTGATCTTGAGTTCAATTCTGTTCCTTTGTTCAAGTCTGTTCTCCTATGAGGCACAAGGGTTTAACACGTCTTCCCTTTTATCTAGACCATATGACCAACCAACCAGGTATCACATCTTTTTGTCATCATAGGTAATTCTCCCAGGAATCTCTGCATATTCAAATGGAAGGTCTGAGAGGCTAATGAAGTTGCCAGCTTCTTATGCTAGAAATTAATATGTCCAAGATGTGAATTCCATGGACTTTCTGACACCCCTTGCTACCTACTACGTGGACATGCCTCATCCAGGAATGGGAAAGGTCAAGTATGCACTGGGTGGAGAAGGGTCTTCAGGGTCATTTTAAGATGTTGGTAGGCACTGAGTTCTTTTATTATGGAGGTTCTGCTCTGCATCACATAAAACGTATCAAAACAAACCTTGATATCATACCAAATATAATTTTGGGTTGTGTGTTTTTTGAAAGAATGCTTATAACTTTACTTTTGAAATTATTTGATTCTAGGTAGCATTTGATTTATGAGTGGCTATGATTTATGATTTATGATTGGCTATTATTTGTCAGCTATTACCATGTGTACTCAGGATGTATTTCAAAGTAAGAAATTCCAACTTCCCAAATTATATTCAAATGCAATGAAATTTGTATAAACACTAAGTTTGACAAAGAATATAGTTGACAACAATGTTATACTTGTAGATTTTAATTAAACATTTATTACTTTCAATATTCCAGTTTTCTTATAATATTTAGAGCCCGTACACATTATTTTCAGGACTCAACCATTTTTGTGGGCCTACAAAAAGCTCAGTAGCTCCAGATTTGTGCCTACGCTGCCCAATGAATTACATAGCCCTGAAGATGCTTTGTCCAGGAATTATCTATTCTGGGTGAGGAAAAACACATCCTCAAAGCATGGAGTCTAGAGACAGAGCCTTGAGAAGAAACTAAAATAAAGTCAGGAACTGTCCAAAAGTTAAAGAGTAGGATCTGTTTGTGAGACCCTGAGACCAGTGAGGCACTTGAGATTAAACCTGATAATAAGAGTGCATGGGAAGAATGGGTGGGAAAGGGAGCTCCAGCAGCAAGATCCCACAGGCGCTGGGATCTGTGGCCACTGTGGAGGTCGGAGCTGCTAAAAAGATAGCCTTTAAGTAGAGCACATTCTTTTATGGTTGATCTTGGGGGGAAAAAGTGCCTTTCCCTTTCTGGCTCCAAATGACTAATCCACTAGACTCCAGAACTCCTGAATGACAGCATTCTTGCCCCCTCCAGTTTCCAGGGAGATCCCTGTAGATCCCCTTCCATACTCTTCCCAGGGGATGCATTTTCCCCAAAGTGCCCCCAGGGTTCTTCCCTTGGACATTTGGCTGTCCTGTGCTTTCGACGAAGTCTTGCTGACTCAGGTCCCAGGAAAGCCATATTCTTCCTGATGCATTTCTCTCTCGATTTGACTTGTCTAATGGAAATTGTTTAGTTGTTGAGGTATATTCCTTCTGGAGATGAACTGTACTTCTGCCCCCAAGGTCCAATGTGACTTCCATGTCCTGCTCTCACTTTCTTATACTTACTCCACTTTGTAACTCGTAGAGTCATGTGACCTCAATGATTAAAAGGATTTGTTTGACTGCAAAGGAGAATCTCAGCCCTCTGACCTTTTCCATTTCCCATGGAATTCATATTTCCAGTCTGAAGAAGACCACTAGGTTTCCATTTGACTTGGAAACAGAGACAATTGATATACCATTATAAAATTGTTTCCATAGCTTCTCTTTTATGATAAAATCAGTTGTCTCTTCACCTAACCTCAGCCAAAAAAAAAAATTTAGACTCTAAGTTCTGTTTCATTTTTTATAAAAAAATATTTTAAATTTAGTAATGATGCCTTGATGAAGAGCAACATTATGAGTCTGACCCCCACCTGATCTCATCCCTTATTTATCATGAAATGTGAGGATATATTCTCAAGCGATCTCTAACCATGGAGCTATCGTGGAGATGTCTATTTCTGTTAACAAGTTCTTTGGGAGAGAAGTACCATCAGAGGAGACATAGCTGCCTGTCCCGATCCCAGACAGATTTGGAGGGAGATGCATGAGATGCAAGAGAGCACATCATCATGGTGGGAAGACCTGGAGCTAAGGATGTTCTGAAAGACCTGACCCACCAGGCCGGGCATTAGGTAAGGGGCCATCTGACCTGACAATATCACATGACCTCTGGTGGCCATGTGAGTGATGTCCCCTGGAATTGCACAGTTGGCCATCTGTGTGATTGTCCACTGCGGGTCTGACAGGGCCACTGATCCTGATAACAGAGAAATGGAGTTCAGATCAGGCCAAGCGAGCAGAGGACAGAGCCCAGCTGTCCTGGGTTTCAGAACCAGAATAGCCATCCTCTGAGGACCAGATGAGGGGCGGTTTGAGACTTCCCAGAAGTAACCTGGCCATTAAGCTGTCCAGCCTGTGGCCACTGGCCACGTGTCATTACTGAGCGCACGCAGTGTGTCTACTAGTGTCACTGAGAAACTGATTTTGAAACTTTATTTAGTTGCAATTAATTTAACTTTTAAATTAATAATACTCAATTCAGTTATTAGAAAGCTTCATGTATGATTGGAATAAATTAGGTATATAAATGTATTTTTCAGCTATAAATTTTATGAAATCTAAACACATCAAATATTTCTCACAAAAATTAGTGTGCAAATTGAGATGGACTGTAAGTGAAAAAGACACACTGATTTCAAACACTAAGTATGAAAAAATGTAGAATATATCAACAATTTTATATCGATTCATGTTGATATAAGCAATTTGTATTGGGTTAAATAAAATGTATCAATATATTTTATTATGTACATTAATATATTTTAAAATATATTAATAAAATGATTTAATATGTTTAAATATAAATGTTAAACATTCATATATTTTATATAAATATATATTATGTAAATTAAAATAAATATGTTAATATATCGTTGCAATTCATTTTACCTGTTTCTTTTTATCTTAAATGGGACTTCTAGAAAATTTAAAATTATATATGTGACTTATATTTTTATTAAACAGTGCTTCTGTATTACATATTTATATACCCTCTAGATTGTTTAATACTATAATTTTATTGGTCAAATATTGTACAAATGATTTAATAACCATTTTTTACTTCTCAACATGTCGAGATACTACATGAATACTCATACAGTTTCCTAAGAATTAAAATGAATGAGAGATCCCTGTTTGCTCAGATAAGCTTCTTACTGAGCCAATTATGTAAGTTGAATCTCTATTCCTTAATTAAACTTCCTCCCAAAACACCAATGGCAGAAAGCTGGCACTGGTGAGACCTGGACCACTCAGTGTGTTTCCAGGAATGTGAACCTGGCTAAAAGGCGTGTTTACGAGCTTAACCTTTCATATGGCATTTGCCTTAGTTGCAGTAACCACAACAGACTGTATTGCCCGTCGATAGTACCCAGGGGCTATTCCATTATATAGGTTTATGATCAAGCAATAGCACTATTTTTAGGGGATGACTGTATTGTTGATGAGCCAGGCAGGAGCCGCAGAGTGCCTCTACGCAACCAATACAAAAGGAATTGATGGACTTGCTGCACTTAAAGTCTTATAAGGGAACAGAGAGTAATGAAGACTCAAAATAGATTTTTTATAAGAAATTTTTTCCTTAAATGTCAACTTTTGAAGTTCAACTCAAGTATAACAAACCTGGACTTCTCATACATAAGAGATCATTATTTTGTACCTATGCCTACATATACTGGCATATAAAGGCTAAATTACTCCACAAATTTCCAGATCCCAAAGCAGTAGTTAATGGCATCAATATTCCTTGCACAGTTAAAATTGTCCAAAGACAATAGTCACAATTAATTCTACTTCTCAGAGAGGGATTATCACACTGTAGAATCCCTTCTCAGGTGCTTTGAAGACTGACATTTAAATTCTGGATTCACTTTACTTGTGTGACCTTAGAATATAATTTTACCTTCCTAAACCTCAGTTTTCCCATCTGTGAAATGAAGAAATAGTAAATGCTTTGTGTGTCCATGCAAATATCTAATTAAGCGTTGCATTCAGTGGGTCCTTTTAAGCATTTATTATGTGCTAGCCCATACTTGCTAATATATAATAAACCATCAGTAAATATTTTTTTTCCTCCTTCCCACATTATGTTACTTAAACATCTAACCTGGGTCCTTTAGAGAATATGGAGGTACTCACCTCTAACAGGAGGCTAAACAACAAAGCAAACAAGCAAGCAAAATATAACCAAAGACACTGAAATAGAGAACAGGCTGACAGTGACCAGAGGGGAGAGGGGAGGGAATTTCAGGGGAAATAAGGGAGGGATTTAGAGGAACCTATATAAAGGATACATGGACAACAACTGAGAAGGGTGGAAATGGGAGGGAGGGGGGAGGATGGGGGGTGGGATGGGATGGGAGTAATAGACAGAAAACTGTACTTGAAAAATAATTAAATAAAAAAATTGAAAAAAAAAAGAGAATATAGAGGTAAACAAGCAAAGATAAGAAGAAAATAGAAATGAAGCACAACACCCTCCCAAACAGGCTAATAAAACTATATATAGTTGGGCTTTTTTTCTCGTTTCTCTTGCCTGTAATAATTTATTTTTAAAAGACATGTTAGAGGGAGTTCACTGCAGTGTATCATTTACTCTCTCCTTTAATTACACCGACATTGGTGGTCATCTGGACATAACTGGAAATTGACAATTATTATTCCCACATTTTTAGCCTCCGTCTGCAGAGTTACTGTCGAAGAACCGAGTCCCTACATTCCAGAATTAAATAATAAAGTACAACAGAAGTATATGTACTTATTTTGGAGGCTCTAATCCACATCATACGAAACATTCAAATACATCCACATTCCCAGTTAAACATATTAGGTGGACAATTGTAAGAGTTGAGATTAGTTGACTAAATGGCATTGTTTTTTCTTGTAGATAGTTAATGAACCCTTCATTTTGATCCACAGTTTGGTCCTCTCTCTTTATGACTTGGAGATAAAACTTTGTTTTTCAAATTACACACCATCTTTGTAGGCTTTGAAAATCATACCCCTGGGCAGGCATGCTATCTAGATTACTCAACAGATAAAAATATTCTCAAACATTAGGAGGGATCCTCAGAATCCCGCAAGGCTGGTTAAAACAAAGACTGCTGCTCCCCACCCCGGAGTCTGACTCAGTAGGTCTGGGGTGCGATCTGAGGACTTGCATTTCTAACAAGTCTCTGGTGACTCCCATCCCCTGGGTCCAGGGACCACACTTTGAGAACCACAGATGTGTTTGCAACTTCAGGAATCCAGAGGATCAAAAACACGCTATTAGCGAGGGGAACTGCACATAAATAAGTCAGGGTGCATGTAAATACACAGAAGATATTTGGTTTTTACCTCAAACCGCTTGCTGTGTGGTGAGAATTCCTGTGTGAAAGACATGGTGTGGATGCAGAGAACAGTGGAGTTCCAGTCTTCCGTTAATTTGTAGAATTCTCTTGGGAAAGCCGCTTCCCCTCTCTGGGCTTCAGCGCTGCCAGCATGGGATAGGTTTTGAGTATCAATGAATTACGAGATGGTAAGGCACTCTGTCAATGAAAGTTAGTATTTTGATTGAGTGAGAAGTGAAAGAAATGGGGAGCTTAACGTCCTTGGAAGAAATATATGCAGTCTAAACACTAAGGCAAAGAGGGCGGGGCGATCCGGGAGAGACGCGGGTTTGGCACCATCCTCGGCTGAGGCTAAAGGTCTTCAGGAGCCTCTACTCCGTCGTAGCTTCAGAAAACAGCTGCTGATGATCTGGGAGCAAACTGAAAGAGCTGCTACCCGGCTGTGCAAATTAGGGTTCCTGCAGACTGTACCCATAAACATCTGGCCCCTGGACTGTGCAGGACGCATGCTCAACAGTGACACCATGTGACAAGCACTGACAGCATCTGTGCTGAGGGACAGATGGGTTCTCTCTGGGGCTTCGAAGGGGTCACATTCTCTTTGTATTAATGTCCCTAGGGGTTGCTGAATAATTTGTTGGAGAGAGTGAGGCCTCCAAAGAGGGAATCCAGACTCTTAATAAAAGCAGTTAGATTTAAAGGAGTTACACATAAAAATAAAGAAAAATGACCCATATTTGTACACTGAAATGGGTGATTTGGGTCAGGTGGGGAGAATGACCCAGGCCTCAGTCTCCCACACCTGCACACACAGAGACACAGATAAGCAGGTCAGGAGAAGCTGTCACAGGGCCACCTGCTGCATGTATCTGTGGGTGCTCGGGACCGATTGAATGGCATCAGGCATTAAGAACACTCTGCATGGATTTCTGTTTCTGGGCAGTAGATAACTTTCTCCCAGCAAAAACATGGAAACTCTGGATAAATATAGCCCATATTCTTTAAACTGCACTGTTGAACTCAAGGGAAAAAAGCAGTTCCATGGGGCCTTCAAGTATGAATGCAAATAACACTGAGGCTGTGTGGGAGGGGAGAGGGTTTCCAGTCTCAGTAACCAACAGCCTGGGGTCTTAAAACCCACAGGAGCACAGAATACGAAGCCCTGACACCGGGAGGTAGACACGAATGTGAGACCAGCACCCCAAACCCCCACCCCAATAAAGCTACAGCACTTGTGTACCAAACCCCCAGAGAAACAGTTCGATCTGTGTGGACAGTTTCTGTCCTTTGACAGAAAACTCCTCTGACATACACCCATGGGCTCTTCCACAGGCAGTTTGAGGTTTGAAATAGCACTATTTGTATAGTCTGGGAACTCCCCAAACTAGGAAATTAGTGTAAAAAGTTAGTCCCATGCTGCTGATCTCTCCAGGGTGCCAGACCGAAGCAAGGTGGAAACATTGTTGGAAGGCTTATTCCCAAGTCAGACTGTGGAAGATTTTCATAGATAAAGATGAGTTCATAACTCAAAATTATAAAACAAATATTAAAATAATCTTTCAGAAGGGAATGTAGGGGCACAAAAAATAAGAATCTTAGACCTTCCCAAATTAACAGAAAGAAGGAGTAGACATCAGCAAGGGACGGCGGTGGGGGTGACAAATAGTTCTCTGCTCCAGGCACTTAGCCACCTGTGGTGGATGGCGGGCACCATGCCCCAGCCTGGGCCCCCACCCAGCTCCATGCCCAGAGGACCTGAGGCAATGTCCAGGCTCACTGGAAAAGCCCAAGTGTCCTGTATAGTGTGTATTTAGTTTGTTGATTCTCTCTCTTTGGATCAGGCATACCAGGAGCTATCAGATAGTTGGTGATTAAAAGTCTGTGAATAAAAGAAAGAAGTAGCAGTGAAATGTGAAGTCATCTATAATGTCATCCCCAACCTACTCATTTTATACATTCCCATTGTACTTGGTACAGCTCTTTATTACTGTAACTTCTCAGGGACTAAGACTAGAGGTTTAGAAATCTGCCTCCAGCACCAGGAACGGAGCTCCTTGGAGGAAAGAAGAGTGATGTTTTGTTCAAGTGTGTGAACAGGCCCTAGGGCTCATGGAAGCACTCAGCACATAGCATGGACTTAGTAAAAATGTGCACCACCTAACTGAGGAGTCAGCGAGGGGAGGTAAGCCAGAAGACAGCATCATTTTCAACATAAGCAAGCACTTCATCCTGAATGTTGTCTTCTCAGATAAAAGAAAACCATTCACTTCATCCAAAGCACACACACACAAAAAGAAAAGAAAATATGACACCCACCAGAATCTGTCACTGTTCTTGGCATGCGACAGGTGCCCAAGAAATTTTTGATAAGTGATCGACAGGTCAGCTTTTCTGAAACAACACTTCTTGAACTCTTTGCTAAGTGGTGTGTTGTCCTGCAATCCTAGAACCCATGGCCTTCGTAGTGACCCCAGCTGGTTAGAAGCATCAAAGACAGCGATCAGCCCCCAGGAGACAGTCCCAGTGGGGCACAGGCAGTGAAGTAATGAAAGGGTTGGCAGCAGAACCGCCTCCTCTGCCCCCTAAAAACCACTATTTTTACTCTTCACAAGATGTTTCCCACTTCAAAATCATTGCCCTTTTCCTCCTCATATATCTTTTACTTCTCAATTAAGTTTCAGGCTTTCTTTCTTCCAGTTTCAAACCAAAATTCCCTCCCCAGAGATGTCTCTCCAAACACGGTGCTATGGGGAAGGTTAGCAGACCTGGACGGTGTTCCGGGTGGGCCCTTTGATACGGATGAGAGGATAAACAGCCCTCTCACCTCCAGGGAGTGCTGCCAAACAGGCAACCACTTTAAACAGACAGAACTCGGGCCCTCCGCCCCTTCGCTACACCCCACATCCGAAATCTCTATCCATCATTCACGCTCCTGTTTGGTCTGGACAAGGGAGTGACTTTGGCAAGGTTCTCAGAATATTCTTCATGAACTCCAGCATTCTGCTTTGCGGTCTAGTCAACCACAGTGGATTATTTCAGTTTCCCCTTTTAACGGAATTCTAGGAGTTAGTGGACAAATTTAAAGAATCCTGCTGTTGAGGGATCCGATTACTTGGAGTACAGCAGAATCGGAAGGATAGAGAGAAAAAAAGAAATGGCATTTGAACAAGACCTTGAGGGAAATGGGGAAGGACACTCCCGGGGGACAGGAAAGAACACACACAAAGATGAAGAAGGAGATGGGAGGGGCTTATGGGGCCCGCCAAGAGTCATGGCTTGAGTAAAATGTAATAAATATAACAGGATGAATGATGAGAAGATGAGAAGTAAAAAATGATGTTAATAAGTTGGTTGGGGTCAGATGGCGAATGTAAAAGAAATCCAGGTCCTTCTGTGGCAGTAACCAAAACCACAGCCATCTGAGTGTCTGCTGAGTGCCAGGTTCCACCATAGCCACTGAGGTTCCCACGTCGTCTCCGACACAGGCCTCAGCGTCCCCTCTAGGAACTCACAGTCTAGTTCCTAGCCACCTGTCTCCCTAGCCACCTGTCTCACCTGTCTCTCTTTCGCCTTTTTTTAGATTCCACATAAAAGTGAGAACAGACAGTATTTGTCTTTCTCTGACTTATTTCACTTAGCATAATACTCTCAAGGACCCTCATCCATATTGTTGCAAATGGCAATTTTCCTTTTTCTTAGGCTAAGTTAGATTTCACTAAGTGTATACATAGCACGTTTTCCTTACCCATGTGTCTGTTAGTGCATAGTCAGATTGTTTCCATGCCTTGGCCATGGCAGATCACACCGCAGTGAACACGGGGGCACAGATCGCTTTCTGACATGGTGGTTTCATTTCTGTCGGGTATATACCCAGAAGTGGAATCAGTGGATCACGAGTAGTCCTTTTTTAGTTTTCTGAGAAACGTCCATACTGTTTCCCACCGGGGCCGCACCAGTGTCCATGCCCACCAATGGTGCACATGTGGCCCTCTTCTCCACGTCCTCACCGATGCCTGTTCCCGCTTCTCTTTGCAGCCATAGCTGGGGTCCTAGGTGTGAGGCAACATCTCACTGCGGTTTTGACGTGCACTTTTTGCTTGCTGATGAGTCATGTGGAGCACCTTTTCACATACCTCTTAGTTGTCTGGATATCTTCTTTGGGAAAATGTTGCATTCAGGTCCTTCGCCTATTTTTAAATTGGATTATCATTATTATTGTGCTATTCAGTTGTATGAGTTCCTTATATATTTTAGATATCAATGCTCTATCAGATACATTAGCAAGTCATGTCTCCCAACCTGTGGGTTGCTTTTTCATGTTGTTGGTCATCTGTCTTGTTGCACAGAAGCTTTTTAGTTTGATCCAGTTCCACTTGCTTATTTTTGCTTTTGTTGTTTTGGGCTTTAGGTATCATAGCCAAAAAAATCATTGTCGAGGCCAATGTTAAGAAGTTTTATCCCCATGTTTTCTTCTAAGAGTTTTATGACTCAATGTCTTACAGGTAAGTCTTTAATCTACTCTGAGTTAATTTTTTGAGTGACGTAAGATAGGAGTCCAGTTTCATTCTTTTGTGCGTGAATACTCAACTTCCCCAGCACCATTTATTGAAGAGTCTCTTTTCTCTATTGGATCTTCTTAACTCCCTTGCCAAATATTGGTTAACCATGGGAAGAGGTGAATTTGAACTGGGCTTTGGAGAGTGCGATCACCTGAGGTTTGAGGATGGAAGGGATGTGTGAGCAGGAAAAGAGGTGCTATTGTAGGCCAGGTCAAGTATATTTGGATCAGTGGAATATCTGTGGATATTTAACAACCAGCAGGAGTTGATGGGATGTCCTGGTTTGTAGAAGATTTCTGCTGTAAATGCTCCTATGATAGCCAAGTTCACACTACCAATGCAAAGTCAACCAGCTTGCAAAATCGCTGGCAAATTATCCGTTGGCTCTTAACCAGCACATCACTGCCTGATCTGAACATGTTGAATTTGACATGACTGTCAGACATCTAGGTGACTAGAAGTCACCTAGTGACTTCTGGGTGGGTTGTTCCCATCACAAGCCAAGACAAAGCAGAGGTTTTCGAAGCCCCGAAAGTCTGCTTTATCTGGGCAGAATGGTACTGCAAGGTTAAACTCCAAGCCCCTACACAACAAAGCAGTTCTGCTATAAATCTCTTTGAGGCTTAAACAGTAGGTACCACTTTACCAGCTTAAAGGCACCAAATAAAAGAAGAGTATTTCAGGTGGTATTCAAATTAAAACCTAACTTCAGATTAGCACGATGAGCAATATGCTCTTGGAACTACCTTTTCCAAACAGCCCTAAGTAAACTCCAAGGCCTTTTGCACTGACGTCTGCTACGGTATCTCCCACAATCTTTTACTGCCATCTGCTGGTGAGGAGATGCAGCATTCGAGGACAAACTACCAAGAACCAGTTGGATTTCTAATCCAACTCTAAGCAGCTGGGCTCTTCGTCTTCTGCTGTTACTGCAGTTATTAAAGCAAAGCTGTGAAAATATACCCAACTAATTTTTGTCACAGGGCTAATAGTGACGCAGTAGAGGAAGACTAGGGAAGGAGAGCCTTTTCAACATGTGGTATCGTAGCAACTAGATATTCATAGACAGAGATATGAACCCTGCCCTAAAACCTCACATTTTATGCAAAAACTAATTCAAATTTGTGGATCATAAATTTAAATAAAAGTTTTTTAACTATTAAACTTTTAGAAGAAATTATGGAAGAAAATATTCAGGACCTAAGGCTTGGTGAGCAGTTCTCAAACCTGATACCAAAAGTATAAATTGTAAAAGGAAGAAATGAATACATTAGACTTCATCAAATTAAAACATTTGTTCTATATGAAACCCCATTGAGAATGTAACCACAAGCTACAGACTGTGACATAATATTTGTAAATGATGTATCTGATAAAGAACTCGTACCTACAATGTATAAAAAATTCTCAAAATGTAATTGTTAAAAAAAACTGTCCAATTCAAAAATAGGCAAAAGACACAAAAAGATGTTTCACCAAAGAGGATGTAAATGGTACGTAAGTCCCTGCAAACACATTGAACACCACTGTCGTGCCGGGAAATGCAGTGAGACCTTTTGAGGTATCACATACCTATCAAAACAACAGAAATGATGTGCAATGACACCCCAGAAGGCTGGCAAAAGTGAAGAATAACTGTATCTTTTCTACATCATAGATCATGATGTAAAATGACACAGCCACTCTGAAAAATAGTTTGGCAGTCTCTCAAAAAACAAACTAACTAAACATACACACACTATACAACCCAGCAATCATACTCCTGGGCACTTATCCCAGAGAAATGTAAACTTCTGTCCACACCAAAACCTGCACATGATCGTTTATAGCAGTTTTATATGTAAGAGGTAAAAACTGAAAATTAACAAAAATTTCCAACAATAGGTGAAATGTTTAAACAAAAACCATGCACATTTATAACAAGAATACTGCTCAGCCATTCTAAAAAAACACTAGTGATATATGCAATGATTGGGAAGGATCTCAAGGGTACTGCACTACTAAAAAGTCAATGATCAACAACTCACATACTGTGTGATTTCATCTATATAACATCCTTGAAATGACGGTATACCTAAGCGTGATTCCTGCAGTTGACTTACAAGATTTTCCCATCTATATCTCTCTGTTATCTGTCCTCTCCAGAGGCCAATGTCCTCTTTCAACAGATGAACAGCTGTCAGGGGTTGGGGGTGGTGCAGAGAGGAGGTGGGTCTGACTACCCAGCAGTAGCACTGGGAGGTCTTTGTGGTGATGACAAACCTTTTAAAACACCATTGTCAATGTCCCAATCTGAAGATACAATCCCTAGGAACATGGGGTGAAGACTACCTAGGACCATCTGCCCCATCTCTGCACCTTCCTGTGACTCTGTAATTATTTCAAAATAGAGAGCTGTTTTAAAAAATCCCACTAGACAAAAAGAAAGCTCTTTGACAATACATGTGTGTGCCTGTGTGTAATCAACTCGGCTCTGCTTAGTGAACTCTAAGGGCAGGAACCCAGTTTACTGGTCAGCAGCCGCTGAGCCTCTTTACTGGCCCCTGTCAGCCTCAGTCCTGGTATGCTACACCTGGGTGAGTTCTGTCGCACTGGTAACTTTTTACTGCATTCGGTTTAATGGTTCACATGTCTAAGTCATTCTATTAGATGTCAAACACAGGTCCACACCAATGACACTTTTGAAACCTGTATGTTAGCTTAGCACCTGGCACTTATTAGGGAACAGGTGGCAAACACAAGGCCCACAGGCCAAACCCAGTCCTCCACTTTGTTTTATCTGGCCAGCACCTTGTTTCTAACCGGCAGCAGCGCCGAGCTCCTTGACCCTAGTTAAGGAGTAGTTAGGTTTACACAGTCTTAAAATTACGTTCAGCCCTTTGAAGGCAACCTTGAGGCTGATGTGCCTCCCGCACCCTGTAAAGATGAGTTTGACACCCCTATAGAGGTTAAATAAAAGTTAGTGAATGGGTGAGCCATAAACAAACTGCCTGTATGTTCATTTTAAGAAATGGCTATAGGAGTTTAGTGTCTCTACAGGAAATAGTTTAGAGAATGAAAGCATCTAATCTTACAGGGCCATGTGGCCCTCATTTCCTAAAGCCAAACAATTTCATGATGACCAGCAGGGGGAGAACTACTCCTTAGTTTATAGTTGGAATCTAACGTACTATCTGTGACTACAGGAGTTTCCTATGTTTAATTTTATCCGACGCTTACATTTATAGAACCAACAATGTCTCCAGAGTGACGATTGTTTTTGTTATTTTTACTGCTGTTATATTTATTGTTGCTGTGAAGCATAGTTATAAACTTGCAACTTCCCCGCCTACAATCAGGACTTACCACCTACCCAGTCAACACGTCCTCATCCTTCCTCAATTATGTTTTAAATTGTGGTAAGACAAACACACACACACACCACATAATGAAATTTACCATCTTAGCCATTTTCAAGTGTGGAGATTAGTAGTGGTGAGTATATTCACATGTTTATGCGATAGATCTCAGAACGTTTCCATCTCAAAAAACACAAACTTCATATCCATTAAACAACAACCCCCCCATTGTGCTCCTCCAGCCCCCCATTAACAGCATTCTACTTTCTATTTCTATTCATTTGACACCTTAGAGATACCTCATGTTAGTGGAAAGGACAATGTTGTCCTTTTGTGTCTGACTTATTTCCTTTAGCATGGTGTCCTCAAGACTCATCCATATTATAGGAGGTGGCAGATTTTTCTTACTTTTTAAGGCTGAATAATATTTTATTGTATGCATATGCCACGTTTTGTTTGCCCATACAGCCATCCGTGGACATTTTAGTGGCTTTCCCCTTTTGGTTCTTGTGAATATGCTGCAGTGAATACAGGAATGCATCAACACGTCCTTTCAAATATGAAATCGGTATGCACTCACAAACGACTCATGTCTTAATTTTAAGCTTAGCCTCTTCACCATCAGAGTGCTTTGCAAACAAATGAAAATAGATTTTGAAAAATTGTAACTTTACACAACCATAGTAAGAAGTGCTCTTTTCTGCCTCCAAGAGTCTCTTCACCACTTTCCAGTCTCTGCC
This sequence comes from Sturnira hondurensis, assembly GCF_014824575.4. NCBI lineage: Eukaryota > Metazoa > Chordata > Mammalia > Chiroptera > Phyllostomidae > Sturnira > Sturnira hondurensis. The sequence goes on from NW_028077105.1 coordinate 6,839,737, forward strand.
CACTGTCTGATCCCAAAGCTAATGCCACACGTTTTAAGTTGTCCTTATATTACCACGTCTCTCAGGTGCCAATTATATGTTTTTGCACAATAAAAACACTCTCTCTGAGACATAATAGCTTCAAAGAATGGCCAAATATTTCTCATGATTCTGTGGCTGTGCTCAGCTGGGTGGTTCTTCTGATGGTCTCACCTGGGACCACTCATCGGCTGCAGTCATCAGGCAGCCCCATTAGGGTTGGAGAGCCTTACCCCCTCTCATGGGGCCTTGGTACAGGGTCCGAGTTGAGCCTCTCTTCTCCACAGTCTCCCCTCATTCAGTAGTGTAGCCTGGGCTTCCTTACATTTACAGAGCTGAAAGCATAGGCTGCGAGGTTACCGCCTCAATGGAAAAGTCACTTTTGCCATATTCTATCTGGTCAAAGCAAGTCACAAGGGGAGCCCATGTTACAGGCATGGAGCAGCAAAGTCACACTGCACGGGGGCCTGCAGGATGGAAAGAGCAAACATTCTATGGCAGTGGTGAAAGGGGAGACATGGTGGGAACTACTTTGATGGGGGACCATGAAACAGGGAAAGAGAAAGCAGGGTTGACAGAGATGTGTGATCTCCTGGGTTAGGCACTACATTGAGGAGCTGAGCCAAAGGCCAGGAGGATCCAACACAGAAATTGTTTACACCTCAGATGAAGTGAACTTTTTATGAGCCATAATATTTGAAGAGGGGAAGAGCTAAAATATCATAGAAGCTCTAAGGCAAACTCAATCCATCTTTTCTCCCCTCCCTATGTACCCTTGGGTTTCAAAAGAGTGGATAGAACACAAAATATTCCTCTCTGACACTGCAGTTTAAAGGGAAAGAAACAAATGACTCTCAGACAACATTGGAAGATGGCCATCCACTCCATCTTAGAGTCAAATTGAATGCTAATCATGAGTAAGAGTTTTTACAATGTCCTTAAACTCAGCAATTACACTGCAGGATGAAAGAGAAGCAAGGGAGGGAGGGAAGAAGAAAGGAGGGATGGGTTGGTCTCTTCCACCTAAAAGGAATCATAAGTCAAAGAATGAGAAGAAATACCAAAGAAAAGCTTCCCATTACAGAACAGAAAACTAGTGAATCCAGTAAGTGAAGAAAAACAGAACAAAGAGATGATAAAGTACAAAATGAGCTTCAAAAAGGGGGTAGTGTTGGGAGCCGCCCTGCCTGGTTTCAGGAGCTATAACCACCCCCATGGCTAAGGCTGAGTGAGTGACCTTTGGACCATGAGCCACTAAGGAGATAAAGCTTATCTCCCTGGCAGGGGCTCTGTTTCTGCTCTTTTACTTCATCCATAACTGGTCCCCAATGCTTGAAAGATAGGATTCCCCAAGGGGGGAATGACCTAAGACAGGCATGATCATAGGGAGCCCCCAGGGAAGAACTTGGGGAGCTATAGCAAAAGGGGGTGATGGGCCCTCACCCCTCAGCTTTGACATAGCCTGAGTCCTCATTCTGTCTGTGAGAAGTCTCCTAATCTCTTGGCTGCCTTACTTCCCCTGCCTGACTTAAGCCTGAAACAATGACAGAGGGCGATGCAGTCCTGTGCTGGAAAGGGCAGGTTCCCGGGGGCAATCAGGCCTAAGAAAGTATACAAAAAATCCTGGGAAACCTGATTTGCTAAGAATGCTCTCAATTAAATGATAAGGGTCTGAGCAGGCAAATAGTTTGTTTCCCAATGTTTTTTAGCCCTTTAGCTAACAGACCCTGACTCAGAATAGGCCCTCATAGTTCTTTGTATGTTATCTATTGTTTGATCCTTACTGACTGACAATGATTTGATGAGCTTCACCTGTATTCCTGTGCAAACTGAACCCAATAAAAGCCCATTGAGTGAAAGGCCCCTGGCACTTCTCCTTTGAGAGATCAGCCACCTTTCCTCCCCAAGCAGATCATGTCTTGGTAGATTTATTCTCATCCGTGGCAGCCAGGGGTCCCTGTGGGAGGAGCCCCCTCCAGGGTAGCAGGCCCAAAGAATACAGGAATAAATTACAAATAACAAAGAAGGAAAACCTTGCTGAACAGTGGAATCAGGTGTATAAGGATGCCTGAGATAATCACAGTGATGGAAAGTGTAAAAGAAAGTGACAGATGACATAATTAAGGAGGTAATATAGTAAATGGGGTGTTAACAGTAAGAGGGTGCCTGGGATAATTGTTATTTTCCTCCTTTTACTTTACAATATATTTTTTAAATTTTCAAAATAAAATAACATCCTAATCTGTTGATTAAGAAAACATTGTCAGTCTTTAAAGGAGAGTTTATGGAAGGTAAGGAGGTTTGGGAAGGTGGTCAGAAGCCATCTTACTGGAGTCCCAGAAAGGGGGACAGGTTGATGAGGAAATAAGGTCAGAAAATGAAAACCAGCCCTGATCTGTCCTGTCCCCCGGTGAAAGGAGAGTGACTGTGAGAGAGCCAGGGGACAGGAGCCACTGGGTGAGGGCTGTAGGAAAGTGGAAGGACAAGTACAGAGGTAGGGATCACCAATGTGTGTATGAGAGAGGGGGAAAGGGTTAATAATGAAGGAAACAAAGCCCTGGATGAAGGAGCCAGGTCTGGGTGGGGGGAAACACACTCACTCTGTGAAGGACTGGAAGGAAGGAAGGTGGGCAGGTGCAAACGTAGAAACACTTGAAAGTGGAAAGGAAGATGATGTAAGACAAATGTCGTGTGCAGTGGGGCAGAACACAACTCAGCATGGGCCTTTGGAATTGTGGTAACATCGCTGTAGTGAACAGCAGTGCAATTGAGGGGAGAGCTCTTATTCACTCCTTTCTGCTGTTTGCACACTGACTGCCACACATACAAATGTTGGTACATGTGGTCATCCGTGCCCAAACTGACACTTCACGGCTTTTTCCAAAAATTACCTACAGGAATTTTCTGAATTCATTCTCCCCACATTATAAAATTAATCCATTATAGAGAAACATAAAAGTGAGGATCACCCCAAATCCCACCATGCAGGTAAAATCAATGTTAATATTTTAGTGAATTAACTTCTGGAAAGAAGAGAGTGTGGAGAAGTACAGAGGAAAAGGAGGGAAAAGAGGAGGAAAAGGGGTTTGATTTTCATCTTCACCAAGTGATCGTGAGCTACTTTAGAAACCATCATTTTCAATTCCTGTATGGTGAAGTTGTCCACTCCAGTCAATTTAGTGGAACATCCCATTTTAAGGGAGTGTTCTATCATATGCACATGCTATTGTTCATTTCTCCAATAAGCACCAACCACTTAGATGGAGCATCACTGTGTATCTTCCTACTTTGTAAAGTGGCTTCTTCAGAATAAATCTGAAGAACTGAAATGTGAGTCATGGTTTATGAACATTGAGACCCATAGAACACAATGATCAAATTGGCTTTGTGCCCCCAGCCTCAAGGCACGACTGCCTATCAACTTCGTGACACTGGAGATCTGCAATCTGCCTCGTTTGATCATTTCCCATACGGTGAGGAACAAAACAAAATGTCATCAGCATGCTTGTGATTTAGTTAATGAGCTAAAACATTTTATATACTTGTCTGCTCTTTGCATTTCTTTCCTATGAATGTCTTAATCCAAACTTTTGTCCACTTTTCAACTGAGTTAACATTTTTCAGTTTTGTGTTTTGTACTCTTTTTATTTTTTTAATCTTTATTCAAGAATATATTCATCAATTCCAAAGAGAAAGACAAGGGGAGAGAGAAAAAGAGACAGAGACAGAGAAAAACAACGATGTGAGAAACATTGATTGGTTGCTTCCTCTAAGCTGTCCCTATTGGGGTTTGAACTCACAACCCAGGCATGTGCCCTGACCCGAAATTGAAACCCAGACCTTTTTGTTTATGGATAATGATGCTCCAATCAACTGAGCTACACCAGCCAGGGCATGTTTTATGCTCTTTTTTATTAATGATAATTCATGCTTTTAATACACTATTAATACATGTGTGTCAAGTGCTGGTTTAGAATTCAACTACTGATGGAGTAGAACTAGATGAACTTAAACATTTTTAGTGTGTTTTTAAGGAGGCAACATGATATACTGTTTCCAGTTTTACCAAGCCCTGGGTTCAAATCCCTATAAGGGATAACCCATTAATCAGAGTTATGGATCAGTACATTCACATTACGGAATTGTTGAGAAAACATAGACCGTGCACAAATCATTTAACATTATGGCTAGGACAAAATAAAATGCCAGTAAAGATTAGCTATTATCATAATTATTATCACATTTGGTTTAGTTTCAGAGATCTTTGTTACCACAATAACATTACTGACTCATAATGTACATGAAAATTTGAGTTTATTTATCAGACACCTCATGGATGGAAAGATTTCCCTCACCTCAAACACTTCTTTGTTCAAAACATCTCCACCAATGCTAGACTCCATTGCCTTGAATTTCGAAGAGAAGAAAGGGGGTGGGGGAAATTTCTCTCCTCTTTGGTAAAGCAAAGTTGCCCGAAATCTGTTTGTTTTGGATGCTCCGGTATGGTTGTTATACCACCTGCTTATTTCCCTTCGAGGCGGATTGCTTGTCCTCACAGCTGAAAGTGTCACCTGGGGTTGGTGAAGGTGAGAACTGAGATAGATGCTCCCGAGCGCCTCCCGCGCTGCCAGTGGGTGTTCACAGCAGCGGCAGGGGCTTGTTGCTGGAGAAACACTATGTGCTTTGTAGGGAGGTTTCATCTGAGGTGTCAACGCTCTGAATAGCTCAGTTCATTTTCCTGTTCAGTTCATTAGGCATCATACTTTCCACAGGATGCAGTCAATGTAACAACTGTGAATGGCCCTTGATCGGCATTACTTGATCTCTATTTACTGATTTTTTAAAATTCTGCCTGGGCACTAGGAAAATATCTATAAGTGAACTCCGTTAAAAAAAAAAATATTCCTGCCCTGGCTGGTGTAGCTCAGTGGATTGAGCGCGGGCCTGAGAACCACATGATTGCGGTTCGATTCCCAGTCAGGGCACATGCCTGGGTTGCAGGCCAGTTCCCAGCAGGGGACGTATGAGAGGCGACCATACATTGATATTTCTCTCTCTCTCTCCTTCCCTTCCCCTCTAAAGATAAATAAATAAAATTTTTAAAAATACATTCCATTGAAAATACTGCCTTGCACTTAAAAACTAAGAATGTGAGAAACAATTCATTTCTGTGTGATCGCTTTAGTTGTGTTTCTGTGACCTGTGATCACTTAGTTATTTTAAATGAATATTTTGGTAAGATCATCTCATTGATTTTTATTTATCTGAACTTTATTTTTTTAATCGAACAAGTACTATGTACCTGACACTGTGTTTCTGTTATCAATGGCAGGTGACTTAGGAGACAACGCAATAGGAAAGGAATGTATTGGTTTAAGAAACATATGCTAAATGCCAAATGAGAGTTACAATCCCTAAGGGGGAAAATCCCACAATATTGAATTGTAATCCTTGTCAAACAGCTGTCTTGACATCCCATCAATTACAGTTTTGGGAAATAAAGTTTTAAAGGATACAATCTTAGCAAGTTTAACAGAACACAGGCTGGTGAATGTTTAAGACAGGGCAGCTTCTTGGAATTCCTCCGTTTCCTTGTGAGGTGTGTGGTACTGTGTTCTCTTTAGGATACAATCTTGCCAGGCCCCTGGAAATCCCACGTGGAACCAATAACCCAACATGCTGAGATTATTTTTTTTCCTTCTACGGTGTCAGACGGCCATTAGCAACCGCTGTATTGGGATCTTGCATCAGGTGTCTGGGCACTGTTGGCATGAGAAATGTCCAACCCTGGAGAGAATTTTATGAAGTTTTTTGAGCCAAACTGATGCCATAAGCTGAGGAGCCAGATGTCAAATGCTCCGGAGAACAGTAGGTTTGCAGCTTCTTTTATGCATTTAAAATTAAGGAGGGAGCAGATTCCATGAAGGTGGGAGGAAGCGATGTGGGGATCGGATTACAGGATACTTAAGAGTATGTGCTCTCTTGAAAGTTAATACTCCCTTTGAGGGGTATTACTTCTGGTATTTCAGAGATGTGTTCATTTAGGTGCATTAGAACAAGGGACAGGCTGGTGTAAAATCTTTCACTAAAGAAGTAAACAAGGTTAGGTGCTCCTAGTGAGGGTGGTTACACCTTCAAGGGATCTGGAAAGGGGGATTTCCAGCATTTAAAAGGAGTATAAAGCCTTATGCACCAGGACAATGGACAGGGCTGGCTTAAAAAACATTTACTACACAAATTATAGGCCCGAGTATGACTGCCCACCAGGACCTGTCCAGTTGCAAATTTATGACCAGATCATCCTGGGATGTTGCTTTCCGTCACTGAATTTAAACGTACACGTTTTCCTCTCCAGGGGGCCAGGATGAAGTTAAATTTAAATCAACAGCCTCTGGTGGGATGAAAGGGGCTTTTTTTAAAATGTTGTTTCCCCCTTTTAGCATCCCATAGATACACGACCTGTTCCAGCAATTCTTTTATTTCTAGTAGGCTAAAACACGCTTTATGCATCTACGGTTTCTGGTGTGGATATAATTTCTAGTAAACATTACCTTGTCTTTAATCGCTATTTATGTACAATGGAGAGAATAGATGCAAAAATTTCACGTTGGAAAAAAAAATCTATGGAAGTTACACGTTGGAGACTTTTCCTCTGGTTTCAGACCATTCTAAATACTGGAAGGCTATTTATAGATGTCTGTTGCTTGTTTTTACCTGGAAGTATGATTCAATGTAATTAAAATATCCAACAAGAATATAGGTCACAGATCAGAAGTGGATGTTTACTCTGTGAACCTAAAATGAACTTGGGCTCTTTTTTTCTCCTTCGAACAATATAGCTGCAGTTAATTGTCCACAACAGTCTCACTCAGAATCAGTCCCTGGAGAACCACGACTACTTCCCCTGCCCTCCCCCTTTCACACACACACACACACACACACGGGAAAGTAGCCAAGCTTCTGCATGTACAACTCATATTGGTGCATCTGCTTTCTCTTAGCTTAGAGGCTCTTATATTCTGTAGATTTTTTCCTACCTTACAATACTCAGGCCAAAATCCAGGGAGAATACCCTTGGACTGTAGCCATGCTAAAATTTTACTTAATGCTCATGAAAGCACCCATACCCCAAAGTCCAGTGATAGGCTTCAGCAGGAAGTGTAATCTTCATATTTGGTTTCAAAGTTCACATGCCATTTGCTGTTACAGATAAGCATGTACTCACAGAACAGGGCAGGACAGTTATCGCAGCTAAGGACAAAAAAACATCAAGGGGTCACAGCCTCTCCTGTAGGAAGAGGTGGCTCAGCTGTCTCATCTCCTTCAACAGGACCAGGCCAACTGGCCTAACAATCCTCTGCATGTCTACTTACCCCGCTGGAACCTGCATGTTTGCCCTCTTCCCCCAAAGGTCTGCCCTCTTCTCTGCTATTTGAAAGTATTTTTAAGTTCCACCTGGGTGTTCGCCTGCCATGTGTACACTGACTACTGTGTCATTAAGAAATACTGACCAGAGGCATGGCAGTAAAAGCAGGGCCAAATAAAGGTTTTGCTCAGCATTTGAGAAGCAAAGAATAGCCTTTATTTCAGAAGCTATGAGGAGTTTCCATATGTGGATATGTGAACACATCATCCACTCTGAGGAAGTGGTGACTGCTCACATGCTTCAAACGGATGAAACAGTGAAAGAAGGGATCTCTTTCAAGACAGGAAAAGAAAAACAGAAATACCGTGTAAGAGAAACTGGAAAAAAAAAGGCTAAGTAGAAACAGATATGGGTGTCGTTTCCTTTAAAGAGTCAGCACAGAATTTATAGTCTGACATTTCCTTTAAGAATGGGGGATTATTGTAACACAGCAAGAAAAATAAAATAGTTGTATAGTATAAACTGGTCACAGTGATAATTGTAGAAAATATCAGAAGTAGCAGTAAATGGCAAAATGTCCAAACTACATCCATCCAAGGTAGGCTGCAATGCTCTTCCCTCACCCATTCACCTAGAGAACTCCAAGTCCCTGCCCCCATGTGTCCACTCCGAGAAGCCACCGCAAGACTGCCGAGCAGCGCCCAGTGCCTCCTTTGGGCTCCCTGCTCTCACCCATGGCTGCATTATACATTGACCACCTTTTAGGGATCGTTTACCCTTCTGCTGCCTCTTTTCTCTCTTCAAGGCTGTAAGAATGCTAACTTGTTTTGCTTTGCATTCCTGGTGTCCAGCAAGGGTCAGAGGCATCTATCCATGTAACTGAGATCTTCTAAGAAGCTTCATGTAGAGGCAATCGTGGGTGTCCCCCAATTCCCCTGCATGTGTTTTGAAGAATAGATAAAAATCAGTGAGACACTCCTATGAAGAAATAGATATCTTTCTTCAAGCACAGCTAAAAAGCTTGGTTATTATATATAAAACAGACAGGAAAATTCTGAAAGGTGGAGGGAAGACAGACAGGCTAGAGTACTTAGGACCCAAGTAAAAAAATACTATGATGAGTTCCCAAGTTTTCTTGTTAGATTATATATCCTAGACTTGGAAGTGACAAAGTCAGCAACCTGGAAGTGCTGAGTGCATACAAAAAGAAGCCCTATAAAAAGGCCTGCGCTCTCTCTCTCTTTCTCTCTCTCTCTCTCTCATTCTCCCTAGCTGAAGGAACAGAAGAGCAGCAAGGAAAAAAAAAAAAACACTAACTACTCCACTTCAGCCAAACACTACAGAACAGAGACCATGACGCCACCCATTCCAGCAAAGACAGCGTGGGAAGCCTAGATTTCCACCTTTGTCAGCCTGTGAACAGGTTCCTGAAGTCTCCTGCCAGGGTGGAGTTAGAGAAGGCTGAGTAGGAAACTGGTCATTTCATTCCAACCTGCTGACAATAAAGCTTCCCCTGTCCACAGTGTCAGAGGAGAACATGTGGGGCAGTGCAGGGCGCCCTGCCCATCCCAGCCAGGGAGGCATCAGTGGAGGTAAAGTTGGGAGCTCAATTCCCCCCACTTCCAATAGCAACAAGGGCCCCCTCTCACCCCAGCATCAATGGAGGCTGAGTAGGAAACACACCCACCAATAATGAGGCAGTGCCCCTCAATTCCCCTGCTAGGGAATTAGAGACACTCAGCTAAAATGGAAGAGTTGAGTAAGACCCATAGTCATATAACATAAGACCTAAAATACCCAGGTTTCAGTTGAAGATCACTCATCACATTGAAAAACAAACAATCTTTTTGAATGAAAGAAGACAACAGATGCCAACATAAAGATGACATAGATGTCAGGATTACCTGACAAGGATTTCATAGCAGCCATGATGAAAATGCTTCAGTGACCAATTGCACACATTCCTAAACCAAATGAAAAAACAGGAAGTCTCAGCAAAGAGATAAACATTTTCAGCAAAGAAAAAGATGGAAAGAAAAATCAAGTGGAAATTTTAGAAATAATGCAACCATAACTGAAATATTAAAAAGAAACAATGGATGAGCTCAAGAGTATAATGCACTAGACAGAGAAAAGAACCAGTGAACTTGAAGATAGAACAACAGAAATTACCCAGTTTGAACAATACAGAAAAAGTAAACATTAAAGCAATAATAATGTATAGAGCTTTAGAGATCTGTGGTATTAAAACAAGAACCAATGAAATTTTCTAAATTATCAAATAATGCTAAATGCAAATTATAGTATCTAAAGGTCTCTGTGGCCCCAACGCTCTTCAAGAATAAGTATCGTCTGAAGGACAAATACAGATCTTGGCGCACTAACAGAACACCTAAATTAGACCCAGGTAGTCTAAAGTGAATGTAGCCTTTGAAGGTTCACAGGTTGGCACTAAAGGATAGAGTCTGTGCCACGGAGAAATCAAGTTCATTCATCATGACCATTAAGTAGATACACAGTGGTGGGAACACGTTCTCTTCAAATCTACGGAACTTCAAAATGAACAGCTCAGCACAATCCAGCTCTGCTGCTGGTGGGCTCATTTTTGTGCACAGAGGAAAACATCCCTACCATCTCAATGAAAAATGCCAACTTGCAGGTGTTGACAAGGTCTCTGAAGTGTCATCAAAAGAAGACATTTTTAACAGTGTAAAAGAACAACTTTTAGAGCTACTTTCAACCCTCGTTAATTATCAGTGAACAGAATAGGGATATTTTTCTTATGTGGAGTAAAATTTTATAACACAACAATATATTCAATGCACAGATCTCCCCTCAAATTTTAACTTGTTAAAGCCATTAAATCTGAAGAAACCCAATCATAGTTTTTTTAAAAACCCACAAGATAATGTATTTTGGTTTTTGAGAACCTCAGAAATATTTTACATTAATTTTTTAAAAATTAAAACTACAATAAATGAAATTTCAAAATCACTTTTAAAAGAATCAAGGATCGCCTTGAAATTCTTGTGAAGATATTAATGTAACCTGGATTATTCCAATCCTATTCATCCGTCTGGCATTGCCAACTCCACAGAAGTTTATTAATGGTAATAAGGTTCAAATATCTGGAGTCCAGACAATGTTCACAAGCTACTTCTGCCTTCAACAGAAGTAGAAGAGCAGTTTTAGGCTTGGTCTGTCTTTATTCCCAAATGTGAACAACTCTTACACGTCCAGACGTGTGCGAGACTTGGTGGGAACACTTCCCGACCGCCAAGCTGAGGCCGCCGCTTCCCGGAGGCGGTCGTATCCCAGTTCAAGCTCTGGTCGGCAGTTCCAAACAATGTGAGAATGTGAAGGAGGACTGTACGAAATACAAGGTTCTTTCAACAAGATTTGTGGTGAGCTTTTGGAATTAAAAAAAAATCAGTCTTCTTGGTTAAACGTTGGCAAATGTGTTTTCAACTTTAAAATGTCTGAAACTGGCTCTTTTCTTTCTTGATAGAAGCTGAGTCCAGTGATGTGCTCCACATCTGTGATCCGAGCTGTGTGTAATTTCACCAGCTCTTCAACCCACGATGACTCCTGCTTCTCGTGCTGTGAGGGTGGGTGGGAAGTGAAGCAGAAAAGTCACTGAAAAATAGTTCACTTTTCCAACAAGCTCCCCATGTCCCCCATTTTAATCACCTTTGACCCTTTGGCTCCCAAATGGCAGACGCCTCAAGATTTATTAGGCATGATCCCTGCTCTTAACTAACTCCCTGTGTAATATATTCTATGCGTGTTTGTTTAATTAGAGGCATCAAATTTGGGGAAAGGAAAGTATACTTGGATCACATGCTCATTTATTGCATGGAAACAAGAAACTACAATGGGATGGGGTTAAAAAATGTTGGAAAACAGAAGCACCATGAGACGGTAAAAAGAATATGGTAGTTAGCATAAAGAAACCTGGATTTAAATCATGGTTCTACCATTACCCTACCAGGTAAACATCTGAATCCTGATTCTCTTACTGTACCCTCCACACAGGGCTGTTTTGAGGATCCAACGTAATGATGTGTTTTAAATGCAGAATGCAAGCACTAGGACTTACCAGAATCCATTAAACACATAGTTGCAGTGAAAAAAGGGTTGAGGAAAGTGGTAAAACACAGCTGGACTTCTGGGGAGGTAGTGAAGTCTTAGCTAATAGGGGATCAGTAAAGAACTAAAGGCATGTACTCTGTCACGTGGAAGCAGAGGTGGCAGCTGAAGCAGGTCACAGAGGTGGGTAAATATCACATGCCCACAGTTCAGTGTGAATTTTTCTGAAAATAGCTACTGGGGAAGGTCGGATGAAGAAAGTATTCACTGGGTGGGGGGCTACAATCGCACTTCAAACACATCCTTCAATAAAAGTTCAACCCTTGGGGCATTGCTATCAAAAATGATAAATACAGACTTTTCAGATAAAAGGGGAGCAGGCCAATACTTTGAATTTTCCCACTAGCCTTCCGTCATTCTCTTCTTAATACTGCCGCTCCACTCGGTAGGCTTGTCTGCAACTGTCTGGATTCCAGCTCTCAAGGCCAGTAGGTATCTGCCATCTGCCCCAACGTGTACAGCAATAGATAAAAACTACACATAAGGCATCTGTTCTCTCAGACCATTATTAGCCGGATATTGGCTAATGTCCAGCTAACCCTTACTACTTCAGAGAAGATACAGAAAGAATCAGTAATATGAATGTTACACCTTCAGATAATTCTCTCCCAGGTTCAAGTCCAATATTTGGTGTCCTCTAGGTACACTGTCATCATAAAATTTGATTAAAATGTCTGTATTTCAGATATCTATATAAGAGCTCTTGGAGTGGGAGAGATAGAAAAAGAACTTAACGCCTAACTCTCGGCATTTAACATCACTTTGGTCAATGAGACATAAGCATAAGTCTGTTGCTCACTTCTTTTGGGGGGGGTAGGGCCCAGAATTCTGACACAGTATGAGGACAAGCCATGTTTAGCCCACATGGGCCACATGCTAGGTACAGTGATGCAGAAAGGCAGGACAGTTCTGGGTCCCTAATGGTGCTGCAACCCAGTGCACTGTCCTAAGACTGTCTGCTCTGGACTTCCTGCTACAAGAGGCACCTCTGATTTGTTCCTGTCACTGTCTCTGTGATGTGCTGCAGAGCACAGCACTAACTGACACTTTTAATGACAACTTAATCTCTCACGAAAGAGGGAGCCATGAAGGGGGACATATCTGGTGTGTGCCCGACGGCGGCCACAACATTGGCTGGTTGGCAGAGTTAGGGGCCCAACAAGCCTCCAAACAGTTAAAACCCTGCTATTTTGCACTTAATTCTGAATAAGAAGGAAAAATAACTTCATGAGAAATGGGTTCTCTGAGGACTGGTCAACTAATTCTAAAAGTTTATCAGAGAAACAATTAAAGGGAGATAGAACCTCATTAATGTTTAATGACCAATACACAGAAAGACCACCAGATCAAGGATGGCAAAGTGATCTCTGCACTCCACTCCTGGGCCCACCACCAACACCACTGTCCGTTTCGCTCACTGCCATGTCCTTAGAACCTGGAGCATCCGGCAACAAACATTTATTAAAGGGCAAAATCACTGGACCAAAGGAGGCACAGAAGAATAAGCGAAGGGACAGATGAATGTGTGATCATAGCACTCTCTCCAGCCAAGCTCAGACTGGGCCTCGGGACCCTTCGCCCACAGGACTCCAAGTCTCTCCCACCAGGCCCCTGAGCCACGGAGACTGGTAGGAAAGCCAAATATATTTGCCAGTTTAGATCAAGACAAACTCTGTATAACTTCAGACAAACTCTGTACAACTTTTTTCTTCTAAGAAGAAAAAGAAAAGAAAACACCAACTAGGATCTCTGGGAAGTACTCTGAAAAAAAACATTTTGACTCACTATAAGGAAAAGCAAAAAAACTGCTAAAATTTTAATGCAGTCTTGACCCTCAAAGTCTAGAGCTTAAATTTTTTTAAATTCCGAGTAAATAAGATAACATAAAACCATTATTTCCAAACATTAGAACGACAACAAAGTTAAAAATAATTAGGCACAAACATGATTGTTATAATAAAATGATATATAGAAAATTAATTTGAAATGTTGTCTAACAACAGCTTTAAGACTAACTTATAAGAGTGCTGACACTCTGGGAATTACAAATCCACTTCTGAAACAAAAATAAGCTCATACTTCAAGTAAGCCTACAATTTAGTGGCTAAGCCACACAAAGTCACTAAGGTTTTAGGTTTTAGGTTTTGATCTGATGTTTAGTGTTTTTAATAGAGAAGCAAGGTCTCACTGAAGATGTGCCATCACAGAGAATCGAATTTAAAAACCATCCTGTGATTTCAAAGTATACGTATGCATACACTCAAGTTATGTTTTCTCCCACGGCACTGTTAAATGCAAGACACACACACACACACAAATATACTTATATTTTCGATGTGTAAGGTACATTAGCAAAGTGACTTACCACACAGCTCTCACTGTAATCAGTCCTGTGAGGCAAAATGAAGGCTAAGGCATCTAAACTGTCACACTGTGTTGGGGTCTGGGATGTATTTTTACAACTTGTTAGCACAATGAAGAAGTGGGTTGGGATCAGAAGTTCTTGACTACGGATGAGTCTGCTGTTTCTGTAAAATATGACAATGTTCACTTTAAGAAAGAACTATCTTCCTTTTAATGAATATTTCAGTAAAATGTTTTTTCAAATACTACAGCTAAAAAGAACATTCAGTCAAATAATTAAGTGTATTACAAAAACTCAGCAATTATAACAACTCAATGTATTCTGCCAGGCTGAGAGAATAAGAATTAAAAGACAGACAAACTCAATCTAAATAACTTTTATTAGAAATTTGTTGAACTTGGAATTTTTAGGACTCTACCTTACCACACTGGAATTGAGACACACTATTTTTAAATACCTATTGATGAGTCATTTAAATTCTATGTAATATGGACATGTAGTGGACAGAGAGAGAACTGGTTTGAATTTCTTTATTCCCGCTGCTTCAAAGAGGCCACCTTACTGTGAAATTGTTTTAATTGAATTTTCTTTCCTATATGAATAACTTTATGCTTTTTAACTGAAGCATATTCTCAAAGATACCCCAGTAACACCTTTGCCTCATCTTAATTCTATTTATTTCATCTCAAAGCTAGTTTTTTATTTCCTAGCATCTTTCAAAAAGTAAAGCAGTGGCATCCTTGTTTTCAAATATAATCTTACGTAGAACCATTATAATTAAAACAGATTAAAACAGAGAGCGCCGGGTGAGGCAGTGAATGGGAAAGCTATGAAGTTGTTTTCTCTACCCGTTTTATTGCTATGGCTTATGAGGCAGTTACAGGAGACCCTTATACCTCAAGGGATATTGGTAAAAATTTTTAATTTTATAAACTAATGTGATTACAGATATATTTGTGTAAACATTAATCCCTAAATCAGCCTGTGAGAGGCGTTGTCAGAAAAAAGTTAAATCTCAGCAGAGATTTTAGTCCCTTTTTCTCATAACCTTACTAGAAAAATTGCTCCAAAAATCTACCAAGTATCACTTTAATAAAGATCAACTTGTTTCCAAAATGTACTCACCTCGCCTTTATAAAAACAGGTTTTCTCAAGACAGTCACTGGATAGTTACCTTCCAGCTAGAGTTGGGGAAAAGCTGAGACATTCGCCCCAGGCTTACAAGGCTCTATAAGCCTATTGATTAAGATGCTTCTAGCTACACCATGTGGTTCTTCATCTTCTAATTAGTAGTATGTTAATTAAGATAGAACCTTAGCCACCCATAGAGATTTTAAACACTGATGTTACCTTTTAACAATGACAGCATTCAGTATTTAATCTGAGCTCCAGTTACTCATCTGAGCTAAGGGGTGGAGGAACACTACTTCTTTCATCTAAAAATATTTTACCACATACTGAGTAAAACATTAAAATGAATCAGGTATTTCAAGGGGCTTCCAGAGTAATCAGAAATGTCACATCTATAAATCTTAAGAGTATGGGATAGAAAAGGTTCTACTGATTCATCTGAATGGTGATCCACTTGAGAGCTGTTGTTAAGAGTAAGCGAAGTATGTTCTTACTGCTTCAGAGTCTCCCAGGCATCATAACGTCCATCGTAGTCAGAATCGAACACAGGACCGCTGACAACATTGATGCCACTTCTCTCCTCGGTGTACCTCGGCAGCAGGGTGGCATGAAAGAAGTGCCATATCGCTGAAACAAGAAGGAAGACGGTGCAGTTTCCAAACAGAAGGAGCCATGTTGTCATGTGAAATAAACCAACACACCATGATTCAAAACTAAGTATTCGGCAAATGTTGAATTCAACTCTATTTCAGCCATTCCCAGAACCTGTGCATCACCATGAACTTTGGTCACCTATTATTGTTAATTTTTTTTAAAAATCAAGAACAGAAACAAAGCAGGTTATGCACATTTATTGTTAATGTCTGAATACTCCCTTTGAAATAGGCACAAGGATTCTAGATGTAAATTAGAATAAAAATTCCCTTGCATGCTCTGTATTTTAGAATTCCCTATGTCACTGAAGTATAAAAAGTACGTTTATTCTTGTGAAAGCCAAATGCTGCAATAATTAATAATAATAAACAATCTGTTCATTGTAAGATTAAAAACATTATCAGGAACTTATCTGTTCCAAAGAGCTGAACAGGGAACAGACTGAATGTTAGTGGTAGGAGACTATGTTAGCTTGGTGACTTAAACACAACATTACATACTTTTTTCACCCAAAATGTTGATAAACATTTAAGGAGAGAGCAGAATAACAGGTATGTATTGGTATATACCATAATTTTAATACTTGTAGAGTTTTTTGTGTACTGGAATTCTTAAAGTCAAACAAACCAGTAAGAATGTATTTGATATTTAGCCATTTCATTTAAAACAGGTCTTATTACATATAAATGATAGCTATAAAATACACATATACACAGAAATTCATTAAAATTATGAGACAGAGGGTTAAATTTTTTTACCTTGAAAACTCTGGTACATTGGCACTATATTAGAAGTGAGCAATGCTTCAGAATACATTTTACTGGAACCTTTAGTTAGTTCTACAAAGAAATGAAAAGGACAACTACTTCATCCTTCACAAATAACATTAGAAATTACACTTTCTCCCACCCAAGTACTAACCAGGCCCAACCCTGCTTAGCTTCTGAGACCAGACGAGATCAGGCATGTTCACAGTGGTATAGCCATAGACAGAAATAATACATTCTCATGGGGTGCATTTTAAAAAATAAGCTGAGTATTACCCTAAACCCATAAAACTTTCCCAGATACTGGTTCAAGGGAGAAATGCAATGTGTTTGTTCAAGTCCTTTAACAAAATAAAAATATTTAGATATTTTCTTCTTCAAAATGAATTCACTAAAAGCCAAAAATTGTAATAAGAAAGGCCCCGAATTAAACACTTTCAAATTTGACCTGATTTGTCTTATTTCACCTAAAGCATATTGTGTTGACAATCTTCTGTCCTTAAACTCTTTCACAGTGAAAAGAAAAAACCAGTATCTGGCTTCAGAAGAACACCTTCCACCCAGAAAAAACATCTCAGGATGTCTGCCTGGAAATGCTGTACAAGGCTTCTTTGTACAGATTTTCAGCTTGGGCCTGGTCTATTTTTATAATGCAATAGCCAGGTTCTAACTTCAGACACTTTTTCCAGGGACCGGACTGGACACTGAGGGTATTTGAGCACTGGGAACCTTCTGATTTTTGCCTCTTTAGGGTGACCTCAAAAAGTGTTCTCATTAGCATACAAATTTGCCACGTAAAAAAAAATAGAACCTTTAACTTAAAAGAAGCTATTCTCTAGTGGCCGTGAATTGGTGAGAGCAAGCATACTTAGGTTCTACCTTTGGTTAGTTCTTTGACAAATTACATTTTTGTTTTAAATAACCAAATAGCATTTCCTTCTGAAGAACCCAGATTCATTTTTCTGACCTCACTGGGTTTTCTTAAATTCTGGTTAAAAGACATGCAGAAAAGTGAAGCATGTCTTGTCTACAGTATCTGCACTAAATCAGCTACCCTTCAGACAAAAGGAAACGTTTTCTAAATCTCAAGTTTTAGACCACGTTTTTAAGTTTCCCCTAATCATGACTTACTTAAGAAAAAGAAGAAAATCAAAGTATGAATATCAAAATGACAACAAATTCACGGCTATCAACAACTGAATCTAAAAAATAAAAGCAAAAACAAAAAAACTAAGCAAACAACTAGACAATCAAACAATCATAGGTATGGGGATCCCATGGAGGGTTACTGGCAGGGAGGGGGATGGAGAAGGATTGGGGGAAAGGTGCAGGGATCAAGAAGCATAATTGGTAGGAACCAAATAGACAGGGGGCGTTTAAGAATAGTCTAGGAAAGAGAGAAGCCAAAGCACTTATACACATGACCCATGGACATGAACTAAGGGGATGTGGAGGACTGCTGGAGGGAAGTGGGGGGGGGGTACCAGGCAATAGGGGGCAAAGGGGAAAAATTGGCACAACTGTAACAGCATAATCAATAGAAGAGACTTAGAAAAATAAATTTAAAAAAACTAAAAAACAATAAAATTTCCTCTAATAGTATATTTCTCACTCATAATTTTCATCAGCAAATAAATAAGATGATTGGCATTGCCCCATAAGAAAGAAAAGGAACAGAAAGAGAATAAATAAAAGGAAATAAGGGAAGGGGAAAAGTAGGGCGGAAGAAACTTACGTGGTGGGGCGAGGAACCCATAACTTATTTTTGCGTTATTTTTATAAAATGAACACTTATGGACAGGACTAAAGGAAACTCGCGGATCCTCATAAAGGCAGTTGAGAAAGTCTTCTCTGGAGAAACTATCCTGAAAGACAAAACAAAAAGCACCGTCAGGTTCAGGCGTTTAGAAGGAAAGGAGACCAGTCTGTGCGTGGTTAAAGGTGAACTACATCATTATATGATGGGCCTCCGGCGGTCTGTTCATGTCCTTCACCATTTTTCCGTTTTCTACTATTGTGTTCATCTTTTTTGTATCTGAAATACACAACTCTTTACAATATTAAGGATAGTAATCATTTGTCATATATATGCAAATATTTTCCTGCTACATTGTGCTAATTTTGTTTATAATTTTTTTTACTTGATTTCAAACTTTTATATAGGGAATTGCCGATTTTTAGAGATCTGAGACTTACTCAACTGAACAACCAAATGTTTGGGGTAGAGAGGGCAAATGTAAAAAAGCTACTGAATAGCAATGTGGTATGAAAACCTTAGGAGTAGTGATGACTCTGAATTTTTGCAGCTTTAGTTACATAGGAAAACTGAAAATTTAAACAATGAAAACATCATATTTGAGGTATTAAACAACAAATCAAATGGGACTTACAAAACTGTGTAGAATGCTATAGAGTACAAACTCAAGTAAAAATTGTGAATATACACTTTTTTTAAAATTCAAGTTTAAGGTAGAAATTCAAGTTTAAGGTAGAAATTTTATGTAAATATCTGAATGTGTGTGCATTATACATGTTTTTACACAAAGAAATTACATATATATATATTATATACACATACATATATACACACACATGTCCTTATCTTTTTATTTAGCAATCTCAGTGATATTAAGATTTTATTTTTAAATCCTACTCATCTAGGCTCTCTCAAATCCCCTTTCTATCTTTTAAGGTCACATGCAGCTTGCCAGATTGTTTCAGTTTCTGAAAATTTGGTCAGTCTAGTTTACAAGTGCCTTTCCAAGTAAGATCTAAATCATGTCGAATCCTTTCATTCTCTCTTTCAAGGCCGATCTTGTATCTTGCCCCTCATAGCACAGCACCCAGGAGTGAGGAGAAATGGTGGTCTTATGCTGGGATATTTTCCCTCACTCTTTTCAAGGCCTAAATCCCCTGGTGTGGAGGGTGAAGAGAATTCCCCAGCCCCTCCCTGGCTGGGTCTGGGGGTCTTCCCATGGGTGAATGGCACATGCCATGAGACCACTGAGCCTTCGCCATCAGTGAGAATCTGCGGAGAGTTGAAGGAAATCCTTGGGCTCACATACTATGTATTTAAAGATGAATAACTGTGACTGACTGTAAAAATTATTTCATGAAATTATACGTTAAAATCTTATGATATTTAAATCAAAGGCAAGGGAGACGTCTTTCCTACACATCCTTCCTTTCGTAGGACAAGTAGTAGGCTCTGAGTCGCACAGCCACAAGCTTGGGAGTAGCAGAACCGGACCCTATTTTCTCCGACTCCCAGTTCAGTAACCTCATGTGGGATTAGCCATGAGAAACAATGCTCTCAATGATTTTTGCCTAGTGATAATTTGACAACAGGGTGACAAATACTTGCATTTCTGTCCACAGTGTAGGAGGTCCAGAGGGGCATTTGGATGTCGGGGCGGTAACCACTCACGAACCAGTGCTGGTAGAGGAGGCAGACAGTGTTGTTCTTCTGGAGAACTCTGGGTCTTCCATAGGGTAAAGTGCTGCGCTTAACAACCTTCTCTTGGGTCACAGGAGGAAAACAAAACCACCGTTTAAGTGCACGTAGACCCTACTGAAAAATTATCTTTAACTCGAACAAAAACTAACTACAAAGAGCAGAACCATAAGCAATTAAGGACACAAAAGGGATTCACTGTACTTTTTGCCTGTGCGGATCATGAAAGAGTCATGTAACACGAAGATATCACAATATACGTGAAACTGCTTGAAATCCCAGCGATTAGGATTTAAATTACATTACTAAAATTCTTTGACATTATTTCAATTACTTAGTCTTCAGGAGGTCTTTCCAGAGAGAATATTTTCTGGATGATATATGTACTTGGAAAGCAAAAGTACAGAACTGAAATTATGGTATTACACTGAATAAGTCAATAATATTATATAGTGTTTATTGCCCTTTTCCAAGTGTCAGGTGCCTTGTAGGATTCTTTGTAGACATCATCTAATTTAATTTTTAAATAGTCCTATGAATTAAGGTTATATGTCCATTTTACAGATGAGAAAACAGTAGTTTATGGGAAGCAAATACTTTTTCTGTGAATACATAATTGCTAAACTCATCTCCAGATTTAGATCTACCCAATTCTGCAAGTGTTATTCTTTACCATGAGGCTTTAACACCTTCGATCATCAAAGATTTCTCCAACCTGAACATTTACAGAATTTTATACAGACAAGTTCAAGTAAAGAATACTGCAGAATTCACCTTTTTATTCTGGCAGGAAAAAACTGTGAGACAATTTAATCTACCGAAGACTCTGTCCAAGTCCATCAGAGACTCTATGGAAGAGTCACTAAATGCTCCAAGTCACAATTGGCCAGTTTCATCAGGTGTCTTACATTTCTTGTTATTTTTCTCATTAGCAGCAGATTTTATTGTTTAACTCTCTGCAAGCATTGCTATATTTAAAAGGTTTAATTTTGCACAAAATTCTACACTCAATATTTCCTGATCACTTCACTCTCCCACATTTTACAACACAAGTTTCAAACAGGTATTTTCTCAAAGTCTCAGTTATTTACTGAGCTGTGTGTTACAGGGCATATTCTTAATTTTCATTCAAAAGTTATGAAGGAATAATTTTTGATAAATAAATCAACTTATACTCTCTTGTAATTAACTAAGAACCCAGTGAGATATTTAACAGGTATCCTAAATGGAAATCAGCCCTGGCTGGTATGGCTCACTGAGTGCCTGCCTGCAAACCCAAACATCACAGGTTTGATTCCCAGTCAGGGCACTTGCCTGGGTGGTAGGCTAGGCTCCCAATTGGGGGTGTGCCAGAGGCAACCAGTCAATGTACCTCTCGCACAATGATGTGTCCATGCCTCACTTTCTCCCTCCCTTTCCATCTGTCTAAAATAAATAAATAAAATCTGTTTTTAAAAAATGGAAATCAGAAGATTTATTATAAACCTTATAAACCTAACAAAAATCTTCAAAATCTCCAAACAGCCTCCATTAAATACATTGCATGCTATTTCCACTGTAAATATTCCTCCTTTCCTTAGGAATAACAGTATGGACTGCCAAGCAAAGAGGTCTCTAGGCTTCATCGGGTGGTCCTCCACTACTACCTTTATTTTACGGACTATTCTCAAAAATGCCTCCAAACCAATTCTCTGTGATTCACACTGTTGAGAAAAAGCCTACTTCCATAGTCCAAGTTCAAGAATAAACATGCCTTACCTTCTGTCACAGTCAGATTCAATTGTGTCTGAAAATCCATGACTTGAAAAATCTAAACAATTAATAATATTATTTTTAAGGAATCGCAGACATGTTTTATTTTTGTAACAAACAACTTTTATAGCTAAATTATTCCACTGTAGACAAAGATAACATTTGAGACCATTCTGTACAAGTATAATTATTTTTTGATAAAAAGAATCAAAGGGTAGGGATGACAGTTATAAAATACAAAATTGTTAGCCTAAACACACGACTAATGAAAAATAAGAATATGATTGCCACTTTAAAATTCTGATCTCTAGTCTTCAGCCTTTCTAAAAGTCTAAAACAAAGCCAAGAACATAAACTCAACTTCTCCCCAAGTTTTTATCTTTAGGGACCCCATCAATTTTGTTCATGACCTGTCACATATTCCCATCCTTTCATGACAACTACTGTATATATTAAGGTTGGAGAAAAATGGAACAGTGCCACAAATCCATTCTGTACTGAAAAGGGGTATTTCCCCCCTAAACTGAAAATGGATGGGGCTGTACTTTGGAGAAGGGATATTGTTCCTGGTTTATAATCAAGACCTCACTGCTGGGAGAACAGGACTCAGCTCAACTGCTCCCAACCTGCAAGTCAAGTCGCAGGACCCAAGGATAAAAAGAGAGGCAAAAATGCAAAAACAACATAGAGGAAAAAGAAATAATGAAAGGCCTGTGTTTGTCACTAGAATTAAAAATAAATATTATTGTTACTCTTGCTCATAAACTTGAATTTGATCCTCAAGTATTCCCACATGGCAGCAAGTGCCATGAAAACACCCCCCGAGGCTCAACTTCTCAGTGGCACTCACCGAGGGATCACAGGAGCAGCCGAGGTTCTCTCTGGGGGTCCTTGTGACGGGGCACTGTACCAGAGGCCGGGCTTCTTTGGGGTGCTTTGGGGTGTAAATGGGATTCTTTAGAAGGTGGTTAAGACTTCCATGAGTTCCGTTATTAGGAGCAGGTGTCAAATTCAGTAAATCTGCATGATTCCAAGAATAGTCAAGATTTACTCAAAAGTTTCAAAATCAACTAAATAGTAGACTCGCAGTATGATCCTTATTTTTCAAAACCAAATCCATATGAATCATTAACTCTTTTGGGTTTTACAATATTTATATCAATGCTATTCCTAATGGAAATACTGACATATATGCTTTATTCTTTATAAAAATGTCTGAATTTTAATGTGCATAACTATAGTTAGCGTTGAATGCTTACTAAATAACTGTCATTGTGCTCATATGTTTTTCTTATTTAATTCTTCAAACAATTTAATAGGTTATTGCCAATATTTGGTAGATGAGTAATCACAGTGCTTTGCTCAAGGGTCCAAACCCTACTAGCGTAATAAACCTAATATTCCAAACTAGCTTTGTCCACATTGAAGATTCATGCTTTTAATAATAATAATAATAATAATAGCAAACACATATAGTAAAGCATTTACTCCATGCCATGCTCTGGTTTAAGTGCTTTAGGGTCTATGAACTCATTTATGTACATCAGCTCCCACTAAAATAATTATCCTTAGGACACATTTAAGATTTGCAAATGCCCAGTATCATTATCAGAAAAAGGAAGTGATATTGAGGATATAATGCCCTACACCCATAAAGTACTAATTAAGAAGGTACAGAGTAGTAAACCAAGAATGGGTCGCCTTCATTTTTACAAACTTGACATTGCCATCTATTAAGGCTACCAGAAGTTCCACTTGTTTTGTCTCCCTTTCAGAGCCCCCAGACTCTTTTCTCTGGCTTCCACCACTGATCGGATTCAATGGTCATAGAATTAAGCCCTGGGGCCTGTCAAAGTACTAGGCATTGGGGAGGTACACACCTCTTCACTCTGGGTGTTGTATTTTACCAGTGTGCAGCCTAGTGGAAGAATCAGATAAGTAATCAGATGGAATGTTCGGCCCATTTTTTCAATGACTCTGGTTCAGGAAGAAAAAAGGTGAACATGTAAGCGTCTGTCTTGCCTCATCATTTCCACAAGGTACCCATCAAGTGACCTATTTTTGATCATCCTATTCCAGCTCTGTTTCAGAAGGGATAAAAGCTCCCTACTCACACTTACCACACATTAAGTTATAGACTTCGATATTTTCAAAGGAATCAACTTCAATGCCATGCTTGAATCCAGGTCCATAGCCAATAAAGAGGGCCTAGGATGACCAGAAAAGTAGCAGTTTATAAATCCCTGTTATGGATGTAGTTGGCCAAATATTAAGCACAGCATAGGGAATACAGTCAATAGTATTGTAACAACTATGTACGGTGCCAGGTGCCGATAAGTAGACTTCTAGGGCAATCACTTCATAAGTTATGTAAATGTCTAACGGCTATGCTGTACACTCAAAACTAATATTGAATGTAGACTGTAATTTTAAAAAAATAAAATTTTTAAAATTATCTTATCTTCTACATTGCACATGTATAAACTGGTTATGTTAAGAGGAAAAAGACTATGCCCAACAAACTTTGTGGAATTTTTTAACCCTATTGCACAAACAATCTGAGGACACCTGGGATATTTCTCTTAGCTTTACCATGACTCCTGACTTGACATTCAGCCCAGAATTACAATGATACCTATGTTCATCTATGAACAGGAATGTAAACCTCACCATGCCCACCTCCCATAGTGGTGCAGGGATCAAATTAGATAATTATTGTGAGTGTATTTAAATTTTTTTAGCCCCAGCTGGTGTGGCTCAGTTTGAAAACCAAAAGGTCATGGGTTCAATTCCCAGTCAAGCACATGCCTGGGTTACAGGCCAGGTCTCCGGCTGGGGGCATGTGAGAGGCAACCATTTGCTGTTTATCTCCCTTTCGGCTTCCCTTTCCCTCGCTCCAAAAAGAAATAAATATATTTTTTTAAGTTTTAAAAGCAAGGTAAATTTAAAGTATTATCTTCATTTAGAACTAAGTATAACATCTTTTTAAATATTAACAATTGTCTTTCATGTACTGTGGAGTAATATATATTCTTAATGGAGTATAGTATGCACAAAATAATTATTGAAAATTTAGTTAGAGGTACATGTCACATATTCATGAAATATGAATACAAATTTTAACACAATTGTATTATTTTAATCAACACCCAAAAGGAAACAGCTATATGAAAGTATATGCTTTATTACTTCTTATTCAAGACACATAATGGCTTTTTTTCCATGTAAAAGTTCTTCAGATACAGGCATTATTTTTAAAAACTATAATAGGTTTACTCACTTGCATACTTGCAAATATGTTGTCAGAGCCGTGAAATCCACTTCCACAGTATTTCCTTTCTGAGGGATTCCTAATTTTTACATAATATAAATTAATGAAAAGTCCATTCATAAAGCAACTCGGGCAACCATGCATTCTTGTCACTAATAAAGAACACGTGATTGTTGTTAAACAGACCAAGAAAAAGGCGAATAAAATCACCTGGCTTTCAAAAGTGTTAAGAAGCCACCTTTCTTTTCCATTTTGTAGACGAACCAACTATAACATGGTGTAGAGGGAAGAAAACCAAAACACTGTCACTGAGACAGAACTGGTCTTGAACCCTGATCGTGATAGTAATTAGCTTTGACTTTAGAAATTTAATTCTCTTTTCTTGGTTTCAATTTTGTCATGTTGGGTTATTCGCAAAATTTACATGGTTTAACCTCAAGACATGCTTGAAACATAGTAGATGTTCACTAAACATTAGTTTTCTCGTGCAGGTAAGAGCAATCCTCTCATATTTCCCAGCACCAAAAACCCAGCTCTCTAATAAAGTAGAGGCGGTGCGAAGCTGTTGACTAAATTCTGGTTCACTGCTTAGGGTTGTTACCACTACAGAAACAGCACTTTTTCATCTTGTGAATAGAAGCCAGGAACACTGTCAAACATTCCACAATACACAAGACAGGTCCCCACGATGAAGAATTATCTACCACAAAATGTGGAGATGCCAAGGTTGAGAAGACCCAGGATAGACTGTAGGGAATCATATTTGTGCAGTTTTCATATAACAACATTGTTGCAAAGGACTCAAAGGTTATCTTGAATTACTAATAGGTCAGGTTACGTTTACCTGGGAGGTTGTCAGAACTTACAATGCAAGTTGCCACTGAGGGTCCAAATAGAATGTCAAGGGCTCAATCCTATCACTTTTAGCAAAATGCAATCGTTTGGGTAAGAACTGTTTTAGGTAAGGTTTGAAGTGCTGGTTTGGCTCCCGGCACTGAAATTACAGGAGGCAAAGGAAAAACATTACTTGCGTGGTTTCTTAAGTGCAAACTTCTTTTGAAAGTACAATGTAACTCCATACGAATTTTTTTTCTTACAAACACTTTACCAACATGCCCAACAAATCACATATGGAAAAACACCCGAGTTCTTAGTACTAACATAATGTGCAAGGAGAATACTCCCAGCCATTGAATATTCTTATTTTTACATGAAGAATCACTGCACACAATCACTGCATCACAATCACTGCACAGCTATCCCAGGATGCTTCAAGTGTGTCATGAGATTATATTTGAGGTGCTACTGGTGATGTTATTTTCAAACACTTGCACAACTACAATTAGAAGAATTTTCTCCAAAAGTTAAAATGTTCTATCAAGTAAAAAAATATATAATACAGATAGCTCAGCACCAGGACAAAAGCTTATTTTAAAAAAACAGGCATTAAAAAAGACGGATAAAAATATATCGTGGTGCTAACAGTGTTTAGGGTGGAATAGCTATAGGGTGTTTTCCTTCTGCTTTCAATAATTTCTCATACTGCCACATACATTTAACAATGTCAATAACAAATTCTTAAAAACTTTCACACCCAGATCATTGGGGCAGGTCCTTAAAGTTCTTTAAAAACTCTAGAATATTTAAATGTTGGCCCAGATACTCAAAAATTCTAATCCTATAATGCCAAGAACAAACACTGAAACTTTCCTAAATGCGCAAGTATATTATACAAAACAGGCAGTAATTAGATAACAGAAAATCAAAGATACTCACAGAAAGATTTCTGGCAATGCCTTCATAATTAACTGAAGGGGGTAAAGATAAAAAATAATAGTTGATGGTATGCTGAATTAAATATAAAAATAAGACAAAAATATAAACCGTCAGGCTCAAACCATATATTTAAACCTCAAACCATAAATCACTTGAATCTTTATATATTAACCACTGACAGGAATAAGACAGATGTGTAGGAACTCTCACCCAAAGTCTTTGAAATAATGTCCTATTGTTAAATGAAAAGGCAAATTACAGAACATCCGCCTACCTGTCTGTCCATCCATCTGACCATATATCCAACTACCTGTATATCCATCTATCAACCCTTTCATTTGTCTACCCATCTGCCCAAATACTCATACAGCCATGTATCTAGATCTAGTATGATTTCATTGTGTAAAAATAAAAATGAACATGTTTTATTTACACATAAAAAACATCTCAGGAGACACATTCCAAACTTAACAGTGCTCATTTCTAAAGAGAGAAACTGAGTTGCGAATTAGGGGCGTTTAGGGTGGGCACCTGCTCCTTTGTACTTTATAATACTTTCAGATTCGCCGACAATTTCCAAATTTCAAGATAAGAGGGATACAGGGGTACTGAGAAGAGAGGACAAGCAGAGTGGTTTGGGAGCTGCATTTGCACAGCCAGCTCACGGTTACCTTCTCAGTGTGCCTTGTGTCAGGCTTCACAGACGTTGGAGAAAATTATCCGGATAAAAGAATATGTACTGCACATATATTTTTATGTATGCATGTAGATAAGTAATACAGATATAGATTTTGCTTTAATCTGGGAAACTTGGGGGCCTAACTGAGCTAAGGGTGTGGCAGAGCCCAGCTATCCCCTAAATACTTCTGGGCCCTGCCATTGCCTCTATAGTTGTAATAAGAGGTTTGATAAGTATTATGTATTAACTTTCATGTTTTTAAAAAATACCGTATTTTGCAATATATAATGCACACTTTTTTGCCCAAATTTTTGAGAGGAAAATAAGGATGAGCTTTATACATGGGTAGTACTAATTCTATGTCTATATAAATGATTTTAATTCTTTCACTATGTGTTAAAGGTATAAATCTAGAAAGAAATAATAATATCTGTATGCAAAACACAATAATACAAAAACAAGTATCTAAATATAAGTAAATAAATAATTTAATTAAAACAAAATATTCTTTTCCTGAAAGTTCAGGCCAAAAATGTGGGTATGCATTATCTACATGAGTGCATTATACACAGAGAAATATGGTACTAATTAAAAGTTGTCATGCACACAGAGTTTGAGTTACTATGTTAATATATTTGCATAACCATTTTCCTGCAGCAAAGTCTACTTTTTCTTTAAGAACATTCAACAGTATCTTCTATTCAACAGAAACACATAGCACTGCGGTGCCCAAACCTAACACAATTTTGGTAACTGTCGGAAAAGCTTTGTCTCCTTCTATTTTAAAAGTTAATTTGTAACAAAAAGATGAACAAAACTGCCCTAAGTATCTGGAAGTTACCAAGAATGGTAATCAAAAAGAGGGGTATACATACAAAGTCTTAAAGATTATCTTCTAATTTTCGAAAAATTGATAAAATTTTTCCTATCTAAAATTGTAAGATTTTGTGACTTTTACAAACAAACAAAAAAGAGGGTACAGCCCTGGCTGGTGTAGCTCAGTGGATTGAGCATGGGCCTGTGAAGCAAAGGGTTCCTGGTTCGATTCCCAGTCAGGGCACATGCCTGGGTTGCAGGCCAGGTCCCCAGTGGGGGACACATGAGAGGCAACCATACATTGATGTTTCTCTCCCTCTCTATCTCCTTCCCGTCCCCTCTCTCTAAAAATAAATAAATAAAATATTTTAAAAAAAAGAGGGTACAACATAGGTGCAGCAAACAATTATGAAATAGGCTTGACTTGCAAATAAAGTTCTGGCAGTCCTGGTGGTCAAGAGAATATAAAATTTCTTTTTCTCTGTTTACAAAATACATTCTTATTGCTTTTTGAAATGGCTTAAGAAACCCATTTTTGAGGACAGAAATCAGTTGCTTATGGAATTAATCATCTCTACCAGTATTCCTCCTCACAACAGAATATTATTCTATAACCTTGGTAAGTTATTTTAATGGAATATTATTAACTACAGTTGAATAAATGTAGCTAAACTTTAAAGTTTTTTTGTACAAGTAAAACCTAATATAAGAAAAACACGCAATACAACAAAAAGCTGTACTAGCTCATTGAACAATATTCTTAGTCATGAACACCATATAGATAAAGGGTTAGACATGTCCTAACACCCAGTCCCTTCGGGTGCAGAACATCTGCCCTGGAGATGTTTAATCTTGAAAAGGAAATGAACTTTCATTGCTTCCCTTTAGTTTAGACATACAGTAATTTAGAGGAATATATTCTGAATAGAATCATATGCAAAGTTAGCAAGGAGCTATACTTACATGAATAGTATTTATCTGGGACATCAATTGGTCTCAGTCGAGCTGCAGGTCCATATACGACTTTAATATTTTTAACATCCCCCAGATATTTATTCAGGTATACATATTTCTTACAGCTGCCTTGTTCCATGCCTAGGTTTAGAAAAATCCCAAACGTGTTGCAACTTTAATAAAATATATAACATGTAGAACCAAATTTCTTTTACTTCCAGAATTCAATTCAATAAATGTGCTCAGTGCTTATGCTAGTTAAATATCCAACAGGTAAGACACAGAATTTCAGCTGTATCTACCACTTCACTTTTTAAAAAAATATATTTTCTTTTTCTCCTTTCCAAAATTAGTTTACCGTTTCTTCTTATTTACATATTATAATATCTTTATGCAAGTGAGGAGCAATACCACCTTTCTGGACTAAATATGAAAGCCTAGTGATTTTCCCAAAGTCACCTAGGATATTAACTGGGAGCCTAAAATTCTTATTCTCATTCTAGGACTACAGTTTCTGTAGGATATGACTTTTAGGACTGTTTCTAGAAATAATTTTCAGTAATTATTTCTGAAACTATAAACAATAACAAGAAAAAAACAAACAATAAAAAGAACTTGTTTTCTATTTTCTTGTGTACACACCACATCTATAATCTCAAGGCTATAAAGAAGCACATGTTATAAAGATCACAGCAAAAGTGAAATTAAAATATTGCCAAAATTAATATATACTGCCTAAGTCAGACTTATCATGCTAAAAAATATAGAAAAGGTACACAATAATCTGTTCAAATTAAATCTAAAATTGTTAGAGCAGAAAATTTGGTAAATTGTCAAATTTACCAAAATTTAATAATGAAAAGAAGTTTTTAACTATTCAGATTCCTGGTGAAAACCTTCCCCAAATCAGGAGATAGGTGCATTTTGATCGACAGGCTCTTAGATTTCTATAAATTGTTTCATTTGTACTTTGTATTTAATATATTTTCCTGAAGACTTTCTACAAGAAACTATGTTTTAAAAAATCAAGTATAAGAATCAGCGGAAATATGGAAGCAATAATTAATTGATCAAGTAAGTTTGGGCAGGATGGGGCACCATTTAACTTGACAGGTAAAAGATGCAAATTCAGATTACCGTGATCTGAAATGAGAATGAGGTTCAGACATCGATGCAAATTCAGCTCTTTTAGACCATCCATCAGCATGCCAACCATGTCGTCAACCCTCTGCAATGCTTTGATGACCTAAGAAAGAGAACCCATCTTACACGATTCCATAGAAATGGCTATTCCTTTATAAAGCTATCTTCGTGGAAAGAAGGAAGGAATGAGGGAAGGAAGAGAGAATGAGAGAGAGAGAGGGAGGGAGAGAGAGAGAGAGAAAGAAAGAGAGAGAGAAAGGGAGAGAGAGAGGGAGAGCGAAAAGAAGGAAGGAAGGAAGGAAGGAAGGAAGGAAGGAAGGAAGGAAGGAAGGGAAAGAAAGAGAGAAAGAGAAGAAGAGGGGGTAAGAAAGAAAAGAAGGGAAGGGAAGGGAAGGGAAGGGAAGGGAAGGGAAGGGAAGGGAAGGGAAGGGAAGGGAAGGGAAGGGAAGGGGTTCAGTGGATGCAAATACTATGATGAACTAATTCACATTAGCCTACGACAAGTCAGGTAACAGAAAAGGCACAAAATAACTGCTGACCATTAACAGTGGAAGGGTCCAAATTCCATACGTGCTTAATCATAAGTCTTGGAAATGGCATTACCTAAACTGATCAGCTCTCCCCTCAAGTTCAGAATGTTACTCCTTAGACCAGACTCAATCTAGGTCAAAGTGATACTAACCCAAATGCATAGTTTTGGCCAAAAACAAATGTATCTTAATTATTACTTGATTTTCTACAATCAATTTCTCCTTTTTCTTTCTGATTATTTAAATATTTACTGCATAAATGCAATGTTTCATCATTTTCAAAAATGTTAAAATTATTCATGAAGTGCTTCTTTGTACTTAATTTTTAAAATAAGAACTCCTAGGAACACAACACATTATTTCCTTATAAACTACATGTATTTTGCATATGAATATCACAAGAACAGGCCAATGGTTTTGGCAAACTGTTTTTAGCATTTCTCCTTTCCTCTCTTTTTACAAAACCACCTGAGTAAAACTTTCATGCAGTTTTGTATGTATGTTCTATGTTTGAAATCAGTCTAATCTTTTATAGTCAATGTATTTTACTGTTTTTTGAAACAAGCTCTTTCAATACACTCTTTCATTCACTCAAAGTTATCTAAGCAAAGTGAATTGGAATTTTCAAGTATTAAGCTAAAACGTGTTTTTATGTGGCAGTAATAGTTGAGTTAAAGAGAGTTTACAAGTTGATAAAGATAATTCAAAAACAGTGGGCTCAACCTTGAATAAAGGTGAATTAGAAAAGCAGGTAACTTGCAAAATCTTCAGTGAATTGGAAAAGGCAGCACTGATTTGAAAACGTGTGATCTGCAATTACGAAACAATCCTTAGACTTCCTCATAGCCAAACTAACCTAGACACAGGTCTTAGGTGTCAGTTAACTAGTGAAAATTACACTAGCATCTGGTCAAGCATTCAAACCAGAACAACAGCTACAAGAAACTGTTCCCTTTGACCAGTTATGATATGGCCACGTTGTTGCCCACACATCTTCTTTATCCCTCCACTAAAAATAGTTCAAGAACAGGATCACAGCAAGAGCAGATGAGGTTACTAACAGCACTGGAGCTGCTAGAGATGCATTTTGGTGGAAAAATACAAAGGGTAAAGAGGACCCAATGAGGGTCACCTTCCCTGTCTCCTAGCTTTCTTTTATCTGATGAGAAGGTACCCCAACAGGAAGCTACTCTCTAAAAGGGGAAATCTAGGGTAGACCCAGGGGAAGATGTTTAGGCAGCTGCTTTATGTTCAAGTGAGACAAATGAGCATGTTGTTTCTCTCTTCCTTCTGCTGTCGCTAGGGTAAGCATTTAGAGCACATAGCACCCTCAAACCCAGGGCCCACAACAGACAAGACAGGCCCAGCCTTAGGAACCCTGTGCTAAAGGGTCCTTGAGGCAGACAAACTCTCCAGTCTGGGCTACCTGGGCAGAGCTGATAAGAATCTGGGAGTGAAACTCTAGTTATTAAGAACGTGTGTGCTTATTTCTTAGAATCATAGAGGGGAAGGATAATCAGACAACATCCTGAGATTAGGGATCCTGGCAATATATTTCTCTTCCAACATGACCAACAATATTTACAAGTCATTACGTATTGTTTCTTTTCATATTGTAAGTCACAGATAGAATGTAAATCATAAGGAAAGCCAACTTAGAGGCATAAGGAAAGGAGTTCATATCATTTGCTGTTCAAATGTTTCCTGTGCTCCGTGGTACAAAATGACGTCGCCACATGGAAATGGAAGGCAGCATTTGAGGTTTTAGAGCACTTACAAACATAGTCAGGTCACACAGGATGTTACACCGAGGGCCTTAGACCACGAGCAGTTTCCCTATCCCTCATTTCCTTGTAACCACTCAGTAAAACATTGATTCTTTGACGTTCTCTATACTTTCAATAAAATTGCCTATCCTTTGATGCCCGAGCCAGGTTGTAAGCAAGGGCCCGGATGGTAGGAGATGCATTTCCTGAGGTGGAGAGCTCACGGGAGGCTTCTTCTGCTGTCTGACACACTATCTCATGTCTTCCCAGAAAACCGGAGTCTCATCCAATTACAAAATTTTCAAACAGCACTTAGTTTTTAGGGCAATGTAGGGGGATATGGAGTGGATAAAGGCTTTTGAATTGAAAATACTGGATTTAAGTCATCATCAGTTCAATTCAGCACTGTAAAAATATAACAAAACATTCTCCCAACTCTTACTTTGATTAAAGTGCATTCTTTGGTTTAGTAAAACTCACTCTTGACTCTTGGACTTCATACTCACTCTTTCCAGAAACCATACAATTTTACAAAACTGTCTAGAAACCTGCTTCAAATCAAGGTTCAGTAGCTGTTACAGGTTTAATGAGGTACCCACTGATAAAATGTACTTACTTCACTGCTGACTGGTCCATAGGCATGACCTGAAGAATCTGGTTCTTCTAAATACAGAGTGTAAAAGTGTGGTCTAAATCAAACAGTATCAAAATGTAATATTTTATGAACACATTATAAAACAGAACGGAAAGAATCATTCAACAAACCATAGTGAACAAAAATTATACAACACAGGGGCAACATGTCTAAATTTGCTGAAGAAATAACTTACAAGTTTTAAATTCTTCAAAATGTGACTGTAATAGCTCGCTAAGGAGTTTGTTTGGACACAAAACCTCACAGCCAATACCAAAATTTTCTTGTAGGCTACTTTAAAATATTGTGTAACTTCTATAAAACAAAGAAGAATTCACAACACATACCTCTCATCCTTCGGAAGCTGGAGCCATTTAAGAACAGCTAAAATTCTTTCTTCAAATGGTACTGAACTAAAGTTCAGAAGAAACAAAATGAAACAACTCTGTGACAATTTTAGGTATAAAATATAATATTTTTCTTTAAAACATTACATTAAGAAACACTAAAATAATCTAATGCATCAATTATGTGTCTGAAGCCACATAAGAGTTTTATTTGGAAACTTATGTTCGTTTTCCCAACGAAGGAACAGAAGTTAGGTTTTGCACGTGTGAAAGCTGTCCTTGGCCTTCAAAGTTTGCTTCCTGCACTCCATCTGAGGATGTTTTTCCTGTACCTGAGGGAGCAATTGCTACCATGAGAAAAACCCATGTGTCAACACACTCTTCAAAGGGCACCTCATGAAGAACCTGCTTATTAAAGACTTAGAAAAAGTGGGAAGTGGGCAACATTTCCTCAGCAGAATTTATTACACCTCCCTCTAGGCACAGGATTTTGTTCACGAAACTCCGCCAGAGTGTGTGCTTGCCCGACCCCAAGTACAATTAGTTGTGTTCTCTGTTAGACTGTGAGAAGCCAGAGAATATACAGCACTGATCTTTGGATCCTCCACCACGCCTACTATAAAGCATGGCAATTAATCTCAATTACAATCCATCAAATGAAAATAAAGGCAATTAATAGGGTGGGGAGAGGCACCGCACTGTGCTAGAGTGAACCATAAGGAATTAGCAGTAGCATATGATCACCAAAAAAACCACTATGCATTTCTTGTCTAGAACTTATTTTCTATTGTATTGATTCTGTGACAGAAATTTCCTAAATGTAACATTTTTTTAAAATTGTTTTTGTAGTCTCACTAAAATCACCCAAAGGGAGTCTTCCCCCCAACAAAGTCTGTTGTTTTTCTCTCAGTACATCAGGAATTTGAATACCCCAGGGAGGTCATTCTAATTAGGTCCTCACATTCGATGGCATATTTATTGAAGTAATTTGGAAATACTAATCCAGAGATGCCATCAGTGTCTTCTTTTAGTTACTATTTCCAGACACCAGAGTCATTCCTACCTGTGTCCTCTTTAACACTTTCACCTCCCGCTCCCAGCTCTGCCCCCTGGGGGGCAAGGGGGCTGGGTCTCCACTCTGGCTCCTGTCACCCTGACTTCACTTCCCACTCCTGCCCAAACGTCCGGCTGCAAGCCCAACAGGATACCATTGCTTTCTAGAAAAGCTCTAGAAAAATAACTTGCTTTACTGTACCATTCACCTAAAACTCTTTGAAATAGAGTCTTTACTTTGATAGTTCTCACTTTGCAGCCAACATACACTCAATATATTTTGGACTGGAAAAAAAAAAGGAGGTGCTGAGATGAATCTGTTCTATGGGTGCTGGAAAAAGTATATCTACACATACCCATTATATATTTTATAGGTGTCTGGGAGAATTCCTTTAATTTCCACATCTGAACCTGGCCAAAAATATGTGCCAGTCTTCAGGCCTTGGTATCTAGCTGTGAGCCAAATCTGCAAAAGATAACAAAGGAAAGTTAGAAAACTATGCAAATGTTCGGCTCTTAGGAAAGGATATGTTCATGCAACACCAATGCATTCTTCTCAAGTGCTAGGAAGTTCTTAAGGTTAATAAGATCCAGCAGCAATATTAAATAATCATCATATACTATGACTGAACAGCAGCAAAAAGAAAGCAAACGATTAGAGATTATTTTAACCTAAAAAATATGGACATAAGTCAGTTGGCAACTACTGCATCTTTTAGAGCTATCCACCTACTTAATAGGTTCTCCATGAAAAAAGAAAAATCCACAAACATACGTGTCCAATTTATTGATATTTAAACTTAAATAACTAACATTTATTAATCATTTTTATTGAAATTACAGCTCTAAATAGTAATCCTATGAGTACCCTACAGGATGGATTTAAGTAATCCTCAAACAAGCCTGTGAGGTACAAACACTATTACCCACAAAAGAGACACGACAAAACTAAGGCACAGAAAAAGTTTGCACAATGTCACAGAGCTTTAAATGTCTGAGCTAAAGTTTTAATTTATAACCTGTAAATTCAACATCATGCTCTTTTTTCTTCTAAAAGCATTAACACTATCCAAACAGATCCTAGAGAATTATGGTTAGAATTTTAAAAATAAAAAGGATACATCTAAGTCACAGAATCTTCTAAATTAGCATATGCAAAAGAAGTCAAAGTTTGTCTCCTTCAGAAACAATTACCTTTGTGTAGATGAAAATAGTACCTCCCATTCACCTACTGCCATATGCTACTAGTGGGAGAAGGCAGAGTCCAGCTGAGAGAAAAACAGTTCAGAATAACCCCAGGCCAGTTCTGAAATAAATGACTACTCTCGTTATACAACACAAACTGACTTTAGGATTATCAGCATTCATCTCCATTTACAAAAGGATGGCCACAAACACAGCAAATGAAGCAGGTTAATAAGAGTGCCAGGAAATCTGGTATTTTACTGTGATTGAAATAGATGAGAATAATAAAAGAAACTCTTTTAGTAGCTAAAACAAACGGACAACTTACTGGTTCTCCTTTGTACCACTCGGGATTAAATTTCTCTTTACTTTTAAGGGCAAAGGAAGCATTCATTTTCGGATCGTACATTTTATTGTCAATTATGCCATGGGATTCTGGATAAAGACCCTAAAAATATAAAATACAAGTTTTATGCAAGTTTTGTTTTAATGTCAAAATCACAACAATTTCATCAAGGAGAAACATGTTACTGAAACTACAAGGAACTTAGCACAGTTTAGGGAGGGAAAAACAAAACAATGGGTATTGTCAAAAAACACAATGAACCACTCAAAATTTTATGTAGTATTTGTGTTTCAAGTTATGTAGGAGATAATAAGACAGCAATGCTGGGGGTGAAGGTCCATGTAAGGAGGCAGCCTCCCAAGTTTCAAGAAAACGACTCTTTCTGCATTCCCGAGGGAAGCATTTCTGTAGAACAAACTTTTTTTGGTTGGGTCCAAGAATAGCTTGTATCAATCAATACAAGCTAAATTATTAATTTTCTGGCTTTAAGGCCAAATGAATGCCACTTTTATTTTTCTGGATTCAAATTAAATCTGGAAACTTTGCAGCAAAACAGGGCTGTAATCCTATCTGGAGTGAGGCAGAGTGACTTGCTCGGACTCACACATCGACATGACTGGAAAGACAAGCTGGGAACACAGGGGTGTGATCATTTGGGGCTCAAATAACGTAGCCTACAAAACTAGTAAGAAAAGACAGAATATAAAACTCATAGATCTTAAAACTAAAAGGAAACCAAGAAAACATGTATTGAGGTCATTAGTCACCTCTTGCACAGATGAGGATATTGAGACTCAGAAGGTCAAGTGACCTTCCAAGGCCAGAGCTAGTTAGAAGCATGGCAGACCCCAGAATCTAGGTTTTTTGGCTTACCCACACACTGGGAAAGAAGTTACTTTTTTTCCTGATCTGATATATGATTAATCTCTCAAACAATCCTACATTTACATCTGACTTCTGTGAACATGTAAAGGTTGAAATGCAGAGCTTACTGTGATGATGCTGTAGTGATTGGGGAAAGTTTTCGTTGGGTATACTGGTCTCATGTTTTTAGCATATGCTCCACAGTTTTCTACAAAGGAAAAATATTAAAGATTGTTATTAAATACAACTATCTGTTAACCTCATTTAGCTTTGCTGACACAGCAGTTTAAATCATTTGAAAAATAATGCAGGAGTTTGTAATCACATATAAATTCAGGGGGATTATAAAGCAAAATTTTCAATTCAAATTCAATGTTAATATTAGAGTTATTTTTCTCTTTGTCAAAAACATTAAACAAAATAATTAAGTCAATGAAGTAATTATACCATACTAAACAATAACACTTAGTTCCTGATAAACCAGTTGTAATAATGATGCTTGCTAGATCTTTGTTCCCATTTAGTGGTCACATACTACAAAGCGCAAAACAAAGCAACAGTAACAACAAAAAAACTGAACTAACAGCTAAATCTGTAAAATTAAAACTAGGGTGAGATGGTGGCTGAGGTGCGGGTCCCAACCCACAGATTCCGAACTAGCTGACCAGACAGGCTCAACGCTGTGGAAAGAGGCACGGTCTGGCTTAGGTCGGAGACAGCGCAGAAGTCAGACTGTTCCTGATTCAGCCCTGGTGGCATGCTCCTGGTCTCCTACGCCTGCTGCTGGGGACAGAGCATGGAACTGACGATTTAAGGATTTTAATACCCCGTGGCCTGATGAGGTTCCTTCGGCTGGCATGTGTCCCTCTCACTGCCTTCCTAACAGTTCATAACCACAGATCACATTCCCCAATTACCCAAAGCTAGGATTTAATCTCATTGTGTATTGGCTTCCCTTACACTTCACATAGGGACACGTACAGCTACTTAATCCTGAACTCAGGCTGCCGCATCAGCTGCCATTAAGACAAACTCTCCTCCTAATGGTAACAATGTGCCTGATTCAACCTTCAAAGCCCATGGGCCTGGCTAACGAGGACGCAGCCTTCGCTGCTTACATAAGCTCTTTACTAAAGAGTTTTTGTGTCAAATGATCATTTATAAAAGCCATTTTCTTCCAGGTAGATATTAAAAACTCAAATTTTTAGAAATTTTCCAAAATTATCTTGGCTCATCAACAAGAGAAGTACAATAAATGTACATGTGAATTTACTGAGAGTAATATTAATATTTAAACCAATTTCAGATACTCAAGTCCAGCAAATAATATTTTAGAATCCCAGAACACTAAATTGGTTGTATTTACTTACTTCTAGTTCAATCCAGTATTATAGTGTAGCTATTTAAATACCAATCACCGACAAATGAGCAGAGTTCTACAGTATATATCCCCATACACAAATTTTATTTCTTTTTCAATAACAATGATAATACAAGTGATACCCATACTGCTGGTGGATAAAGTGATTTAAAACATTGGCATTAATACTGAGGAAAGATCATTCTATTGCATTAGTAACTTACAGAATCATCATTCAATTCAGGCCTTGACTGAGACAAAGAAATTGGAAGGATGCTACAAAATACTACAAGATAACTAGCAGGCAAATATTCTACGGCTACACTACTAGTATCATACCAGAAATACCTTCTGTTTGAAATTCTATTTTAGGGTGTAATGCTTATTAAATAAAGAAATGGTTTTCCCATAAAAAATGGAAAATTCTAAGAAAAAAATTTATACATACATATATATATATGTAAATATGCACACAGATATTAGCCAAGAGATAAAAAACCCTAAGGTAACTCTATTATCTTAGAAGTATTTAAAAGGCAGCTTTAGAGTAAATACAATATTAAAGACTAGTTCCTTATCATCAGGTCAACCACTCTGTATTAGAGTTTTAAAATAGTCAAGTTCAGCCAGTACTTTTCCAAGACAGATTACTGCATCCCTAGTCTATCGCACTGAAATTATGATGCTCCAACAGTAAACTCTGAAGTTACTCACTCAGTCTGCTAATAACAGGAAGAAGTCCACCCCAAGTGTGTAAATATTCTGCCCTGAAACCATCCAAAGAAAATAAGAGGGTAGGAGGCGTTTCAAACCTGGGCAATAAGGGAAAGAAGAACAAAAAAAACATGTTTAAAGAAAGAAGATACACATCCAGTGAGGAGGTGCTGCCTCCTCGGTACAGGTCCCGTGAGGATTTTCCACTGAGGCTGGTATGTGATCTAGACTAAACTGACGAGCTCAGCAAGCACCCTCATAAAGGATATTGTATAAGTATTCATTTCCATATACAAGGTGCTTTTATTGTTTTATTATACCTCTATATATCATCAGATAGTATTTATTAAGCCCTCATACCACTGAGTTACCACACAGAGAATATCATTCATGGTTTCTTCTATTCCACAAGCTGGCCAAACGGTACTGAAAAATAATATTTTCCCAATACAAAGGAGGAGAAATGCTAACACACAGTATTTTCTAAATTACATTTTTGCTTCTATTAATTTTTTTCCTGAACAATCACTTTTTGATACTGTCTCTACTTGAATTACTAGATGTCACATAAATTATATACAATATTAACTTTTTAAGTTTAATATATTTAACAGAGAAGTGTAAGAAGTATTTACTGCATTTAAA
Organism: Sturnira hondurensis; assembly: GCF_014824575.4. NCBI lineage: Eukaryota > Metazoa > Chordata > Mammalia > Chiroptera > Phyllostomidae > Sturnira > Sturnira hondurensis. The sequence continues at coordinate 6,879,476 of NW_028077105.1, forward strand.
TATATAAACAATAAATGATCCACTGCTATGAATGAACAATGACAGCGTGCACACATGAGTGAACACACAGTTAATGTGTGTGGTGTGGAAATCTAAACAGGGAGGCAAAAAAGAAAAAAATCCATGCAGTGATATGCCCAGCCAAAGAGAATAACTACAGGCAACTGTCCATGGCCTCCCCCAAACAGGCATGGTAAGAGTGAGTCTTCCGATGGTATCGTAGATGGCAGGAGAGTTGTATACCACTGAACAACCACGAGAACCTTCCAGTGAAAATTCGCTCAGTAATTCAAAGTCTGAGAGCCAATGCTTACCTCGCCTTGCTCGTTTCAACTCTATCTCCTCCCCAGCTTACTCTCAAATACAAACACAAACAGAAAAAGGAGAAAACATGTATAGAACTTATGTAACTTATACTGATTCGTGTTTGTAGCAGAGCTCTGTTGGGCGACTCTGCAGAACCAGCTGCATTTGGCCTCAGTGGGCCATATCTGTGTTAAGTTATCTATATTCAATCAACAGAAAACAGAAAAACCGTTTACTAGACCACCAGGTAAATATACTGGCATAGTAAGTTCCAGTATAATAAAATGTATTTTAAATTATAATCTTCTGGTAAAGAAAGAGGTTACATTTTCCTCTAAAAAGTCAACATTAAAACTGCAAAATAACAATCAATGTTTGGAAGGAAAATAAAAGTTCAAATTCACGAAGTTTAAAATTTCCGATATACCTTGTACTTCAAAGGCAGTTTGGGATACATGAGAAGTGACCTTTGAAAAAAAGCCTCTTGTTTTGGAATGTTTTCATTCCAGTTCAGTTTTTTTCTATTTCTATTACTATTATTTTAAACAACTAAAATATATTCTCCCATCCAAAAGAAAAAAAATGATATATTTTATACAAAAATAAATTATATACATAAATAAGCTAAAATATACAGATATAAAATTTTTAAGTTTCAAAAATCATTTTTAGTAAGTAAAAATATATTTCTTAAGATGAGTCATTCAAATTCTATGAGGTAGATCTCAAGTGGAGCAAAGGCGAATGTACCTAACACCTTTTATAAAATTGCTACCATTTGAATTCCACAAAAGCTTTTTTGGTACCCCTTTTTGATACATAAAATCCTGTGCAAAATAGTTTAAGGGCAAAAAGAAAAATATCATTTGTAAAAATTATGTAACATCCTCTCCCAGATGCGTTGCTTCTCCTCAGTATTTATACATGTACCAAAATGCAAAAAATACAGAGACGCTATCATCTCCGACAAGTTCAACTCTCAAAACTCCAAAGGAAAGAAAAGGGCCTTCCTTCCTAAGAAGGAAGATTTAAATATTTCCACCCAGTACTTATGAATACTAAAGACTACACACTCATCACCTCTTTTTTTTCCACTACCTTCCAGATTAGGGGATCACACATCACCAGTGCGAAATATGAAGCCTAACTACAAACCGTGTTTAATGAACCAATGAATAATAATTATTTTTATCTTTTCAATTAGGAAAGAAAACAGTATTTCTAAAAAAGAAAACATTAGTATCTCAGAATATCATCTTACCCCGCTGGGCACTGTGGCTCATTAATGCTCTCACAGGAGTCTTCTACCCAACTTTTCTCACCTAAGTATTTTAAAGAAAAAAAACACATGAACACACTTGATAATAGCAACAATTGTGATGCTTGTGAGACACATTAGGACAGATTCCCAAAACAAAATGTGTTAACATTTATATAAATAATATGGGATACGATTTTAGGGAAATAAGAAAAATAGGGAGGTAATCTGTTTCAAAATAAAAATCTGTTTCCAAAGAGATAGTTGATAACAAAAAGAAAAAAGCAAATGTGTGATCACAGGACTAAACATAACGTTACCTTTGAGACCCTGAAGGCATCTTTTCCATTTTGATTTTTTAGTGAACTCATCGAGGTGACAGTGGTTCATAGGGTTCAGGTGCACATTCCTATGACACGTGATGTATATTGCACTGTGTGCCTACCACCCACAGTCCAATCATATTCATTCCATCAGCATGTAATTGACAACTTTACCCTTTCCAAATTATTCATATTTTCAGCCAAAATTTACAACCCTCCTTCTCTCCACCCAACGAAAACTTCTAGGCAAGGCATCCTAATAACACAAGGGCATGTACTACCCTATAATCTTTTGCAGTAATTTCACATCCACTCTCTCAATGCATGGCAGACATTTTTTTAATATAAAAGTGTGAGATGGTATCTATTGGCTAAGAACTCATAACCTAACTATGAAGAGAAAGTAAACACAAGAGACTACAATAACTGACAAGAGAGAATGTGCAATTAAGTTTGAAATGAGTCCCACAGGCAATATGTGAGATAACAGGTCAGAAACGAAGGAGACAGGATGGATGCCCCTCCCTCTGTGTTTTAACATAAGCTTCCTCTTAACTCTCTAAAATACCACCTACTGAAGTCTAAGAAGCTAATTTTTTTAAAAAAGAAAATGTAGCCTTAATAATATGCCTTAGGAAGTTGAGTTTTCAATACTTTCCAACTGTACATTTCACAAAATAAACAGGTCACCCTAAATGCCTAAATTATTTCTGGCAAGAATTTAGGGAATGGGCCTGGCCAGGGTCTTGGTTGGGTGGAGTGTTGTCTCGTACATGAAAAGGGTTGCGGGTTTGGTACCCGGTCAGGGCGCCTCCCCTAGTTGCATCTTTGATCCGTGGTTGGGGCATCTACGGAAGGCAACCAATCAAAGTTTCTCCTCTCACACTGATGTTTCTCTCCCTTTCTTTCTCTCTCTCTCCCTTCTTGTCTCTCTAAAATCAATGAACGTAACCTCAGGTGAGGATTTTTGAAAAGACTTTAGTCAATGTGTGGTCACTTTTTCCCCAGGCATGATGACCCATTTGATACAATGCTGTATTCTTGCTGAACTCTATTTTTTAATTTGAGGAAGTGGTGACTTCCCCTCCTGTGACCCTCTGACCCGGCTCTGTGCTGGGATCCCCAACAATCTGCAGTAGCTACCTGCCTACACTTTTAGGAAATAAGGAGGCAGGACCCTGTGGAAAAGTCCCATGTTCATTTGAAATGAGTCCCCTGACTCCTAAGAGAGGCAGAGGCCATCATAAAGGACAAATTTACTTTTATTCAGTGAGGCGTAGAGAGATATTGCTCATCCTTGGAGCACAGTCCCTGAAACCCACAAGTCAGCGCTCTCACAGATGTCCAGAATCTTGTGACCACGCTCACATTTACTGAGCTATGTCAGGCTATAGCGTGCCCCAAAGTGAACCTATAATTTAAGCTCCTCCTATTACTCATGTCATAAACTCAGCACCTAAGCTGTTACTATTTTTTAATTGATTCGTGGGGGTGGTATGGCAGACTTTATCCTCATTTTTTATGGGAGATCCTGGAACACAGGAGTCAGCTAGGATGACCTTTCTACAACACAGCATTAAATATATAGCTAATGCCAAAATAACATGAGGGGGTGGCAGCAGGTGAATGACTGACTATAGACAAAACAAGGTTGGCCATGTGCAGATAATAATTATTAAGCTGGGAATGGGTACACTGTTCATTACATGCTCTCTGTTTACTTATATACGCTGGAAATGTTTTTTAACAAAATGTTTAAATTTTTTTCAGCTAATATAGTTGGCCAATAAATATGATTCCTAATATAAAAAAATAAAACCTATGCAAAACCCAGCTAAGACCGAGGAAGAGGTCAGGCTGCTGTCGAGCCTGGTTAGCACGTGGAGGGAGACTGACCTCGACACACGGGGCTGTAGTTGATGCAGCAGTCACCGTGGTCCCTGCAGTCGTCTGAACAGGCGCAGAGGCTTCTGGGCAACCTTTTCTCACCACACCTGAATTTGCTGCAAGTCCATATGCGCTCTAGAAGTATCAACAAAAATGTTACGGTCCAAAGGTAACACATCCAGAGTAAACTCAGAGCTGTGGTCTTCTGGAGCAAGGCCCATAAAAGACAACAAGCTAGTCCCTACCTCTTAGTCACTCACAGACTTTGCCATCACAAAGGTCAACTACAACCAACAGATAGAAAACAGGCAGGCAGCAATCGTGATTACTTCACTAAAACCCCAGAATCTCATCATTTTAAAATGGGTCAAACAATTCTCATCACACAATTCATATGAAGATCTGGGCTTTTTTGGCCAGCCATTTTCTGGGTTCTCAAACTTTAAATCTGGCTCAACCCCATTGAAATATTATTCCATGTTCCACATCAGACTGAGAAAAATTTCCACGTTCTGAAGGTTTGATGTTAAAGTTTAAGCGGACATCTAAGAACTCTTGCTTTAATAAGCCATAAGGAAAATATTCACATATTTTCACGTGAACTTGGTTCAAATGCACATTAGAGACTGTGCAGGTTTCAGCAAATATTGAAAACAGGCACAGTTTTGCTGTCCATACAATATTTCATGGCAAAATAGGTGGCATTTTGTCTCTAAGGGAATATGAAAGCCAAATTTTTTTAAATCTCAGATGAGTCAGGTGAATCACAAAACTAAAGGCACAGAGCCATCCTGTGCTCTTGCACAAATGCCCACGACGACACCTTTTCCCTGCACACTTTTACCTGGTTCTATACATGTCTCCTGGTAGTCTAGACAGCAGTTCCCCAGTTCGACGCAAGCAACATCACAGCGACAGTTCCCGAATGTTCTTTCGAAACAGCGACCTTTGCAACTTTTAACTGAAAATATTGAACAATGAGTTAAATGTTTCCAATCATTATAGAATCACAAACATCAACTAACACACCTAAGTTGGGGGTACAGATCAAATGCAAATACTACTTCAGAAAACACAGATGGAAAAACAAAGTTACCTAAGAATCTTCCACAAACACACATGGAAACGGATACAAAGAGAGGGTAACATTATGTACATGGTTTATGATTCTCTCTCTTGCCATAGAAAAAAAGAGAAGTTTGTTTTTTTTTAATTGTTGACCAAGTACAGTTGGGAAGAGAACTTTTTTCTTTCATGTATCATGAACGCTACTGGGTCCGATAAGACTTAAAACCTTTTATGGTACCGTAAAGAGTCAGGATAGGGGCTCTTTCTGAAGGTTGGCTTAAAGAGCCATGGACTTTTCTAAAATTTCAACATGTGTGAAAAGATTTTTATGGTGATTATCTGTGAATCTTTGAGAAAGAGAAAGAATACCTGACATGCCTTACTCCCAGTCTTAGGGTGCAGAAGTGACGCAAATTGTGCAGGACACGTTCTGCGGAACCGCCCCTCCCACTGTCACGGAAACACCCCTTTTGCCAGCAGGCCCAGCCGGGCTCCCTCCCAGGAGCTTTCCCAAACCCCCCAGTCTAGGTTCTCTTTCCTTTCTGAAGCTTTTACAAAATCTTCTCCTTCCTCTCAGTCACTGAATTCCATTTGTAACTACAGTATTTGATTAGGATCCCAGCCTCAGACTGGAATCAAACTTCCTGAAAACAAAGGTCACACCTGATTTCTGCTCAGTACAAACGTATCCCTTATACCCACAAGAGGCTTGACTAGAAATTGGTATGGGTTAAGTTTCCATTAGATGGATAAATGACAGATATGGAAGAAAAGACTTTTCAATAAAAACAATACTTTTACACTAACTCTTTACTAGATATCTACAAAAACCTAGGACTTTATTAGATTTCTAACAAATCGGGTCGATGAGGAAAACAGTGGAAGTCTAACAAGAAGAAGGAATAATCCTCAATCTTGACTTTAATAGTCTTCTGAACCAACGAGGCACTGCCACAGAATTTAACTCTCATGACACTGGAAAGCTAGGCAATTTTAAAGACTTGAAATGGACATGATCATTTTTGGAGTCAGAAGTACTTATTTTCCTGACTCAGGATCGGAGGGAAGTTATTAGAATAATAGCTATTATTTTAAGCTCATTAATATGTACCAAGCAATTTTTTAAAATGCCATGCATACTATGTTGGGTTTAGATTAAAATTGCTAATTTTCTGTGTCAACCTGAACTCAAGGTAAATAAATTACTCCATATCAAAAAACTGTACAGGTAAACACTAAAGTTTATAGCATCTTAACTTTTGCTCTGAATATAGGCACCCCTCACTTTACTGTGCTTCACAGATGCTGCAGTTTTTCACCAATTGAAGGCAAGACCCTCAATCAGCAAAAGGATCGCAACTTGCCTTACTGCTACAATGACTCTAGTGCAGTGGTCTGGAACCCACCCTGTCTCTGAGGTGTGCTGCAGACTGGTGGCTCAATGCATGAAATTACCACATCTCATTCATTTCAACAAGAAATGATAGCTTGAGAATCACTGAAAAAAATTAAATGACTAATATCACAATTACAGAGTAGTTGAGTAGGAAAAGCATGTTCAAAGTTGAATTCTCTAAGGAGAGACCACCAATAATTTTTACAAGGGGGAAGAAAACGTACCTCAAAGGCAAAATGACTACTACAACATCCTGTGATTCAGTTTTATTATTTATAATAATCTTATCAATGCTGGATAATTTCTACACTCACTGTTAAAGAGAAACACACGTAGAAGCTTAAAAATACCATGATTGCTTTGAAACCACCACTGTCCACAATTTTAAAAGCCTTAAGAGCAGGGAAAGATCAATTTCTGGTTGCCTAGGGATGCTGACTGGTCACCTAGTAACCTCTAGGGCTGCTTCCCAACTAACTCCGTGGGGAGAAAGAGTACCCCAGGAGTGCCTGGAGGAAGCCAGGGAACCTCCGGGAGCGTGACACCAGAATCCGTCGGCTATGTCTGGTGGTCTGTTTCTCTGTTCTTAATTTGTTTTCTGTTTGTTTGTTTTTTTCAGGGTTTTCTGTTTCTTTGGTTGGTTTGTTGATCATAGCGCCTTCTCTGTTGTTTTGGGATAAGTTTTGCAAGTAAATAAAATATTATATGGCTAAAATAAAAGAGTTTTAAAATGGCTCGAACCAGCATCAAATATGCAATATTTATGGAGTAGCCATAGGATTAACTCATCACACTCTGAAGGCCGATTGTCAACACACGCACGCACGCACGCACGAACACGGTACTAATTACCTTCTTTGGCACAGCTTGGTTTCAACCCAAATATACATCCGAGGATTGTTGTTAACACACAGACTGACAATACCTGTAGGGAGAAAAAAGGGAATTTATATAACCTCAAGACACTTTTGTTTCTTCAAATGTTTCTAAATTTGCTGGTGTTACCATATTTCCTGATTGGGGTGCTGGTCACACAATTAGGCTCACTTTGCAAAAATTCAAACTGCACACATATTTTATGGACTTTTCTGTATGTACGTTAAACTTCAACAAAAAGTCTACTTATATGTTAGCAACAAATCTATGCATCCAAGGCTAATATCAGAAATTTTCCATTTGGTATAAATTAATCCAATTAGAGAACTTGTGATTATTAAGAGGGAAAAAAGGAAAGTCCAATTAGAGACTCAATTCCCTATTTGTTAATTCATAAAAGGCGATGCGAGTATCAGATGCTTCCTTTAACAGTTGGACTACACAAACCTACACAGTATCCTCACAGGCACTGTGGCAGCCTGTGGGAATGAGCACTGGACAAGGTTAGGTGAGTACGTCTCTGGTCCAAATGTCACCACAAGTTGGCTGTATGATTTGGGACAAGTCACTTAAGGATTCTAAATAGCAGTTTATTCACCTGTAAAATTAAAGGGTTGAACTACATGGATCCCTAAAAATATTTCCGGTTCTAACATCTTGGTTCTTTCTCATTTGCTACTCTTCTGGCCTTTGACATTTTAAAATAAGTGGATACACCATTCAACTCTGAAGAACAATAATGGCAAAACTTTTATTTGTGAGTCAGAAAGAAAAGAAGAATCCATAAAACAATCTGTAATATTTTTAGTGAGAAGGAGTTTCCTTGACAGCTCTCTGGAAGGTCACTTTGCAGGACAATTCAACCAAATATTCATTGAATACCAACTATGTGTAAGAACTACGTTATGCATTGAAGGAAAGAGTAAGAGGTACCTCAGGGAGCTTCTGTTTTTGTGAAAGGGGGCAAATATAACAGCATAAACCTCTGCAAAGCAATTGCAGGGTTCTATGATTGTTTAAAGGAGAAAATTTGAGGTGGTTGGGGATAGAGAGTGTAGAAAGTGCATGATAGATAAAGCCTTTGGGGGTCAATGAGGGACTGGTACTGGAGGCAGAGTGGAGGGGAGCAAAGGGAGGACACAGCAGAGCAAATCTTTGGATCTCCGAGGAAGACCAGCATAAGGAAAAGCTTAGAGAAAGGAAGGCCTGTGGGAGGTGGCACATGAACAATCAGCAGTCTCTTTTGGCTGGGACAAAGAAACTGCAGAGGAGGATGGACAGGGACCCAGGGTGGAGGCATGGAAAGGTAGAGTCACATTTCCCAAAGGCCAAGATGAAAAGATAGTAGAGACAGGAGGAACGGGTGAATTGGGCAGGATGAATGGTGGGTGGTGGCTTTTATGAACACATTTCTTCAAATGAAGCATTGAGTATTGATGCCAGACTCTAGACTCAGCAGTGGCTACTCAGTAACAAAACAGGCATGACCTCTGTCCTCAAGGTGCCTAGCCTTAGCTGAGTGCAAAAGCTAAAGGGGAGGTGAGTGACAAGTAAACTGAAGCAGCAGGTGTAACTTATTTTCAAAAAATGGGGGTGAAGGAAAGGAGAACAAGAGTGTCGTGGGTCTAAAGCACTAGAGTGTCTAGGCAAGGCCCCCTCCCCTTTTTTAGGAAATTAAAAACATAAGTGTATTTATGTCCATTAAAATAGGAACCATCAGAAGAAGAGGTTGAAGAAATAGCTAAAACCTGCAGAGGCAGAACAAGGCATCAGAAGAGATTACTATTGGATTCTCCTAACCCTTTGATGGTAGTATAAACTGTCACAACCACATGGATGCATAATTTAAAGGTACCCATCAAAAATATTAAAAACTCTCTTACTGTCAGATCTATAGAGAAACGAAGAAAACAGTAAAACTAACCTGTATTTAATAGACTATAATTTAAAACACAGAAAATTAAAGTTTAACTTCATTGTAATAAACTCTTCAAGAATAGCTTAAACAATGCTTATCTTCTCATCGCATAACTTATAATACAGAGTGAGAATCTTTTCTATGTCTTTGAGAATTGTCACATTCTTAGTTTCCAATGCTTTAAACTTTGCCCTTTCAATATTAAGAAATATCTTCAAGAGTTCCTTTAACATGAATTTTGGGGTCAGCATCACTTCCTCTGAGACGTCTTCATCTTTTTCATCATGACCACACTCCTTCTTTATGTCAGTAAATTCTCCATCAGTGAGTTCCTCTGGCTGCATATCCAGAGTCTAGTAAACAGTGGCAGTGTTAACATTCCGCAGTTAGCTATTTCTTCCATGCCCTCATCTACATCCCATTTGTAACTCACTTCCAGCATTATCACTTTTATTTTTTAACCACTGGCTTAAAACATATATGGTATATATAGACCTTTACCCTCGTGTTAAGCTACAGAAGACATACACTGATTTTTTGAGTCACCTCTTTGCTAAATATTCCTTAGACATACCTTTTATAAGATAATGTATAGCATGTACTTGAAATAGAAATACAACAACAGAAGCAATCATTTCTCACCTATATTCCCACCCATAAAAGATGAAATTTAGATTACCTACTACTACACTATACAACACCCAATCTGAATAGTTTCCAGTAGGAAATTTCTCATCAACAATTTTGAGAGCTGCAAAATCTAAGTCCATTTGAATTTTCTTCTTAAATTAGTTTAATTCTACAACATAATAGCACAATTTCTTTATAGAATAAAAGTATAACTTCAAAACTATCTCCATTTCTAATTTATGATAGCCTTCAAAATATATACTTTATATCTCTGTATTTCCAACCCATGTTCAACCTCTTTAAATTAAATTAAGAAATATTAATGCCTGGACTTCTAGTCAGGATGGCGATATAGGCAGACATGTTCACCTCTTCAAACAACCACATCAAAATTGCAACTAAAATGCCCTGGCTGGTGTGGCTCAGTGGGTTGAGTGCTGGCCTGCGAACCAAAAATTGCAACTAAAATATAAAACAACCATCATTCAAAACCATCCGACATCAAGTTGAATGGAATTCTGACAACTACAGAATTAAAGAAACCATATCCATCCAGACTGGTAAGAGGGGCCAGACATGGAACAGGCTAGTCCCTTACCCACATGGATAAAAATTTGGGAGGGCTATCTCAGAAGCAAGGAGTCCCAGCCCCACACCAGGCTCCCTCAGTCTAGGGTTCCAGTGCCAGGAAGATAAGTCCCCACAACTTCTGGCTGCCAAAACCAGTAAGGATTGAGTCAGTGGAAGAAACAATTGGACAAGCAGTTCCTCTTAAAGAACCCACACACAGACTCACCTACTCAGACTCACTCCCTTTGAGTTCCAGCACTGGGTTAGTAGCTTGAGAGGCACCAGTGGCATAAAGGAAGGACCTGAATTGCCTGGCATCAAGGCGAGCAGAGGTCATTGTACCTTTTCTAAACCCTCCCCCCAACAGAACTATACAGCCAGCAAGCTGGTGCCATATCTGAGACTCCATCAACCTGGCTAATACCGTTTGACCCATTGTGGACATCCCCAGAGACTCTGACCCACCCAACTCATGGGCCCATCCAAGCTGCTTTTTCATAGGAACGGCTGGAGTGGGCTCATGCTTCACAAATTCCTAAATCCTATCGAACAAGCAAGAGCTGGCCTCAGTGAGCCACAGGACTGGCACTGGCAGCAGCCAGCCTAGATTCACAGCTTGACTTGGCCTGAGAACCTCCAAGTCCAGGACAATTAGCAGCCATCTCAGATGGCTTTACAGCTCATACAGGGTGGCCTGGGGCAAAACACAGGTGGGAGCTGACCTTGTCTGCTCCACCCCGCAAACCCCAGGACCAGCTCACCCAGTGGACAGCTACAGTCCATGCTGGAGACCCACCACCCTGCCCCTGCATAGCTGATCCTCCATGAAGGGTGGATGTTGGTGGTCAATGGTCACAGCCAGTTCTTGCAGCTGACTGGCCTGGGTAAGTTCCTCCCATTCCTTTGCCAACAGCAAGCCAGGCTCAACTACAAGAGGAGGGTGTATTCAACTCACACGAAGGGCACACCTCAAGTACACAACTTGGGTGCCAGGGGAGGCTGTGCCACTGGACCCTACCAGATACCTACTACATTAGGCCACATTACCAAGAGAGGGAGTCAAAGCAGCCCTACCTAATAGAATCAAACACAGGGTGGCAGCCAAAACAAGGGGACAAAGAAACATGACCCAAACTCCACAAAAACAGCTAAACAAAATGGAGATAAGCACTCTATCAGGTGCAGAATACAAAACACTGGTTATAAGGATGTTCAAGGAACTTAGTGAGGACCTCAGCAGCATAAAAAAGATCTAGTCAGAAATGAAGGATACACTAATTGAAATCAAGAACAATTTACAGGGAAATAATAGTAGAGGGAAGCCAAGAATCAAATCAATGATGTGGAATATAAGGAAGCAAAAAAAAAATCAGAACAACAAGAAGGAAAAAGAATAAAAAAATTGAGAGTAGTGTAAGCAGCCTCTGGGACAATTTCAAGAGGTCCAATGTTCACATTTTGGGGTGCCAGAGAGAGAAGAAATTGGAAATCTATTTGAAAAAGTAATGAAAGAAAATTTTCCTAATTTGGTAAAGGAAATACACATGCAAGTCCAAGAAGTGCGGAGTCCCAATTATGACGGATGCAAAAGAGGTCCACTCTAAGACACATCATAATTACAATGCCAAAGGTAGCCCTGGCTGGTGTAGCTCAGTGGATTGAGCACCAGCATGCAAACCAAAGGGTCGCTGGTTCGATTCCCAGTCAGGGCACATGCCTGGGTTTTGGGCCAGTCCCCAGTAGGCGGTGTGAGAGAGACAAGCACACATTGATGTTTCTCTCCCTCTCGTTCTCCTTCCCTTCCCCTCTCTATACAAATAAATAAATAAATAAAATTGGTTTTTTTAAAATGCTAAAGGTAAAGATAAAAAGAGAATCTAAAAAGCAGCAAGAGGAAATAAGTTAGTTACCTACAGGGGAGTTCCTAGAAGACGGTCAGCCAATTTCTCAAAAAGAAATTTTGCAGGCTAGAAAACATTTGGCAAGAAATATTCAAAGTCATGAAAAGCAGGGACCTACAGCCAAGATGGCTCTACCCAGCAAAACTATCATTTAGAATTGAAGGGCAGATAAAGAATTTCCCAGACAAGAAAAAACTAAAGAAGTTCATCATTACAAAAACATTATTATATGAAATGTTAAAGGGACTTATTTAAGAAAAAGAAAAATCTAAACTATGAAAAATAAAATGGCAAAAAAATAAATCTATCAACAATTGAATCTAAAAAAAACAAACTAAGCAAACAAGAAGAACAGAGATTAAAAAATCTGAATGCAGAAAGTATTTTGATGGTTGCCAGTTGGAAGGGGGACATGGGGGAAGAGGTAAGGGGATTAAGAAGTACAAACAAGTAGCTACAGAATAGCCATGGGGATGTAAAGTAAGTATGGCAATGGAGTAGCCAAAGAACCTGTATGCATAACCCCTATGGACCTGAACAATGGTGGGGGGAATTACTTGAGGGAAAGAAGGGTGCTGGGTGGAGGGGTGACAAAGGCAGAAAAGTCAGGACAACTATAAAAGCATAGTCAATACAATATAATTAAAAAAATAAATATTAATGCCTACTTGTACTGTGCCAGGGGAAACATCTAATATGATAACTTTCTTAAGCAGAATGTCCTTTATCCTCACAATTATGTCAGCTTTGACAAAGGAGGCAATAGTGATATTGTTTATTACCTCATTACAAGTCTCAATTAAAAATCAATAGAAATCATTATTATAGCAGTATCTATCAACTTATGGATAACATAGGCTGGAGACTACAATGACAGAAGGAAGAAAAGGCACTAAAAGTAATATGAGTCATTTTATAAAATTATAATCAACAAGTAGCAATTCATTAAGCTGCACACACCACACATGCACACACACAATGACAACACACTCCCAAAACATCAGGGTCTTGGCGGACAAGGCCGTTTATTACCGAACCACTGCTTGTGAGAATAACTGAAGAGCCGACCAGCAGGCTAAGGACAACATAACAGAGGGTAACTCTGTGGTGGTTGCTTTGGCTTTGCACAGATTCAGACATGTGGGTAGAAACTGTCACTACATGATGAAACCCAGTTGCCAAAGCACTTCCAGGACCTTGTATTACAAAAATGCTAAGACCGCAAGCCATACAACCTTCTCTCAGAGAGACTCCTATTTCTGTGGATAGAAAGAATCTCTGCTCTATGGATACCAGCACGATTTCCACAAACATGAAAGGGGAAGAGTGAGAGACAGGAAATCCACAAGAAGAAGCTTCACAGACCTATCACAGAAATTGTTTGTCTTTCCAAGAATCCACCACCATCAACACTTTTTTTTACAGGAATGATCAACAGAATCGCTGGATGTGTGCCATCATTTCAAACAGTACTTGCTTCTAATTTATGTCAGAAATAGTGCCATGAATCTGGTGCCTTTTTTCAAATGGCAAATACTTCTCATATTTAGTAAGTGGGAAAATCAGCAACAGGCTGAGTTTAAAAGACTTTACCAAATGGATTCTAGTTATGAGTCAAGAGAACTATATTCACATTAAGAAAAACACATGTTCACCCTTGCCAGTGTGGCTCAGTTGGTTGGGTGCTGTCCTGCAAACCAAAAGGTTGCTTGTTCCCAGTCAGGGCACATGCCTGGGTTATGGGTTTGGTCCCCAGTTGGGGCATGTGCAAGAAGCAACCCATCAACATTTCTCTCTCACATGGATGTTTCTCTCCCTCTCTCTCCTTCCCTTTCCCTCTCTCTAAATCAATAAAAAAATTTTGTTTAACACACACTTTTCTTTGGTATCATTATGTTCTTTTTCTCATACCTTAAAAAAAAGAACATAAGAAAAGTAAAGTTGGAAGCAGGTACAGCAATTCTGTAAGGCACCAAACAAATCTTTAAATTATTACTATTTTAAATACTGATCCTCTTAAATGCTCCCATGTGTCATTCAGGGGCTCTGGGCCCATAACCCTTTCCTAAGTGAGAGGGAAAGATAATAGCTGGTCCATGCTTTTTAAAATTCAGGTGTGGCACTATGTACATGAAAGACAGAGAAGACAACGTCCCCAATCTAATATAAATCTGTCAGGAGTTGCTGATAAAAGAAAGTACAGTTGAAAACAACTGTTTTGAATAAACACAGGCAGTGCACATTTGGTTGAACTAGTTTCTTGGGAACATAAAACTACGACATTCTCCTCTAAACTAAAATTAATAATCGAGGTATTTTGGCACTTTTGATATTTAAGCAAATAGCCATTTCATCATTCTCCTGATTTTTAATGAATTATCCTGGTAAATAAGCATTTGAAGAGAAGTCTCAAAGAAAGCGTATATCAGTAGTCCATGGAAGCTGGTAACGATCATTGAAAAATATTTTTTAGGAGAATAGGTTAAAATTAAGTATCTAATTAAAAGGCTGGCTTAAGAAAACTAACAATGCTAGTACTTTACCATAAACTGTAAGGACATTGTTAAAATTCTAGCAATTTTTAAAAGACCCTATTTATTTATTTTTTAGACAGAGGAGAAAGGAGGGAGAATGAGAAGGAAAGAAATACCGATTGTTGCCTCTCGCAGGTCCCCAAACAGGGGCCTGGCTGGCAACCCAGTCATGTGCTTTGACCAGAAACGGAACCAGCAACATTTCTGTCTACAGGCCAGTGTTCAAGCCACAGAGCCATACCAGCCAGGGCTAAAATTCTAGCAATTTTTTAAATTAAAAATATAACTATAGCAAAATTGTGGCCCTAATCACAAAGAGACCAAGAATTCTCATGCCCTTATGTCCAAATTAAGATGTGCGTTACATTTGGAGCTCTGCGATACCGAGAGAGTGGCGTCACCTGCAGCCCCTTCAGTGGACTGGCCCGGACAGTCGCCCTGGTCCCCAGTAAATCTAAGATATCTGTGACTCTACTTCTCCCTGGCAACTGACCAGCCCTTTCTGTGGGTCACTCCTGACCGACATCCTACATAAACCTTCACATTAGAACTTCTTCCTGAGGCCCTGCTAAGCTCCAGAGAATTCATTTCTCTACGGCAGGGATTCTTCTTTCCCATCATGTTGATGTGTTTTGGTTTCAAAAAGTACCAAGCATTTTCAAAGGGAAGAATATCAGCACTTGGAACGTCTGCCTGCGTGAGCAAATAAATCCCTTCTCCCAGATCTCACCGGGTACTTGCAAAAATCATTCCTCTGCGAAGTTAAAGGTCAAAGAATAAAACATCGTTGACAGTAATTAATGGTTGCAGTAGAAACTCATCCAGCCCATCACTTGTGGACCCTCCTAAATCTTGAGGTGAGAGCGCCCAGTCAACAAGGTCAATAACAAAAAACACCCCGGGACAAAGCGAACCACAGAGGAAGGCTGGGAAAGCTCCTCACACACAGCCTGTGCCACGAGCTCCTCTTCACTTCCACCAATGGGCCACAGGGAACGGCAGGATTATTAAATACCAGCGCTCTGGTTTGGGCCTGCTGGTTCCATAATTGTTTTCTGTCTTCAGTAGGGCTGTTAGCATAGCAAATACTTTTTTGTGAACTTTATATAATCTTCCAATTTCCTTAAGCTTCTTAAGGAAAACTGTTCAGAAAGTAAAGATCGTGAGGCAAGTGTATAGTAATATGCATTTCTATCTCATACCTTATAACAAAATAAAATGACAGATGGAGTTAATATTTAAAGGTTTACCAGGGAATCATGAAGAGAAAAAAAGGGCAATTATTTTTTATACTTTTAGGATGGTAAGTACCTTTACCAACATTGTGCAGAATTCAGAAACTATAATGGAAAATTGGACAGATTTGCATCCATAAAAATCCATAGAAATTTCTGTAAACCTTAAAAAAAAAACATTTGCAGTCAAAATTGGAGTGGAGGGAACTAGGATAAAATATGTTCAACATAGGACAAAGGTTATGCCCGTGATAGATTAAAAGTGCACAAAAATCAAGAAGGAAAAGGTAGCCCACAGCTTTGTAATACCAAACAGAGTAACCCAGATGTTTAAAGAAACTGGAGATGAAAAAAAAATACAAGGTATTTTTTCCTTCACTAAAATCCAAAGAACTATAAATCAAAGAGTTTCCTTTTTACCCAATAAAATTGAAAAATGTTTTAGAAATTACTATTGCAATGCTGACAAGAATGTGAGGTGAAACAGACATTTTCGCTGTCTTCAGAGAAGTACAAGCTCCTTTCTAAAAGGTCATTTAGATGACACGACCTAAATTTAACATGTGCATATCCTCCATTCCCAACTCTATTCCACCATCTGATACAAATTCTCACATGAACACACAAAAATATGCAGAGACATTTATTTATTGTAGTGTATTTAGGATAGCAAAAACGTACAAAAAAACCTAAATTTCTGTTAATAAAAATTGAGTAAATCTAATACATATGGTAACCCAAACAATATAAAATTGATTCGTTCCAATTATGTAGATCACTGGAATTACTTTGGAATACTTGCTCTTAAAACCTTCAGCCACCCCGTCTGGAAGTCTACCCTGAGGCTATCGTGCTGTAAATAAGCCCAACCTATCCCCAAACTAGAGACCACTGGGCAAGTTCAAAAACTACAGAAAGTGGGAGAGTGACATCTGGCCAGCTCCTACATGTTCCATCCCCTGCTGCTTATATGCCCAGCCCGGCCTCCATCTGTCTGACTACAATGGCAGGCGTCCCAACTGCATGGGCCCAGCCATGCCTTCCCTGAACTCCTAACCAATCAAAAACTGTGAGAGGTTCAGGAGTTAGAGAGCGGGTGGCCAGGTGCTGAAGAGAGATGAACTTATCGACTTGGTAGACCTAACCAACATGGCTCTCTGACCACAAGAGAGCACGGGCTTGCTTCTCTCCTTCTCACAGTTCTGTGCCTAAATCATTCCCAAGTGAAGTGATCAGTGAAGGAATCTAAGGACTGACTCTGCTGGAAGTGCACAGCGGTCCAGCCTGACTCAGAGGTCACCACCTGGTTCTTTATCATTTCATCGGAGGAAAGGAAATGACTAGGGGCTGCCTCATCTCCGCACTACCTTTTGTCCAGCTTTAGCTCTCTGAGCACCTTTGTAACTGTCTCTTACGTTAAGTTCTCCTGAAGAAGTTATCACTTCTTAGGATGTGATAGACACACACACACACACACACACACACACCCCAGGGCATACTCTAAGCTAAATTTAATATGGGCACAAAAAAACTTTCCATTTTGAGAGTTCATTTGTTTTTAATTCTCAATCTCTTAAACGCAAAAATTATTTTAACCACATCTTGCTCTGGTAGAATTTCAAGGAAGGAAAAAGAAAAACAGCATGACCAAGATAATCCTAAAAACAGTTTGTTTCTTTAAAGCAATGATCTAGAAAGATGACTCATTAAATAAAAGTAGTATTAACCGATTTAGAAAAAAATGGTTTAAGTCTAGTTAAGCTTATGAGATAAAAAAGAAGGGAAACTGGTTTATTTATGACAAAGGACAGCCCTTCCTACCCTCAGGCAGAAGATAAAAGAGACTAAAAGTATGAGCACCCTGGATTCTATATACAAGACCTTGTTCTTCTTGTTTAGGCAGGTTTCTTGTAGAAGCAGAAACTCTTGATAGTAGGTCAGAGTTGAAACACAAAGAGTAGAAGAAAAGACACTACACTCAGTTTCTGTGATTTCTTTCTTTTTATTATGAAATAATTTTTGGAGCATAATGAATGACTAGAGCTGAAAATGAAAACAAACAGAAAAACACTTTAGTAATTTCCAATCGGCCTTAAAACAAAAACCAAAATCCCTAAACTGGCCTGCAAGGCCTGCCTGGACCTGGCCCCTGACCACCTTTCAGGTCTCGTCACCCACCACACACCTCTCTGTACACTGGCCCCCCTCGCCTCCTCCCTTTCTGGGAAGGCCCAGGCTCCCTGCTACCCCAGGGCCTTTGCACATGCTGCTGCCTACTCCCAGCATCCTCTTCTGCTCACCTGTCACTTCCTCAGACCTCTATGACTAAGCCCTCTGTCCAGCTTCTAGGCAGCACATACCACAGCTGCAGCATGAGAAAGCTTTTGGGATTCTTTGATAAATATCTGATCCTAGAAATACATCCAATAATATTGTAGTAACTTTGTACCGTGACATGTTGCTAGACTTATTGTCGTGATCACATCCTGAAGGATCCAAATATTGAATCACTATGTTGTACACCTGAAACTGATATGATGTTGTATATCAAATATACTTTAATATAAATAAACAAACAAACACATAAACGTCTGGGCCTGTGGGATGGACCACAGGACCAGGGTGTAAGTCTTCCCCCTCCCCTGTCACCATTTAGCCCCAACCTCTTCCACAAAGCTGCTCACACAGCAGTGACCATAAACATCTGTTGAATTAGTCACTAACCATAACAATAAACCCTAATCTAGCATCTACTATCTCTCAGGCACTTTTATTAATTACTTTACATGCAATTATTCATTTAACCCTCAACATAAATTTGTGAGGTAGCTCCTATTATTATGGCCATTTTACAGGTGAGGAAACTAGGCACAGAGAAGCTAAGGGACTTGCCCAAACAAAGACAGACAGCAGTTATTGGCAGAGATGGGAGTCACACTCCAGCAGTCTGAGTCCAGTGTCTGGCCCTTAACGACTCAACTCTGTGGCCTCGATACGCTTAAGTGACAACTGATTAGTTCAGGCACAGGAGAGCTGACCAAAGAGCAGCTAAGGAATGCTTTCTGTGGGAGGATAAATTGAGTTGGATCCCAGTGTGTTGCATAATAAAGGGACGTGAAAAGGTCACTCCTGGGGTAGAGACAGAAATAACCTACACAAGCATGTTTGGGGAAGAGCACAAGTCTGAGCTGATGGGAATGAAAGGTGTGTGTTAGCAGAATTGGAGCACCTGAGACGCACACCTCGAGCCCCTGCCTCTCTAAACCAACAAAGTGCAAAAATGGTAAAGTTGGCTGAAAAACAGCCATTTCAACTCCTAATTCCAAGTTATGCACATAATACACATGTCCCATTTACGACGAAGGACACAGAGTTTCACTGATGTGTGTGTCCCAGACCAGACTCACTCACCGGCCGACAGGTTTGCTCCTCCCTCACACATTTGTGTCAATTAAAAGAGATCAAGTGCTTAACTTAACATAGGGTCTGACAAAGAGGGAACTCCATGAAGGTACTTATAAACTCAACAAACACCTACGAAACACTGTACAAGGGCCTGCTTTAAGAGCTAGACAAATATTGACTAATAAGTGACTACACATGTGTCCCAGCCCTTTAGGGGTGTCGAGAACATATGAAACTGCTCACGCTGAGCACCCAAGCGCTGCTCAAGTGATAAGGCTAAAAGGATCACTGAGTTTAGGAGTACACATTCCCCCACATATGTTGTGGCAGTCTCCAGGAAACTGTGAGCAAAATCATAATGCACGGAAACCATTGGGAAAACTAATAATCAAACCCAAAAAAGAGACAGCGCAATGGCCATAAAGTTGAGAAGTGAATTTTAAAAATGTGTACTAAAAATGAATTCTTGGGGACTGATTACCTCTGAGTTACTGGCAGGGATAACTCCAAAAATTACACCATGAACTAAGGCTAATAACATAAAAGTCTCAAATCCTATTCCTGAAGGACACAATGAGAAGCTTTGTAGCAATGATAAGTCCACAACTGAACATAAGGGGGGAAAGAAAATGTACAGTATATGCAGTATGATGCCACTTTTGTAAAGATAAAAAAAAGTGACCCATACACACAAAAAAGACCCTCTGGGAATAAATCAAAATATAAATAGCATATAATAAGAGTGATTTTTATATTCTTCTGTATACTTTTTCTGCATTTTCTACACTTTCTGCAATATGTAATGTTTTTATAACAAAGGGAAAATACTGTAAGCTCTCTATACAAAGATTTTACACCTAGAAGGAACCCACATAATCTAAACCCTCTCACTACAGTTATGGAAACTGAGAGTCAGAGAAGGAAGCAATTGTTCAAAGGTCACATGGGAAATAATGATTGTGACCTCAAGTTTAGGAGTCTTTACCCCACCCCTGTCTCTCAAAGCTTTTGTCTGAATCATCCCTGACACATCAATATTCTTTTTTTCTTTGAAGCTTCCAAGAGATGACAAATGTAAACCGTTTTTACATGCCAACATACTTCACATTTACTCCCTTTGAGCTATCAGTAAGATACTTAAATTAATAGTGTATAGCTATAGAGGTGTTTTTGTACTTATTTCTCTGGTTAATCCCAAAACAGAAAAGCCCAACACAGTCTATTCATAACGCTCCTGATCCACACCCTTTCCACTTGAATAGACTTCATTCACCTGTTTCCTACTCTCCAGAAGGTTCTAATCTAAATGATGCTGGGTGGCACTTTATAGAAAGCCAGCGTGTTTGGCCAAGTATTATGGAACAATCTTTGTGCCAAGGACATTTAACCTGATCAATTCCACCTGAAAAAGCCCTGGTAAAATATTTCCTTGTTTTGATTTTGAGTCAAGTATATTGTTGATTAAGGAGAAGGTACTGCCATGGAAACTTTGAAGAACCCTATTGGTGGTAAGACACAAAGTGAAATCTACCTGATATCCTGATAGGTGGATGGTGGAACTGGAAAAAACCTCTGAATGTTATCGAATCACAACACTGGCAGAAGACTGGCAGAGGTAAAAGCAATACAGAGCAATTAAAGGACAAGCCAGGACAGAGTAAGGAAAAGTCAGCTACACTACGTGAAAACTAATGAGAGCATGGGCAGGCTCCCGGGAGAGGGAGACGGCACAGAGTAGGGAGTGGCAGACTGCGCATCCAGTGCATCCAAAGGCCAACTTTTCTCAGTGCATCTCTGAGGTCCACGGAGGGAAAGGGGCAAAATGCAATCAGAAGCAGCAGAGGCATTTCAACCCACAATGCCAACATGGTTGAGGTCGTGTAGGAACAGTGAATAACGTTTTAACTTTTTTATTGTAGCATCATGTATGAAGTCCATGGCTGAACAGGGTCCATTAGCAACCACAGCGGAAGGAATTCTAGTTGCTGTGCCTTGTGTACCCCTCACAGCCTCTAACATGCTGCTCCTCACACTTTAATGTGCAAGCAAATCCCTAGGAATCTGTGGAAACGGAGATTCTGGTTTCAGTAGGTCTGGGATGAGGCCCAAGACTCTGCATTTCTTGTAAGTTCCAAGGAGCTGATACCGACATGCTAGGCTGCAGGCCACACTTTTGGGTAGCAAGGATATAAAGTTGCTTCTGAGTAAGGAAAAAATGAAAAATCCAGTCACACTGAATTTTAGCAATAAAAACAAGAAAAACAACCATTTAGTAGGGCCACACTAGGTGCCACTTTATATATGATATGTATTTAATTCTCCTAACAAGACGCAACATGGTTTTATCGTCTCTCTTTCATGGTTGCCTAAGCTGAAAGTTAAGAACAGTACCAGGATTTAAACCCAGCTGTCTGACTTCAACAACATTCATCATTAAGCTACAGCGATGAGATTAAGAAGTTTATTAGTTCTATGATTTTGGAAAGCCCCCCAAATTCCTCTGAGCCATCATTTTTTCATCTCTAGCATGGGAATAATGGCGGACCTGTGGGTGGGGCCAAAGGAGGTACTAAATGTAGGATTATTTTGAAATCGGTAAAGGACCTAACTCAAAGATACAGTTGTAACTTGCTGACTCCTTTTACCTCCTAATCTCCTTTCCCCCCCTTCCTAGTTCTTAAACAGTAATGAATGTACACCTCTTCTTAAAGCAGATATTCTCTAAACTTTTGCTCTCAGAATTTCTGTATATTCTTAAAAATTACTGAGGATGTTAAAGAGCCTTTTGAGATAATTGGGGACATTCTTCTTTGAGAGTATATCAAATTCTACGAGTGGTAATTTTTTAAAGGCAAAACGCAACATGAAAGCTGGAACTATATTAATGGACTTTCCATACTGTAACATTAAAATCCATTAGTCTATTTCACACTTTGAATGGCCCTTAAACCCATGCATAGTTTTGTAAATCATCCATTGGTCCTTTGCAAAATATCGGTTCACTGAGTCACGAAGTTCTTCCAAATGCTGACAGATGTCATTATCCCATTTTTAAAAAACCACATTCCTATCTCCACCAATTTCATCAGAAAAGCCTTTAAGGGCGGGGGAAGCTGACAATGGCAGATACAACTTTCTCAGAATTCTAAATTTTGCTTGAAAGCTCAAATTTTATCAGAGGCAACGTACTTTCATACGTTTTCCTTGAAGTGACACACTAACACTAGTCATTTTTGAGAATACATGTTCCAAATACCCAAGTCTGAATAACCACGGTTTGTCAGTTCTTCTTTCTACCAAAAGTGATGACCCACAAAAAGAAGCAGCTAGTTCAGCTAAAACTCAAACAATCGGACAGCCTCTTTTCCTCCAGAAAACAATGGGATTGCACCTCGGTTCGCAGCAGGGGGCTATATGCATCCTTCCAGTTTTTCCCCACGTAACAGTAAAGACAGATACTTTAGGGTTGAAATTTAATAAAATCGGCTCCGTCGGGAACATTTTACTGCTTTGCCTAGTACATTCTTTTAAGCAAAACATTTTTAAAAATTTTACCTTTACTTAAGGACATTTTTTTCACTACTTTTAGAACGAGGAAGAGAGAAACACTGATGCGAGATAGAAGCATGGATCGGTAAAACGCTTTGTCTGCAAGTGCGTGACTGCTGGTACTAGGGTGCCACGGCCTTGATTTCCACTGAGGGCCCAGCAGGCGCACTGGCACCAAAGTGTTTGATACCGTAAGTGCAAACGTCAACGTGGGAAGAGAGCAAAGAACATCTACTGTTGCTGTAAAATACTGTGGACGTCACGGTTCCCCTGAAAGACCACGCCCCTGCCCACTGGGATCCACAGACCACACTCAGCTGAAATACAGGGTGCGGCACAAATAAAGCCCCACTTTTATTACGAAATCTTTTATTACAAAATCACAAGCATGTAATTCTGTAACAACGATCACAGCCAGGAACACCGTATGACATTTTAGGAGAAATGATCCAAGTAAAACTATAAACTCTTACCCTACCAACCACACTCAAGCTGGAGTTACTTCTGCCGGACCCTGTATTTTGGCTAAAGTTCTCTATCTGAGTTATCTTATTTACAAACACATTTATCCAAAATCATATAAAGGTATTCCGGAGAATATGAGGCTCTGTTTGAGAAAAGTCTCACAGCAGTTGTATCTATTTTGCTGCATAATAGCACCACTTGAGTCCTCGCTGGTGTGGCTCAGTGGATTGAGTGTTGGCCTGAAAACCAAAGGGTTGCTGGTTTGATTCCCAGTCTAGGGCCCTGCTTGGGTTGCCACCCACGTGCCCAGTAGGAGGTACTCAAGAGGCAACCACACATCAATGTTTCTCTTCTTTGCCTCCTCCCTCTCTCACCTCTCTAAAAATAAATAAATAAAATCTTAAAAAGAACCACTTGAGTTTCTTTTCAGTTCTCTCTCTCCACAAGAGAATACAAGTTCCAGATGCTTGCTATTGTCAAAAAGCTCTTCAACAGAAAGCACCAGCTTTAGAACAAGTGATACTCTCAGGATTATGCTCCTGGAAACCAAGATAAAATGACCTTTAAGGGCCCCAAATCACACCTGTGATAACACGTTTGCCATCTAAACGTGTATAAAGCCAAAAGATATGATGAGAAAGTGATCAGTCCACAAATGAGATAGATATGCTTGGAAAACTCCCTCCAAAATGACTTTCTATTATAACTACTTTCCTGTTCTGGTAGATTTCTCAATATGTTAAAAAGAAAACTCAAAATAAAAAGAAAGCCACGTTCCCAAGTCTGTACACACTGGGAACTCACAGTAACACAGGATTATTGACTTCACACAATGCAAACAGCAAATGGACGAGATGGTAATAGCCTTTAGTCCAGAATTTGAGTTGAGTCCTTTCATTTTTCATAGTCTCCTACTTACTAATAGTGTGAGTCCTTTCTATAAATTTAACTCTGTTTCTACAGTAGAGTAAATGAACCACCTACATCTAAATCACTTGGGCACTTGTTTAAAAACGCAGATTCCTTGGGTCCATGCCTGCCTTAGTCTCCTCAGCTGCTATAACAAAATACCACAGACTGGGTGGCTTAAACAATAGAACTTATTTTCTCCCAGTTCTGGAGATTGGGGAGTCCAAGATGAAGATGCTGACCAATCCACTTCCTGGTGAGAGCTCTCTTTCCCGGCTTACAGACGGCCACCTTCTTGTGTCCTAACATGGCCTTCCTCAGTGAGTACGTGGAGAGAAAGGGGAAGATCTTTCTCTCCTCTTCCTCTTCTTATAAAGCCACTAATCCCACCAGGAGAGTCCCACTCTTGCGATCTCCTGTAGACGTAATTATACCTCCCAAAGGACCTACCACCAAATACTATGGCATTGGGAGTAGGGCTTCAACACATGAATGGGGGGGGGGGGGGTAAACATACATTTAGTCCATTACAATTTCAAATATCCCAAATCACAGTCTCTGGGATTGAAGCCCAGGAATCCACCTGTTTAAGTTCCCAAGTAGTTTCTATACAAATTGAAAATTCCCACTGTATTATTGTGGGCCAGGTAAGTTTCCATATTGGTAAGGTGGGATTGTCACACTTTCCTATTTCAAAGGTGTTGAGGTGTTGAGGATCAAGTAAGAATATATGGACCCTGACTGGTGTCGCTCAGTGGCTTGACATCAAAATGTCATCGGTTCAATTCCAGGTCAGGGTACAAGCCTTGGTTGCTGCCCAGATCCCCAGCTGGGGGTACGCAAGAGGAAACTGACCAGTGTTTCCCTCGAACACCAATGTTTCTTTCTCTCCCCCTCTTCCCCTCTCTCTAAAAATAAATAAAATCTGCCCTGGCTAGCATGGCTCAGTGGGTTGAGTGTGGGCCTGTGAGCTAAGGGGTTGCCAGTCTGATTCCTGGTCAGGGCACATGCCAGGGTGGCGGGCCAGGTCCCCGGTACGGGGCACATGAGGGGCAACTACAAATTGATATTTCTCTCCCTCTCCTTCTCCTTCTCGTCCCCTCTGTCTAAAAATGAATTAATAAAGTCTTTTAAAACTTTTTAATAAATAAAATCTTTTTAAAAAAAGAATATATGGAAATGCTNCGAACACCAATGTTTCTTTCTCTCCCCCTCTTCCCCTCTCTCTAAAAATAAATAAAATCTGCCCTGGCTAGCATGGCTCAGTGGGTTGAGTGCGGGCCTGTGAGCTAAGGGGTTGCCAGTCTGATTCCTGGTCAGGGCACATGCTGGGGTGGCGGGCCAGGTCCCCGGTACGGGGCACATGAGGGGCAACTACACATTGATATTTCTCTCCCTCTCCTTCTCCTTCTCGTCCCCTCTGTCTAAAAATGAATTAATAAAGTCTTTTAAAACTTTTTAATAAATAAAATCTTTTTAAAAAAAGAATATATGGAAATGCTTTCTAAAACTGCCAAGTGCTATGTGAATAATCACAATCATCTAAGTTCTCACTACTATATTGCCAAATCTCATTCTAAAACTAAAAGTGAATGAAAGAGAAAATGAAAAATACTACAGATGCTATCCTAATTCTTGTAATTCAATCTCAGATAACTAAAGCACTCAGGAAATAGGATGCTCTATCCAGTTAATATTTAGCTAAACTTTCAGGACATTTTTTTTAAATTCTCTCTTAAATGTATTATTAAATTTTCTTTTATTGATAAATGCATAATTTAGCTCTTATCTGATGCCAAAGGCTTTTCATGTTGGGTCAGCGGTCTAATCATCAGTCGTGGCTGCACAGGATTTAGGCTTAACAGAGTCATCCCTGTTCTGCCAGACGCATCTTTGTTTGTTTCTTGTTGTTTGGAGGACATTTCATAGTTGACAGAGGCATGTTTATTTTAAACAAAGACATGCAGATCTCTAATTACAAGTTGTACCCCAAAAGCTTATTTGTTCCTAAATTGTTTGGAACTTGAAATGCTCTTCCCCAGGACAAAAAAAAAAAATTATGAATCACAATTAAGTTCTCTGGCTTATTGTCCAACAAGCCATGTTATCGATAAAAATATACTTGCCATATCTTAGAAGTCACAAATATTTAGCAATGGACTCATCAAAAACAAAATTAAGACATGATAAGGCAGGAGACAGCAAAACTGAGTGTCCAGAGTTAACTGAAAAAGTGCTGTAGAATAGAAAGGAAGAAAAAAGATATTGAAAGGGTGGCTGTGTATCCATGAGAGAGGCTGCGTGAAGTAGAAACGGCTGAGACAGAAAAAGACTAGAATTTTACTCAAAGCACAAGACAGGAAGAGAAAACAAGTGTGGAGAACACAGTTCCCTACAATAGCCACAAAGACTGAATTTGGGGTGAGACAGCAAAGTCGCCAAAACAGAAGAGACATTGGTATAAGTGAAGGAGCCTCACTTTTGCATCTGTAGGATGGCCTTCCTTGTGCCTGCCACATGGTCACACTTGGGTTGTTTGTACCTGACCGAATGCCCAGTGGCCAGATCCCAGGTGTGAATGCAAATTATCACAGAGGCCCCATTTGGCTTCTGAAGTACACTGGCCTTTGTTGTAACTTTTGTTTATAGTTCATTCATTGCCTTTTCCATCTCCATTCTATAGCAATAATTATATACAATTATATATGATAGTGCTAGTTATCATTATATGCTAATGAAATGTTTGATCTCCCTAAATTTATACCCAAGTTTCATTTCTCTTAGTATACCTACATTTGGGTTCCTGACCTTCAACTGGCCATAGGAGTAAGTGGTGGCATATTTTGTCTTTCCACCTAGCCCTTTTCCAAGTCAAAGTGTCACTAGTTGTAAGTGAAAATGCAGTGCATTCATTCGCTCATTCAACCAAAAGCTGACGTGGAGAGCGAGGCCGTATGCTAGGCCTGGCAGCAAACACAGCATTCTTGTTGGATTCCAAGAAACATTTGGCACATTTTATTAGAACATGTGAAACAAATACCATAAGGGGCAAACAGGAGGCCTCTGGTCTTTAAGATGCTCTGGTCATTTGAAATAAAATGTGAAACTATGGCTGGACAGATGTTAAATTCTATAAACCAAAGAGCAATGTCAATTCCAATTCAGATTAGGAGCAGAGAACTACCTCAAATATTCTACATGCTGAACTCTAGAAATAACATAATGTGTTGCAAGAGGAAGAAGAGAGAAGCTAACAGAATTCATAACATTCATGTCTGAATTTCTGATAAACAAGGCTACTTCTGCCACTTAGAAAGAACTCTTTCATTAAAAGGTGAAAGTAGTCTTCACTCACCACCACCGACACACAGGCCCTTTACACATACAGAGGTCTATGTATTCGTAAGTACAGCAGAAGGTCACACACAGAAAAAAATAATGCTGTAGACCAGCTCACTGGAGAATGGAAGAAATGTACTGCCATGTGGTTGAAAGTTACCTGATCTTTCAAAAATTGCACCAGGGGACAAGGACATTTCAGATAAATCTTCAAGTCCAACTGCAGTGGAAATGGACATTTCAGTTCAAAAGTTAATCTGGAACCAAGGATAGGTGTCTAGCATTTAACAAGCCCATGAACATAAAGAGAATACTACTTTCTACACAAGCAGAAAACTCTTGAGAGTTTTCTGCAGAGTAGAGCCAGATGGTCTTCCCTTGGGATCAAATACCACACTAGGGAGAAACACGGGTAGGGCACAATCTCCCCCCACCCCTCCACCCCTGCAGCCACTCACATACCTACACCATTTAAGTTTATCTGAAATATCTTCATAAAAATGCAACAGTCAGGTTGCCACTGATTCTCTCCTGCAGGGCACCTCTTATATTTATCCTACTAGATATAAACTGTGTGCACATGGACCTCCGATGTGGCTAGCCTCTCATAACCTCAACCCCAGATGCACTGAGTCAATCCATTTCTTTAGTTTTATGAAAAGTATGTTCATATTTAAACTGAAAAAGGAATTACATATTTGCAGCCCATTTCTAGAAGACATGACTCAGGGCTCTTTGATGACAACTGTCACATTTCTTTTGGAAACTTTGCCCTTTGGATGTGCATCATTTGGAAAAGGTCTGGGGGAAGAAGGGTATTGACATATGGAACAAAAAGAAAACTGGACATATTAAAGAGTTTTAAAAATACAGCAATAGGTTTTGGTGTATAGTAATGTTCCACAGAATTTCATCAAAAGACATGAGGCAAAGGTTCTTTCCAATTCAATTCATGTAAGAGCAGAAGACCCCATCTAATGAGATAAAAAAAAATATTCAGCATCCTCCTACTTGTGGAAGTAAGTCATAGGATCTTCTGGGTCAGATGCCCAGAGTTGTCATCAGAGCAGAACAGAATGCTGTCCCGCCAGCGGATTGCAAAGGTCATAGATCGGAATATACGTTCCACAGGTAGAACAGGGTCAGTGTTTAACTGACACTGATTGTGGGTCTCTAAGTAAATGAGCAGGAAAGATTCAAACACTAAATTTAGCAGTTAGAAATCTCACAACTATTCAAGACTATGAATATTTACCAAACTTTTTGGACTCTAAGGCACAATAGACCATAAGATGCAACTAGGTTTTAGAGGAGGGAAATAGGAAAAAGATTTTTGAAGCAAAATATGTGGTAAAATATTTAATAACATAAATAACATAGGCTACTGTCCCCCCCACCCCATCCCTAGAGAGCCAGGTAAGCTACATTCTGATTATATGACACACACCCCCTTTCCTCCCAAATTTGGGGGGGAAACTGCATCTTATAGTCTGAAAAATACGGTAGACAGGATTTCACACTGGAGTTCACGTACAGACTCAATGTATACTTACTGAATACCTTGTAATGTGCTAAATACATGGAAGTACTGATACTAAATAATTTAAGTGATCAGGATATAAAAGCTAAGGTCTCCCATCATAACAAAAACAAAAAATGTGACTCTAGACAAAACTAAGTTCCCATCAATAGTGACATATAATGCAACAAATATCTTCAGGTAAAAACGTGATTGGTTCCTCAAAGCACTCTAACATCTCCATGATACCCAAAATATGGTGAAAATAGAAATTCTTATGAAAGAAAAAAAGATTTCAAACTCAAAAGATTTTCAAAATCAGAAAAGATTTTCTCTATACAGTATTGTTCAATCATAATATGTAACTGAGGATATATTTTAGGGTACCCTGCACATAGAAATCTGTTCTTTCCAAATAACACAGTAAGAATAATTGCATCTCCACACAGATTGCAATTGACTTCCCTACATACATTGTTCCATGTGATCCTCACAATAATCCTATGCAACATGCAAGGGGGTTGATGTCCTCATTTTAACACATGTTGCCTTCATTTAACAACATGCAAGGGGGTTCAAGGACAGATTGTCCGAGGCCTCAGCAATTTCCGGCACGAAACCAAGAACACCTGCTTCTGACCCTCACTCAGTCCAGCTCTCCTCACCACGGACCGAGAATGAAAAACAACTGCACCCCCCCCCCATTTCATAAACTTGACTGTGGATCCTGCAACTGTCATAACAAAACAGTAGAGGAATAATGAAGACTTTTGTTAGCAACAAAAACCACATAGCTTATGGTGAAAAGAGTGGACGTGGACGTAGAACCATAAACATTTTACACACACATTTTGAACAGCTGCAAGGAAATTTACTGAAAGAGAACCAAAGGGAAATGTGTTTTCTAAAGTTCTGATAAAATTTGAGTTCCGCTAAATCTTTCCAAGTGGAATCAGCTAATGGGATCAGGGAAGTCCGCGACACTGCCCCCAGAGCCACCCAAACGCTACCCAGCTGGGGTGACACATTATCGGCGGTTCCCAAGACCAATAGCTTTCTGGTTGGTCATTTTTTCCTCTAAGAACCTTGTACTCTCTGAGGGTTACAGGTGGCATTTCTAAAGATCACAATTTTTCTAACAGCCTGCTTTTATCAACAGGCGCTTTTTTAAGCATCAGGTACTGCCAGTGAGCATGAACTGTTATTCCCCCGGGGTAAAGTGCAGGCACAGGAATGATGAACAAGTATCGCCGCCGGCGGAGCCTGAAAGAGACTGGCGGCAAGCAGAGCGCCTCTGTCCGGGCACCGGGTGCAGATCGCGATCGCAGCGCGAGACCCGGGCCCCGCCCTCCCCGCCCGGGACCCCGGGCCGCGCACCTACCAGCGAGAGCACTTTATAGGTGTTGGGGTCCTTGGCGGGGCGGGCGCGCGCCGCTTTTTCCGGCGGCTCCTCCCCCAAGTCCATGGGGGCCAGCAAAGACTCGGCCGTCTGCGGGTCCCCGGGCGCCTGGGCACCCGGGCCGCGGCTCTGGTCGCGGCCGTTGCCCGCCGGACCCTCCCGGCGGCCGTGGCCTCCCTCGCCGCGGCTCCCGCCCCCCGCACAGCCATCGCGCTCCATCGTGGCCCGGGCGCTCCGGCCCCGCCACCCGGCCGCTCCTTTAATAGGCTCCGCAGCGGCCCCGCCCCGCCCCGCCCGCCGGGCGACCGCCCCTCGCCCCGGAGCCTTGGCTCCTCGCCCTTCGCCCTGCGCTCGGAGTGAGGGGAAAGCAACTCAACGCCCTTGATTATTTGGCTTCCTGTCTGATTTCGGGCACACAGCGTGTCGGTTATTTTGGGTCCTTCACGTGGGCGTGTCTTCAACTTCCTCCAATGCCTTCCCCTCCCCGCGCCCCGGCCACCTTTCGAACATTGCAGGAATCGCCCTGCGTGGCCTCGCGGCTGGACTGGACTGGAATTGCAGTGTGGTCTGCAGAGGGCATGAGCTCATGGGGCCCCGAAATAGAGCGGGAGCAGAAGGGTGCAGCGGCTGGCTGCAAGGTGGAAGAGCGGAGCCGGGACGGCGCGGGTTTCTGGATGCGCGGCAAACACACTGTAGGGCCGAGCTTGGGCTGCGACCTGCTATTTCTCCCGCGTAGAAACGAACAAGAATTCCTTCAAAGCCCTGCTACGCACTATTTATGCTGTTACGACAGCGGAACATCCATCCAGCCTTGACGATCTAGTTTTACAAA
Organism: Sturnira hondurensis; assembly: GCF_014824575.4. Taxonomy (NCBI): domain Eukaryota; kingdom Metazoa; phylum Chordata; class Mammalia; order Chiroptera; family Phyllostomidae; genus Sturnira; species Sturnira hondurensis. The sequence goes on from NW_028077105.1 coordinate 6,910,795, forward strand.
ACACACACAGAAGGAATACTTAGTTTTCCACGGGGTGTGTGTGGCGAGGGGGGAGGGGTGCTGAACTTTTGTCGTTGCTTTTGCTTTAAAATCTTTACGTTTGGGTTCTTTTACACTTTCTATACTGAAGGCTTCAAAGTGCCATGTCCACCTCTTCTGAGGTTGATACTCGGTTACTGACATCGAACGTCTAACGCAAACTGAACTATTTTGATAGTTTATTTTTGAACCAGGACACGAACAGTAGGCCGTAATTCTCGGTGGGTGTTGATTCACCTTTGATTCTACAACTTTTACATGTCCTTGCTCATCAGTTAGAAAAACCACAGATGTGTGGTGAAGGGAGTCTTGCCTCTCGAGGGGAAACCAGTGACCTCCGAGGGCGTTGCAAATACCTAGGACTGCCTTCATGGATGGGGGAGAATGACACAATCCAAAACAAGTCGTGTTCAATTCGTTTTGATTACGTGAATATATTCAAATGGTTTTTAAAATGAGAACAGGTGTTTCACCGATAAAGCGTGTGTTGTCCCCTTTAATGTGGTAACTTGGGAGCCTTTCTATTTCCATCGACTCATTCATTCATTCATTCACTCACTCAACAATGAATCCTTCAAGCCGTTAGCCTCCAATTATGCATACCACACCAAAGATGAATAAAAGTAAATCTTTCCAAAGTGGCTTACAGTCTGGTCCAGAGGGGTGAAGGCAATAAACAAAAAATTAAAACCCAAGTCATATATGCATTGTAGAGTCACAAATAGGATATTTCAAAGGCTTAGTGGGAAGGGTAACTGACATTTGGAAAAAGGAAAGGAGATCTGTCAAAGCGTTATTGAGCTTTTTTTAAAAAAAATTACCTTTGAGTCAGCTTCCAAACCACCCAAGAGAAACAAGTTTTCAACATTTCATAGTCACATATTTTTTACCCCAGACTTGGCTCCAAATTTTCCCTTAACTGTTCCCAAAAATCAAATTCAAGGACAAAGATTTGCTCAAAGGAGACCGGTCAAATGAGTGTCAAAACTTCTAAAAGCTAATCAACAGAGACATTCCAAAGTGGCTGTGAACCTGACAAAACCAATGGAGTGAGTGTATTATCCTCATCCCAAGGCAAAAAATCACTTTAAAGACTTCAGCCATTGGAAAAGCCAGCATACAGTCTTCAGGGTCACAAACTCAAACATGTAGGCATCCTCGGGAACCAAAAATCAGTGAGGCAGCCTCTTTTAGGCCAACGATGCACCCACCAGTGGAGGCAGCACTTACTCATCAGAAACCAGATCGGGTGCCCGTCGTGGCCAGATAGATTTCTCAAGAGAAACAGGAAATTTAGATGTTTGTTTGAATACTCCAGATTGCAAAATTTTGTCTACAAAATTCATAAAAACAATTTCTTTAAACACTTTAAAGGCCAAACCAAATGTAACACATCTGCGGGGTGGGCCTGGCACACACACCACCAGGATGTGGCCTCTGCCTTCAGCTCAAACCTGGCCTGTGCCAGTGGGGACTTTTATGGGTCACTATAAAAATCCAGTTGCAACTCTAAAATCAGAGGAATAAAAATGAATCAAGTATGCCACTTACATTGTTTAGCTGCAGACATCACAATGCCTGTCATTATGCCTTGCCTTGGTCTTATTTAGATTCTAAATGGTCTGAGGGACAAGTCTACACCCCAAAGCACCATGAGGTCAGGAGACATGAAACTGCAACACAACTTGGTTCTCTGGTTAGTGCAAAGGTGAACAAGGAATGTTTCACTTTCAGTCCTAAAACACTTTGTTTCAGTGATTGAGGGCTCTAATCTAGTGCGTCATGAAGATAATAGTTCAAGATTTTATAAGATTTCTTAAGTTTTACTGTACAGAAGTATTTAAACATTTCTCCCTTGGTGCTTTGGAGTAGAACAGGTCAAAACACCAAACAAAGCCTATTATTCTATGTTTGAACTATGACCTCTTAAGGCTGAACAGCGACTCTTCTCAGCTTTTAGAAAATGAAGTGTGCTGCAAACTATTTTTGCAGCTGCTCTGAAGCTTCCCCAGCTTTCTCCGATTCTCTGGTGAAACACCCAGACATCTAGCCCAGTCTTAAAAGGAAAAACACCACAAGGCTCTTTAATCCTTAAGAGACCTAGAAAAAAGTTTTTCTATGACACTAACTTATTTTTAAGGTTTTTGTATGACATCTTCATTCCTCTTTCTTTTTTGTAAGCACAAAAGCATGCCCTCTGGAATTAGCGGGGGTAGCTATGTGGCCTGGCAGAAGATACAAGAACTCTCTGAGACTTGGTTTCCTCATTTATAAAATGCTGTTACAAATAATACCATAAAATTGCACTGCCATCTCTCACTGCCCGGATTTACATAAAAATTGACGTTTATTGTCTTTTGCATTTAAATCATCCAATCCCTACCCCTAAGAGAGAGAATATCCCCACCCTGTTTTTACATAAATTAGGCATGATTTATATACATGTAGCTCTGGGGAAGGTTTGCAGCTGGATGTGCATCCACAGGGGGAGAGCCTGGGGAGGCAGCAAGGAACACTTACCATCTGGGACGGCAGACAGACACCTTGTTTCCAGTCACCTTGTTTCCAGTCGGGTCCAAACTGCGTCATGTGAACCCAGAAGTGTAAGACGCAATTGAGAGTTACAGAAACTGTGGAACAATGGAAAACATATACCTCATCTAGAGGCAGCTACTGCCAGTCCTTCACTTTTCTGTTGTCTATGGTCTCTGTCCCTCCTTGTTATCTCTTAGGCCGCATTTTGCACAGAACCCAGAGTCGCTGATCGTCTGCATTTACACCTGTCACTTTGCTGTTGTTTTCTATAGGCTTCAAGTCTTTGGACTTTTTCATCCGTCCTCTGTTCCTCCTTTACTTCTTTAAGATTATCTTAAAACTATTCTTTATTATGCTATGTTAATTCCTCTGTTGAATTTTAGCTTTTCTTAAAAAGTTATTTCCTTAGCAATCACTTTTTTTAATAAGGAACTCTAGTTCCTGCTCTAGAGGTTTTATATGCATCTGTAATTTACCATCTACTTAATTCTTGCAAAATATAGCATTTTTCTTATAATTCATGTCCATTTTCTGTGGAGAAAATAAGACAAGGACTTAGGACTCTAAGACTCTAGAAGTGAGATATAGGAAATGAACATATTATAATTGGCATACAGTAAAATGCACATATTTAAAGGGTAAAAAGAAAAAGAAATGATCATATTAATATATTTCATTAGCTATATATAATTCCCAAAGTAATATATTTAGTATGAAAGATAGATTGAAAATGTTTATGCTGAATGCTAACACACCATCCCTCTGAACACACACGTATTGATTACCTACTGTATACTGTACTAGACATACTGGAGATAAAGGAGAAAAACAAGAATAATCCATCTTCACAAGAAGCTCCTAGCCCAATGGGAGGGACAGAAATATTAGCATTTAATTGTAGTACAGTATGTTGAGAACTATAAAAGTGTACCCCAAGGTGATGACAGCCCATAGAAAGGCACCAACCCCCAAGTAGAAGGTGAGAGTCCACATGGCCATCAGTGCTCACACCTCCTGGCGTCCGCTTTAGAAAACCTATCTCTCTGAGAGGCAGGCCCACATGCCCTGGGAATGGCCTTGCCCCTGTGTGGTCCCAACCGAGTTCATCAGGTGCCTCACAGAAATCCAGCCCATCCACTGACAGCGCTGTGACTACGGTTAACTCTGGCTTGAGCTGTGAGGCTTGCTGTCAGTTGAGAATTTTGCACCAAACACAGCTGGAAAGCCATGATGCAGCTTCAAAGAGTGAGTGAAAGAGGCCTCATTGGACTTGTGCAAGGTGAACCAGCAGAGGACTCTGTCGCAGACTTCAAGGGAGGCGTGGAGTGGGCACTTGGAGAGAAGCGCTGTTGGGAGTGAACGTGAGTGACCTACTGGTTTTCAGCATTCTAGCCCAGCCCTTGCGTGACTCAGATATATTTTGCTTACTGTCTTCGGGTTTTACCTGTTGTATTCTTTAAAAAGTGCTCCTTCTTTTTTGCCATGATCTCATTTTAGTGGGTTTCTTTCCTTATATACAAAAAGACTAACACATGAAGAAGACATAACACTTCTACAGTGGCCAAGATATGAAAACAACCAAGTATCCTTCAGTAGATGATTGGAGAAAGAAGATGTGGTGCATATACTCATATATGCACCACCAGTGGAATGTTACTCAGCCATAAGAAAAGATGAAATATTGCCATTTGCAACAACATGGGTGGACCTTGAGAATATCATGGTAAGCCAAATAAGTCAGGCAGGAAAAGCTAAGAACCATATGATTTCACTCATAGGTGGGATATTGTGGGGGCAACTTTGCCCACAAGTCCCTCCATTTACCACAGATGAAAATGAAACTACCTAGACATGATCTGCTTGGGGAGGAGAGGTGGTCAATCTCTCAGAGGAGAAGGACTAAGAACCTCTTCTTCAACGGCTTTTATTAGGTTCAGAACACATAGGAATACAGGTAAAGCTCATCAATCAATGTCAGGTGGCAAGGATCAAACAGTAGATAACATTTCAAAGAAACCTGAGGGATCAATCCGAGTCAGTGTTTGTTAGGGAAGGGGGTAGCAAAAACTTTGGGAGACATACTCATTTCCTGCTCAGACCCTTATATGAATGAAAGCACTCTTAGCAAAGCAGGCTTCATGGGACTTTAGGAACTCTTTCTTATGCCTGATCACCCTGGATCCCTCTTTAGCTGGCAAGGGGCTGCACTGCCTTCCCCATCATGGGTTTTGGGGCTTAAATGGATTAGAGCCAGGAACCTCTTCTCAGAGACGGAAATGGGGACTCAGGCTATGTCAGAATAGCCTGGGGGGTGAGGGTCCATCACACCCTCTTTGCTGCAGCCCCCCAAGTCCTTCCATGATGGCCTCCCAAGTGATCAAGTCTGGCTTAGGTTGCCCCTTTTCTGAGGGGCTGTACCCATCTCTGACTAACCAACCAAGCGTTGGGGGCAGGGGATGAAACAGAAGCAGCACTGCTGCCAGAGATAAGCTTTGTCTCCTCAGTGGCTCACATTCAGGAGGTCGCTCACTCAGCCCTATCCATGGGGGGCAGTTACAACTCCCAAAACCAGGCAGAGCAGTTCCCAACAGGATATAAAATTGAAAGCAACAAATGAATAAATAGGAAAAACAAACAAACAAAAACTCACCCACACAGACAACAGTATGGTGGAGGGAAGTATTACCAGAGGGAAGGTGGAGAGGTAGTATTGTAAAAAGTAGAGAGGATCAGCCCTGGCTGGTGTAGCTCAGTGGATTGAGTGCAGGCCTACAAACCACATGATCGTGGTTTGATTCCCAGTCAGGGCACATGCCTGGGTTGAAGGCCAGTCCCCAGCAGGGGACACACCAGAGGCAACCATACATTGATATTTCTCTCTCTCCTTCCTCTCCCCTCTAAAAATAAATAAATAAAATCTTTTTTAAAAAATTTTTTAAAAAGTAGAGAGGATCACATAAATGGTGGCAGAAGATGATTTAACTCTGGATGGTGGGCACACAATGCAACATACAGATCATGTATCATAGAAATGTACACTTGAAACCTACATATCGTATTAACCAATATCACCTTAATAAATTAAATTGAAAATCTAAAATTTAAATCTAATTAAAAAATAGGATAAGTTGTGATATTCTGGGTCTAAGAAAAAATTTACAGAAGTAGTGTTATGTGTAAATATTCTGTTTAGAAAATGATTTTAGAGGTGAAAATGCTTTCAAAATATCTTGATTATCTAGAGCTCTAAGTAAACTTATTTTATAAAATCGAATGTAAGATAAATGGAATAGTAATTATTCACAAATCTTAAACTTTCCATGTGGATTTAAAATCAAGTAATTCTGAGTTCTTGCTATCAGTACATTGAGAATCGAAATTGAAATTAACTTTACTATAACAAAAACTAATTGTCCATAAATCCCCATATTATTGGGATTATCATATTTTTTCTAAAGGAAAATGAAAGTCTTGAACTTGCAATTATTAAAGTGTTCAATTTAAAATGAAGAAAATAAAAGTTTCAAAAATGTATGAATAATTAACTTTGTTTACTCTAAGTTATATATATTTTTTGATTGTGGAAATCTTGATAAGAACTGGTAAAACATATACTAAAAATGCAACTGTTTTAATAAAATTAAAGTCGAAGTAAATATATGTTTCAATATTCATGATTGCTAAATTAAAAAAGATTGTTTCTAACAACAGCCAGAGGGCAGGGTGGAGGGAGCAGTGGGGGGTGGGGAAGGGTTTTCAGGAACTACTATAAAGGACATGTGGACAAAACCAAGGGAGAGGGTGGAAGCAAGGAAGGGAGGTGGGTTTGGCTGGGGTGGGGGGTAGTGTTGGGGGGGAAATGCAGACAACTGTAATTAAACAACAATAAAATAATTTAAAATAAGTCATTGAGGAGGATGGCACAATGGGGCTTGGCCACAGACAGTGAAGGTCATGGGATGGTTAAAGCAGGACGTGGCTGTCCACCTTGACCTTGGTTCCAGCTAACACCACGTATGCTGCTGTGCACAGGTGAGGTCTGGAGGTGGCAGGAGTGAAAGCTCTAACCGATTCTCCAGTCATTAAAGGTGGTCCTCCTTCAGTTCCACATGATCATTTTCCTACCAACGTTGGCATATAGAGATACTTTTTTCTCTTTACTGAAGTAAAATGCATATGCAGAAAAATGTAGTCATAAAAATGATTATTCCACATATCTAAAAATTATTGATATAGTCTTTATTGCTATACATTCACATATACCCAGACATGTTTATCCTTCTCTATCTACATGTCTGTCTATTGTACAACAGTAGAAAATAATTCAAGCACAGGAAACAACATGTTTGAAGGAGCACGTAACTTTTGGTTTCTGAAGCCAAAATCAGGTCTTCAACAAACTGAAATCCTCAGCAAATCGATTTGACCTGGATGGAAACTCACAATAATATTATTAACTGCCATTTTCAATATTTATTGAGTGTATCGGTCATGGTTCTGTGGACTTTAGTTGTTCATCCATGTTTCTAACCCCCTCATTTATTCATTTCTTCACTGACTATTTATTGAATCTCTACCGTGAGCCAAGCATTATTCTAGACTCAGTCTACAAGGGTATGAGAACATCAGTCTCCTTAAGGAGTTTAACAGTCCAGAGAAGGGAGACCAAAATTAATCACATAAGTGCTGAGAATTATAATAAATACTACAGCGAAAGAGTAGGAGAGGCTGGAATGTATGACCGAAGTGTCTGAACCAGTTTGTGGTAGGGGAAGGAAGTGGCCAGAGAAGAATTCCCCAAGGAAATGATGCTTAAGCCAGGATTTAAGAAACAAGTAGGGCTCAACTAGAGGAAGCAGAAGTAAGACCACAGACCCAGATAATTTTGAAAGATGGCTTTGTTGGTTGTGTAAGATCTGTATATAGAAAGGAACTAAATAGATTGGCCATGAGTCACAAACTGGAGACTATCAGGTCTTAACCCACCAGTTTTAGGGGTTCTCTTTTATACACGAGAACAATTTCAAGATCTCTTCACACCAACATTGTCAGAAATAATTTTAGGATCCAGATCCCAAGGAACACTTGAATGGACAAGTTAAAACATTTTTTCAAAGGGATTAAGACAATAATATATATTTGAAATGTAATTCAGCTATATACATTTTAAAAAATAAGAAGATAGACCACAAATTAAATAAAGTATACATTTGAACCTATGTTAAAATATATATTTTGAAAATAAGGAGTGTCACGGTAAATATAAAAGGAAATTCAGAAAGAAAGCAGGTCAGAGAATGACGTTGAGAAAGAAAATCAGCAAGATATTTTTTGTTTTGATTTAATTTGAGCTGTGAGACACTGTAAGTAACAAGTGACCTATAGTAGGTTATAATAAGAAATTGAATGCCTCGTGCTTTTTCTCCTCAATCATGTAAAGTTAAACTTACAAGGACATTTCACAGGAACCTATGCTTGGCAAACTGGAAAATGCAACATAAAGATTCATTTTGGTTATTTTTATACTTTCTTCAGAATAGACATATTTAAACCTCATAAATATAGTGTTGCAAATTGCAAAATGTACCAAATTTTCATTTTAGTAAATTATTATGTGTTTTCCCAAACAAGGGGATGTGGATACTGTGGGTCACAACGTTTCGGTCTTTGTCCATCTTTCCACAAGGAAGCAATTGGTCTCCCCGCCTGGAGCAGAGCCTGCCACATAAACAAAATGGGCAGCCCCAGTCTCTAGCAGCTGCTGTATTATTGTAAACACAGGAATCCCCAAGTGGAGACAAAAAGGACTTTGGGGATTCACTGAATCATGCTGTCCTGCTCTCAGTCAGTAAGCCACGACTGGGAAGCAGCAGCTGCTGACAGACCCATCTGGCGAGCAGCTGAGACATGGAGCTGCTTGTTTGGAGCAAAGGCTTAAAGTCAATTGTATCTCCAACCGACACTGATACAAACAATCCTAGTACCTTGTTGCCATGTGACTCTATTACATAGAGACAGTAAGTGATGACAAATAGTAAAAAAAAACACTGAGTATCACTTTTGCAGCATTAAGAGTAAGCAAGGCCCTGAGCTATGCAATTTTCAGATGCTCCGCAATCACTTCACTTCTCTTCACTGGTCACAAACCAGCAACAGCTAGAAAGCTGAGCTGCCACCACCCACCCGCAAGAGGCAGGTCTTGTCAACTCTGTTTACTGGTGAGGAGACTAAAAGTTTGCAATAGTTCTATAGTATTTCATTGTACCAAGGAACCACAATTTTAAACCCATTCCTTGTGGATGGAGTGGGGTACTAGGTTGTTTCTAATCATCTTCCCACGATGTTGCATACAATGAATACCTTTGCATGTACCATATTTCTCACACCTGTGACTCTGCTTGTATGAGGTATCCTTACACAAGGAAATGCTGGTTTCTCACTTATTTCTGTTTCTAAGGACTCTGGAAAATGCCTTCTACATAGAATAAATGAATTCACTTTCCCACATGCATGAACGGTCCTGTCCTTACCCCAACCTCTCAATACAGCAATAATAATAGCTGCCCCGTGTTGGTGCCTACTCGACTCTGGTGTTGTTCTAAACAGCTTACAAACATTAAGTCATGCAATTCTCACAAAACTGTAAGAGATGAGTACTGCTGCCATCATTACCATTTTATATATGAGCAAACTGAGGCAAATAGAGATGAACAAATTTGCCCAAGGCAACACAGCGAGTCAGCCACACAAGCTTTAGAGACCAGGGCCCATGCTTTTAAATCCTTCATTTCGTGGTTCGAATTTTGTTTTGGTACCTCATTGTAGTGTATTGTTTTTTTTTCTCAGCCCAGTTTTCTTGCCCTAGGAACATCATGCTCCATTAACCAGCCACACAGCTCCTAGTGGCCCAGGCTCTTCTATTTACTGCTCCTATGATGCTGTCCATCGCGATAGTTGCACCCGCCTTGCTTCTGAAGTAGAAATGTCCTCATCAGGCTTCCATTCTCCTTGCGGCTTTCCGGAAGCCCAAATCTGTAAAGCTCTTCCTAGTCTCCGCCTTGGCCTCCAGAAAAGAGTGTCACGTTGCCCTGTACAACAAGGAGACACCCTCAGCAGTGCGTTCCTTATGGACTCAGTTAACTGCGTTTTTCTGGGCCCTCCCACAGCCGGTGGGCTTTCTGGCCTTACATAGTATATTTACTCTAGCATGCTTAGTTCTGTGAGCCTTTTGATTTCTTGCTCAACCTTTCATCATGGACTTCTGGAACTTCTACTTAAGTGAGTGTGAGTTATTATTTTCCCAGTTTCCAAAGCCAGCCTAGGTCTAGCAATGCATTAATACCATCTTCAGTGGACCTCGCCACTTTAAGTCCCGTGTCAAGAGAGGGGGTTCCTGTGTCAATAAACTCTTATTTTGCTGTATTAAATATTGTATACTCCATCCCACTTGATTTGGCCAAAAGTTCTCTTAGAAACTGCCAATGAATGTTAGCTGGATTCTACATCTGATCTTGGGTGATGTCCCTTTTCTCCCCCAGCAGGCCCAGTGGTTCACCTGGTAGATAACATTTCCCCAAGTTGCGACTTGACCCTAGTTATTGGAATGGCTGGCAGGTGCGAGGGAGTGGAGGGGAGAGAGAGTTACATCTTGAGGTGGGCATATGTCTGCTTGCAAGGCCTTGGCACCAACTTCTAGTTGGGAACCATAGTCTTTAAAAGGGAAGGATGTGCCTCTCTGCTTATTGGAATTCTGTTTTCCATCAGAGAAACAGGTAACTGTTGAAGGAGAGTGAGAGAAACGCTTCTGAGAGAGGAGGCACAGACCCAAATCAGAATACAGACACACTGTATTAAAAGTCGTTTAATTCTTCTGGACATCTTTGGGAAGAATATGACCATTTGACCATTTGACTCAACTTCAAGGCAAGTTACTGCTGAGTCAGGATGCTGGAATTCCTGTGTAGATATTGCACATAATTTGGTATTGTTTTGCTTTCTTTGTATCATTTTTATGATGCACTGAAGACATCTGAAGCATTTGTACATCTATCAGTTTATGTGGAATCTCAGGGTGATTACAAGACTTATTAAAAAATAATTGTTTTTCTGACTCTAACATTTGAAAAATGTGCTTCTTAAAATATAGTTACTCATGTAACTTCCTCCTTTCATTGTGGATATTTTAATGGGAGTTTTTTTTGTTTTGTTTTGTTTTCTTTGTTTTTTGTTTTGTTTTGTTTTTTTGTAGAGTGGGTAAAGGGAAGGGGAGGAGATGGCAGGAAGGAAGTGCGTGATTAGGTTGTTCCCAAGATTTTTGGGTCCCAACTGGGCTGTACCAAATGTGACTTATTTGGGGGTTGGGGGAGGTGAGTCTACAGATGTTTATGAGTAAAGTTAGTTGAAGAAATATTTAGTGGAGAGAAAAAGCTCTGAAATCAGTACACCTTTGTTAAAGGCCTCATTTCTCCATTTCATAGTTGAACCACCCTAGCCAAGTCCTTTAACTTCTTTCCACTTTGGTTTCCACATTTTAATAATGAGGATAATAATATATCAGCCCCGCCAATCCCCAGAGCAAAAAAAAAAGGCAGTTCAAGATATTAATTAACATTCTGGACATGAAAGCCTTTGTAAATTTTTCAGATGCCATTGGAATGGTGATGATGCTCCAGTCGTAGTTACCGTGGAATAGCTGCAAACTGAAGGTGAACTGGTTTTTCTTACAGGATGCATTTGCCACAATGGAGTGGTGCTTGGTTTCTTCTAAAATTCTTAGGATTTTTATTTCTTAATGTTTTAAACTCATTAAGTATTGGCAAACATAAATTGTAAACATTATATGTTTAAATTAATGTTCATTTCTAATTTTCTACCATGACTATTGAAAAATATTTTTTTACCCTGAAAAAAAATGTACAGGTTATAACTATAGAGAAAGTAAACTGTTTTTCCTTATTTGTTCCAAAGGACATTCTTTGTATCAATTTGTAGACATTCTGAGGATCCAAAGTAAATGTCTAAATATACAGAACTCTATAGGAGAAAATGACTTTTTATTTCAAAGTAAAATGTGAATTTGTAAAGAAAAATCAGTGGCTCGTTTGTACGTGCCGAGGTAAACAGGTCTGTTGTCCCTTTCCTTCCCCATGGAGACCTTCATTCCCAAAGAGATAGCACAAGATTTGTTTGCTGCTTAACATTCCTTTTTTTAAAAAAACTATACCCTGGCCTATTGTCACTTCTTTTTAGTCTGTTACCCCAAAGTGACATCAACATTCAGATAATTAACACCATTCAAGGATCCTTTCACAAGGAAGATTCTGAAAGCCCTTGGGCCTCTTTCCCGGCCCTCAGTATCTCCTGTTTATTTTCTTTCCAAAGATGTGTTATTACTATATGATATCCATAATGTAGTCAGACATAACAGCACAAAATTGTACTATTATTATCATGAATAAGTGGAGGTTTTGTTGACTATAGATTACTCTCTGACTCGTGGTAGAAGGAAGTCCTTGAAAGATACTATCCTGTTAAAGAAACAGCCCTTTTAAAAATTATTCTCCTGCAATAATAACGAGCTTACAATGAAAAATAATTAAGCTCCTAACAAAATATGCAGCTCACCTAGCATACCATGTTTCTAAATTTGTCACCGGTATGAAGATCAATCTGTGCACAAGCTTTAAATGTGGGAATCATCCACTTTATTTCAAAAACATCAGGCACACTGGAAGGGAAGAAAGAAAACATATTTGTAGGGTGAGTTCTTTCAGTTGGCTGTTCCCCATAATCAAATCGCTGGGATAACTGCCAAATCCCTTCCCTTGTGTCCTAGTAGAACCGACACAGCAGGAGTTGTTTTAAAGGTGAGCCCTCTGCTGAGCAGGGAACTGGGTGATTCCAGAGGTTCTCCACACCCCACCTCCAAGCCCCAGGGGGCTAGGACCCCTGGGGAGACCCCCAGTGATACTAGACTTCTCTTTCAGGTCAAAGGACTTCTGTGGTATATTAGACTTTAATGAGGCATATGTGTTTCAAAAAATATATCAATATTGTGATACGATTTTATATTTGGAAAACCAAATAAAAATGCTTATTTTGAAATTTCAAACCATGTGTTGCTTATTTGGTTTTCTAAGGGAGGAACAGATTTTGAAATCTTGAAATGCTGTTCATACTTTTTTGTTCTTTCTGCTCCTTGTGAGAATCTGTCTGGTTTTCATGCCAAAGCCAGGATCTGTACTGAGAGTGGATGTCAACAAGACCACCGGCTTCCCAGGGTGAAAGGGAGAGAAACCCAGCCTCCCTCAGCCCGGGCCCAGGGCACAGATGCCCTGCGTTTGCCCCACCCTCCTTTTCCTTGGTCAGCTGTCCTGTAGAAACTGTGACCCCAATGCTGAAGGGTCCCCTGTGAAGCTGAAGCTATGTGTCTGGAGAAGGACTGGGCAGAGCTCTGAGTGTGGATACATACAGAGAGGGTGGCCATCCCAGAAAGAGCAATTCTCTTCCTTACTAGTCTCCTGAGAGAAAAGTAGGAAGGAAGAGGGGAAGGGGAAACCGAGTTCACGCTTGTCTATCTGGGCTTGCTCAAGTGTTTTGCTAAGTAACCATGGAGAAATGCATTGATACTAGACTTCATTACTGCAACCAGAAAGAATGTTTTCATGATTAATAGTTTCTGAGTCTCCAATGCCTGGAATATGGCTCTGCTAGGGAAAATGCACTAATACTTCTCAAAAAAAAAATACCACACACACAAAACCCATAAACAAAGTTAAAATCATATATGCAGGAAATATAAATGCATATATATAATTATGTAATCTTTATTTCTTACAGAGAAACAAAAATGAAAATCAGTTTACCACTCACTAAGCACCAGGGTGATGAATTGGCTCGATTTCTATATCTAAGAGTTATTGAATAATTATATTTCTTCTTAATCAATGGTGATTCCAGAAGAGTGAAGTCTAAAGATTTTATTGTCTCTATATTCTCTAATCAAACATAGAACGCCATCCTAGCCAGTGTGGCTCGGCTGGTCGGGCATCATCCCAAGAGGTGAAAGGTCACCCATTTGATTCCAGGTCAGGGAGCATGCCTGGGTTGCCGGCTTGGTGCCTGGTCTGGGTGTGTTCAAGAAGCAGCTGGTTGATGTTTCTCCCTCACATTGATGTTCCTCTCCCTCTCTTCCCCTCTCTCTAAAAATAAATAGATTGATAGATAAAATGTTTTTAATAAAGCGTCTATTGTACATAGATCAATATTTGAGAGTCCTCAGGATCCCCAGCCCTAGGAAGAACAGATATGAAGGTGCCAGGCAAGAGCGACTCCATCTCCTCTACGTACTCACTGACATAGACTCTGATGTCAGAAACTACAGCCTCCAGCCCTGGCTGGTGTGACTCAGTGGACCGAGTGCTGGCCTGTAAACCAAACGGTTCCTGCTTCGATTCCCAGTAAGGGGACACGCCTGTGTTTCTGGCCAGATCCCCAGGAAGGGGTGCACAAGAGGCAACCACGCATTGATGTTTGATGTTTCTCTCCCTTTCTTTTTCCTTCCCTTCTCTCTCTCTAAAAATAAATAAATAAAATCTTATTAAAAAAAACAAACAAACAAAAAAACCCCAAAGCCTCCAGATTCCAGCACCCCACCAGTTACCAGCAGATGCTGGAATTACATAATTACTATATTAGGAATGGCTTTGATTGGCCTAACACTTTATGTACCTCTCTAGATGGTTCCTGATTTATGATAGTTCAGCTTACTTTTGACTTTATGGCGGTGCTAAAGTGATAAGCCCTCAGCAGAAACCACACACAGAATTCTGAGTTCTGCTCTTTTCTCAGGCAAGGGATACGTGGCCCGATGCCGGGCAGGGGCAGCGAGTGACAGATCCCCTCCAGCCACACGGGAGGGGAAACAGAGGGTACTTGAAGCAGGGTGTCCCACCTTTCGGCATCTCTGGGCCACCCTGGAAGAAGAGGGGTTGTCTTGGGCCACACATTAAATACACCAACACTAATGAAAACTGATGAGTAAAAGAAAGGCTTTAAGTAAATTGACAATTTTGTGTTGAGCCGTATTCAAAGCCATGCTGGGCCACATGTGGCCCACAGGCCGCAGGTTGGACACCCCTGCCTGTGTATTCTGTGCCAGCACTTTTTAGATATGGTGTCTCCTGGTTTTGCATAAAGTACATGAGCTATTCAACACTGATTATAAAATAGGCTTTGTATTAGACAACTTTTCCCAACTGTAGGTCAGTGTAAGCGTTCTGAGCACATTAAAGTAGGTGAGGCTAAGCTATGGTTTGGTATTAAATGCCTTTTGACTTACGATATTTCAACTCATGATGGATTTATCGAAATATAACCTCATCATAAATTAAGGAGCATCTGTATTAACACTTTATTTACCAAAATGCAAATATTCTTGAAAGGAATAACAGAATATGTTCTATCTGGCATTTAAATATTAGTGGAGAAAGTTTATGGCAACTCAGGAGCTGACTCTGACGCGGAAGGAAGAGAGAGCGGTCGAGGGCACTAAGCATCTGAAAATGCTGTGACGAATGAGCGTGTCCGCTGAGGTCAAAAGGGACTCTGAAATCCGTTGGCTTATGCATTTTCCAGCCTTTGTCGAACCTTACCTCTGACGGCACTCCCTCTTCGGGACAGCACAAGTTACCTAGATAAAAGAAAGAAGCAGAAACTGGTGAACAAGGTAAACCAGGAACCACATCCAAGGGGACAAGTGGAAGAGGATGGAGCATCCCTTCATTAACACAGGATGAAAAAGCCCAGAGTCAAAGGCGAGGGACATCGGGACCAGGGTGTTACAGAAAGTACACGTAAGAGAGCTCTGAGAACACAGCGGCTTGGTACGAAATGATGCTCCATAACCCAAAGTTTTCGGGTTGCCCTGGTTTCTGCTGCATCCCAGGGTTGTCGCTGCTCAGCCACCCTCTTAAAGCTGTCCCATCCATATTCTGACAGCCTATGATGTCCTCCATCCCGGTGACCCCAGGGCTCCCGAGTTGTCTTCCTCAGGGTTCTGTTTACAGAAAATGGTGCTTTAATTTAATACAGTGACACGGTTGCCCTTAAGTGCTCAATAGAGGTCTGACCTACTTACAACATAGAGCCAGCAGGTCAGAAACAAGCTAGATCTTACCAGGCCCAAAGATCCTCTCAGTCCCTCCATCTGCCCACCTCATGGGCAGTCTGACCACCCTGCTACCTTTCAAACTATTTTAATCTCCACTCCAACCATTGCCACCACCAGCAAGGCCCTTACACACACTTTTTCATGGGCATCTACCCATGTATCAGATAGAGAGGTACTGGTAGCCTACTGTATGGCTGGCATTGGGATGGTACCAGTGACTGAGACACAAATCCCTGCCTGTCTTGGCACTGACAGTTTATCTGTGGGGTGCAGACAAGA
This sequence comes from Sturnira hondurensis, assembly GCF_014824575.4. Classification (NCBI taxonomy): domain Eukaryota; kingdom Metazoa; phylum Chordata; class Mammalia; order Chiroptera; family Phyllostomidae; genus Sturnira; species Sturnira hondurensis. The sequence continues at coordinate 6,926,819 of NW_028077105.1, forward strand.
AGAAAAATAAATAACTAAGACCTACAGTACAAGAGCCAGTGGTAAATTCTATGGGGAATAAGCAGGGAGGAAGACAGTGTATTAGACAGAGGTGGTTGCAATGTTAATCATGGTGGCCAGCGGAGGCCTCACCGAGCAGGTAACGTAAGTAAAGACCCGGAGGATGTGAGGGAGGCTATCTGTGGACAGAGTGGTACAGAAGGAGGAGTACAGTTAGTGCAGCTCGGAGGCTGGACTTTCCCCCGCCTGTCGGAGAAATGCCCAGGAGGCCAATGTGCCTGGGGCAGAGCTAGTGGAGGATGATCAGAGTAGGTGAGGTAAAAGAGGTGAAGAGGCTGGGCCCAGAGGTGAGAAAGAACCCTGACCATCCCCAAATCCCACAGACATTGAGTAGCACTGTGAGAAGCTGCCCTGGGGAGATTGCACTAGGACTATGTCTCTTTTCTACCTGACGGCAACCAGAGGATTTCCTGAGCTCATCTAGATATTCTGCCCCCTGTTTGGAGCTCTGCCAATTTAGGGCAAGATCCTTACGCATGTTCCTTCAATGGCAGTTACATGGGTAGGTTTTTAATCCGGAATTGTAATTGTTCTCAATTGCTACACAGATGTACATTTGTAGGGATTTGTTTGCTGCTGAGATTTTAGTCAACTAATTCAAGAGTAGAGGAAGTATGTAGGAGAATTCACCATCTCAGGTGCTTTTCAGCCATGCCACTAATATTGAGAAAAGACAACAACCTACAGAAGACAGATGGAGAGGAGGTTATGAATTCTGAAGGGGATAGAGCTGACGACATCTGTTCCAAAGGGTCCCCAGTGCCTAGATCAACCCATCATTGTTCCCTGCACTGAATAAGTGCACACTTCTTTACAAAATAGGAATGTTTTGATAGTTAAGACTTGCTACCTTTCCAACTGTTTTAATCTATTTCATATCATATTTCATCATATCCAGATGTCACATTTTTTTTAATGAGGAGAAGCCATCCAAGAAAAACTCAAGGAATCTATTCAGCCGCAAATAGAGATTATTGGACTTTGGATTCTAACCCCACCATACTGCATAATGACAATGTTTCACACAACTTCTCTGTATTAAAAACAAATCTTTAGGACACTTGTTCTGTACCAGATGCTGTGGTTAGTGCATAGTAACTCTTCACATATATTAACCCATAAAACATCTCTGATGTATCCTGTTATTATACCATCTTATAGATAAAAGTATGATGCTTAGAGAGTTTAGAAATATGTATATTTCTAAATATACATATCTGCTATCTGTAGCAGCCAAAGGCACATATTTTCATTTATGCTGCAGAGGGAGGTATGAAAAACTGAGAAAATATACTCAAATCTTTTCTTTTTAGGTTAAGAAATGTTGGGGTTTAATAACACATCACACTTTGGCAGTATACAGCCAGAACTTACAAAAAGATATACCCAGCTGTGGTATATAAAAAAGAAGCACTATTTAATTTTTTACATAAAAAATTGTGATATCAGAGTTCACCCTTTATTAAGCTAAGACTAAGCTGAGAAAAAGGAAAATATCCTCTAATTTAAACGTAATACATTTTTATGTTCTATTTAAAGATATTGTATTTATTTGTCTGTTTGTTTGTTTATTTATTTATAGAGGGGGGAAGAGAAAGAGAAAGAGGGAGAGAAGCATCACTGTGTGGTTGCCTCTTGCACAACCCCAACTGAGGACCTGGACTGCAACCTAGCCATGTGCCCTGACTGGGAATCAAACTGCTGACCCTCTGGTTCACAGGCCAGCACTCAATCCACTGAGCTACACCAGCCAGAGCTAAAGGTGTTATCTTTTAATTATAAACATTTTTAATTATATATTTTATTGATTATGCTATTACAGGTGTCCTGATTTTTCTTCCTCCTCCCACCCCCGCATCTACACAACACCCTCCACTCCCTCAGGCAACCCCCCCACCGCTGTTCAAATCTTCAGAAGCAATAAGCAGACTGATATGGTGAGATCGGTCTGCGATATTGAATCTAGTTTATTCTCTAGTGGAGTTCTCTGATGGTTGAGGGACAGACTCCCTTAAGGAGCAGGGTGCAGGTCACGAAAGCCACAGGGCACCTTGGCTTGTTCAGATTTTACAGGCCCAGCAATAGACCTAAAACCTTGTAAAAGTAGATACAGACACATTATCACAGTTTTTCCACATCTGAATCTGGCTTGCCCCAAGAAGGTCACAATTGCGCGTGTGGGGAAAAATCACTGAAATTAACTAAATGAACTGAGCCCCTCCCAAGAGCCTAGTGGCCCTGTGAGAGTGAGTATATGCAGTGCTTATCTCTTCCTTATCTCTGTGTGAGAAATTCAGAAAGGTCTCCAAGAAGTGAAGTGCTGTTTCTTCTGTCCGTCTCTCCCACCGGACTCTAAAACTCTGAAGGGCAGGAAGCTTGCTTTCGCTCACAGGTGTTCCCTAAACACTTAGAACCGTGCCCGGCGCATACAGCAGCCACTCGATAAATATTCTTCAAACAGACGACAGGGAGTCAGTGGGCAGGGAACACAGGGAGGACTGCAGGCTTCGAGCAGGCAAACGTGAGCTCCAAAACTAGCTCTGCACCTTCTGGTTGCGTGAGCTCCGTACTCCGACGCTTCAGTTTCCCAGGTTGTGAAAATGTAAACAATCGAATCACTGTAACGATTCTTCTTGAAGCACCCAGCGTGACATGGGTTTCATAGGTGTAGTCATTACTGATATCACAATATTTTTATTTTTTTTCAATTTAATTTTGCGTTGGTTTCAGGTGTACAGTTTAGTGGTTAGACAATCATCTACCCCAATAGTCATCATGATATTCTTATACAAAATAGTTAAAAATATAATGTTATATATTTTTAGTGTTCTATAAGATGTAACTATAGCTTGAACACTTAAAAATATCTGTTCACTTTAGCACCCTCTGAAAATGTTAAGATTCGTGAACAGCATACGTCCTTCCAGGTTTCTCTGTGAGAGCTTCAGCAGTTCAGGTAGCTACTGGAATACAGCAGCGACTGAAACACACAATTGTCTAATGCCAGGGTTTCTTAAATGATAAACAACACCCAGAACAACACAGTGGTCCCATTAATAGTATGCGAAGTTAGAGGACTCAAGAACACAGCCTCATTTCTTGTGGCAAATATTTTAATATTGACAAAAGACAGAGAAAAAGCAGGAATAAAAAATGTGATTGATTATGCTTTTCAGTTTTCTTTCAGGAAGAATGCACCTCAGACCAAGAACGGAAGAACAAACTTCAAAGAGAGGATATAGCAACACAAGATGGGTGAGATTGGGAGACAGACAGGGAGGCCATTCTGAATAGTTCCTTCTCACAAATTAAAGTGGTGTACACACAGGGACACGGCTCTGAAGATTTCCGAGCCATTTCCAACTACTTCTGAGAGGCGAGCTGAAATACATTTACTGAGGGACAGCAGATGGCCATAGGGCTTCTGCAGTTGCGTTTTCCTACAGTAAATTGCACAAGCCACAGCTTGGCTTTAAAGGACATACGTTAAAACCAGTCTCAGGTAGTAAGAAATATAAAGGCTACTCCCTTCTGTGAAGGTTACCTCACTGAGCTCCACACACAATTGAAATGAAAAGGAATGTTAAGCTGAGGACAATCCAAAGATCAGCAGGGGGGACACGGACTCTCTTGTCTGAGGGGCAACTGCAAAGAAAAAACAGGTGTTTGCCCAGAAGAAATAAAGATTCTGGGGACACATAATGGCTGCCTCTGTTAATGAATGGGTGCTGCAGATTGGGGTGGAAAAGCAGGAAAAGGCTGAACATTTGTGACGCATCTCTGAGTCAGGCACTCTCTGGTGCGTTATCCTCACTTAATCCTCGCTTTAGCTTTAAAGCGTCTGCTCTCTGAGGCACACCGACACATTTCTCCCCAGGCGTACCAGGAACACTGGAAGATGTGACTTCTGAACGGCCAGTTTCCTCTCCCCAGGCCCTGAACACTGCTCTCACATTAACAGAGGGTCATCGTAAAAGTTCGCAGAGGTTAGGATCAGTGAAGATTCAGAAGAGAAAACAAGTATTCTGTCTTTTGGACAAATGTTTGACTAAGGGGTGGAGGTGGAGAAACCCTTCCAGGGATCACAGGGACTTTGTAACTGAAAGGACACAGGGAGTGCAGCCTGACATGCCAGCGTAGCAGCCCTATCTCGCAGCAAAGCGCACTGACGCACAGGCAGGACGGGCCCCTGCACCCAGAGCTGCCCACTGATTCCCCCAATGGGACTTGAGGAACGTAGGACGTGGGGTCTGCTTTGAAAAAGACAAAAGTTGGTACACCTGAGTGGCAAAGTCACTGGGATGTCTCCAGTTCAATAACCATTTCTGAATCAAGCTTCCGTTCCTTTAAGAACCGTGCTTACCTTCAAACTCATCTTGGTTTGCAGAGGCCCTCTTTAACAGCCACATTCATGAAGAAAGGAATCCTTTCAGAAAGACCTTGGGAAACATATGAAAAGGTCCTTTGAAAGCAATCACGTTTTGCAACTGACATTCAATGTGCTGTTGCCAGCTGCAGTGGTCAGCATAAGAACAGTTGACGGTTTTCCTTTATTTTTTGTATTTAATAGTTCACTGCTTCCTACTATTCTCAAATAACCTGAGTCTTCTGAGCTTCCTGGTGTCCCCCTTGCAAGGAAACTGACAGCATGAGAAGCAGCGTTCTTTTTCTCTGGTAATGTTCCTGGCAAATGAAGGCACGTCTGAGATTCTGATGGCATAAATTTAAGAACAATTTAAGAACACAGACATCCAAAACATCACCTTCATGAAGGGTAGTGCTGTGTTAAATACTATGGCTTGGGGTTAGGGAGTAGAAAGTACTTTTACTGAGGAAGTAACTGCCCAGCTGGCTCCACTGGAGCTGGGGGTAGTCACGTTCCCCGACTCAATGAATCCCAGGCGTAAACTCAGTCCAACTTGCCCTTCCGCCACCTCTCAAACTGGAATCAAATCCTTAACTCCCCCAAAGCTGTTCTTTGCTCATGCTGACTCGTATTAAGTACTTGTTACATGCCTGCATTTAAGGACACAATTAAATTTAATCCTCATAGTGACTTCTGGAAGTAGGCCCTATTTTTATTTTCATTTTACCAAGGCAGAGACTGAGGCTCAGAAAGTCTGCTGAAGCAGGCCCCGAGCTGTGGGTCTCCACTGGCACACGAAAATGCCTCTCCCAGCCACACTCCTTCCCCTAGGATGGGCCCACAGACCCCTGAATTGAACCTGGAGTACTCGAACGAAAAGGGAAATCCCAGGTGGGAAACAAGTTAGTGGCACCTGGAAGCTCTGGCCACTACACACAAAAAGAACCCCCTTGGCAAAACATTTTGACAGTTGCCACGTGGGATGGTTGTTGGGGGTGGGTGGTAGGTGGCGGGAATGGGTGAAAAGGTGAAGGAATTAAGAAGTTCAAATGGACAGTTACGGACTAGTCATGGGGATGTAAAGAACAGCATAGGTCAGTAATATTCTAATAACTGTGTGTGAGTCAGATAGGTACTGGACTTACTGGGGTGATTACTTCGCAAGCTACATAAATGCCTAATCACTGGGTTGTACACCTGAAACCAACATAATACTGTAAATCAACTCTAATAGAAAAATAAAATATATATATTTAAAAAGAAACAAAATGAACCCTGTGGCCGGAGACACAGTGAGCCTTGGGGGCACAGGCAGTCAGGCTGGGCGGTGGGCCCTCAGCCGTGGCCGTGGCCGTGGCCGTGGCCGTGGCCGTGGCCGTGGCCGTGGCCGCAGCCTGGAAGAAGAGCTCCGGGCGGGCGGCCACACACGCACAGAGGGAAGAATCCCATCTTTCTCTGTCCTTTCTTATTTCGACTCTTCAGACCTCTGGGCTTTGGAAATCTGCCAGAAAACCCTGAGAACAGCCGTAGACGTGTTGGCATCACCGCTAGGAGTTGTTAGCCAAAAGCTTCAAATCTTTTCCTTGTCCTGGAGACCTGTCTTTGGGGAGTAACTCCAAGATATGCTTTCAACCAAGATAATTAGTTTAACAAAAGAGAGCCCTGTGGTTTAGAAGCTCACGGTTGATTACTAGGTCGAGATAGGATTGTTGTCTCCTTTTTTTTCCCCTTTTGAGACCCTAGATAGTGAAGCACTTTTGACCTCAGGCGAGAGAGATCGTCTTTCCCACGGAGCATAAGGTGAGGTGAGGAGGCGGGGGGAGGAGGCAGGAAGCGGTTAGGGTCATTGAACCACTTCTCCGAACTCCTGTTTACACCACCAGCTTTCACACAGTCTATAGGGCAGTGAATCACCAGCAGAGTCCGGAGAAAGACATGACTTTCCTCAGGCCAGCTGTGGCCCCGAAGGGGTCAAACACACAACCCAAAGAATGCTGCTGTGGTGTACTGATTATTTTGAGCTGAAAGCACTGGAAAAAATGGGAGACGTAGAAAGGGTTCTCTGACCTCTCCCTTTATACCTAAAACTAGGCCATAAAATTTCTCATGAGAAAGCTGCCCGCTCTGTGCCAGGCAGAGAAGAACATTCTTAGCACCAGAGACTTGTGACAAACGAACCTACTACAACAACCTCTAACTTCCATTAGTTTCCGCCATATGTTTCCCAGTTACTGTTTTACAGTGTATTGCCCCTAGCCCAAGCCTCTTTGTCTTATCACCTCTCTACAACTTACCATTCTTTGTTTTTAAAAAATGTGTGAGCTGTGGGGCTTCATAGCTTCTTCTGGTCATCATCTTTATTGCGAAGAGCACCATGCATGCACACAAATATTAAATAAAGTGTGTGTGCTCTTCTTCTGATAATCTGCCTTCTGTTGGTGTAATTCTCAGGCTCAGCCACAGAATTTAGGAAATAAAAGGAAGACTTGCCTCCCCTACGGCTTCTTGGAATGCATGGAAACTTTCTTTCCAAATAACTGGGTGACAAAAACTAGTCAAACCGACAAAATGCCTCTTTAAAATATCCACTTTTGCCCTCCCTTTTTTGCCCTTATGCATTCTATTCATGATCACTGAAGACAATTTAGAAAGGTTAGAATGTACTGAGACATAGCCTGTGTCCCAGCACAGCCACCGCCTGTGCTGGGACAAAGAAGGTGTGCTGGGAGACAGACGTTAGCCTACCTGACCACGAGATTCCTCATTGTCAGAAGCAACTGAGGCATGGCTGTCAGCATCCTGCTGTAAACCTGTTGAATGCTCACTGCCCCTCCCCGCCAGCTTCCCCCCCCCCCACCCCCGGACACAAGGGCCATAAATCTCCTCACTATCTGTCTCAGAATCAGCCATCCCTGATCAGAGGGCATTGTCTTGCAAACACCTATAGCCAGGACACCTGGGGCAGATCAGCAGGGTGATCTGGCCTCCCCAGGAGTCTTTTACACTCGGTGAAAAACTCTTCTACCCTTTCCTTGCCACTGTAGTCTGCTTGGACTCAGTCCACTTGATTGCAGAGTCTCACCACTAATAAAAGCCCTTAATTGGACCTTTTTTCCTCTCAGTCCTTTCTTAGCCACCGCAGCTATCTAAGAAGAAATATAAACAAAAAGATAATAGGTGCCCAGCTGGTGTAGCTCAGTGGATTGAGTGCCAACCCGCAAACTGAAGGATTCAATTCCCAGTCAGGGCACATGCCTGGGTTGCAGGCCAGGTCCCCAGTAGGGGGCGCACCAGAGGCAACCATACCTCTCTCCCTCTTTCTCCTTCCCTTCCCCTCTCTCTAAAAATAAATAAATAAAATCTTTTAAAAAAGAAAATAAGCAAATTAAAACCACTCAAAGTACCACTATCCAGAAATAATTACCATAAATTTCATCTGGATTCTTTGAAGGTTTTTCTATCCAAATATAAACATATGAAAGTTGTCTCCTTTTTAAAAAATGGAATCAAATTCTCTACACGGTTTTGTAACTTGGTTTTTATATAACAATAGACCATGAATAATTTTTTTATTTAAAAACTCTTACTGCCCTATATACATTGAAATATATAAGCACACCATCATTTATTAATCAGTTTAGTATTGTCAAACGTGTAGGTAGTTCCTTACTTTTCAACATCACTTTAACCAACAATACAAGAGGATCATTCATACATTTTTGAGCACTTGCCAATTTTTACCTAAAAATAAATGGCTAAAACTGAAACCAGCACATTTCTTAAGGTTTCTGAGACACTGCCTTTCAGAAAGATTATCCAACAACAATTTCACAATCAGTGTTTGAAAGTACTATTAAGCCTTTAATATAGTGAACCAGTGGCTCCCAAATTATCTGAGGAGAGGGAAGAGAGCAAACCACTGCTTTGTTGGCAGGCCCCTCCCCTGGGCCCTTACACGGCACTGAGATGATGTAAATGATTGTCGCTGTGTTGTAGCCATCCCAAACTTGTAAAATGAGAGGGCTGCAGAGGTAGATTGTTATCACAGAACAGTGGAGAGTCCCAGGGGCCTCCTGAGAAGGGCTGGCTGCAGTGTGCCCCTCCGTGAGAAAGCAGATCCCAGGCCTGTGTTCTGGGTAAAGCTCGTCTGCAGCAGCTGGTGAAAGTTTTGGAGGTGCGGAACTAATTTATGAATCTCACACTCACACAGCGCTTACACGTGCCAGCCACTCTAAGTGCTTTATAAATCTCAAGTTATCTAATTCTCAGGTACCACTTTTATGCTCATTTTTACGTGAAGAGAGTAAGTAACTCGAGTGTCTAACCACAAAGCAACGTGGCCCACCAGGGAATACCTCTGATCCAACTTCGAGCACCCCCAGCTGCTCCCACAGATTAGGAGGGTAAACACTCACCTTTCCAATTGAACAGACAACACCAGTTTCCTGGTATTGCCACAGGAGAAGCAGTGAAAACTGACCTTTATCCATAATAAGCTACTTCATACTTAAAAGAACTACAATAATTTTAGATAACAACACATTCCCTGTGTCTGATTTAGCCCTGGTTTCATTTGCTATTTAATTTTAACTGTTTCTTTTCCTGGGCACATTCAATTTGTTCTTTAATAAACCAAAATTGGATCATTTAGGCCTACTTCCCAAAGCCCAGTGGCACATAATTCAATTCCCCAAACAACAAACTTAGAAGGCATGAGGCTTAGAAAAGCCAAATGGTTTGTTTATGGCTTACAGTCACTCCTTGATTGTATAGATAAAAGAGGGGGAGCAGGAACGCCCCTCTCTGACTGTGTCTCCACTCAGTCCTGTTTCCCGGTCTCCACAAGTTTGCAACAGGCATTGAAACCAAGCAGAAATGTGAAGTGCACTGATGTGTTAGAAAACATAGATAGTTAGATTGAGAAGTATCTACACACATACACACACACACAGACAAAAGGGACCCACATACTAAACCTGACAAGCTTAGGGAGAGGCCTGTGTGGCTGCTTTACCCACTCAGAGACCTAAAAAAAAACCTGTAGGGTGGTCTGGAATGAACACTTCTTAGCTGAAAGCAATTGACGAGGGGTAGTCCTGTCCTCGGCCAAAATCCTCCCTAACAAAAGCCAGTCTTCGCCTTAAACAATACTATTTTCTATTTAAATCTATGACAACCTAATTTTGGAATGTCAAGGTAACTTCCCTTTTCCCAAAACCCTGGGGCACAATCACACCACTCAGCAGAGACCACAAATCCCTTCACTGTCGTTGTTATCGGGTTACTTGTTGACTGTTAATTATCCTGTACCCACCTAAGGGTCTGTCGTTTTACTTTTTAATCCAGTCCCAGAGGTTTCGCTGCACTGCCTTGTCCCACCTCTCTCCTCTATCTCCAGTGGATTTCACATAACCCTTTATGCCTCTTCTTTTGATCGTCATGTATAAAAGAAGGTGCAAAACTGCCATTTTCCACAGCATTTTCTCGATCCATTCATGTTTTGTTTCCTGGCAATTGTAGTCAGTTTGGCTCAAATAAACTCATAAAGATTTTTACAGGTTTGGATGTTTTCACATTGGCACACACCGTAACATTTCACATATTTGGAATTCAACCATCTGGTGAACTTACTTTTCAGAACTCAAGACCCCAGATCAATTGATTGGTTGACTGGCTCACCTGTAGTCAGCTTCCTCTTCCATGCCCCACAGAAATGATTCTTAAATTTCACCACATGTCAAGCCTTTTGGCTTCTTTTCTCTTGAGAGTTGACAGAGAGTGTTAAGGCCATCTTTTATCTGTTCATTCATATGTTCATTTGCATGTGTGAATTTGCCCTGCTGAGACAGACTAGTCAGCCAGGACAAGTGGAACAGGAAACTGAGACAGATAGTTAAATGGCCAAGCAGTTTACAGCCAACTAATAAATTGTAAAATCCTATCTTTCTTAACCAAGGCCAATTACGAATAAATGTTTTATTCTCCCCAACCAGAGGGTGAACAACTTAAGTCATCCTACTAAGGGAGATAGAAAGCAGAAACTCAAGTATTGCCATTTGTGCCAACCACACCCAAGGACGAGTGAAGTTAGGGGACTAAATCTCATTTTGGCACATCAGCATGCAGCTGATGAATAGTCTATTAAGATCCTCCTCTAAGAACTTCCCTAAACCCCAAGACTTTAAAAACCTTCGACCCACACCTGACTAGTTGGACTCAGTTCATTGGGTCTCCTCCCATAAAGCAAAGGGTCTCCCATTCAATTCCCCGTCAGGGAACACGCCTGGGTTGCAGGTTTGGTCCTGTTGCATTCACCAACCGCGAGAACAAATGTCGGAGACTTTCGGGGTTCCAAAGATGTTACTTTATTGGCCAAGTTTAACCTGCGCAGGGGCGAACTCTCCAAAGTGTCCGGAGACACGGTGCCCGCAAGGGCTGCAAATGAGAGTCGCGCCAAACGCTTACAGGCTTAGGGTTTTATGGAGGCGCCCAAGCAAGCTGGATACAGAAACAGATGTGGCGGTTAGCGGTTGGCTCAGGGGCACAATAGGGTTACTGATTATTGGTGAGTTAACTCGTGCACTGGCTCCTGCTCCTTTACTTGATTGGTCAGTTGAGCTCGTGCACAGGGGCTGCACTGGCTCGTGCTCCTTTACCTGATTGGTCAGTTGAGCTCGTGCATAGGGGCAAAATTTCCCTCCCTAGTGACTGTCCAGATGGCTATCTGCCTGACTAACCTTTGCTCTTAAACCACATCCTGGAACACACCCTGCTCTTCGGGCATGTCCCGGAGCCTCTTTGCATTAGTTAGTAAAACACCTTTTGCTTCCTTACAGCTATGTTCTGGCTAGTTCCCCTTTGCCCTCAACAGTCCCTAGTTGGGGCACATATGAGAGGCAACTGATCGATGATTCTCTCCCTTTCTTTCTCCTTCCCTTCCCCTCTCTCTAAAAATTAAAAAAATAAGCCCTTCACTGGTGTAGTCCAGTGTAATGAGCGTGGGCTGTGAAACAAAGGGTCTCCAATTTGATTCCCAGTCAATGCACATGCCTGGGTTGTAGGACCAGGTCCCAGTAGAGGGTGCACTAGAGGCAACCACGCCTTGATGTTTCTCTCCCTCTCTTCCTCCCTTTCCTTCTATTAATAAATAAATAAAATATTTAAAAAATAAAAACAAAATTAAAAATAAATAAATAAAATCATTTAAGAAAAAGAACCTCTCAAGATAAAGGACCTACCTGTGCTCTTCCACCCGGGAGAATGCCCACACGTTTCCCCCCACTCTCCTTCCTGGACAGGCATACATTTCCTAAATTCTAAGAAACCCCGTGAGAGTTGCATCCAGGGACCAATGGGTATCCAGTAGCTCGACCGGGGTTAAATTAACCCCCTGACGTGGTCTTTAAGGCCTTGTTTTCTCTGACTTCTCAGGGAGCCAAGGCAGCCCCATCTAGGCTCTCTCCTGTTGCTTCTTCTGTTTTAAGCCCTTCCTGGTTTCACTGTCCCCAGATTTAATAAATGTATGACGTCAAGAACTCAAACACCGCAGGCCGGCCCAAGGCAGACCCACTCCAGCCTAGTCCCTTTCCAGTAACCCTGGCAACTTCCACTCAAGTCCAAAAATACTTTCAGTCTCTCTCACTATAAGCACATACATGCACGCACACCCATGCACATCCCTGTGTGCATGTACATACACCCGTACACTCTGATCTTGCTTGTAGCTGATATCTCACGTTCTTCTCTTATTTATTAAAATATTATGTTAAGATATATCCAGCATACCCCAGGGATCCTTATACTAACCACCTAGCTTCGACAAATCTTCACATTTTACACCAATTTTTTCCCTTTATTAAAGGCACACAACATTATAAAAACCGTAGAAGCTCTTGGATACCTCTCTTTAGCCCTTTTTCTTTCTCTCTGTCACTAGAGGTAACCATTACCATGACTATATCATAGATGGTTTACATTTTTATTACTTATTATGCATGTATTAATTAACTACTTAGTTCTTTGGACTTTTAAATTTTTATTTAAATGAAACACTGGAGGATCATTCTGAGATTTCTTTTTTCTTTGAACATTGCTTTCCAGATTTATTCATGATGATACACGTAGTCGTAACTGTGAATGCATTTAGTAGTATGTCATCATATGTACTTACTGGAATTTGTACAGTTGCCTCTTTATGTACGTTATTTCTTTTATTTATTTATTTAGTTATTTATCTTTAGAGGGGAGGGGAAGGAGAGGAGAGAAATATCAATGTGTGGTTGCCTCCTGTGAGTCCCCTGCTGGGAACTGGCCTGCAACCCAGGCATGTACCCTGACTGGGAATTGAACCTCGATTGTGTGGTTCACAGGCCCGCGCTCAATCCACGGAGCTACGCCAGCCAGGGCTATGTAGGTTATTTCTAATGTTTTCAATTATAAGATCTCATCTCTTGCCCCTTCACAAAAACTAACCCCTTCCCCTCATAATGGTAATCTCCCTGGGGCTGAGAAACAGCAGGAGTTTGCGTGCTCACCACTCAGGTGTTGAGTTCTCTCTTAGTGTATAGACTATGGGACTGCCTCTCACTTTCTGCAAACTTAGCTGCACATTTAAAGCATGTTTGTCATCTCTTCTCCAATAAATGTAGGTGTTACTTAGCAAGGATGTTTTCCGGTTAGCTGGTCCTTCTTATCACCTGAAATGGGAAGTCACTACCTTCCTTTCTGAACTTTCCTTTTCTTTGGGGTCATCACACTCAATCACTCATCTGCCTCTTTGTTCCTTTTCTGTTCCTTGCTCTCTAAATGTCAGAATGATAAGGTCTGTCCTGGCCCCTTTCTCACCCTAACGTGCAGTTTCTGTTCGATCATTATCAGAGAATAATGTGCTGGTGACTCACGAATCAGCAACCCAGCATTCTCTACCCCGGATTTTTTTCACTTCCAACCACCTTCTGTATATTTTCATCTGAGTAGCCCACTAACGTTTTAAATTCAGAATTTCTGGACCGTAATTCTTGTCTTCCCCCGAATATGCTCTTTCTTTTGTGTCTCTAAGAGACAGGCAAGGTATCCGCTCAATTCAGAAAATAAAGGTCACTCTTGACTCCTTACTTTCCATCGGCGTCCGTGACCTGCACCCTTCCAGAGTAATCAACTATTATATTCCTTCTTTTCTACTCAATCTTCCACTCTCCTACCTTTTCAGAACTTTGTTTTCTTGCTCTGAACAATTACAGTAGTTGCCTCACCTTTGTTCTTGTGCTTTCCACCTAGTGTTGCCAAATTCAGCGAATAAAAATACAGAATGCCCAGGTAGGTTTGAATTTCATCTCATTCTTTTTTCTTTTCTTTTTTAAAAAAGATTTTATTTTTTTAGACTGTACTTTATCTTTAGAGGGGAAGGGAAGGAAAGAAGGACAGAAACATCAATGTAGGGTTGCCTCTCGTGAGTCCCCTTCTGACACATAGTTGGTGTTTGGTATATATTAATAGGACAAACAAGTAAGGGAATGGACCAGTGAATTAATGAATAAATAGTTAAACCTTCTCTAGCCATGATTTCCTTTTGAGTCAGTGCCAAGCCCTGTGCTTCATACCCCATTTTAGTCAGATCAGAGTGCCATTAACAAAATACTCTAGACTGTATGGTTTAAACAATAGCAATTTATTTTCTAACAGGTCTGGAGGCTAGAAGTCCAAGATTAAGGTCATAGACAGTTGCCTTCTCATTGAATCTTCATGTGTGTGTGTGTGGGGGGGGGGTAGAGAGAGACAGAGAATGAGCAAGTTCTCTAGTGTCTCTTCTCCTAAGGGCACGAATTCCATCATGAGGGTCCCATGTTGCTGACCTCATTTAAACCTTATATCTCCTAAAGGCCCCACCTCCAAATCCGATCACATAGGGGATGATGCCTTTGGCATAGGAATTTGGGGGAGGTGCAGTTCAGTCTATAGCATGCCCAAGTGTAATGTCTTCTTTTTTCTTTTAAGTGCTCAAGAATTACTATCTCTATAAAGAGATTTTAGGTAAAATAAATCGTTTACTCCTTTGAACCTCACCAACACCTTCTGCACCTATAGTGCTTTACTGCAGCTAGTGTCTTACATGATTGTTTTCCTCTCTGAAACTGTAAGGTTCCTGGGGGCTAAACCAACATTTCATTGTGTCCCATCTAGCACACTGTTCGGTACATTGAAAAGGCTCGATAAATACTCACTGACTGAATAAGTAATTGGATGAATACCCACCTCTAAGAGGGCAGCCTAGAATGATGAGACCTCTGGATAGCCAATATCCATATCATAGAGCTCATAAGAGTTACTATAGGCAATGATATCCTTGAACTCTTTCAAAATGTGTTTATAGGTACTAAGAAATGGTACTAAGAAATGGTACTTTTATGGTACTAAGAAATCTGGTTACATGACTTTTAAGCCAACCTGTATTAGTTTGCTAGGGCTGCCATAAAAGTAGTGCCGAATGGGTGGTTAAATAAAAAATTATTTTTCTTACAGTTCTGGACACCAGAAGTCCTAGATAAACTGTTAACAGAGTTGGTTTCTTCTGAGAGCTGGGAGGAAGGCTCTCTGTTCCAGGCCTCTCTCCTCAGTTTGTAGACGGCCATCTTTACCCTGTATCTTCACATCATCTTCCCTCTGTGTCTGTCGCCAAATTCTCACTTACCAGAGCACTAGTCATATTGGATTAAGGCCCACCCTAATAACCTTATCTTAACTGCACCTGCAAATACTTTTTTCCCAAATAGCATTGTATTCTAAAGTATTAGAGATTAAAATTCAATGTATCCGTTTTGGGCAGAACACAATTCAGCCCATAACACAATCTCTGCTTTGCAAATGAGAAAGAGGGCAGGCAGGGCTGGTCTAAGCCATCACATGACAGCAGAGAGAAAAGTGATACTCAGCCCCCCAAAACCAACAAGAGAACATGGTGAGTGTGAGGCTGGAGGGAGCATGGGAGTAGGGGCCGGCCACGGAAAACACAAATAAAGAGCAAACACAAAACATAAAAAAAAAAAAGGCAGAGTGTACTTATATACACGAAAATGAATAATGTCTTTAGGAAAATATTTGGCTACTTTTAGAACAACCTGTTTAAAGGGTATGAAAGGCTGTAAAACACTTTATAAAGCAATTGTTTAATATTAAACAATGTTATATTTAATACCATATTTGATGGTATTAAATACTACTAAACAGTATTTAATACCATCAAGTATGATTAGATAGTATTAAATACTGTTTCCTAGAGGTAAAACTCCAGGCACATGAAAAATTTAGTTACTCAAAAAAGACACAGCCCCTCAGTGGTCCTAGTGGTTCCTGATAACTTCCATCTCAAAGTGAATTACCACAATCATATAGAAATGAAAAAACAAAAGGTCAAGTGTTCCCCCCCGCCAAAAGTGAGAACATGAAGGATAGGCATTTCGGTGAGAAATCAATGTGTAAAATAAGACCCAGTCTATTTTCTAATTCTTTTTTTTTTTTAATATAATTTTTATTTAATTCTTGTTCAAGTACAGGTTTCTGTCTTATATTCCCAACCCTGCCCGCCCCCCACCCCATTCTCTAATTCTTGCTCTTACTCTTGATGTCTCTTTTTTGCCACCCACCTTTTAAGACATCTGCTTAAACATCCTGGAAGAGTGAATCACCGTGTGTAAGGAAACCCAGGAGTATTGCTTTCTTGGAAGTCTGGCAAGTGACTCATATTTCATAAATTTTGCCTTTAACAATTTCATTTGGAACCTTTTCACTCTTCCCAAATATGCAGTGTGTCTGTTAAGAAATTTAAACATATAAACTAGTACATAGCTTGTTAAAGCTGGAGTTATATATATTTTAGTAGCATAAGATATTTTCACTTCAGCATATTGTCACCTACATTCATTTTTTAAACCATAATTATCATAAATAATTAGAGTAAGGCTAAGTGTTTTAATAAACACACTAAAATATATAATGTACAAACACAACCACTTTGAGTGTTTTATTTAGGATGACTGCGGGGGTTTTTTGTTTGTTTGTTTTCCAGCGATTCTAACTCATATTCGTATTTAAAAAGTAGCCAAATATAAGGATGTGTTCTCCTATATTTCAATCAGTAAAAAGAGAATTCTTGAACATTAGGTATTTCTGAATCCTTTCCTCAGTAGGTTAAGAAGTTTGGCTTTGGTCTAGATTTCTTTATATGACTGAAATACCCTTGTGAAAGTCTTTGATTTAGTCTAGTGTATGGTGAGTGCTGTAATGTAAGTGACAATGGAGACCTAGGTAATTTGTCATTGGCCATGGAGAGATAAGAAGACTGCTCTATGAAGGACTCCCAAAGGCGTTCTAGCCAATGTTTCCATATGTGTAAAATAGCAATACCTAATAGTGTCAAAAGAGGTTTAGTAAAATAGTGTATGTAGAACACTTAGCACAGTACTTGAATAGAGGAGACAGAGAAATCAATGTACAGTGTGTAACCCCGTACAAGCAGCACTAGATGAATATGTATCCAGACATTAGCAGTGATTTTCTCTGCTTGGTAATATTTTGAGTGTTATTTCTTTTGCCTATTTGTATTCTCTGTTTACAGTAAACATTTATAACTTTTTGACAGGAAAAATTAAAAAGTGGTTTTTAGCTTTAAAGGTAGTATTTTAAATTCAGGGCAAGTATGTATCAAGTCATCTCTCTTTATACCCCAAATTTTCCTGTTAACAGAATAGTCCAAAATACCCATGGTAAAATGGGTCCTGTTTTCTTCCTTAGGAGTTTAACATGTCAAAATTTTTGTTAGTGTCATACAAATATAATCATAAAGTGTATATGAAAGAAAATACTTGTCACCTAAGAAAGCAATCATCTTTTTTATTCAGCAGTCTAAATTTGGAAGGAAAGTTTTAACAGCAGAGAAACTGATCATTATAATAGTATTTTAAATTAGGAGCTCAATCGCTTCCTGAAAGTCTAGGTAACCCACACGTACCTGAAATTCTGTTGTGGCTTTTTTTGCCTGTGCCTATTCTAAAGCCCAACTTAACTTTTCCCACACCTCCAAGTAAAATCCAAGAATACAATGTATTCTTGAGTAATACCAATTTTCCTGAAGATTTCTAGGGGAAGTAAGGAAGATAAATTACATCACATATAACCTGAAAAACTTCATAAAAGCTAATCTTCACTGTCTGCCCCCAGTCTCTTCTCTTATCTGCCAATAGAAAAACCCTCTCTTTTTCTAACATTCAAATCTAGCCTTTGGCTTGAATTCTTCAGTTACCAAAAAGATAGCCAGGCAAGTTGCCAGCAATAACCTTCACAAACAGTGAAGGTTTGTGATATAAGCAATAAGCCATCACCGTTGCAATAAAAGAACAGACCAACAATTACTATTAGTTAATTCTGGCCTGTGGGTGTTGTATGCTTCATCTCAAGTAGTTTATCAAAATATTCACTCCACCAAACAGGTATATGTGTGGTGGTGGTAATGGTGATGGTGGTGGTGGTGAAACTCCACAGCTAAGAAAAGATTATTTTTACCCATAGATGAGTATAAAAAATTGTGACATGGCCCCTCCCAATTCTGCTCTCAACCTGTCTTCGGCCTGAGCTTCGACTTCAGAGGAAAATGAGCTGGCCAGCACTGGAGCCCCTGGTGACAGGCCTGAGGCTCTGTGACTTCAATTCCCTCTATTTGGGGCTTCTCTCCTGTCTGTCATCTCGTAAAGCACATTGCAGTGGCTTCTGGGAACACGTGGAATCCTAAGTATTTTGTTTGAGAAAAACTTTTCATGAAAACCTAAAAAAAAAATTTCTAGACTTTGTATAACACATTTGGCTGATCAAGATGAATCTGCATTGGAAATACATAGCAAAATTCTACTTTCCTGCCATAGCCATGTGTCTTATTAGTATATAAAGCTGTCTATAATAGGAGAGCAAGAAGACTTACCTTGATAGCTGTCATAGATCCAAACTCAAGCTTTTCCCCAACTATTTACACCATCACTCAGCAACCATTTCGTGTCGCCCAGTTACTCTTTCCAAGTATGTGGGTTCTGGCTTGTAAAGTCAGAGCGGGAAAAGAGGAAAGGCCAGCCTACGAAGTTTCCATCAAACAAGTCCAAATGCCAGACATGTCTCGAGTCCCTCTGACTCTACTTGGTTATTGAAATTACACGGAAAATTTTTCTACTCATTGGCACTGCTAAAACCTCCAGACAACTGGTTTCCAGTCTTATGGTGTGGTGTACTGTTTTTCTCTCACTGCTTTTTGAAACATAAGTGTGTAATTTTTCCACTTTCATCCTTGCTGTTTGGGGCTTTCAAAACTTAGGCTTGCATATTATCTAGGTTATTCTTATTTTAAAATAAAGACAGCTGCAATTTTATCTTTTAATATTTGACTTCTTCATTTGCCATTGCTTTTCAAAAGCTGAGTTCCCCACCCTGTCCAAGGTGTCCACGGTCCACAGCTGTCCTAGATGTATCTTCTGAACTCGAGTTTCCCGCTTCGGGTCTGTGAGGGGGGAGGGAGCGTCTGACCCGAATGGCCCCAGGCTCTCCTTCTGCTGATCCTTCCTCCGTTATCAGCATCTTATCCTTAAAGTTTTACCCACAGGTCTCAGGCAACTAGCATCTCTTGAGATGCCAGGAAAAAAATTGAATGAGTTAGAAAAAAAGGTTAAACTGGAGCAGAACTTGTTCTCACTCAGATTTAAATCTATGGTGCAACAAATCATGTTATTGCATCCTGACATATAAAGTCTCTCCAAGCATAGTTCAGAATAGCTGAAACTGGTCATGCTTTTCTAACAAAAGCTTAAATGGGAACAGTTGAGTTTGCCTAGCATTTATTAAGCCACTTCTCAATCAGACACACTGGTAGTTACTGGTACAAAGGTGAAAAAGACAAGGTCCCTCCCCTCAAATTGCTCACAGGCATCTAAATAGATCATTGTGATACAGTTTATTCACCAAAATTACTTTTAAGAGCAATGATGTTGACAGAAGTTCTGAAGTTAAGGTACAAAACAAAAACAAATATCCATCAGCCAGTTTTGTTACTAGTCTCTTGCTAACAATGTAACTGAATTTATAATGCATCTTATAATAGTACAACCCATTGTGGTTCAGATAATTATATTGTGAAAATTGTGTATTGTTTCCATTTTGTATAAAGTACATTATTTTCCTGCAACTTAATTTTTAAGAGTCTAAACTTTTTCACATGGAGCTATATAAGCTCACAGTAATTTTCAGAGCAAGTAACATTATATCAGTAAAAGCAGCATTTTTCACTTTTCCAAGCATGTTTTATGTGTTATGTTACTTACTCCTTCCCAAGTTATTAAATGATCTCACTCTACCCATGAAAATGAACCATGCAAAGGGTATGCGGAATGATGTAAGAGCCCTGTGTCCAGCCACTGGGCTGCACTCCCTCTGCCCTGTGCTTTCCCTGAAGCCCTTGGCGGCTCCTTCTGGGTGGTAGGAATTTGTACAAATTGGCTCCATTCCTCCACATTTACAAAGCGCATTCTTTAGGACACTAGGACTACATCCACGGGTTGTTGGCATGTTTTGTTTTTAATTAAATTTAAAGTCCTTTTTGTAACCAAGAATATAATTCTTAGAGCCTTTGATATCTTAATGTGCACTATAAATATTTCCAATGAACAAATAATGCTTAGAACTTCCAAACATTATAAATCCTTTTGTAATGGAACACCCAGGATCTATTAGTCAAGGTTTCCCATAGAAATAAAACTAATATATTATTATGTGTATATATTATATATAGTAATTATATGTGTATATAGGACTATACACACATACATATATGTATGCATATGTGTATACATATACATATACACATATACACGTTGGCCCCTTCCAGGGAGGAACCAACATGTAGTTCAGATCAAAAGGGCTGACCTTGCAGGTGAAATCTGAAGATATTCTCCCATAAATTTCCCTCTTGCTTGGGGAGGTCAGCCTTTTGTTCTATTTAGATCTCCAACTGATTGAATGAGGCCCGCCTGCATTATGGAGGACACTCTGCCTTTCTCAAAGCCCACCAATTTAAATATAAATTTTGTTTAAAACACCTCCACAGAAACATCCAGAATAGGTCCAATCAAGCAAATACATTAAAATAATGGCCACATCTAGGGACTAAGACTCCACAGGATTCACACAACTGCTTCAGCTGGATTATAGAGGTTCCCTGAAGGCAAGACCTGAATTTTGAAATTCTTGTCCCCCTAAATATCTTGATTAATTGATAGACTGTAGTTGTGGGAATCTAGAATGAGCACTGGATTGGGAGTTAAAGATGTGTGCTGCCTTGTCTCAGCACGATAGTAACTTTGTGATCCATCAGCCACTTTGATAAGTAATTCAAACTCCATTTTTCTGAGGTTTGCCACATGTGAATTGGGAATAATCAAATCTATATCAGAAGATTGTGAGTTAAGTAAGGAGATAAGGGAAAGTGTTTGATATGTCATATAAGTTGAAAAATCCTTCACAAAGCAATTACAACTCCATGACAAAAGACAAAAATATGACAGTGTCAAAGTATGTCTCTGGCGATCAACACACTTTGTGTTATTTTAATGTTACTAAAATGGGGTATAAGTTAACCTACATGAAACTGTCAATGTTTAACAGTTTTTGAGTTATAAGGACTTATCTTAATATTATAATTTGGCTAGAATAAAATGCAGAATTATACTTGTTATTGACAGCCAGAACTTGATATACCCCCTTTATCATTCGTTGCTGCCTACAAAGAGATTGTATTCTGGAATGGGGTGACCCAGAGTACCTGTAAAACACAATAATAACAGAAAAATATTGACCACTTTTTTGAGTTGGTTCCAACTTTAAAAAAGCATTTCCCTTATCTACTTTTTAAAAAAACATTAATGTGTGGTTGCCTCTCATGTGCCCCCTACTGGGGACCTGGCTGGCAACCCAGGCATGTGTCCTGACTAGGAATTGAACCAGCAACCCTCTGGTTCACAGGCTGCAACTCAGTCCACTGAGCCACACCAGCCAGGCTACTTTTTTATTGTTCAGATGGATCCCAGGTAATGGTTATGAGAAGTATGAGGCACTCTGGTATTCTATCGCTATTTGAACACACCAGACATGCACTGTGATTGTTTCCACATGTCTGCCTGGTCAACTTCCCTCCTCCCCCATGTCTTTGATCAGATCTCAAGGGAGCTTAACTTAACCATCCTGTTTCATATTTAATTTAATTTAATTTGTTGTATCTTGTCTTTTACGTACCTTTCCCACAAGAATATACATTTCTGAATGGTAGAGATCTTTGTTGAGTTTGTTCATGATTATCCAAAACCCCTAGGACAATACCTGGAATGTAGTAGGACCTCATTAGCATAGGTTGAATAAATACATTTAATAAGATTTTGATTAGTCAATACATGTTGCTGATTGAATAGGAAAAGATAGTTGGTTTCATATTCAAAGGGACAGCAAGAAAGAAGACATTTAGTATCGAAGTGATGAACTAAAGTCTGATTCTAAATTTCTGTCCTTGATTTGTGGAAAATTTTGCTTAGATGCTCCAAGACACTGAGGTCAGAATGTGAGGTGATAATAGATGAAATCTCTGCAGAATAAAACCATTTTCTGAAATGAGATCCTGAAAGATAAGAAAAATATGAATCGATAGCTAAGTCCAGTTGATCTGACCCAGAGAAACAGAGTTAACCATGCCATGGTTCCTCTTTAACTCTTAAATTGCTAATGTGGCCATAACTTATAAAAATATTCTTGAACCTAACCAAGGAACAGGAATTGTAACAGAGGCAGGCCAAGTTCAAAGATCGGGATAACCACAAACCACGGTGGAGGAGGATGTTGGTGTGAATAACTCATCCTGGCAGGAAATGTAGGAATCAATCCTCCATATCACAGGGACAAGATCACTCTGACACAATTCACAAATCTGCATCACTGAGACTCTGCCTAAGTCAAAGTGAAGCAGAAACAATGGTCTGGTCGGTTCAAAAGAGTACTTTCCAGATGACTGAGAGAGGGCAGCGCTACCGTGTTACAGTCCGTGTTGTACATGTTCTGTATCTGGTAACTTACTGAATCTCTACAACTCTGTGAGGTACGTACTAAGTGATCCCCCTTATACAGATGAGAAAACTGAGCTGTAGAGTTTAAGAAAGCTGCTCTGGTTTTCACAGCTAAAAAGCCAGCATTTAAATCTTGGTGTTCAATTTGTTATCAGAACTCATGTTTTTATCAATTTATTATCACCAATGACACGCAAATGAAAAAAAGATGATGCATTAAGATGCTATTAGACACCAACTTTACACATATCACATTAAATAAACAAGACACTGCTAATTACTAAGCAAAATGTCTCCATTTCAAGAAATATGAAAAAATGTTTAAGGTCTTTGTTTATTCATCCCTTAGAGATATAGAGAAGCATTCTTTAATAGAGTGAACTTAAGAGATGGCTTAGCTGGCCTCTCTAGATTTCTTGTAGACATATGAGTCTTTCATTTGCACATTTAGAAACCTTAAAATCTTAGGATAACAGAACCAGCCCAGCTCTAAACCCAGTGTCCTCTGGCTACGCTTACACTAGTTCTGGGACAAGTCAGAACAGCACGGATTCTCTGTCACTGGAAGGCTGAGGTTTGTTCCTGTCTGGAACTTTGTCCAAGTGTGAATCCACTGATTGAGGGAGTGACTGTGGTCTGCCGAGGGTGCTGTGTAAAAAGGAAGTCGCGTCTTCCAACCACCTTGTTTGTGTTTTCGAAAACTGTTTCAGTTTGTGTCCTGTTTCCATTCCCATGCCCAGCCCTCCCAAAGTAAATAGATGACAAGTAGTCGTGGTGGGGTAGTGGTGATGCAGGGGCGGGGATGGAGGTGGAGGACGGAAGGAGATTTCCCTGGGGCAAGAGGATTTTCAAAGAACCCAGATGTAATTTGGAAATAAACTCCAGGGCCAAAACCAGATGAGATTTATAGGATCAAGATCAGTCCAATCTATAAGCAGAAACACAGACTCCTAGGACTTCCATTTACTTATTCCAAGATGATCAAGCATTGATGGACGTTGTTATCCTATTAGTGGCTAAGGAGGAATGGTTGGAACATCAGTAGGTTCATGCACCTCTTGTTCCCATTCATTTCCACCCATCTATTTCTGCTTGCCCAGAAAATTCATTTGTTCTTGGTATTTTCTACAACAGACACTGAGCCACCTTAATTCCAACTAGTACTAAAAACCCTGAAAGTTTATTTTTCAAAAAATGGATTGAGGAAATAAATTTCCAGAATTATAACTAAGTCTGCAAAATAAGCCAACATTTAGAATTTCCCTTCTTCCAAGTCTGCTCCCAAGACCTTAGCTGACCTCAATTTGACTGGAAAGTTCTCTTTCTACAAATAAAAATTAATTGTAATCTTTGGATTAATAACATTGGAACTCACAAAAATGCCCCTCTTATATGCCTGCCTACAAAAATATAAATAACTAAAAATAGCAACGATATGTTGTTCTCTTTATTTAAAAATAAGCTGTTATATTAAATTTATCATGTATCAATATATACAAACACTTGTCAAAAATTTAATTGACCATATATTTCAATGTCAGCAGAATAAAAAAAGATATTATATTACCTGAGATGATATAATTCTATTGTTCAAAAGTAAACAACTAAATCAGGAAGACTTGGGTGATGATTATTCATCAGCCACATGAGGCTCCATTAATTCTCAGCTACACATGTCTTGGGTACAAATTTGTAAAAAAAAAAAAAATTAAGGCATTTATTAAAATTTTAAGCATTCATTTTCTTACTTGCTCCAATAAGTTATACTTTCTGATAGAAATGGTTTTATGAATCCCCTAAATACAAAAATTTTCCTGAAAAAATTTGAAGTTTTCCTGAGGGGGAAAAAATTTGAATCTGAACCAAAGTAACATGCATTGACATTTCCCCAAATCTCATGTTCAAATGTTACATTCAAAGGAGAGCTATTCCCAAGGGCCATCAGTTAATATGGTTTAATAGTTGCAATCATTGGTTAATGGAATTACGTGTAATAATTTATATTGTGTATATATATATATATATATATATATATATATACCATCCATCACACCAACAGCCTAAAAAAGGAAAACTACACAATTATGTCAATAGATGCAATGTGCCCATAGCAAGCAAAGCTCACCTACAATAAGAGGGTGTATACAGCCCACATGGGTGCACCTCAAGTGCCTGCTTAGATGATCCAGGAAGCAGTGCCACTGGGACTTACTGAACACTTACTATGTTAGGCCACCCTGCCAAGCCTGGAAGACATAGCAGCTCTACCTAATACATAGAAATAACACAAGAAGGTTATTAGAATGAGGACACAAAGAAACATAGACAACCCATAAATAGGCTCATGTAAATATGGTCAACTGATTTTGGACATAAGAGCAAAGGCAATACAATGGAAAAAAGGTAGCTTTTCAACAAACGATGTTGAAAGAACTGGACAACTACATGCAAAAAAAAATGAAATCTATATACAGAGCCTATGCTCTTAACAAAAATAAACTCAAAATGGGTCAGGACATAACTATTAAATTCTAGAAGATAACATAGGAAAAAATCTAGATGATAATTCAGGATGAGTTTTAGACACAATGCCAAAGACACAATGCATGAAAGAAATAATTGATAAGCTAGATTTCATTCAAATTAAAAACTTCTGCTCAGTGTCAAGAGAATTAGAAGACAAGTCACAAACTGGGAGAAATATTTGCAAAATGCACATCTTACAGAGGACTGTTGTCCAAAATATGCAAAGAAACCAACATGAGATTGATAGCAAAACCACTGAAAGCCAAAGCCTTAGCACAGGCCTGGTACTTAGTACTTATTGATTCTTAAGTTTAACATACTAAACTAAAATTGATCCTCTGTTATTAAGAATCATTCTTCTCTTGTTCATAAATGGCAATATGAAAGGCAGTTTCCTGAATAAAAATCCAGATGTGGTTAGAAATTTTTTAAACATACAAACAATTATTAAAACTCCAACAAACATATATGCATAGTCCATAGATGCAGACAACAGTGGGGCAATGGTCAGAGGGAAGGGGGCCAGAATGGGGACATCTGTGATAGTGTCAACAATGAAAAAGACTCAACAGTAAGAAAACAAGAATCTGATTTAAAAATGGATCAAACACCTTAACAGACACCTCTCCAGAGAAGACATATGGATATTAAATAAGTATATGAAAAGGTTCTCCACATTATATGACATCAGGGAAATGCAAATGAAAACAACAACAAGATGCCATTGCACAACTATTGGGATGGCCAAATCCAAACACTGACAACACCAAATGCTAATGAGTATATGTAGCAGCAGGAACTCTCATTCATTGCTGGTGGGACTGAAAATGGTACAGCTACCTTGGAAGACAGTTTGACACTTTCTTACAGAACTGAACATACCCTTACCATATAATTCAGCAACAATGCTCTTTGGTATTCACCCAAAAGGAGTTGAAAACTTATGCCCACACAAAACCCTGTACATGGATGGTGATAGCAACTTTATTCATAATTGACAAAACTTGGAAGCAACCAAGACGTCCATTAGTAGGTGAGAGCCAATGGACTATCATTTAGCACTTTAGAAAAAGAGCTACCAAGCCATAAAAAGTCATGGAGGAACTTTAAATGTATATTACTACATGAAAGAAGCCGACATGAGAAGGCTATATATTCTATGATTCCAACTATATGACATTCTGGAAATGGTATGGAGACAGCAAAAACAGTGATTGCCAGTGGTCCGAGGCAGTGGAAGGTAGTGGGAGATAGAGAGATGAACAGGCAGAGCACAAAGGATTTTTAAGAAAGTGAAAATGGTGTGTGTATATGGGTTCATCCTTGGAAAAAGTGACCAATCTGGTAAGTGATGTTGATAATGGGGAGGTTATGCATGTATAGGGGTGAAGGGTATATAGCAAATCTGTTTTTTCCTCCTGATTTTATTACAAACCTAAAAGTGCTTTTTAAAAAAGGCCTTTAAAAGAACTGGTACAGTCATATGGAGTACTGTGCAGTAATGAATAGGATGAGAGAGATCTATCTAAACTTATGTATATGAGTGATTTCCAAAACAGGGTGTCAAGTTAATGAAAAAAATATCTCTTTTTGTGTAAGAAAATAAACAAATTTAAGTGTCTTTTTATTTTTCAAAATAATTGCAGTATAGTGGACATGACGCTGTTGTCATGTCCATGAGTCCTTTTTCCTTTTTGCTCAATCCCTCCACCCCCTAACCCCCTATTTTGTTTTTTTAGATGCCACTTATAAATGAAACCATATGCTATTTGTCTCTCTCTGTATGACTTATTCTTCTTAGCATAATACCCTCTATGTCCTTTAATTTTGGAACATAGAATTCTCACTATAAATTCTTTGAGACACAAAGAACTGGATGTATTTCTTAAATTCTATGTAGTAGATGTGTTTCTCTCAGTAGTATTTGTTGGCTACTCCTACATTCCTATACTGTAGGATTGAGCAAATGAGTAAAAATATGTTGATGATGTTGGAAACCAAATTTCTCAATATTGGATAATAAAGATAGAATTATGAAATAGAAAAAGTTAGAAAGAGCCATGCAGTATTGGATAGCAGTTGAACTCATCACTTTTTACACATGTGCTTATAGAGATAAAGATGGACAAAGAGATATAGACAGGAGATGTGTTTTTGATGTCTAAAGGGTCCTGGATGCAATGATAACCTCAGAAGTGATTAGGGCACCAGCTCCCACTAATTACAGCCAGAAGTCCTTAGAGAAGCGGCTGATCACAGTTAGCATAGAGAAAGTGAAAGATGAGCCTAAAACACTTTTTCTGGCACCAAAAAGTAAAGAAGTGCTCAAAAAATAATGAGCATATGTCAAAAGGACTTAAGAACTCACCTAAAGAAGCTCCCACAGGCCAAATCTGGGGCAATTTAAGTACCAAAATAAAGAATGATTATAGTGTACTTTAGTTCATTGTATTCATACAGCTAACTAATAAATAATAAGCAAACAAAAAATAAGGAAAGGAAGGCTTTTTCTTACAGTAGAATGGAAATAAATATAGAAGGAACAATAACAGCTTTAAAAATCACTCTTTGCAACTCTCATAGTAAAAATTGAACCAGGGAAGAATTATTAGTACTAAAGAATGATTTAGAGCCCACTGGGTACTAAAGCCAGTGGGTAAAAATTTAATGAGAATTGGGATACTTAATCAGGGTCTCAACTACCACTCCACCCACCCCCACCCCAGAAATAACTTATAAATTATCAAAGGCAAAAATACTATCTTTACAAAAGAGAAGCCTGGTGAGCACCAACTTAACCAAGTGATCAGATTTGGCATAATAATAATGGCACCAATGAACAGTTGTACCTCTAGACATGAAGCACTGAGCATGCTGGGTCACTGATGTAGTGTTCCCACCAAAGATGCAACACATACATCCACCCATGGGGAAATGTCCAACAAGCTGAGGAACAGTCCGCAAGATAGATTACCCGTGTTCTTCAGAAATGTCAGCGTTATTTTGTAAAAGCTGGGGAAGAGTTGCACATTATAAAAAATCAAAGAGGAAAGAAAACTTAATGCAATGAATGATTCTGTTTCGGATCCCAGAGTGAAAATGTGACTCCATGACCTGTGTCCTTCCTTCAGAATAATTTTACATAGGCATCTTTATTTATTTTTTTACTTTAAATATTTTTTTATTTTTTAATGATAGTTGATGCACAGTATTATATTAGTTTCAGGTGTACAACCCAGTGATTGGATGTTTCATAACTTACTAAGTAATCAATCACCCCATTTCATCCAGTACCCATTTAACAACATACATTGTTTTTGCAATACTACTGACTATATTCCATAGGCTATGCTTTGCCCTATTTCTTTTTAATGGGATAATGAGTCTATAAAAGGGAAATAAAGTATCATACAATATCTATGCAAAAAATAAACTTTAATTTTTCTCTGACTGAAATTTTTATTTCTGTGCCTGGTAACCATTTAAAAATAATATAGAAAATAATTTAGTCACTTTCAGAGAAACTCAGAAGCCATGAGGACATCCAAAGTTAAATTAGTTCAGGGTTATAGTCATCCTCCATTTGTCCCCCAAAGTGGGCTCTAAATTCCAGGCGGTCCTATGTGTCCAGACCTCAGTGGGCCAGGGGAAGACTGTTTGGAGGGATTGTATCTACACACAGACTATTCACAGTTTACCATACAGGTGGAGATAGATTCCAGTTTGTGCCTTGTGTTTCAACCTCTGTGTATTGTATTTTTTTTTACTGTATAAATTTCATTTTATTTTTTGTTTCTTCTTTTTTTATACACTGCATAAACTTTAAAACTAAATTGTACAAATGAATAAAATATGTTTTATAAAGATCCAGTGGCATTAAGCTAACATCTCAATTACTTATAATTAATAACCATAATTCAATTGAAATCTCGATAGAAATAGTTTGCTTTTTCTTTTGAAGCTCAGGCACAAGATTTTTCATCACAGCAAAGCCTGTGTCCCCTGAAGAATTGATCTTTGGAGCAGAGAAGACTCTGGAACATGGCGAGTCTGGTAATCTAAAAAGCTGAGCAATGGTATTGTCCCTCAAAAGGTATTAGGATCTCAGATCTCTGATCAATAACCACATCTTGAAACATTAAAGTGATACACAGGCAGATATTTTTTTTTATTTTAAGCAGTACAAAAAGGGCACAAAATCAGAATTTTATCTCCCTCTCCCTGTTTACCGCTAACCCCTACCTCTGACCACCTAACGTTGTCATACACACCAGGGTCGGTCGGTCGCCAGACGACAGCCCGGGGCCGAGTCTCGCCTTCCCTTTGTTTTTGTAAATCAAGTTTTCAGCGGGATTAGGGAAAAATAGAAAACTTTATTTTATGATTCTTCAACAGGAAAAATTAGTAACATTTTGCCAAAATTGCTTATATATTTAGTTAAATAATGGTTTCAAACGTGGGTAAATATGTCTTTAGTTGCAGAATTTCGGAGACAGGCTGTGCTTTTCCCTGATAAAAGTCGAGCCCAGTAAGAAGTTCCACATCGCGGACCCGAGCAACGTGCGCTTTCAGCCGTTCTTCGATCCAAACGGCCTCTGGTTTGTGTTCCTACGAAAGAGAAACAGAACACTGTTTTCCATGGGACACACTTGTTCATTAATAGAAAGGCCTGTTGTTAGAAATTGTCCTTTTTCCGTGATTTTTGGTTTGCTTTTTGAAAATTTTGGTATAAATGGCATACAGCCTTCTACAGTTTCAGGTGTGCAATGTCGTAATTTGATGTTTGTGTGGGTGGTTTTTACTGCTTTAAATCTTAATTTCATACAGCTAAATTATGTTGTTTATTAAAATAAAAAACAAAAAACATCAGTATAATGTATAATAAATACAGACCATCACAAAGTCATCAGGGTCAAACCATTTTTATATCCACTTCAGATGTAATTTTTTTAAAAGTGAAATAGTACAGATGAAATTAAGTCCCAGTGTTCCTCCTCTCTGTGCTCATCATTCCATCAGTCAGTGTGAGTCCAGTCCGTGTTTTTAAACTTTTCCTGCACATCGGTATACAATATATGCTATTGATTTATGAGTGTTCACTTTACAGAAATGATAAGTGGCATTCACTATTTACCTTTTCCCTCAATAGTATGTTTGTGAACTATTCATAGTGATATATCTTGGTCTAGTTAAATCATCTGGTTTCAGCTCCGTATTGTGGTTGCACGGTTTATTTTTTATTGTCATATTGATAGTATTTTAGGCATTATAAATAATACTGTGATGATGACTAGGCAAATGCCTCCTGTGTTCCAGAACGTGGGTGTCTAGCACATACAGGTGGACCCGCTGCCTCAGAGTCCATGCGGCGTTACGAATGTAAACCCAGCCCTCCTCGGAGTGTTTGGGCCAATTGGCATCTCCACTGGCCGTGGAGAACCAGCCCACATTTCCCTCATCCTTCCCAAACTGCGGTGGAAGTAATGTTTCATCCCTGTGTAACTGCAGGTAGGTATCTTTTCAGACATTTCTTGGCTATTTGACTTTTAGTAGGGGCTTTTGTTTTCTATGTAAGAGTAAGTTCAGTAATTCAGAGTCATGGATTTCTATGAAATTTTGTATTCTTTACTGATTTTCTAATATTCGCATCATATTGGTGATTTTCAGTTAAACTTTCCAAAGTAAGAATGCTTAAACGTCTGTTTAATTAGATGAGTGTGGTTTAATAACTCTTATTCAACTTTCATTCTGTGGTGTGCTTGTTTTTCAATCATGCTTAAAGTAGGCAGCTGCCTTTTCAGCCAGAGGAAGTGTGAGAGGAAATTACTTTTTGTTCCTAACCACTGAAGAATTTCTCTTCTTTGGTGTGAGATCCATAACTGAGTTACCTTATTAAAATAAATAGGCAGTATACCAATTCAAGCTCATATTTCCACTGGGGTTCTAAATCATTCTTTTTCCCCACCTTTTACTATTTCACATTTCAGCGGCATTTAATACTTGGATTATTTTCATAAATTTTTCTCCCACTGGGTTTATATTACTCCTCTCTCTCCTGGCTTATTTGGTATCCTTCCAACTAAGTGTTTACTGAACACCTGACAGTTACACTCTTAAAATTTCAATTAAACAGTCTTAAAGTCTAACACAAAACCACACCTAGGCAGGGGTGATACTAAAACTCTTTAATATGATGAAGTTCACCAGCACCAGCTAATGAGAACACACCTAGCTATAGACACACTCTAGCTGTACCAGTGCATCCCAACAGGATAGCAGCCTTGCAAATGTACAGATTTTATGAGATGTATTTAAATACATGATTTTGACCAGTACATATAATTGAAACATATATTTGGTTATATATGTATTAGAACTGTTACATAAACAGAAGTATTTAATACTCCACAAATACAACTCCTTGTTATTTTTTTGAGGCAATATCAGCTGCAGAATTTTTCTTCCCTAACCACTTTCTTGCTCTCTCTCCTTAATCTCTCCTTAATCACTTCAGTCTGGTTACTGCTACTACCACACTTACAAAACTGCTTTGTCAAGGAACACCTAATTGAGTGGATTTTTAAATTTATTTATTTATTTATCTTTTTTTTTAGAGGGGAAGGGAAGGAGAGAGGGAGAGAAATATCAATGTATGGTTGCCTCTCATGCATCCCCTGCTGGGAACTGATCTGCAACCCAGGCATGTGCCCTGACTGGGAATCCAACTGCCATCCTTTGGTTCACAGGTCCACACTCAATCCACTGACCTACACTAGCCAGGGCTAATTCAGTGGATTTTTTTAAAGATCGTTCCATTGTTAATCACCTAAGCTTCCTAAAGTTCCTTCTTTCATTTTCATAGCTCCATTTGTTTGATGACACCTTTTTCCTCAATCAATTCTAGTTTTTTTTTTCCATTCTGGAAGTGCAGATATTTCCCTCAATTTGATTTTATTCAACTTCCATGGTTTAATACCCAACCTGTCTTGACAGTGCTGATTTTTCTTCCAAGTCTCATACCTGTATTATGCGATATCTGCTGAGTAACTTACAGTGACAATAATCACTTAGACTTGTGGCAACCTGTTCACTTATCTGATAGAAATGTAATAATACAAAATTGAGGGGAAAAGAAAAAGGAAAAGGAGGGCAGAAAAGATGAAAGGGACAAGAGAAGAAAGAAAATAAGGAAAGTAATATGACCCTAGTCCCCTAGGTCAAGTGTGAGGTGGAACTGTGAATCTATCTTTTCTACCACTGACATCCATCCCCTTAAAGTTCTGATAGGGGGAATACCTCCCCAGATTAAGTGATTAGAATAAACACTCTAAGTGTGACTTTTTTTTTGTCGTTGGTTTCCTGCCTTTATTTATTTATTTTTAATATATTTTATTGATTATACCATTACAGTTGTTCTATTCCCCCCCTTCATTCCCCTCCGCCCCCCACACTCCCTCCCCCACTATTCTCCCCCCTTAGTTTATAACCACGTGTCTCAAGTTCTTTAGATTCTATATTTCCCCTACTATTCTTGCCCTCCCCCCTATCTATTTTCTACCTACTGTCTATGCTATTTTCTGTACCTTCTCCCCCCTTCTCCTCCTCCCACTCCCCTGTTGCTAACCCTCCATGTGTTCTTCATTTCTATGGTTCCACTCCTGATCTAGCTGTCCTCTTGGTTTGCTTTTGTTTTAGGTGTGGTTGTTAATAACTGTGTGTTTGCTGTCCTTTCACTGTTCATATTTTTCATCTTCTTTTTCTTATATAAGTCCCTTTAGCATTTCATATAATAAGGGCTTGGTGATGATGAACTCCTTGAACTTGACCTTATCTGAGAAGCACTTTATCTGTCCTTCCATTCTAAATGAAAGTTTTGCTGGATAAAGCAATCTTGGCTGTAGGTCTTTGGATTTCATGACTTGGAATACTTCTTTCCAGCCCCTTCTTGCCTGTAAGGTCTCTTTTGAGAAATCCGCTGACAGTCTGATGGGTACTCCTTTGTAGGTGACTGTCCCCTTATCCCTTGCTGCTTCTAGGATTCTCTCCTTCATTTTAGTCTTGGCTAATGTAATTATGATGTGCCTTGGTGTGTTCCTTCTTGGGTCCAACTTCTTTGGGACTCTCTGAGCTTCCTGGATTTCCTGGAAGTCTATTTCCTTTGCCAGACTGGGGAAGTTCTCCTTTATTATTTGTTCAAATAAGTTTTCCACTCGTGGCTGTTTCTTTCCCCCTTCTGGTACCCCTATAATCCGGATGTTGGAACGTTTAAAGATGTCCTGGAGGTTCCTAAGCCTCTCCTCATTTTTTTGAATTCTCATTTCTTCATTCCTTTCTGGTCGGATGTTTCGTTCTTCCTTCTGGTCCATTCCATTGATTTGAGTCCCAGTTTCCTTTCCATCGCTATTGGTTTCCTGGACATCTCCCTTCATTTCAATTAGTTTAGCCTTCATATGTTCCTCTAATTTGTGACTGTACTCTACCAATTCTGTGAGCATCCTGATAAATAGTGTATTAAATTGGGCTTCTGAGAGGCTGGCAATCTGTTGGTCGCTTAGAGTTATTGGCTCTGGGACTTTGAGTTCTTGCACCATCTTTTGGGCTGTTCGTGCCTGTTAAGTAGCAGGAATGGAGCCCTCGGTTTTCACCAGAGCAGGGCAACTCAGTCGCTGGGTTGTGACATTGTATGTGGGGGCGGGGTCAAAGAGGGACAATAGCTTCCCTCCGCCGCCTTCTGCCGCGACCCCCACCGGCACCGCAGCCACCACCGTCACCAGGGCCACGCGCCCGGCTCCACTGCACGCGAGTGTGCCACTGCTGTCAGCCCTCCACCACTGGGTTCGCCCGCTGGGACCTGCGTGGTCCATCTCACTGTGCACGAATGTGCGACCTTGGTCAGTCTGCCCCGCACCCCGACTAGTTCCACGCTGCCTGTGCTCCTAGGTCAGTCCTGCCCGACCCAGCTCCGCTGCTGGCTCCGCCTCTCTTACTGTCCCCGTTGAACGGTTCGTAGCTGTCGGACTTCCGTATAATTCCGTTTTCTGGTCTTTGGGTGTGTCCTAGTTCTCCAAAACTTTTCTGGTATCCAAACTTGGTTGTGGGAGAAGGCACAGTGTTTCCACCTATGCCTCCATCTTGGTGGAAGTCCTAAATGTGACTTTTTATACAATGTTCTCCCTTAAAGCAAGCCAACTATTCATTAGGTGCTTAAAGCACAATGACCTGTTCTACTGTCAGAGGCAATATTGACCGATTTGGACTTACTGAGGTATAGTTTCCAGATGTACTGTACTTTCAGGGTGATTGATTATAGAGGATTTTACCTGGATATGATTTCACTTCATGCTGATTTCGGAATGTTTACTTCATCATAAGAAGTTATTCCTTTATAATGGCCACCACTTGCTTACTATTTATTGAGACTTCTTAGGATTTTATATGAAATATTTAATCCTCACAGCAACTTCATGAGGGAGCCAAATTTTTTGCTGGGAGTGGAATTTTCCTTCACGAGGAATGGAATTCAGTTCTTTACCCAAAGAGGCCAAGTCAGTAATTGAGCCCAGGCTTTGAAACTCCAAAACCTATTCACTTCAGTTCTATTCTATACTGTTTCTCCTATACCCTCCTCGTTTCTGGCCAGTCATTCCTAAATTTTCAGTCAGCTTAGACACTCTCTCAATCTTGCCTCTTCCCTTCCCATAGTTAATTGGCAGCCATATCTTATAATTTCACAATTTCTCTTATAATAATAGCTTGGTTTAAGTTTGCTTCATACTCATCCTATGTCTCATAAATATCTTTATAGCTTTTATTTTTATTTTTCCCCCATTTTTTATTTAATTATTTTTCAAGTACAGTTTTCTGTCTATGACTCCCATCCCATCCCACCCCTTGTGCTCCCCCCTCCCTCCCATTTCCACCCTTCTCAGTTGTTGTCCATGTATCCTTTATATATGTTCCTCTAAATCCCTCCCCTCTTTATAGCTTTTATATCCATATTACTATATGGCAAATTCCTTAAGATTTTAGATAACATCAAGTTCATTGCTGATGATGTCCTACTCAGTAGAGATGGTACCATATTAATTTTGAGAGCACCTCTACTTTGGATGATCAGGGAAGGCCTTGTACCTTTTGTACTGAACCTTGAAGTGTAAATGGAATTTTTAGCAGACGGGGGAAAAAAAGGCATACTTGAGGAGAGAAGAGCACGAGCAATGATGTCAGATTAGGGAAACTCAAGACAAGTTTAAGAAATTTCAAGGACTTTCGCTGGCCCAGAACTTGGGTCTGGAAGGGTCAACTGAAGGTAAATTGTGTACAGGCTGGGAGATTTGTGTTCATTTGTGTGGTTTTTCTTTTTTTTCTTACTTGAGGTAGATAATCACAGTTTGTGGATAAGAAAATACATGATAATAAAAAACTAAATTTTAAGTAAGTTGGTAGTACTGTACAGAGATAAAGGGAGGGAGGGAGGGCAGAAGACATTAAGCTACTTAAGTTTGATTTTCAGAAGTACTGATAGAAGGCAATAAAGGCCTAGACCTGGGATAGCAAGTAGGTTCTCCTTTGCACACCCATTCTAATCAACCCAAAGTGGCTACCTAGAAGCCCTGTGATAAACAACTGTCTACTCCTGATTCAGGGGCAGAAAGCACCACCAGCTTTCTATCAGTCACCAGTGTCTGCCACCGGAAGAGGAAGTGAAGGGTGATGGCTTAACCTTGTCTCAACTAAATAAAATTCTGATGAGAAAAGTAGGAAGAGATTCAATGAGACAGCATTTTTTAAAGAAAGTCTTTCTCACTCTCGGACTGTGAGTGACCCATTGTGCAGCTTCTAATCTTTGTCCTCTGTCGTTAGTCACTAAAAGACCATTCAAACACTCCAGTTAAAATCCTATCTTCAAGACCCTGTAAAATGTCACCTTCTCTACCAAGAAGTGTTTTTTCTTTGAGAACTTCTAGCAATTTGGTCTGTTCCACTTTGTGCCATTTATCTCTTCTTCTGATTTATTAGGCTTGTAAGTGCAAGACTTATGAGCCCCTTTTGATAGAATTCATGTCTGATGTATATATGAAGGCAGTTATGTGGTAAAAACCCAAAAGAACAGAAATGAATCCCGATCTGGCCTAGAACCTAAGCTTTAATTGCCAGTCTCTAATAACCAATGGGATTTTCTGTTTCTACAAACTGGACGTCCCTGAACTTAATTATCCTATCTACCTGCCCAAATAGTTCTCATTCCTAACTGCTCTTTACTTTTCTTAATAATCTACATTTCAAATCTCTGATTCGTCTTTAAGTCTCTCTCCTTTTTCCTTTGGCTCTGGCAACCAATAAATGACCAAATCCTCTCCATTCTTCACTCCCTCCTCGGAAGAGCCTTCCTAATCTTCTTAATCTGTCAAATTCTGCCCATCCTTCAGGGCCCTACTCTCACCACATTTTATGTAAACTTTTTTTATTTCTCCAGCCAAATATGTTTTGAATTTGAAACACTAAATCTTTATTTGGCAATTAAACTTGATAACTTCCCTTACTATTTAATTTGAAAAATAATTATTTTATTAACAACTGACTCATTTACATGTCCACATTTCATTCATATTAACTTTCCATGGGTATATTTTATTAATATTTGTATTTATGTATCTCATTTATACATCAAAGTTACATGTGAACTCTTTGGGGACAGAGACAATGTTTTCCTCCTTTGTGCATTCTAAAAAGTTTCTATTATAACTGTGTACTTAGTAAGTGCTCAATATATTTGTTGTTAACTTCAGTAAAGCCCAATTATCAGATACATACTTTCTTGTATAAAGAACTTATATCCAAGTAGAAGTAACTATTTACATATAATTTGCCTTGATCCAAAAGACTTTGAAGTAGACTAACGCATGATGTTAGAAAAGTAATGTTACTTAAAGTAACTTATTTTGTATATTTATATTTCTCTCTATATTTTTAATTTTAGACCTGGTGTTTCAAGTTGATGGAGTTTTCACATTTCACACCTTAAAGTTTGTGTCCAGAATAAAAATATTAATGAGATGCCATCTTTTCCCTTATTCGTAAGTGTGAATAAAATGTACAAACAAAATGCATAAGATGTATATGTATAAACACCTGTTCATGGAGGCACATTTATGTTTAAATTGTTATTAATTACATAAAGATCAATAATCTACAAAAAAGTTTTCAAATGAAGTTACTTTTAGTACAGCTCTACCCATAAAACACCTAAGAACATATTGTTGTAGTCAGAGCGACTGCTATGAGAGCCCAGATGAGCTCCAACTCATCGTTTTCTCAGGTCCCGAGGACTCTCCCGGGGCATACTCACAGGGCAGCTCTCCACGTTGGTGGGGCGGTGAGGGATGATGAAGGGGAGGACGTCCAGCCACCCAGGGCAGGCATCAGGGGTGTACCTCTTATTTTTACAACTCGTCAGCACCACAAAGTAGTGTGTCGGGATGGGGACGCTGTTGTTGACTACGTATCTAAAAACGAAATTAAAGGAGTTTGATGTTATTATATATTTACTTCTAAAGATTATAAAGGTTTTTATATTTTTTAAAGGAATGGCAAGGTAAAAGCATAGTACAATAGAAAGTACAAAAATGTATCACAGACTTTTAGATGTCGACGAGCCAGAGATTTATAGGGGTCCACACTTGGTTATTTAAACATTATGGGAAAATATTGGAATTCAAAGGAAAGTAGAACATGCTATTGTGCCTCCTGTTTCTCAGTGTTACTGAGTCTATACTTCACAGTGACACTTTCCAGGAACAGGGGCTGAGACAGAAGCCATATTCCAAACCTAGCTACCCACTCCCGGTGGATGTTTGGACATATTCTAATCCTCTGAAATTCTGGGACTTACTAAGTTTATTCGATTTAACATGGAGCTGATCCTATGTACCAACTTCATAGTGTGGGCATGGGAGGAAACCTATAAAACCAATGTGACAGTCCTTATTTTCAAATAACAAACATGAACATGTTTTTGAAAGTTTTAAGTGCAGAATAAAGTTGAACAATCAGTATGAGTCCTCTAAAAGGAATATATGTGAGCTCGTATAAGTAGTAATATATTATTAGAATTTCTGCACGAACTCTGCACTAGACTGTCTGACTTTACTGCTTATTCTTTGCAGACAGCAAGCAAGTTACCTAATCTCTTTGCCCTTCAGTTTCTTCATCCCTAAATGGGGTTAATGGAATCTAATATAGGGATGTTTTATACATTAAACGAAATATATGTAAGTGCTTAGAAAAGTACCTGCAAGGAGAAAGGTGCTATCAAAGTGTTTGCAGAATTATTAAATGGTGGAATATAGGACTAATAAACACTGAAATAAGGACAGGGCAAACAAGACAGAAATGGGCCACATACTTGGTAGTTATATATGTTACCTTATCAGAAGGTATAGGTAGAAATTACTGTTTTAATTGTGTAATCTAGGCTTAGACAATACAATTGTTTAGTTTGGCCCTTTATACATTGTGATAATAAAGAGAAATAATGGATGATACTTTTAAATCTCTCTATTCTTGTGTGCTATGTTCAAAGGTAATTCTTAGCAACCTATTATGCCTAGGTTTAGTACAAAACTGGGAGGGAGGTGGGGAGCACTGAGGGGGTGGACTGGGATGGGAGTAAAAGACAGAAAACTGTACTTGAACAATAGTTAAATTAAAAAAAATAAAATAAATAGAAAAAAATTTTTTTAATGTAGTAAAGGACTAGAGAGAAGGGAAGGAAAGGAGAAAGAGAGGGAGAGAAACATCAGTGTGTGGTTGCCTTTCACATGGCTCCCACTGGGGACCGGGCCCACAACCCAGGCATATGCCCTGACTGGGAATCGAACCATGACCCTTTGATTCACAGCCCATGCTCAGTCCGCTGAGCTACACCAGCCAGGGCAAAAGGGCTAGTTTTTGACATGAAGCCTACACCCGTTCCTGAGAGATACTTTTATGAATCATCCACTACTAGACAATAATATAAATTGCCACTACTTGTTTTTTTTAAATTTATTGCCAGACTGGTATAGTGTCTTCCCCATCTCTTTAACTTTTACAAAATTACATTTTTTTCCTTTGCCCATTAGTTTATAAATTTTCTTAATATAATTTTGCTAAACCTTTCCTAGACATGATTATAAAATTTGTGGTAAATATTTAGAGTGATTAATTTAAAAAGTCAACAATGGTATTTTTATATAAATATACTATGTAATATTTAGAATATGAGCTTTTATTTAAAATATTGAGGCTTCCCCTCTTGATTCCTAATTGCTGAATCATAAATTCCGTTTGGTTGCAAATTACTTACTCTGTAATTTCACTTGGATCATCAAAATGACCATCATAATTATAGTCAAATACTGGCCCACTAACAACATTTACTCCATTTCTTTCCACGGCATGTTCTACAAGAAGAACACTGTGGAAATAATCCCATATTTCTAAAAATAAAAAAATAAGGTGTTAAGAATATCTACTCCCATGGAACATGGAAATATTTTTTATTATAGACAGGTATATTCAAATGCATCAAATTCTGCTTCAATAATTATCAGTGGCAATTGGGTTAGTCTGCAAAATAGTCCATGCAATGAAAATGAATAACCACATTGATGATAGCTTTCTATTGAGAATATACTACAGTCCTGAAACTACAATGAAATGTGTCTCCAAATTTCTCCCCAGAGCTGAGTTGCTTTCAGAACAGTGAGTATGAAAAAAAAAGGTCAGACCATGCATATGGCCTTATGACTCTAGAGATAAACACCTTTCATTTACTTATGGTGAGAATCAGTACAATTTTATTTTTTGAATAGCTGTTTACAGTTAAGTTAGGTTAAAACACAAATGATCAAAACTCTAGAAACAAGTCACCTAAAGGTGAAGTAAGTTAAAAAGAAATTATGTCTGAGATCTTTCCTTTTCCTGTATTTAAAACATTAAAATGAGATGACTCAATAGGAACAATTTGTAATAAAAGATGTGGTTAGTTAGTAAGGTTATAGAGTCACTTAGGTATTTTTAAATTAATACTCCAAATATATACTTACTTTTGAATGCTTCATACATAGGGACCAAATTACTTGTAATCAAAGCATCATATTGACTATCAGAAGTTCTATTGTTTCCTGAAAAATAAATAAATTTTATTAAACACAGCTATAAGAGAAAATATGACATACATAATAGGCAAAGTACCATTACATACTAATGGGAGTTAATAGTAGTAACAAAAATACTAAGTCCTCTACAGCGGGGGCCATCGGGAATGCAGGCAGCGTTACAGAGGGGTCAGAGCGATGCGGCTGCACGCCTTGCAACACCTGGAGCCCCCAGGAGCTGGAAGAGGTAAGAATTCCCCTCTATATTCTCTTCATCAGAGGGAGCATGGCCCTGCCAACACCGTGATTTCTGCCCTCTGGCCTCCAGAACTGTGAGAGCACGCTTTTGTGTTGCTTTAAGGCCACCAATCTGCCACATCAACTCTAGGACATAAGTATGACACCAACATGAACACAGAGTTATTGAATGTCCACAGAGTAGCAATGCTACTCTAAAAAATTCTTCCAAAATAACATTTTCTGGAGAAAGCGAGTTTTAACTCAACGAAGCCTGCTGAGGACACTGCAGATGCTTGGCTCTGAGGACTCACAGACGTGCCGTGCCGCGCGCACACCGAGTGCTGGGTGTACGTGCTCTGGAACCCCAGCTCCCGCCTGCCAGCCGCCGCACTGAGCAAAGGGCTACGGCCCTCTGCGTCATGCGTCTCATGGCATCTATCTCATGGAAGTACTGCGAGGATTAAGAGCTGCAAGCCGACAGATGTGTATTATAATACTTTTTAACATTTAAACTACCCTTGGGTCTCTTAACTAAATCTTAAATGAAACATTAATGGGTGGGTCCCAAAAGGCAAGGAAAATAGAAGTTGTTGGTTTTTAGCATCAGATTCCACATGATATTCACGATCCTTAGATCCCCCAACAGGCTTTTCTACTCTTTAAGCTAAGCTCTGAAAGTTTGGTTGGGGTGGGGCATGGGGGGCAATATAACACTACTTATTTTTCAGAGAAAAAACAACAATTAGTTTATGATAAAATTTTTAACAGGATACATAGTGGAAAATTAGAAGAAAGTTTCATTTTATCCTTAATGTTTTTAGACAAGCTCTTTAGCTATAATTTCATTTCTTTGTTGAGGCAAACATATATATGTACCAATGGACATGCTATGGCTTAAAATATATGATTTAACATGTCAATTTAAAATTGTTTATTAATAAACTGCCACAAGTATTTAAGGTTTGCATAAGTTTGGTAGCTTTAATTGTCTCTAGATATATATTTTAATAAGATATATCAATTTATCCTATTTACAAGTAATGCTAATGTAAACTTAGAAGTTTATTTTTAATGTAGTTTAATGTAGTAATGTGAGAAGTTTTCTTAGAAGTGAACTTCTAGTGTAGAAGTTTATAAAAGCACTACACGTAATGCTCTTTGCTCTCATTAAGCCTTGCTCCCGACTGCTCCAACTATAAATCTCAGAATCTTTAAATTATGAATCTCTAAATTGACCTCTTCAGTCATGGATTCCAGGAAAATGAAGCCAAACGTGAAGAGTAAACATATTCTCAGAAGCCAAAATTGCTGAAACTCTCACAGGCGAGGTAATGAAAATGGCTCTCTTCCTGCTGAACAGGGAAGAGAGATGAGTTTTAGAAAAGTCACACTGGCTTCTGCATTTTCCCATTAGAGATGCTTTTTAAAAAACAACTTAAAGTTCATTCAGCTGCTTAATCAACAGTTTAAAATTGTTGGATACACAGCGTGAGTGACAGGCCTGAATTCCAGCTGGATTTCTCTTCATGGGCACAGCTGCATCTTCGATATCGTCCTTATATGGGCAGCAGCCAGAAAAAAATGTTTTTTTTTTAGATGATCGTGACCCTCTCCAAAGAATATTTAGTTTTTAAAATTAAACTTAAACCCGCCGAACTCTCTGAACATCTGGGCCAGATTAGAGCTGATGTGTGGTTCCCGCTGCAAAATTTATTAGTCTTTATTATAGCTGTCGCACTGCTTCAGGCCAGCCCACAACCACTGGAAGCCTGCTGGCCAGCTAGTTCAGCCCAAGCAGATAGTTTTGCTGGTGAATATATGTTTAAGGCACATGCCCACATCCAGCTGATGAGAGCTTTCTAAGCTGCTGCTCTAAAAAAGAGTTATACTAACCAGGAGGATAGAGGAAGCCGTGGGTGATATTCTGGTGTGCTAAATAGAAGGAACATTTTTGGCTCTCAGAAGGAGCAACCCTGACATCAGCCCGCAGACAGTCTGGGACAGTGGGAGGAAGAGGCGATGTGTCTCCCTGTTGAAAGAGAGAAAAGAAAAAAAAAATTACGCCCACAGTTGTGGCTCACCCATCACCTTATATGGTTTGTAACTTCCCTAGAATGTTTTTCACTTAACCTTTTCCTATTTTCTTAGTGAATCAGATCTGCGCAAGCAATGAAAATGGATGTCTTCAGCAATGTTTTCTTCTGTGGCTCCATTCTGGTTAGGGACACCAGGAGGGCAAATCAAATACACCTTGGAAGGAAATATTTGCAGTATAAAACCTGAACTGAGAGCAGAAGAATTATGGGAGTTGTTGCTAAAAACCAAAATCCTTTTCAGGATCTAACTTTAGGTGGTGGTTTATGTTGTACTTGCAAATAAAAGTTGAAAATAAAATATAATCTTAAAAAATACATATTGAACTAAGGATGTTTTTCTTCAGTTGGGCAAGAACTTCTAATGAACCTAAGATTAATTCAAAGAAGCTGTAAGTTGTCTAAATTCACTTATTTGGGGATTTTAATAAATTTTTGCTATGCTTCATTC
The DNA here is from genome assembly GCF_014824575.4 of Sturnira hondurensis. Taxonomy (NCBI): domain Eukaryota; kingdom Metazoa; phylum Chordata; class Mammalia; order Chiroptera; family Phyllostomidae; genus Sturnira; species Sturnira hondurensis. Next base: position 6,969,829 of record NW_028077105.1, read on the forward strand.
ATCATGAAATATAAGAATTTAAAAAATAATTTTCTTTGTAACTCTATTTTAAAACTAACACTATAATTTGTTAACTAGTAGGCATCCTATAAATGTGCTATCTAACCCCACCATTTAAGATAATATAGTGTTAAATTATCATTATATTAGCATATAATCATGAATAAGGAATATTGGGTATTCATATTTTTTCCAGAGATTTTGATTTATATGCCCTCAGCTGCCTACAATGAATACATTTCTTTTTTTTAAAGATTTTATTTATTCATTTTTAGAGAGGGGAAAGGAAGGAGAGAGGGAGAGAAACATCAATGTGCGGTTGCATCTCGTGCACCTCCTGCTGGGAACCGGCCTGCAACCCAGGCAAGTGCCCTGACTGGGAATCAAACCGCAGTTGTTTGGTTCAAGGGCCTGAGCTCAATCCACTGAGCTACACCAGCCAGGGCCAATGTTATTTCTTAACAAATTTTATAATTTACAAAAAAGAATATTAAATTACAATGTCTTCTTCTACGTACTGCATTGCACTAAAAGCAAAAATTAGCTCTGTATGTGGTAATCATTTTATCAAATACTCACATTGAACACTTTAAACTTATACAATGTTATAAGCCAGTTATACATGAATAAAGCTAGGGAAACTATATAAATAAATATAAAAGATTAGTTTACAAATGAGAATGCAATGTACACTTGTGCTATATTCATAGACCGAGAATACCACTGTAAGATATAGAACATATAGGATAAGGCAGTCTAGGGAAAGCCAAACAGAGAATGGACCCCCTAAATGTACTGCAACAGTACGGATGGAAAACACTACAGTGAAGGTGAGTAGACTTCTCAACTTCTTTGAACCGCTATCTCTGCTTCCTTCTGAAATCCTATTAAAAACACGTAATGATAAGGATAAGTAGGGGGTGATGAGAAACTTTCAGAAGTGGAAATCAGATAAACATATTTGTTTACAGGTGTAACCTGACTTAGCAGACCAGAGTACGCTTACAACTAAAAGCCTGTAGTTGGGGAAAGCACAAAGAAGCGGACTCCTACTATGGGGCCCCAAGGTAGAGCCTGATGCCTCTTAAAGACAGGGGATGTGTATAGGGCTGGAAAGGATAGGTGGGAAGTCTATAAAACAGGCTGAGCAGGATCTTCACTCACTGGAGAGGTTGAATCAGAAAGATGGTCAGACTAAAGGACACAAGACACCCCAGAGAGCAGGTGCACCATATTGAAGACAATGGAATTAAATAAAAATCTAAGATCCCTCCTGATCTCATTGTCCCCCTGTAGCCTGCCAATCTTATGCCATGCGTCAGATTAGAAATGTCCATTTTTAGAAAACAAACCAGCTTAAAATGAAAACTAGATACTTACATGTGGGAACCCCCTATACAATGTCTGCGTCTCATCCTGATCGACCTCTAGCAAAGCCCGCCAGCTGACAAGCCCCAGCCGTGCAGCTCAGCCATTCACCATTCAGTTATGAGCTGACAACCAGAGACTACCAGACTGTGGCTGTGAAAGCTGGGCTCGGGAAATTAGCTGAGCAAAATGTTTACTAATTTCTCAAAGTGGCATAGACTTTAGATCGGGGAAATGGACCAGGATGGTATTAGCCAGAAAGTACCAAAAAAGGAGGTCACTTGTTTTGTGCTAACTAAAAATCTTGTTTCTTACATACCAAACTTAAACCCCTAAATATAACAAACACATCAAGATTAAGACAGGATGCGGACTTCTTTACAAAGGTAAGATTATCCTTCAGAAGGATTGGAGGGGAGGTAAGGTCATGTCTTTTTTGAGTCCTGGGCCACTTACCTACTCTATACCTCCACCCCTACACATTCATAAATAGCTCCAATCTTGTTATCTTTTCAGAATTCCTTATAAATTTTTAAGCCAGGGGATAGAAAATTAAGAAGAAAATAAATAGCACTTAGACATGGGTAAGATCTCAACTTTCTAACTCTCAGAACTCTTCAAGAGAAGTAAACAATGAACATAGATGGGAAAGTGAGATGCTCTCATTGCTAGTCAGCCTGGGGATAAAATAAAACTTGAACAGGGAATACAATTATTTATAGTGAAGTTATGGACTCTCTTTACGTGTAGACCAAATGTGAAAGCTAAAGGTTATTAAAGATTGGATAGTTATGATCCCACCTTATGGAAGGATAATAAAACTACGTGCCTTTTGAGATATTTTTCTGGTCATGTGATGTAACATTTTTCTATAGGGAAAATATTACTTACAGTTAAACATAAAAACATTTACAACACACAATAATGTTTCTAGTTTTTAAAAACTTACAGAACACAATCAGATAATAATTTATTGGAGCTAACAAGCATTAGAAACAAAAAAAAATTTCAAAAAAATTTAATGATATGAGACATTTGTATAAGTGTAAATAAAGATGCCCTGAAGGAAACCAGGACTCAAATCAATAATCTGGAACAGAAGGAAGAAATAAATATTCAACCAGAACAGAATGAGAAAACAAAAATTCAAAAAATGAGTAGAGGCTTAGGAACCTTCAGGACAACTTTAAACATCTCAACATCCTAATCATAGGGTGCCAGAAGGAGAAGAGGAAGAGCAAAAGCAAATGGAAAACATATTTGAAAAAATAATAAATGAGAATGTCTCCAATCTGGCAAAGAAAATATACTTACGGGAAGCTCAGAGAGTCCCAAAGAAGTTGGACCCAAGGAAGCACACACCAAGGCACATCATAATTACATTACCCAAAATTATAGATAAGAAGAGAATCTTTAAAAGCAGCAAGAGAAAAAGAGACAGTTCCTACAAAGGAGTGCCCATAAGACTGTCAGCTGATTTCTCAAAAGAAACCATGCAGGCAAAAAGGGGCTGGAGGGAAGTATTTGAATTCATGAAAGGCAAGGGCCTACATCCAAGATTACTCTATCCCGCAAAACTGTCATTTAGAATAGAAGGGCAGATAAAGTGCTTCACAGATAAGGTCACGTTCAAGGAATTCATCATTACCAAGCCCTTATTATATGAAATGTTAAAGGGACCTATGTAAGGAAAAGAGGAAGATCAAAAACTATGAACAGTAAAATGACAACAAACTCACAACTATCAATAACAAAACAAAAACTAAGCAAGCAACTAGAACAGGAACAGAACCAGAGAAATGGAGATCACATGGAGGGTTACCAGTGAAGAGAGGGAGGGGGGAGAAAGAGGGGGAAAAGGTACAGGGAATAAGAAGCATAAATTGTAGGTACAAAAGAGACAGGGGGAGGTTAAGAATAGTATAGGAAGTGGAGAAGCCGAAGTAGGTATATGTATGACCCATGGGCATGAACTAAATAAAGGAGGGAAATGTTGGTGGTGGTGGGGGGGGGGGCGGGTGCAGAGTGGAGGAGAATAAAAGGGAGAAAAAAATGGGACAACTGTAATAGCAAAGTCAATAAAATATATTAAAAAATAAATATATCATCCCTGGAAAATAAATAAATAAAAATGGCCTGGCTGGTGTGTCTCAGTGGACTGAGTGACAGACTGCAAACCAAAGGGTTGCTGGTTTCATTCTCTTTTGGGGCACACACCTGTGTTGCAGGCTAGGTCCCTGGTTGGGGTGTATGAGAGGCAATCATTCGATGCTTCTCTCCTCTCTTTCTCCCTCCCTTCCCCTCTCTGTAAAAGTAAATAAATAAAATCTTTAAATATATAAATAAAGAGAGAAAGAGATACTTTTCTTAAAGTGGGTTAGATTTTCTTCTCTGAAAAATTCTTTGATTTTACATTAGATTTATATAGATTCTAAGCAACAGTCATAATTCTTTCTGTTAATTTTCAATATTTCACCTAGCAACAGAAAAAAAAACAACAGTTCACATCTTCCTACTGAGTTGGCCCAAAAGCAAAACACATGTACAGCCTGATCAATCTTAATACAATCTTGACAGCCTTAGTTTTTGAGCAGCTATAGAACCACGGCATCAAATCACAATTTTCCCAGAACTGCTTCTGAGAAAACAAGAACAACAACAAAAATTAGGAAGACCCACTTGGGACATGAGGGTGGGTAGGGTGGAGGAGAGTGAATGGTGGAAAATAGGGACAACTGTAATTGAAAAACAATAATTTTAAAAAGAGAAAAAAGAAGAAAAAGATTTTATTTGGAAAAACAAGAAAAAGAAAAGAAAGAAAAACCCACCAAAATCACCAGAAAACTGAAGCTCCACAAAACTTAAAGGCATAAGCCAGTTAGGCCCATGTTCCAAAAAGTGCTTATTTAAAGTCTGATTTTTCAAACACAAAGATGATTTACAACATTTTTATGTGAATCTCAAAACATCCTTGTATGTAATTTTCTTGAGCCACAACATACTAACAGAGTAATTTCTGGATTAGAAAGCAGAAAATTGCTAGAATTCCATCCTGTCACATGTAGGGAGAAATACACAAGTAGTTCTGTGGAAAGGAACTTTTGGTAACAAAGAAGCTAGTTTTAAAACAATAACAAAAAAGAATTGTACAAATCTCTTAGTCTGAGTCCACTTAAAATCTCTCTGCCCTTGGTTTCCTCTAAAACTCATAGAAATTCAGGAATGCAAAACAGCAGGGGAAAGTATTAAAACGATAAACATTCCACATGATCCCTGGTACCTGGACTTTTCAAAATACAGCACTGAATAGTAAGAATGACTTTGAATATACCGCCCCTCTCAAAAGCAAAAACAAATAGATATTATTTAAGGGAATAAATGACTTCATGTTGTTGTTTCACAGTATGCTTCACAGTATGTTTCACAGTATGTTGAAGAAAATCACAAACAGCTGAATATTGTGCATATTAAGAAAGTGATGTTTCCATTCTCAGGGAGAAACTTTCCTCTACCCTTCTGGGGTCTTTCAGCTGCTCTAATAAATCTACATGAGACAAATTAACTAGAGAAGATAACCAAATTTAGTTACATACTTATGGGAACCCCCCATACTAGGGGGACCCCCCAAAAATAGAATTATTTTCTGGAGGGTAAGCCCTTTGTAGTACAGGCTCCTCCCACTAGGTGAGTGTTCCAGGAACCCATCTGGACCAATGCACCAGCTGGTGTTGTTGTGAGAGAATGTGTTCAGCTTTAGTGAAATTTTTTGAAGATTCAGCACGCTTTCCCATTTCGTAATGGGTGATTTACAGGCACACCTGCCCACACCACACTGAGTGTTCAGCAATTTTTGACCAGAAACATCATGACCCCCATGCCCCACCCTCCCTATTCACCCAATCTCCCCAAGTGACTTTTTTGTGTGTCTTGGGATGAAAAAAGGCCTCAAAGGGAAACATTTTGCTGGTGTGGAACGGATGAAACAAAAACCGGCAGAAGCATTAAAAGGTATCAATATCAATAAGTTCAAAAACTGTTTTGAATAGTGAAAAAAGTGTCTTGATATGTGTATTGCATCAAATGGAGAGTACTTTGAAGGTGACTGAAGTTTAAACATATAAGAATAAATACACAATTTTTTATAAATAAATTCTGCGATTTTTTTAGGTTCAGAGTCAGAAAGGAAAAATAAGGTATATATGGCATTCTGAGCTAAGGATGAGATAAGTCACTTTGGGGTTCAATAGGGGAGGGAGGTCATTTGCAGGATGGTAAGAACAGAGGTTCAGTAATTACAAGTTTGCCCTGCTCTATAGATAGGTCTTAAAAAGTTATTTCTGGTAACAACTCTTATAATGGGCAGCACCCCTAATTTAAGTCCTTTAAGGGAGAGCTAAACATTTCTCATAAGCCTACAGGGTCTCTATTGCCTCCAGCTCAAAATAATTCACATCTAAATCAGCATATCTTAGAGAGGCCAATCCCAAACCCCTTCACCATTAACCATTCATATGAACTCAGGTAACCAAAATATTTGCCCACATTGGGAATCAAGATCTGTGCTCTTCCTCCACTGGCCACAATCAGACCATTGACGGCAGCACCGGTGGCTCTCAGAACACACAAAAGCTCCTCCTGGGAGTGGGAAACCACGCTCACTTTCCCCGAAAATCTTGAATTGGAATGAGAGTAGATAAGCCAGATACGATCCATCACTTCCTTTCCATAAAAGAACAGTGACAGGTTGAGGTTTGTCATCAGAATCTTTGAATCAAAAAATAGTAGGCATTTCTCTATAAAAACAGCTTCCTGCTTACTGTTCAAAGTACTGCTTTGTCTTTAAGTCTTTAAAAATGATGGTTGAGATTAATTTAGCAATGTGTTCATTCCTTAAACACATACTGGGCAACTCCAGTGTGCTGGGGATATATCAAATGAAACCACACCTGCCCTAAAAGAGTGTTGGAACTAAACTTTTGGCAGATTCTGACATTTGCTTTAATTTACATTTCTCTGATTGCTAATGAGGTTTAGTTGCCTGGCTCATATCCTTTGCTCCTTTATTAACTGAGATACTTGTCATTTCTCTTGTTCATTGGTAGAAATTTATTAGCTATTCTAGATCCTAATTATTATTACAGATCATCATTTTGTTTTTTATATGCAATGCAAATGTATTGTCCTATTGATAACTTTGTCTTTTTGTCACACATTAATATAGTCAAACTAATCCATTGTCTCTGGGTTGTTTTTTGTTGTTGTTGTTGTTGTTATGTATCTTAAGAATTCCTTCTCTATCTCAAGGTTATAAAGACATGCACAAAGGAAAATAGGTTTGCTGTTCACATTTATATCTATAAACCTACCAGCAATTTGACTTGGTGTATGGTGTGAGGTAGGGATCTGGTATTTTCTTTCTTGTGGCAGACAAATGTCCCTGTCCTTTAACTGAAAAAGAGCTTGTTAGAGAGTGAAGAGAGAAGAGGATTTGCACCACTGGATTCTCGACCTTGGTCTGGAGAGACCTGTGGCACAGCACACCTGTGCGTGCGAGCCTAACCCGACCTACCAGAGCACCAGATCCTCCAGGGAAGAACTGCCTCTTATTCACACAGTGTTCCCTGTGCCTACCGCGGTACACAGCAGGTAGTAAAGTGTTTGTTAAATAATCAAATAAAGACAAAGGTTGTTATAATCTAGTTACCGTCACCTTCTAGGTGCACCCACCATATACAGGGTGGAGCCAAAAGTAGGTTTACAGTTATGAGTATACAAAACAGTTTATTCTTATATTATTATTTATTGATTATTATATTATTTCCCCATAGAAACAACTGTAAACTACTTTCACCCCACCCTGTACTTACAATATACCAAATGAATAGCATGCCTCTGTACTTCCTGTTTCCTGTTTAAAATCTTCTTTTCTAACTGCCTCACCAATTGGCCAGTTGGCCTCTGAATATTTCTCCAGGCACAACACAATGTGTTCTTCCTTCGCACCACACAGCACCTATAAATTCCTTTAAGCAATACCTGGGGCATTGTGTTATAAGACACAGGCCAGTGAGATCCCTTTGGGGCTTCTACCAAGAATCAAAATTCAACTCTTAGAATATTAGAGAACTACAGTTCTTTTCCAGCTTGGTTAGACCAGTGGACACAGCGACTCACAGGTTTGGGGACTGTGTATGAGGTCCACATGGGCATCCTGATAGCCCTTCCAAATCCACTGATGTGCTCCCTGTGATAAAGGAGACAGTGTGCCTTGTTCTTCTGCATGGCCCTGGGCCTCCCATATGGCAAATTTAGTTTCTCTGTAGCTGTTACTAAAATAAAAACAACACAGTTAAAATGTTTGTGAAATCAGGAAATCCTTCTATGCATAATAACTACCATTCTCGGGTGACTTATGTCAGGTACTCTGATAAATACTTTACATATTTAAACTCTTTCAATACTTAAAACAACTATGAGATAGTTGTTATGAGATATATGAGATATATATCATGAGATATATATCTATGAGATGTATGTTATTGTTCCATTCTACAGATTACAAAACTAAGACTTAGATACATAATTTAGCCAAGCAATTAACAGCTTTTGGGACACACCTGAATAGCTAAAACCTCAAAATCAAAAGTACAAACTTTATAACAAAGATGACCTACTTTAATAATTATCATAGGAAAGATACTGGAATTTTATGATAGGTACGTCCTAATGTTTTTATTTTCATTTATTTGCCATTATAATCTAAACATTCATCAATTATCGATAGGTAAAAACCTGTGGGGTATTTGTGCCATGGAATGACACTCAACAGAGTATCAAACAGCAAACATACTTACTGAGCTCTTATTGTGTGCCAGGCACTCTCCTAAGTGTGCACGTGTATTAACTCATTTCATCTTCATATCAACTCTAAAGATCAGATTTCTCCATTTTATAAATGATGAAATGGGCCTAGTGAGTCTAATACAAGAATACTTAAAAGACAATGGGTAATGAAATACTGCTTTAGGTTAGGCACTATTCTAAATTCTTTCCATGGATTAATACTTTTAACCTTTATTTACTATGTGAGGTGGATATCTTTGTTATAGATGAGAAGACTGAGGTACAGAGAGGCTCAATAACTTGGCCCAGGTGACACAGCCAGCAAGCAGTACAAGTAGGACTAAACCCAGGCAGTTTGGCTGGTTCCCACCTGAGAAGGGGAACAGGTCCTGTGGGTAACGCACTGCCTCTTCAGGGGGCCTATAGTGTTCTCAGAACCACTGCAGCTACCTCGTGCTTGCTATCGTCGTTAATAGTTCCGGGTTTATTTGATTCTCCTCCTTACATTGGCAACAAAATCTTTACGAGCAAAGGTCCTGTGAGCTTATTTTGAAGAATTACAAAAAGGCAATATTGTATTTTGTTAGGCCTAAACATCAAGGACTTCACACGTATTCTACTGACTTACTTTCATCCTGAGTGAGATTTAGCATTTGATTCAGCTGTTCTACAGCAGTATTCTGCAAGATAATGTGGGAGAGGGGAGGAAGTAAGTCAAGGCAATAACCGGTTTTAAAAGGTGACCAAGATTATTTCTGTAGTAATCACATGAATATTTTATTATTGAACAAAGAAGCCAGACTAGTTTGAGTTTGAATTTCAGTTCTGCCACTCACTCAGAAATACAGTGCTATTCCTTGGAATGCTTTCGTGTGGGAGTTTGCAGTGGTATAACTGATAAGGGGCGAAGCATCCTGACCACCACTGGAATCCACTACTGTATTGGGACAACCACACCCCCAGGCTTCTCAAACTTTATCTGCATACAGCTTGCAAGAGGGCCTTATTCAAATACAGATTATGATTCACCACACCTGAGCCCAGTGGGCCTGAGATCCTCAATCTCTAACCAGCGGGCGAGAGATGCAGGTGCTGATCCTGGGACCACACTTGCAATAGCAAGGGGCATTCTTGACCAAGAACTGGCCTCACAGTTAGGTAGAACAAGATTCTGTGACCTTGGGTAATTTATCTCACTTCTCCCAGCCCTCATTGTCTTTAAAATGGTGCCTAACGCACTAACTTTGTGATGTTTTATTAGGGCAGTTCTGAGGAGGTTATCTGGAACAGGAGGTAGGAAACTGACACTTTTACTCTGATCTTTGCTGTGTGTTTGCTTTTAATTGGGAAGCTTGACTGGGCTTTTGCCCCTTGAAGCCTCTTTTTGTTGGTTATTTCTGTGTTTATTTATTTATTTATGCGGTGTAATGTTATTCTGAGGATTACAGAATGCGAAGACTTTGCAGACTCCTGGCTATCAGGAATAATTCCCACACGAAGGAGCAGGCAGTTTACTCAGCTCTATGACCACATCTGGAACTTGTCATGGAGTGCCCCCTGACACTGTTGGAGCCTCATAGACTCCTGATAACTGGGCTCCGACTCCATTCTGAAATTCCAGCCCCACCCATGTGCTGTAATGCTCACAGGCAGGCTCCGTGCTTGCACCATGGGCTCCTGTGCTGACCCCTTGCCATTGGCGGAGGGCGGGGAGGCCTCTTCACACTGGAAACTCACCAGCAGAAAGTCACCTTGCAGAAAGGTCACGGTCTTTGCCCCAGAACTCAGCAAGTTACCCTACCCACTACAATGAACTTCCCAATACTATTAGTCAGCCAGCCTCCAAGCATTGCCTTAAGAAGATCTTTCATGGTCACCTAAGGAATGCTGGGCCTTTTGCTGAGTAGACTTCACAACATCCAACCTAGTGACTGTGCCTCACACCAGATCACAACCCCTGCACACCCCCAGTTACTTCTGCTCTAAATAGCCATCCACAGCCATCTGATTCTTATGCTGTAAGAGAGATCGTTTATGAGGGAAAACAGAGCTCCAAGATTCTACTGTTTCAAATGGTTACAGACAGTTAGCTCATAAAAGAATTAACAATTTCCAAATAGTGCCTTCCAATTTACAAAGCAAATTCACATACTCAATCTTATGATGTATCTCTCATTTCTGGATGAGCCCATGAACATTTATTTAGTAAATATCCAGGCTAGAACACAAAACTCATTGTTAGCTACCTTGCTTATAGGTCAGCTCACCGTTTACATTCTTAGAGTTGCATGAGTTATTACTCACGTTATTACTCACGTTCTGTAGCCGAGGGCAGGAACAATCCAGAGTATCTGTGGGCAACGGAACAGTGAAGCCACACACAGAAAGCTGGGACACCTCCTCTGCGTGGGATGGCTCATAAAAAGGCACCTTCAGAAGATGGTTTAAACTACCATGGGTACCATTGTTTGGTGCTGGTTGAATGTGTAGAAGATCTGTTTTAAAAAATAAGTTCAAAGTAGATTTAAATTGGACAGCAACAACATCCGGGTAGGAGAAGGAAGAAAACAAACACCCGCTGTTCACTTCCTTTAATAAATTCTGCTGTGATGCAGTGGCCAACTGCCTACGCCGTTCCGTTTACTGACTTTCTTCCCCAAGAGTTCCTACCACTTAGTCTTTCTAGACAATAGGGCCAGTTGTTGTGGGTGGGCTGCAGGAACCGGCTCCCTTTCTCCAAAGAACAGCATCAGCACTACAAAGATCACTTTGTTCCTTAAGCGTATTATGACGTTCTAGCACCGAAAGCTACACTTTTGATAAAGTAAGTTTTAAAAAGTTAAATAATCTTACTTCTAGTATATTTACTTAATCATATGAAAATTCTCTAAGGACAGGTACTTTTTAAAAATTAAACTAGTGAATTTTGCTTAATGTTAGGAGGACTTTCTCTGATTTTTTTCTATAAAGGCAAAATACACAAGTGTTTTTACAAACATAGCCTTGTACATGGCTCCTATTGAGAATGACCTAACAAGAGGTCTCACCTTGTTCCTTCGAAGTCTCCCCACAAAGGGTCAGCAGCCCTGACCAAAAACTCAGCTTGGGAACCAAAAATTTAAATTGTTAAGGTAACAACATGTTATTTTTAAATAGATACTGTTTAGTTTCTAAATCATATTCGATTACCATAGGCCTAGGCAAGATTAAGAATGACAACTGTGACCATATTTATGTGTAAATTCCTACAGCTAACTCACTCATTGCCTTGCCTACGTAAACAATTTGTTAATAGAATGGTCTCAGGTAAGCACGTGAGCAGAAAGGTGGGTTAGATTCCCTAAACCTCTGATTGTTTAAGGTTTATACTATTGAGAGTAATAGCAAGTATCTATCCAAACAGGACTTTCTTCCCATTCTTTTCTGCTAGAAGCTTTCTCTCTGTCATTACAAGGGAATATGTGTATTTCTAGGTGTATTATTCCTGCTTTGAAAAGTTGCAAGTGTAATTTTATTTATCTAAGTTTTGTTAAATTAAATTTTCATATAGTATCTAACTATATGAAAAGCTGGTCTCCTGAGATCTAATGTTTAGCATTACTAGAAAAACAAAAACAAATTCACTCTCATAAATGAATAATTCTGAATCATAAATAATTCTTCCTCATCTTTTTTTACTTACCGTCTCAGTGAGACCCTCTACTTCTGGAACTCAACTTAGCACCAATTTCAAAATACATTAAATTATGCACACATTTTGCTGTTGATTTCATGTAAACATACTTACCACACATTAGGTTATAGACTTCAATATTGTCAAATGGCTCAACTTCAGTCTTCTCCTTAAAACTGGGTCCGTGTGCCAGGAAGATGGCCTAGGTGGTGATAATCGGCTGTTACTAACTGCCGTCTGAGCTCAAGAACAGGTATTAGAAGTGACACAACTTCCTTTCTGTTACAACCCTCCTACTTGTATTTAGGCCTCTGTAAGGACTCCTTTTCAGATTTGAAAGTGACCTTTACATCTATTTCACCTGGGACGTTGTACCAATTCCAATCAAATGCACTCCATACTGTGTTTACTTTTTCTAAATATACCTGCTTTTGCAGCACCTCATGTGTCAACGGACTAGGAGAGTACAAGCAACACTGGACAACCAAAGTTAGCATGATTCTGTAATATCTGGACAATATAAATTAGAAATTCAAAGATTTTATTTATTGATTTTTAGAGAGAGGGGAGAGGAAGGAGAAAGATAGGGAGAGAAACTTCAATATGTGGTTGATGCTCACGTGGCCCCCACTGGGGACCTGACCTGCAACCAAGGCATGTGCCCTGACTGGGAATTGAACCAGCAACCCTTTGGTTCACAGGCCATGCTCAATCCACCGAGCTACACCAGCCCGGTCCCATTATATATATTTTTGTATTTCTCTCTTATCTTTGCTCAGATATGTTAATGCTTGACAAAAATGTTGAAGTTACTGAGCATTACAATTTTTGCACAGCCTAAACTAACCCACTGATTTCTCAAATATCTATCTTTTTTAATTTTTAGGATAAAAAGGTTGAAATATTTTTACTTCTATTAATTAATGTTATATTATTTTTAACAGATCTAATTGTTTTAAATTGCAAATAACTAGTAGAAAAGTATCAAACATAAAGAAACAATTCTTTTCTGGTCAAATGGATATATATAAATCCCAAAATAATCAGCAAAGAATTGGAGGCATAAGTTTTCTTTCCAGTAATTAACTTATTTATCAAATAGTACCCTAATTAATAGAAAAGCTCTCTATTTTCAGAGATTTTTAAAATATTTACCAAGACGTATAACTCATTATGACAATGTTAAGAGGCAGTATATTCATAAAAAGCCTAACACATTTTTCTCCATCTAGAAAGGAGTGTGTGTGTGTATGTGCTCCATTAGTGGTGTGATGTGTATTTGTGTGTACCTAAAATGAAATTCGATAAAACAATCAGTTTGCAAGCACCATAAAGCTTTACCTGTGGGGGAATATTGATAGCATTTACTCATGGACTGCTCCAAGTAGGTTTCTTTCTGGGCTTCCGGAACATTACATGCTTCCAGTTTTCTTCCTTTCTCACTGGCTCTTCCTTAATTAACTCTTCCTCCCAGCCTCATCAAGCGCCTCAAAGGTGCTGAGGGCTCAGTTCTCGGTCTTCCTCTCTACCTACACTTAAGCTCTGAGGATCTTATCTAGTCACATACCTTTTAAATAATGTGTATACTTCAAATTCAGTTTTTCTTCTCTGGACAGGCTCTCTCTTTAACTAAAGAGAGACGTTCCTATATAGAACCTATATAATGTCCCATATAGATGTCTGATGACTGTTCTGAACTTAATGTGTCTAGCTACACTCTCATGTCCTCCCCGGCAGTTGGCTGCAGGCACAATCGAACAGCCTTTTGGGAGTGTACGGAGGCTCTGGCCCCAACACCTTAGGCACATTCCCTGCCTTTGCACTGGCTGTTTCCTCTGCCTGAGACTCGTGTCCCCTGACTATCTGAAAGCTTGTTCCTTTCACCTTTTTAAAGTCTCTTCTCAAATATCAGCTCAATAAATCTTATCCTCTCCACCTTATGTAAAGTTTCATATTGACCTCATGGTACCTTGAAACACCCCAATTTTCACCTACTCTGCTTTCCTTTGTTTTATTTCCAAAGCACTCATCCACTAACACATCAAATAACATATTCCTGTAGCTCAGTGGATTGAGCCGCAGGCCTGCGAACCAGAGGATCACGGTTCGATTCCCAGTCAGGGCACATGCCTGGGTTGCAGGCTGGTTCCCTGCAGGCCAACTCCCAGCAGGGGATGCACGAAAAGCAACTATACATTGATGTTTCTCTCCCTCTCTCCTTCCCTTCTAAAAGATACATAAATAAATAAAATCTTTAAAAATAAATGAATAATAAATAAAAATAATAACATATTCCTTTGTTGTGCCAGTTGTCTATATCCCCTGTTAGAAAGAAACCTTCATGAGGGCCGGGATGTTCATGTTTTGTTTGCAGATGTAGTCAAAAGTCCTGAACATTGTCTATCAGGAAGTAGGAGCTCAATAAATATTTGTTTGAAAAAAAAAGCAGTAAGTTACCTCCATGGCCTTAAACTTGTTGTCAAAACCATGGTTACCTCTTCCACAGTATGAACTGGATTTACTCCTATAAAGAAATAATATTATTACACTCTGATCAATCTATTTATATGAGAATCTTATTGCAAACTGAGAGTTAGTGGATCTTTATGTTTTTATGTAGTTTCTGCTTTTATATAAATAAATTGTTTAGTCAACAAAAGCATAAATATAGTTATTTTCATGTACAAATTCATAAGCCCAGAGGAGCAAACAGAATGATAGAAGAGAAAGAAGGAGAATTCCATGATCTACAAAGAGAAGTCAAAAGCCTTTGATTCTTAGACATTGACAAAAGGATAATAACAAAGGCATAGGTTAGGAAAAAAAAGAATTTGTCTTCATGCTTACCTGTACATTTACATGTTAATGTCTGTGTTATTAAGAATAGTTTGATTATTATGTTACTTTGCTTTAGAAATATATTTTTAACTGGAAAAAATAGTGATTTCTATTTTATGGCAGACATATATAGTAAGATAATATAAAAATATTAGTAAAAATACTCAAGGCAAGTTAATTATAATACTTGAAAAGAACAAGCCAGCATATTCTATAAATATATTCAGAGTTTACTTTTAACTTTTGGGATTTTCTTCCATAGACTGCTGTTGTATAACTTGAATGATTTTTCAAATTTAATTAATTTATTTTTGCTCACTTTTCATATTTCAGTCTTTGAATTGAGCAGTATCAGTACTGAAGGGTTGGTTGGTTTTTGTACTGAAGACAAAATAGCAATCAATGAACCTCGATTTTTTTTTAAAGCAATAATGTTATACTGGTTCAAATTACATCTCTAAAGGGGAGAGAGAGAGTGAGCAAGAGAAAGAGAGAGAGAGATTTCTATTTCTAAAGTTTATAAAGGTTGGCCTTAAAAGATTTGTCTCATTTGCTTTTCTACTCTCCACATCCCATTCTCTAAAGCAAACACACATGTACACACTATTTCTATTTCTTTTAGAACTGTAGGCTCAACTGAGAGTAGGACTTTAATTTGTGTCTTAAAAAAACAACTTTTAAAAAAGTCATAAGTAACTCTTACTCAGCTTAAATAAAATTAAATCATAAGTTAAAAAAATAAATCACAACACTGAACTTTATCCAATAAAGAAAAGAAAAAAGAGGCTAAGTACTGCCAGGAATGGGGAAGGAAGAAGAGTCCTATTTACAGGGGCTCACATTTGATTCCCCTACAGTGCCCAGTCATTCCCTTATCTTAGTTACTTTCAGTAAAATTGCTGCCATAGGGCAAATGTTGTTTAAAAACTGTTTCTCTTCTTACTGCATAGATATTTAGTTCCCCGAGATTACTGAAACTATCTAATCAGGAATAATTAAGGTTTTAATTCTCTGTGGTGAGCTAGAGTACATTCATTAATGAAACAAAGAAAAAGTCTTTTGATAAGGATGTCCACTTTCACCACTTCTATTCAACATAGTATTGGATGTTGTAGCCATAGTGATCAGACAAGAAAAAGAAATAAAAGGCATCCAAACTGGAAAGGAAAAAGTGAACCTGTCACTCTTTCCAGATGACATAGTGTACATAGAGAATCCTATAGACTCTACCCAAAACCTACTTGACCTAATAAATGAATTTGGCAAAAGAGCAGGATACAAAGTCAACATTTAGAAATCAAAGACATTTTTGTACACCAACAATAAAATATCAGAAATAGAAATTAGCAAAAAAAATATCATTTACTATAGCAAGAAGAAAAATACAATATTTAGGAGTAAACTTAACCAAGGAGGTAAAAAACCTGTACTCAGGCAACTACACAACACTGAAGAAAGAAATTAAGGAAGACACAAATAAATGGAAGCATATACTGTGTTCATGGATTAGAATAATTAACATCATTAAAATGTCCACACTATCCAAAGCAATCTATAGATTCAATGCAATCTCTATCAAAATACCAATAACATATTTCACAGATACATAACAAATATTTCAAAAATTTATATGGAACAATAAATGACCCCAAATAGCCTTGGCCATTCTGAGAAAGAAGAACAAAGTAGGAGGAATCATAATACCTGATATAAAACTATATTACAAGGCCACTATAATCAAAATAGTCTGGTATTGGCATAAGAATAGACACATAGAACAGAATAGAGAGCCCAGAAATAAACCCAAGTCTCTATGGTCGATTAATACTTGACAAAAGGGGTAAGAACATAGAATGAAGTAAAAATAGCCTCTTCAATAAATGGTGTTGGGAGATCTGGACTGATACATGCAAAACAATAAAACTAGACCACCAACTTACACCATACACCAATGTAAACTCAAGATGGATAAAAGACTTAGTATAAATTGTGATACCATAAAAGTCCTAGAAAAAAACATAGGCAGAAAACTCAGATATCCCACCAGCAATACCTTCATCAGTACATCCCCTAGGGCAAGGGACATAAAGGAAAAAAATAAACAGACGGTACTAAAGCAAATGAAAAAGCTTCTGCATGGCTAAAGGAAACATCAAGAAAATGAAAAGGAAACCAACCATATGGGAAAACATACTTGCCAGTGATACCTCAGACAAGGGTTTGATCTCCCAAATGTATAAAGAACTCACATGACTCTGCACCAAGAAGGCAACAATCCAATTAAAAAAAATGAGCAAAAGATCTGAACAGACACTTCTCCAAGTAGGACATACAGCAGCCCACAGACACATGAAAAAAAGCTCAACATCACTAGCCATTAGAGAGATGCAAATTAAAACCACAATGAGATACCACTTCACACTGGTCAGAATGGTCATTATTAATAAATCAACAAACAACGAGTGTTGAAGAGGTTGTGGAGAAAAGGGAATCCTAGTGCTCTGCTGGTGGGAATGCAGACTGGTGCAGCCACTATGGAAAACAGTATGGAATTTCCTTAAAAAAAGTAAAGATTAAATTGCCTTTAAATACAGCAATTCTATTACTGTGACTATACCCTAAGAATCCTGAATCACCAATTTAAAAGAACCTATGCAACCCAATGTCCAAAGCAGCCTTATTTACAATAGTCAAGCACTGGAAACAGTCTAAGTGCTCATCAATAAATGAATGGATCAAAAACTGTGGTATATTAACATAATGAAATACTACACAACAGAAAGAAAGAAGGAATTCCCATCCTACCTTTCGCTCCAGCATGGATGGAACTGGAGAGTATTATGCTAAGTGAAATAAGCCAGTTGGTGAAAGACAAATACTTTATGATCTCACCTATAAGTGGAACCTAATTAACAAAACAAACAAATAACCAAAATAGAACCAGAGACTTGGTAATAACGAACAAACTGACAGTGACCAGAGGGGAGAGAGGAGGGGGATAATGGGATAAAGAGGGAAAGAGGATAAGAAAAGGAACACAAATAGAGGACTCATGGGCAAAAAGAATTGGAGGGGATTGACTGTGAGAGTGCGGGTGGGGGACAGGGAAGCAGTGAGCAATGGGGAGAAATGCTGGGCAACTGTAACTGAACAATAAAAAAAAAAAAAGCAACTAAGAGCTACGGCTCCAAAAAAAAAGGTCTTTTGAGCCATTCACTGGTGAAATTTTCTAAAACTGATTTCTATTTATCTTTCTAGTTTCAGAAAAATCTGTGTTTTTAAAAAAATATTACACCTAACCCAACTTAGTGAAAAAAGTTTAGTAAATATTTCAAATCTTTATTTGGAACCAAAAGATAAAAAAAAATTGTTTGAAAAAGCTCTACTTTCCAATGCAAGTGAAAACTTTAGAAACTTGCTCTTCCAAATCGTTCTGCTTATGTTTCCAACTATTAATTTGGCTCTGGAAATTACATATGGAAAAATGGAAGCTGTCATTTGGAAAAGATGAGTTGATTTTGTCTGCTGTGAGTTAGCTCAACTTCCAAGTACTATATGAAATCTTTGGAACAATTTTTTTTAATGTTCTTCGTGTCTAATTAATAAAGTCCAGATCAGGGCCTAGTCTCTTTGCCCCAGCTGGGCAATGCCACAAATGGGAGACGAACAAGACCTCTTTCCACGTTCCCCATCAGCTGCCAGCTCCTATCTTGCTCTGCAGTGTCTTGCACATTTTCCCTTGCTTTGCTCTTTGACTGCCACCATTCTAACCTGGATCCTCATTATCTCTGACCTGAACTAATTTCCTACTTGGTTATCTGACTCGGAACTTCAGAATCTTCTTATAAAACACACACACATACACACACTCCCAATCCTATTTAACACTATCACTGCTGCAAATGGAATTTGTGTTTTATCTAATACAAATGTGGAACAGAACATGATGCACCAGTGCTACCCTGAAAAATCTGAGTTATGAGTTCACTACAATTCCTTTCCTGACAGTGTGCTACCTGACTCATTCCCCCACTGCTCCACAGCCGCCCTGGGGGCTGTTATAATTCTGAAGGATGGATCCCTACACCTCTTCCTAACTGGCTTCCTGGCCACTCACTTGACCTTACTCCTCCATATGGGAGCTGGGCTGAGCTCTCTGAAATGCAAATCCCACTATACCCACCTCCAGCCACCTTGTATTTACCAGTGGTCTCTTACTTTACTCTGGATCAAAGTCACAGTCCTTAGTCTCAACAGAGAAGGTTTTTCATGCAGGAGGCAGCTTCATTCACCCAGTGCTCTAGCGATAGAGGATTACTCGGCAATTGCTGGAATCTAGTTATTCTGCCAAGAAACCTGACTCTTTCTTTCTGCCATTTCTTTCCCCAGGGCTGCTCCTGGCTGTAAAAAGGTGCCCCACTGCTCTGGGAGGAGCATTTAGAGAAAGCAGCACCTCTGAGGAGACACAACCTGGCAGTGCTCAAGTCTTGGCAAGCAGAGGATGCCTCCCAGCAAAGAGAAATACTTCCTTTTCTCCTGCAAGTGCAGCCAGTGTCAGGGCTTGGTGAGCTGAGAGAGGATTACCTTTCTGCTCCCACTCGCCTTCTTGGCTAGTGCCCTTTGCCCTGCACCACCTGCACAGCTGCACAGGGCGGGTCTGCTGTGTGTGGCAGTGCTTAGCCTAACTGATCCTCCATCTTCAAAACAGCAGGAATCGCGCTTACCAGGAAGCATTCCCTGAAATTCTCTGACCACACCTGTGCCTTGTACTTGATCCTAGAGTGCAATTGTTGCATCTGATGGCAGCTGCTGCCTCCCTCCCCACCTGGGCTAAGATTCTTACAGTGGGAACTGTGTCTATTTCCATTTCTTAGAAAGGTGCCTGGATGTATCTGTCAGCGTCTAATGAGTATAAAGCTTATTTCCAATAAAATAAAAAGTTGTTATTCATGTTTCTCCAAAGGGGCACTTTTAACAACAACTATAGTGTTAAAAGTAATTGGGCTTCACCAAAATAATAAAATCTAACACATTTGGGGCAAAACAAGGATGATGAAGAAGAAGAAAGTAGATTACACTAAAATGATGAAATTTGCAATGACTTTGAAACGGGAATCTAATGTAGCTGTCAAGTAGTGAACACTATAACTACAGACAGCATGCTTTAACTTAGAAAACACGTAGCCTGAGACTCAGGAGTGAAGAGTTGGACACAGACTGACCCGAGGACTTCCTCACATGAGACCCCTTCGTTGTTCTGCTAAGGGCTGTACTTGGCCTTTCTATGAAGTAAGCTACTCTACTTTGTATGTTAATCGCAAGAGAAATAAAACCAGGCTCATCTTGCATTATGGTTGAGAACAACGAAGCCCTGGGACAGTAATCAGCCCCATTTCTCACAGCAAGCTAGGTGCAGAGCCAGGTTTGAACTCTGGCTGCTTTACTTTTTTTGACATCTCACTGTGAGCTATTAAATACACAAAGCTCATCATTTGAGACTGTGTGTTAGTCCGGGCAACCTGGAGGTATTCTGGTGGCTGGACTCTGCTTCTGTAACCTGTAGGTCATGCTGTGGGGTGATGGGCACGTTCTCATTTGTATCAGGGGCCACCTAACTTCTTTGATCTCATACTCCTAACAGTAACTATTTGGAGAACTTTACCCACATTTGGACATATATTTATGTATATATGACATACATACGCTACTAACAATTCTACTTGTTTAACATTAGTAATGCTTAATTTTGTTCACATAATTTAATCTTTTAGAGAATGCTGTTCTGAGCCACAGTATACCCCAATGACACACACCAAAGTCAAGAAACTGCAATCTCAAGAAGGGAGGCTAGTGCCATCTAGTGACAAGATGTGAAACTGCACACTCTGTGACCCAGCAATGTACCTGCTTGGCTTTCCTTGTACCTTATGAAATAGGCATGGCCAAATCTCCAGTTCACTTATATTACAACCCGATTCCTTTGTCTACCCTCATCTCCTCTTTCTTTGTTAAATGTACCTTTCTGCCACTGTATTCCCACTGTCGTATGTATTTCCCTGGCTTTATGTAGCAGAGAAATAAGATAGGCCAAGAAACCATAATGTGATCCTCATTCTACTTATATCCATTTACGCACACACATGTGGAAAACAGTGGAATAAAACTTTAAAAGAGGAAACATTGAACAAACACATAAATGTCGTTTACTGGCTGATGATCAGTCTTTTGCATTTGACAAGGAGGGCACGAGTCATTCCTGCATCTCTACTGCCGGAAACAGGGTCTGACACGGAGCAAGCAGCAACGACAACTTGTTAAATCAATGAGTTAATTGGTTATTTGGGGATTCAGTGATTCAGAGTCATTTTTATTTTTCTTACACACACTTATATTTTACAAAGGTTCCATGATCAACATGAATTACAACTATAGCTAGAAAGAAAAAAACAGTGACAACCAATTGGTTGGCTTGGCCTTAGAGCCACAAATGTGCTCTTTGTAAAAACCACAAAGCTGACAAAGATCTTAAAGAGCCAGCCTGGAAGACAACTGATATCATTTTTATATCCTGCCTGCTGCCCAAAGAGGACCACAGCTGTTTGGATAAGAAAACCGATTACTCTCTTTTATGACACGAAATGAGAATTTTAGTGCATGGTTACAATTACTAATGCACTCTGCTGCAGGACATATTCACAAAGTTGCTTTTCTCTGGCTAGATGTTGTGATGCCGTAATCAGAACATGCTTTTTACCTTTCTTTAGCTATGAATGCAAACACATCATTGGGCTCACGTCTAATAACTGCAATGTTTTCTGCCTTGGACTTGCAACAGAAGCCTAACAAAACAGTGTTTGTTTAGGCAATAATTTAGACTTTACCTTATTTGTGATTAATATAGCAATTACTATGACTATAAGGTATAAATTTACTGTCTCATTTAAATTTTATAAATCTGGATGTTTTTACACTTTTTCCAATAGTCTACCTTTAAACAAAAAAGAATGTGCTGGTACTGACAGTTTCTGGGAGAGTCAACGAACCATCTCGACATTCTTCCTCACTCTCAGCTACATCATGGAGACTAGGAAGCTAATATCAGCAATCGGTAACACTCGTTTCCAATACATAAGTGCTGGGTAGCATATAAAAAGTCAAGAAAATACCACACTCAAAAAAATTCACATGATCATGATAGCAGAGGAAGATCAAGTAAATTTATAGTAAAAGATGGCTGCTAAAAGTATTATAAGTAAAAAGGCACACAGACCTCGCAGCCAGCCACTGTCGATCCATCAAAAGATGAACTTTGTCGATTCTGACATTTTTGGCAAAATGTAGTCGTTTTGGCAAATTAGGAGTCAAATACGGTGTGAAATGCTGATCAGGTTTTCGGCACTGAAAAACAGAGAAATTATTTTTTTGCAATTTTATTTTTCAATTACAGTTTACATTCAATGTCATTTTGTATTAGTTTCAGACGTACAGCACAGCAGTGAGACAGCCATATACTTGCAAAGTGATCCCCTGATATTCAAAGTACCCACCTGGCACCATACTTGTTATTACAATACTGGCTGCATTGCCTACGCTGTCCTCTATGTCCCCATGACTATCTTGCAACTACTAATCTGTAATTCTTAATCCCATCACCTTTTTTCACACAGCTCCCCCCAAATCCACTCTCCTCTGGCAATCATCAATCTGTTCTCTGTACCTATGAGTCTGTTTCTATTTTGTTTGTTTATTTTGTTTTTTAGATTTCACATATAAGTAAAATCATATGGTATTTGTTTTCCTTTGGTTGACCTATTTTACTTAGCATAATACCCTCAAGGTCCATCCATGCTGTTGGAAATGGTTCATATTTCATCCCTTTTTATGGCTGAGTAATATTCCATTGCATATATTTCTATATTTGCACTACCACTTTTCTATTCATTCATTGTCAGGCACTTGGATTGCTTCCAAATCTTGCCTATTGTAAACAACATTGCAATGAACACAGGAGTGCATGTATTCTCTCATTCTAGTGTTTTGGATGTCTTCCATGTATTCCCAGAAGTGGAATTGCTGGGTCACAAACAAGTTCTATTTTTAATGTTTTGAGGAACTTTCATACACTATTGTCCACAGTGGCTGCACCAATCTGCACTCCTACCAACAATGCATGGAAGTTTCCTTTTCTCCCTGTTTTCACTAGCACTTGTTTGTTGGATGTAAATTATTTCTTTATGACATATAAACTCTGAAAGCTAATTCAGCAATTTTGCTGCCTAAGACAATTTGTTAAGCACTTTTTAAAAATAAGATTCAAGCTTAGCTACTACAATAGGAATATTAAATCTATTATCGATGTGGTCTCATTCCCTAATTATGTTATTTTTATTGTTGTAACAATATTTAGGTTGTGATTGAAAATATGATGTAAATTATATTGTTTAATGTTCTAAGTTTTTATTCCTATGTGTGTGTGTGTGTATCTTTACCCACCATAAATTTCCTTTTTTGTTTTCCTATTTGGAGATAAAATAGATATGTCTACATTTAGAATGGTACTTTTGAGTCTAAATTATATACAAAAAGTATATACTGTACATTAGCAGAATGAGTGAAAATTTAAAAAATCACTTTACTTACACCAAAAAAATCCCTTCACTATGAATTCAATTTACACTTTAAATAAGCCTATATTTGCTTAATTTCAAATCAAGTCAGTTGTTTTCGGAATCTACTTGTCTCCCTGTTTGTAATATATTATGGATTTCTCACCAATTAGAGAGAAATGCTGTTTCTTTAATTATTACTGTTGTACCTAGATGGCATATTTTAAGAGTCTGGAAAAACAAAAATCAAACTGGTATCTATTTATGTTTAAAAAATGAAGAAATGAGAAATTTGACTATGAAAGATCTCTTTCTCCCACGTTACCTTTTTGAGAAGAGAAAGATAATATAGGTAAGAATATGAGTATGAATGAAAAGGGGGCTCTATGGAAAGCAATCTCACAGGGTGATCTGATCATAAATTCCCACTGGGCAGCCCTTGGTGGGCAGTCCCTCCCCCCGCATGTAACTGCTTTAGTGAAAGGTGTTTCAAGACCTGTCTGTCCATTGTTCTTGCGCATCTATGGTAACTCACCTTTCAAATACGCAAAACCACCCACGAGAGAGCACATACCTTAACTATCCTAATCCAATCCTCGCCTTGCTTTCCTCCCACCCTCACGATATCACGTAATCTTCCTTACTTCCCTTCTTAATTTCAGATGCTTGAGGGAAGCTGCCAACACTGTTATTCTCCAAAACATTTGAGATTTTGCTTTGCGGCAATCGTCAGTTTTGGCTCCAATGGATTCATACACATTCTCTGTAGGTTTGGACATTTCTTATGTGGACATGGAGAAGCAATTTTTTTCTATTCCCTGATTTTCTCATTTGTCTTAAGCATCAATAATAGCATAAATATTTCAAGTCTGTGTCACTATTAAAGAAATACATTACAGAAAATAGAAAAACGAAGTATTTTATAGGATGAAAGGGGGAAGAGAAAAATATTTGTTACATAGATATTTTTGCCTGTTTTTTTTCTTGCTTAGTTTGCTGTCTTTTCTAGGCTTATTTTCTACTATTTGATTATCTATCATTACTTCTTTCTTAAGCCAATTCCATTTGACAAGCCATACTTTCCTAGCCAGATGATTATGTAGACAGAGTAAATCCCGAGAAAACTTGAGAATACGCTCTTAACCCCTAAAAAAGTACATAATTACTTTTTGTGCTTGAGAATTTGATATGAAGACACTAGAGTTGAGCTGAAATTTTGGTTATTTTACCCAAAGAAAGAAGTTTATATTGTTGTCTGGCATGCAGCCAGAATGCTGTGGAACTTATGTGAGTTGCCAGTTTGTATTTGGTTATGTTTGTTTAATACAAGCTCAAAGTAGGCCCAAGAACAGCAGTACTGGGAGTATTGTACCACTACAGAATATATTTTCTGAGGAATAAGGAACTGCTCTGGGTAATAGTGGTCCATTTGGGGGGGCTCTGTAGCTCCAGGCCCAGTCCACATCTGTGAGGCCACGTAATGGATTTCCAAAGCCATGGCATCCGATGGCCTGTACCAGTAGGATTATTTGAGATTTTTTTCCCTTCCTCATGTCACTGGCAGGACTTCAGCGATATAGATCATGAGGTAAGGGATAAAAGGGAAAACAGTGCATGCATTTAGGGAATCTACAAATTGAAAATAGTCCAACTACCCATCCAATCAGCACGAACTCACTGCATGTATAACTTCTACCAGTAGGGGGTGAGATAGTCTAGCATTCTTACTCAAGATCAGATTATTAGAAGGTGTAAAAGGGAAAAGGACTGCTTAACACTCAGGATTTCTTCTCTAGTGCTCATTCCTACTTCAAACTTGCAATGGTCCCAGGTTATAGTAAGTTTATTCTTCACTAAGTGTATGCTTAATCATTCACATTTTATCCTAACTGTTTTTGCTATAATTGCATGTCTCTTATACTTAAAAAAAAAGTCTAAAACTGGCTGGTATAGTTCAGTGGATTGAACATGGGCCTGCAAACCAAAGTCTCTGGTTCTCTTCCCAGTCAGGGCACCTGCCCGGGTTTCGAGCCAGGTCCTTATTAGGGGGTGCATGAAAAGCAACCACGCGTTGATGTTTCTCTCCTCTTTCTCCTTCTCTTTCCCTCTCTCTAAAAATAAACTTAAAAAAATCTTTAAAAATAAATAAATAAAAAATCTAGCCCCATCCCAAGCCATGGTAAACTCATGAATATAGTAGCTGGACTATATTGCTATTGTAGATATTAATTAATGAATAAGATTTAAATACAGAACTATTAAAAACACCACACAAGACTAGTGTGAGGTCCTTCCAGGTGTAGTGAACTCCACCTTAAAAAATTCAGGTTGCTTTAAGCTGTGTGGAGTTTGCCCTGCTCATTTTCTCACAGTCTGGGGTGTGGGAAGAACCAATAAAAAGCAGTTGCGATTATACTTGGAAGAGAAAGATGATTTTTCTGTACAAAAAGATTAGTCAGACTCTGTGATCCACTGTGTTCTGATATTAAGTCACACACACACACACAAATATGAGAGGCGACCCTGCCTGAAGCTCACCAGCACGGCTGCTCTGAATGAAACCTCAGCCCATTCAGTGAAAACTAGGAGTCAGTGCCACAGTGAACCCCAGACTAATTTCCCGTGGTGGTGTCAACTCCAGAATGAAATCAACTAAGATCAAAGCAACTGATATGCATACGACAGAAGATTTAAAAAATACATTCCAAATGGCTTCACAAATATAGAATATAAATTTCCTGAGACCCAGGTTGAGGACATTACATTAACTTAAACAGATGTGTCAGGAGACTGTATACTCACACTGAGGTTCCTAACAATTTCTTCAGAATCAACTGTTTCAAAAGAAAAAATATAAATCACATTACAATGGATACTTGACAACTACAAAAAATGCGAAACTCAGGTGAATTTGACATATACATTAATAACAATTATGATTTGGTAAAAATCAAATAAAAGATTATTTCAAGCAAAGAAGTATTTTAGCATTTCAGGACAGAGTACAATATACTTTAACCTAATAGTATTAAGCATTACCATAGCCTTTATAGGCTGACTAAACCTACACATGGGACTTCCTCATTTGCTTCTGTCTGTTCTTCCCAAGAAATCACAAGAGGGGGCCCAGAAATCCCTACATCTTCAGAATAGGGGGCTAGGGTCACTGACTCTCGGTTTTACCTTTTTCTTTTTTCCTATATGGGTGTCTGCATACTCACAGCTGTAAAATTCACCAGGTATATTAAGAGCCCTGATTCGGGGGGCAGGCCCTTGAAACATGTAGAAGTTCACTTGGGAGAAGTAATCAGTCATATATTCCACCTGGTCACAATAAGTCTGAGTCATTCCTGAAATTTAAAAAAAGATAAATATATATGTATAAGTATATAAAAATTATATATATATATGTGAGTATATCAAGTGTAGTACATACATATGTTATTCACTGAAAGTATATAGAGGTTAACAATTGGTTGTCTTCAATCCTGTCAAACAGGAGAGCTTTTATGTTACAGATTTCAAACCAAGTTCACTGAGAACCTGTACAGTGACCAGATTACTCTACTCTGAATGGCAGACCCCGAAATCCTGGCGGTAAAAGGGAAGGGTCATGTTTATAAGAGAACACTGAACAGAAACTACAAGGGGATCATTTGTTCAGCGTGGATCAATTAAGGTAATTTTGAAGAAACTCCTCTGTAGGAAGTGAGTTAGATTGTATAGTATCTGACTTACACCTAAGGTAATATATTTTAAAATACAAAAATAACATGCATTTTCATGAAACAATACATGAAGAGAATAAGAGCTAGAAGAAACAGAAATATCTTCTATATTTATGTTTATGTTTTGTAATTTCTTTTAACAAAATATACATTGAAATGTTTTTAAAAATTTAAAACAATAGGCCAAATGTTAGGGAATCTTTTTATAAATTTTTTAACAAGTCACTACATTTCACATTACCTTGACATCCTAAAATATAAACAAATTTCTACAGACGTGCTCCTTTCCTCCTCTTGCCCCATACCTGGTTCCTTCACAGCCCTTGGAGCACACTGAATATCCCCCAGGGGAAGATGGTTTTGACTGTCCATTCAGAAAAAGCCTGTTTTTGCTTTCTGTACTTTCCAGCACACCATTATTAGTAAAGTACTCGGCAGTAAGTAAGCCCTTAAAAACATATTTGTTGAATGAGTACTTTAAAATTGTGTGAGGTGGCAGAGGGTGGTGGCTGTTCCTTGTCTTTTTTTTTAGAGAGAGAGAGAGGAAGGGAGGGAGAAAGAGAGAGAGAAACATCGATTGGCTGCCTCCCATATGCACCCTGACTGGGGACTGAACCTGTAGCCCAGGTATGTGTCCTGACCAGGAACCAAACTGACAACCTTTTGGTTTGCAGGATGACTCCCAACCAAGCCCCATGGGTCAGGGCTGTTCCTTGTCATTTAACACTCAGGTTAACTGAAATGAAGAGTGAACCTCAAGCAGACAAATATGAAGTGACAAAGACTTTATAGAACTCTATTCACATAACTTAAAAAAAAATCTGCAGGGCACGGTAAAATTAGCCAGTATATATAAACAACAGCCAATCTATAGGAAAGAATCACCCACTGATAGGTAAAATTTAATAAAATTTAGATAAAATTTAAACTAGAAATTTAACTTTTAGTCCTTTATTCATTACTGCCTACCCAAAACTCATTCTTTGCTTATTCGGCAGCTTCCGGGTCTAGAAGTATGGACTTTAAAGACATCACTATTCTTTTTGTAAGAGATAAGCAATGACCAAACACAACTTTTTGAAGCATACCGTGGTCAGCCAAAAGGATTATATTGACACAGTTGTCTAAGTTCCGCTGCTTTAGACCTTCCATCAGCATTCCGAAAGCATTATCGACTGACTGTAAGGCTTGAATCACCTTCGGAAAACACACTGAAGTTAAGATCGTCTTCATGAAGAAAGGTTTAATTAACCAAATCATTACCTAATCAAGTGAAAATTAAACATATCTTCTTCTCTGAAATTGCTGGTACTTTAAATAGGACATCAGAGACCTTTACCAAATCACGATTCTCTAAATTTCTGTAGTCAAAACGTTTAAGCACTGGATTTTGCCACGTATAATGCACTCCCATGCAATGCAAACCCACATTTTTGCCCTCATCTTTTAGGAAAAACATCTTTTATTTTAATTTTTAATTCAGTTTTTGTTTATTTACAGATACTTGGTTTTGTATTATAAAGGAACTTTAGCATTTATTTTTGAACATATATGGTACAAGAAATTTTACGTAACAAATAATTATAAAACGTGAGAACAGATACAAGGTGTATCAGGCACTACCCATGTATAATGAATGCATAGCCTTATGTTTCCCTCAAAAATTGGGGTGGAAAAATGTGCATTATACATGGCAAAATGTGGTATCTTCCTACAAAGAAAGATAAACTACTGTCCAGTAAATATTTGAGAGAAGTGTTCAACCTCAGCAAACATTACTAGGTGCAGAGGTTCCCATGATAGTGCCCACTGTTGGAGAGGGGAGTCCACAGAAATTTCTATGGGAACTAAAATGCGTCTGCTCCTTCCACAGGGTCAAGTAACAACAAGGCATGAGTTCATCAGAGTTGAAAGGAGCACATCCAGCAACTTAATAATTCCACTTCTGGGCATTTGTCCTAAATAAACATTTAGAGTACAATGTACATACAAAGACATTCATTGCAATATTTATTTAGAATTTACATACAAAATCATAAGTTTTGCCACATATTTGAGAAGGCATACTTGACAGCCATTAAAAAATACTGAAAAAAAAAACCAATGGCATACGAAAAGTCTTGCAACACAATATTAAACATAAAAAAGTAAAACCAAATTGTATATATAGTAATATATATTGTATAATTCTGACTTTGTTTTTAAATCCGTTTAGTATTTCTTCTTAGTAAGACACACAAACAGAAAATGAGAAGGAAATATACTGAGGTATATATTATTAACAGTGGTTGTCTTGAATCGTGAATTGGAGTTTATTTTTATTTCATTGTCAATATCCTTTTGTGGTTTTAAATTTTTCTACATTTTATCAATATAGCACATTGAACTGACTTAAGTTTTAAATGAGTAGGTTTTAACTGGCATCACTTTTGAATTTTTTTTAGTGGATAAGAAAGTATACTAGCCTTCATTAAGAGAGGGAAATGTTTAATCTTTCTCAGTACTATTATAACAATGATGGCCCTTTTTTTCTTTTTCGAGAAAGAATTCTACTAGCCAATTTTTGTCAACGGCTCTAGTCCTTTATCTAGTGCTGTGAAATCCTCATAGCGAACATTCATGGGTGGTGCTCTCGGAACTCCCGGTTGTAAAGGCCAGGAAATTGGAAATGCAAAGAAATGCAGTAACATGTTTGTGGCCCCACCACTAATAAAAGACAGAGCAGCACTTGAACTGAAACTATCCTTATCTACTGCTAACCTATCATATTCCAGGATGTTTTCCTGACCCTCATTCTTAGGGTTCACCATACACTCTGGTTCGCCAGTGAGAGTCACAGTTTCCATCGGCCGTCATGGCATAATTATATCCCCTTTCGCAGAGTCACCCTGCTCACTCCCTCGTACAGCAAGGGCCCCTCCACTTCTGTCCTCTCCCAGCACCTGGGCATTCTGTTACTGTTGGACTCCCCACAGGTTTGAAATCACCCGGGGCACGTGACTGCCTCCCCAGGACAGCATGTGCTCCTGAAGGGGAAGGGCTGGGCAACCGGACGCGTCTCATGCTCCCTAGCACAGAGTCTTCAGAGTATGCACACACTCCACAGACGGCACACCTTACTGAACATGAACTCTCCAGCCAACCCAGTTCTAGCCCAATGGCGTTAGCTGCCGTTATTATTCTCACCATTGTCATGGTGTCTACTTGTCTAGCCATCTGTCCTTGCATCTGTCTATCCCTTTGTTCATTCTGTGTGATCCTTTAATGTGTTCAGCTCCACCCTTGATGAGGCTGCTTGTGAACTTTTTCTTTTTGTTATTCAGAGAACTTTCTAACCAGCCCCAGCTGTCATCCAACCCAACCAGTTTAGAACTTCCTCAAAGTCCTCTCCGGGCACCCCGAACTTTGCCTTTGTAGCATTTTCCATAAATACACTTGAAATTTATTTGGGTGCTAAACTAGAGCATTGATTGAAAGAAAAAGATATGGTGTCTGATATTAAGTCAACTATAGTGGTCAGATAAACGTACAGCACACTCTGTCGAGGGATTAACCATAACAAATGTGGATAACAACTGAAATAGGAAAGAGGAAATTGTGAATTTCCACATGCAGTGGCAATTTCCTGGGCCACATGCAGCCCAGGATGGCTACGAATGCAACTCAACACAAAACTGCAAATTTACTTAAAAGCTCTGTTTTGCTCATCAGTTTTTGTTAGTGTTTGTGTATTTAATGTGTGGCCCAGAGATGCCAAAACATTGGACACCCAATACGAGTGAGCCATTCACTGTCAGAATAACCTGATTAAGTTTTAAATGCTGTGCTACAGTTTAGAGTGGTATTGGACAAAGACTGGAGGGTTAAGGTAGAAAGAATGAGCCAGGCTTTATTTAGAAATCATTTTGGTCTGATGCAAAGGAAAAGAAAAGGCATTTCTGATAAATAACCAGTCACGCTGCCAGAATAAATATGCTTGCGTTCCAGTTGAGGACAATTGAGGATAATTGTTAAGTGAGTTCCCATGGGGTGGTGAAATGCCACACTCGTGAGGGCCTTCGCAGCTTTACATCAGTGGGTTTTAGAAGAGAGATTTTTTTCTTAAAGTAACATTGAAGAACTGTATTTCTGTAGTAAAACCACAACAGAATGGTTTCAATAATAAAGAAACTAATGTTAAAAATTCTCTTTCAATTATAATGGGAGTTCGGGGGTAGGGGGAAATACTCTGCCTGAGGCAATATATTAAGTCCAATTACAAGGAGCTTATAAATGAAGCTGGGCAAGAACAGACAGCTGGGTACCCCACAATGGACTTGCAGGTGATTTAATGCAAAATGGGCCACATTAACACATTGGATAGGCACATGCAGTATCTAGCCTTGATGTTCTTATGACATAAAATAACAGTAATACCACTTTAATTTATGGGTTAAGGCTGGATGATTTGCTATTCATATATCCAAAAAAAAACTTACTTGGGCACTAACTGGTCCAAATTTATGTCCTGAAGAATCAGGCTGGTCCACATATAGTGTATAAAAACTGGGTCTGGGGGTAAAATTGAAACAGAGAAAGACATTGTTGATTTGAAAGAAACCTGTAGGTTGGATTCGGGAGGTTTGTAAATCTAGAACTTTGTGGCAGTTTCTTCTCTTTTTCCCTGGCCTCCTCCTATTCAACCAGATCCAGATATTCCTCTTGGCCCCAGCAGAGATAGCCCCCATTAAAATGGCAGTCAAATAAGTGTTGGTGTTGGTCTGGCTCAGTAACAAAAATTGTCCTGTTCTTGCCAATCAGACCTCTCTTGGTGCGCCTCAGCCCTTTACATTTCCAGGTTTCTTACTTTTGGCTGGCTCTGTTCTTCCACTCCAGTTTTGCCTTCAAGTGTCTGATTTCTCATGCACCATTGACCTGGCACTCTCTCCCATGATGCTGACTCCAGCTTGCTGCCATGACCTTGCTCTGATGCCGCAGGCTCCTCGAAGCAGTCCTCACCCCTGAGTGTCAGATCTACTCTCAGCTCTGCTCTCAACCCACACCTGCTTCTGTGACATTGGCCTCTGCTCTGTCTCTACTGCCCCATCGTGGCAAACACATGCTCGAGAGCAAAAAGTCCACTGTCAAGTTTCTTTATCCAAAATGATGATTTCAAGTATGGAAATAATTTCACTTTATGCCCACAAATAGCCCACTGTGCCTGTACTTCTCTGATGTTACCTTTCAGCTTTGGGCAGGTCCAGCCATTCTAACAAGGTGGAGACCCTCTGTTCATACGGTATGCCACTGAAAAGCAGAATAGATCTTTTTTTAATTAATCAGATCAAAAATAATTCCATTAGATTCTTACTCAGAAAGGCAGGTGGATATTTTCAGACATCCATTCTGTGTTTATATATGGCCAAAATACTGAAAGGAGTTCAGTATTACTTAAAGGGACTCCTGCCTTTAACACTCATATAGAGATCCACTTGCCTCCCTATAAATTAAATACAGTTTTTTTTTCCTTCTCATCTCTGTCTTCCTTCAATTTCCCCAGCTAAAATAAAAAACCAAGTATTATCTACTCATGTAATGTGTTTATTTTATTTATTTTATTCATTTATGCTCTTATATATGAAACTTCTAGTGCCAAACACTATTTGTTCATTTTGAACAGAATTTATCAATGAGCAAACAAGAATGCTGTTTACCTAGGGATTATATTCTCTTGAAAGACAAATAATAAATAACAAATCTAATACATGAATTATATAATATACTGAAAATAAAATGCTATTAAAAAGAGAGAGAGAGCAGAGAAAGAGACCTTGAGAAAGTGGGGTGGGGTGGTTTGGAATTTAAGATCTTGGTGTGAACAGGCTAAGACAAAATTGAGAAGGTAATTTTAGAGCAATGGCCCAAAGGAGGCGAGGGAAGAGTCTGCACTGATGCCAGGAGTGAGATTATCTCAGACAGAGGGAGCAGCCAGCTCAGAAGCCCAGCAGCAGAAGCGAGCCTGGTGAATGAGGCCCATGGCAAACGTCGGCATGTGGGGTGAGTACCCAGGGAAGTAGTGAGAGAGGAGGCCTGACAGGCAGGATGGGGGACAAAGCGGGCCATACCACGCAGGGCCTTGCAGGCTCTTACTGTGAGCGAAACAGGGGCCATCGGAGGTTTGGATGCAAAGGACTGTTATAATTGGACCTGATTGTTTTTTTGTTTGTTTATTTTTTAAATATATTTTATTGATTATGCCATTACAGTTGTCCCATTCCCCCTTCACTCCCCTCCACCCTGCACACCCCTCCCCCACCATTCCCCCCTTTCATTCATGTCCATGTGTCACAAGTTCTTTAGATTCTGTATTTCCCATGGTATTCCTGCTCTGCCCCCTGTCTATTTTCTACCTACTGTCTATGCTACTTATTCTCTGTACCTTCTCCCTGCTTCTCCTCCTCCCACTCCCCTGTTGCTAACCCTCCACGTGATCTCCATTTCTGTGGTTCCGCTCCCAATCTAGCTGTCCTCTTAGTTTGCTTTTGTTTTAGGTGTGGTTGTTAATAACTGTGTGTTTGCTGTCCTTTCACTGTTCATATTTTTTATCTTCTTCTTCTTAGATAAGTCCCTTTAACATTTCCTATAATAAGGGCTTGGTGATGATGAACTCCTTGCATTTGACCTTATCTGAGAAGCACTTTATCAGAATCGTTCAGGCTGGTAGATTGAGAATAGGTTCTAGGGGACAAATATGAAAGCAGGGAGACGTATGAAGAGGTGACCAAAGTTATTTAGGCAAAAGATGATGATAGCTCAAACCAGGTGTTAATGCTGGAGGTGGTAAAAAGTTCTCAGCACACACTCGGAATTAGAGCTACAAGCACACACTGCAAGATGAGGAATCAATGATGACTTCAAGAGTTTAAATCCAGAAGAACAGAATTAACATCAAGATTAAAACCAAAAAAGAAAAAAGTCCTAATTATTCTTGTCCTGATGGGGTCATATCTATAAGTGCTTCACTACCTGGCATAAGGCATATATCTGGTAGGAAAGGAGCCATTTACAGCCACATCTGATCCCGGCCAAAAGTAGGTGCCAGCTTTTAAGCCTTGATACATTGCAGTCAGCCAGATCTACAAGGAGAAAAAATTTAAGTAGAAGCCAAGGGAATAATCAGTTTGGGTAGAAATGGTGCCACTTATGAGAAAGTAAATTACATTAACAGTTTCAGAATTTATTTAAGTATTAAAATGTATTTAAATTTTTTTAAATGTATCTTTATAGTAGTTAAAAATAATTATCCAGGGATCCACCTGAAAAATAAAAATTGTAGTAAGGTGATAAGAAAGAAGATCATTTTTTTTTATCTTGGTAAACAATACCTTCTCTTTCCCTTTTAAAAAATTATGAAACAGAATAAGGGAAAAAAATACCAGATAATCTTCCCAAGTAACTTTCAGATTGCTATGTTTATAATATAACATCCAACATTCAATAGGTCATTTAGTTGAACAATCATAAACATTTAAAAGATTATGAATAGTGGTTAAATACTTTCCTACCCCTGGTGCTTAAATTTAGAAAGATAATGAAAAACTCAGGGCAGAGAGAAAAGAGTGACCCACGACCACACTGGGAATAGCCCCTTACTGAGGTGCCGCAGCAGAATGCTACATACCGGCTGCCCTTGCCACCATGCTGGGTTGTTTTTCTCAGCCGAAGAAAGTGAAAAATTCTTGTTGAGGTTTATATCATACATATTATTGTCAATGATGCCATGTGATTCTGGATATAAGCCCTAAAATAGTGATTTCAAAAAAATAGGATTTAAGGTAAAAAATATATTACTAAAACATTAAATTGAAATAGCATAGATCTATAATATATTTTGGAAGAATGTCATACACATGTCAATATAAAAACCCTGAATCTGAACCCAAATATGCACGTGTGTGTGTATGGAGTTCCACCACGGCCCACAGCAGCTGATGAATGTTACATAGATGGCTTGTGCTGATGGTGTTAAAATAACCCTTGTGTGATTAATGACTATTTGTTAACTAAGGTTTCCTATATTATAATAAGAACTAGGCACTGGTTATGTTACCAATAATATCAAGAAATTTACTACATAGAAACACTTAAGTATCAAATTTCCTGGCTAAATGGGTTCAAAGTGTGTTACCAGCACAGCAAAAGAGAGCCTACCCGGTCTCTACTCATCTTCCCTTCTATACACACATGTGCATGTACTACTTCTTACATGTGCGTATATTTATTTTTATGTACACACACAGTCAGTTCTTGTTATCATGGTAGTTGTGTTCTATAGAGTTGTTGCCACAAGCTCTGCCATTGCTCTTAGGGAGACACAGGGTTCGGTGCCTGTGAGACTCTGGTCTACGCATCGATTCACAATCTTAGTTTATGTGTGTTTCCATTTAAAGACACATTATTTAATATATATTGTTGGTTCATGATAACTCACACCTGAAAGGAGCTCAGGTAACACATATGTTTTCCCCGTAAGATGAATCACAGCCTTCTTATTCTTATGAACCCTAGACAGCACTTCAACAGTACGCTTGAAGGACATCTTGAACAGCAAAATCACCAACGAACAGCACCAACATGCAGAAAACACAGCATTTAATAAACAGCAGACTACGAAAACCTCACTTACAGTACGAGAGCTCAAATAAGAAGGCAGAGTGTCCCCTTGTTAGACCTCAGCCCGGAACATGTGAGCTGGGCAACTCTGATGTTTTCTGTTCTGCGAATGTTCTCAAGTGACTGTGCCTGTATCACAAGTATTGGCTCTGGGGTTGCAAACAAATTTTAGCAAGTAGGAGAATCTAGAAATATAGAATCTGCAAATACATATATGTGTAAATGTGTATATATATGGATATGTACACATACATATACACATATATAATTATTTAAGGGTTAAAATTTAAATGAGTTATAGTTACTGTTCTACAGCGATAGAAGACTAAATGCAAAGGAGTAAAGGCACAGTTAGGGCTTTGGCGATAAAGGCTGAGGTAGAGGCCTCCCTAAGAAGTGTTCCAAACCCACAAAGGTTGCATAACTTAATTTTCCTTTGAGTTTATTTCGATCATTACACTTATGTCTTTTCATACATTCAGGAGAATTTATTTGCTTGACTTGCTTAATCTAAAGAGAAACAGCCAGCATCAGTTCATTTACGGAACAAAGACTCCATAATGGCCTTTGACAAAGGTGAATTAACCTAATAATGCCTGAACATCCATTGCTGTCACCTCCCCGCACTGGATGGGCCTCACACTGACACCTCCTAACCTGAATTAAGCCGTGAACTACCACCCCATGTGCGGGTAAAGCGTGTGCCACGGGGGATTCCTGCCTGAGCATGTCTGGTGGCGTGGTCAGTTGCCTGTCTGTGGCCTGTCACTCTTTCACTAAGCCAAGTACTTACCGTGACAATGGTGTAATGATTTGGAAAGGTCTTGGTTGGATAGATAGGTCTCAGGTATTTTGAATGAATTCCACATGTTTCTGCAACAAAATATAGTGAGAAATTAAAGTTTTTACTGCCTCCAAAGTTTTTTTGGATAACTTAAAATCTGAACGTAAAACTTTCCCAGAGAAACAGAAAACTAACTGAAGAGTGGATTGAAGATGAAAAGAGGTTAAAATTCCGGTACCTAGAATTCCTCAATTCAAAGGAATGTCAGTTTATAGGAGAAGAATGAGCTAAGACGAGGGTCCACAGAGTAATTTTTGCAGAGAGAGACAGCTAATCAATGTGTTAGGCTCTGCGACTCCCCGTGATCTCTGCCACAGCAGCTCACAGTCTGCTCCAGAAACCCAGAGCAGCCCTGGACACCGCATAAACAGACAAGCATGGCTGTGTTCCCACAAAACTTCACTTATGGTCTTTCAAATTTAAACCTCACACAATTTTTGTGTGTCAAAAAGTATTCTCTCTCCTTTCCCTATTAAGGTGTGTAAAACAATTCTTTGCATTTAGCAAGTCATATGAAAACGAGCAGGGAAGGCTGGATTTGGCCCATGGGCCATGGCTTGCCAACCCCTGAGCTAAGATACCCTAAAGTAGCCACAGTCAGCATTGTTTGCTTTTGTTGCTCCCCTCTTTCTGACCCAGGTCATTACATTAGAATTTTCATATAACATTTGCATCACAGCTAATAGTTCTTATACGTAGAGTATCCAATATAACAGAAGTCATCACAACTATGAGGTAACTAAAAAGGAACGGGACTGGTACAAACGCACAAGCCCATGTCATGTAGTAACGTTCGCAAAATGAGCTAACTTTGCTGTTTGCTTGTTATTTTCGGCAGAGTTTCCATCTGATGAGTGAAGTTTCCCGTAATCCGTTTTCCACAAAGCATGGCGTTAATTTGGTTTTCAGTTGTTGTGTTGTTTTCTGCCTGTGCAATAACCTTGTTTCAGGAAGTCAGAGCATTGCTATTTCCTCTGCAGCAGTGAAGTTCAAGGAGCTTTTCATACTATTCCTGTCGACACGAACACTAAACAAAAGCTTCACCATTACACATTCTATTTAGGTTAAAATGAAGAGTGAAAATGATTGTTGTCCAAGAAGTAACAAACTTTAAGTTTGAAATAATGAATGTTTTCCCAAATATGTTTGGAGTTATTCTCCCTCCCATCCTCAAGTTCGGTGTTTTCATTATGATTCAGGAGTCTCTTCCTTCAGAACCCTTTCAGGATCTCTCTCAAGTCCGTTATATGGGACTGGTGGGGATGAGGGGCTGGGCGGAAATCGAGGAAGAGGGAGCTCAAAAAAATCTACGTGTTTAACAAGCACCCTGAGTGGTTCTGAGGTGTGTAAGTCCGAGGCCTGCTTCAGGGACTGACCCATAAAGTCTAACTAAAGATAAAATACCTTTTGGTTCTTTTTTTTTTCAGTTAACACTGCCAATAAATAAATCTTGCCCCCAATCAAGACGCATTTAATATTGTTAATAAATCACATGATAAGGAAATGAAATAAAAAATTCACTTATATAAGTAGAAGGAGGGAATCAAACAATAAACAGAGAGATGAAGTCGGTTTCTGTTTTTTATTTCCTTGAGACATGAGTGACACAGTCAAATTCTTAAATGCCTAAAGGCACAGAGTATTAAACAAAATACAAACCAAGCTACTGGTCATGTGAAAACATGACACCTCTGTAACCCCATGGCTCACACAAGGCAGCCCTGCTGACTATCTACAGACTCAGACTACCATTCTGGATCCCCTGCCCTTGAACTAGAGCTGTTAGAGCACAATTCACACAAAACAAGATCTACCATTGTTT
The DNA here is from genome assembly GCF_014824575.4 of Sturnira hondurensis. Lineage (NCBI taxonomy): Eukaryota > Metazoa > Chordata > Mammalia > Chiroptera > Phyllostomidae > Sturnira > Sturnira hondurensis. The sequence goes on from NW_028077105.1 coordinate 7,008,203, forward strand.
CTTCCAGGTGTCAGGGATCTAAATCACGACTGAATAGAATAATTCTAGAAGGACACAATACATGAATAAGAGTAGTTGCTTCTCTAGAGAAAATCTAGGACGATCAAGAAAAAGACTATTTTGGGGGGGGTTGGTTGGTTGTTTTTTACTATATACCTTTTAAAGCATTTTTAAAAGTTTATCAGCCCTGACTGGTGTAGCTCAGTGGAGAGAGCATGGGCCTGGGAACCAAAGGGTCACCAGTTCTATTCCCAGTCAGGGAACATGCCCGGGTTGTAGGCCAGGTCCCCAGTAGGGGGCATGCAAGAGGCGACCACACATTGATGTTTCTCTCCCTCTCTTTCTCCTTCCCTTCTCCTCTCTCTCAAAATAAATAAGTAAAATATTTTTTAAAAAATGGGCTAAGACTTGAATAGATATTCTTGCAAAGGCATCCAAATGGCCTACAGGTAAAAGAAAAAATGACCGATGATCAATGTCACTAAACATCAGGGAAACACGAATCAGTACCACAGTGAGGTATTACCTCATGCCTGTTAAGATGGCTATTACTTTTTTGAAAGAGTGTTTTTGGATAAATGTAGAGAATTTTGATGAGGATGTGGAGAAATTGCAAACTTTGTGTACTGTTGATAAGAATGAAAACTAGTGCCGTCACTGTGGGAAAAAATATGAAGAGATTCTAAATAGATAGATTACATCAACTGATATGAAATGGTTATAAAAACTCCCCCAAAATAAAAGCCCTGGACTGTATAGATGGCTTCACAGGTGAATTTTACCAAACATTCCAGAAAGAACTAATGCCTCTTCTTCTCAAACTAGTTCCAAAAATTCAAGAGGAGGGAAAGCTGACAAGCATATTTTACGAGGCCAGCATTGTTCTAATTCCAAAACCAGATAAAGACACTACAAAAAAGAAAATTAGAAACCAATATGGCAGATGACCATAAATGCTAAAATCCTCAACAAAATACTAGCAAGCCAAATACAGAAATGCATGAAAAAGATCATACACCATGATCAAGTGGGATTTATTCCAGGAATGCAATATCGGTACGACATTCACAAATCTGTAAATGTGATTCACCACATAAACAAAATGAAGGATAAAAACCACATGATCATATCAATAGATGCTAAAAATCATTTAATAAAATTCAGCATTCATTTGTAAAAACTCCCAGCAAAGTGGGAATAGAAAGAACATAACTCAACGTAATAAAGGCCATACATGACAAACTCACTGCCAGCATCACACTCGATAGGCAAAAACTACAAGTGTTCCCCTTAAGATCAGGAACAAGACAGAGATGTCTGCTTTCACTTCTCTTATTCAACAGGGTACTGGAAGCTGTAGCCATAGCAATCAAATACGAACAATAAAAGGCATCCAAATTGGAAAGGAAGAAGTATAACTGTCTTTATTTGCAGATGAGATGATACTGCACATAGAGAACACCAAAAATTCCACCAAGAAACTACTAGAACTGATAAATGAATTCAGTGAAATAGCAGGATACAAAATTAATATTCAAAAAGTTGCATTTTTATATGTCAATAATGAACTAACAGGAAGGGAAAATAAGAAAACAATCCCATTCACAATTTCTCAAAAAGAATACAATACCTGAAACACCTGAAAATACATCTAACCAAGGATGTAAAAGACCTGTGCTTGGATGATTATAAGACACTGGAGAAAGAAATTGAAGAAGATACAAATAAGTGGAAGCATGTACCTTATTCATGGATAGTAAGAATTAACATCATTAAAACATCCATTCTACCCAAAGCGTTCTATAGATTTAGTGCAACTCCTGTCAAGATTCCAATGTCATATCTCACAAAACTAGAACAAATATTTCAAAAATTTATATGGAACCACAAAAGGCCCTGCATAGCAACAGAGAAAGAACAAAGTCGGGGAATCACGCTACCTGATATTAAACTATACTACAAATGTTCTTACCACAATAAAAATTTTAAAGTAAGAATAAGAGGAAGGCAGAAGGCAGAGAGAAAAGGGTATCTGTTATGGAGAATTTGTATTCTACTGCTTATGAATGTCAACAGTGCTAATGCTAATCTTCAAAACCCATGTTACCTGCCAGATCTACTTGTTACTAGTCTTCTTCTATCTCTGGTTCCCTACCTACCTTTCCAGGAAGTCCGACTCGCAGTTCAAGCCAAATCAGTCTTCTCTCACCTGACATTTTCTGATTTTGGGTCTGACCCTTTGTTTCCACTCACAGTGAGAAAGACAATGGCCTCACCTCACTAGAGTTGCGTACTGAGTGTCCCCTTTGTAATCTCATTCCACAGCTCAGTGATCTGACTCACCCACTATGCTATTACTTCATGCTCAGTTTCCACAACCACTGTGGCCCAGCCTGATTCAGGCAGCTTAATGGGACACTAGAGACGAGACTCTAGACTTCCTTAGAGTGATGCCTGCTATCACATACCTCACCTCAAGCCTGCCATTCTGAGGAGGTCTTAATCTTTCTCTTAACTGGGCCTCCAAGAAACTAACAGTACATTTTGCCTTGGTATACCTAGTGAGTGATGTATTCACACATGATGTTCTCTGGATGACTTAAAAAATATTTTAGACCTTAGGGCAAAGCTCTCAATGGCCCAGCATTTCATGGGCCTTATTCCTAATTGTCAGTGGCATGAGAAAATAAAATAATTCCACTGCAAAGGGGCTCAGTTCAGCCTGGCTAGTTAAACCCCCTTTTGGACACAGAATTTAATATCTAGATCATTAAGGGAAATTCAGATAAGAAAACAGAAACTGAGAAGTATTAGTTAACTATCCAGGCCAAAGTAACTCAGTAATATGTGACCAGTCCTGAATTTTGAACCAGTTCTATCAGAGCCCCAAACTCTTAATCTTTTTGCTAAAGATCTGCCTCAGAGAGTGAGAAGCTGAAGAGACAAAATACCTTGTGTTGTAGGGTTAGAAGTTTATGTGTCTACAATTATGAAATTTTGGAGCTAGAATTAGCAACAGAAATCATTAGATCTAATTCCTCATTTTACAAATGAGGAAACTAAGGCCTAGAAAGAGTAACTGATTTACTCAGGATCAGAGCTTCCTTACATCCATTTTTTTTAATTTGGAGAAAAATAAAAACAGGAAACCAGTAAAACTGCCATAAAACTCAAGGACTTTAAAAGTGGGGGGAAAAGTTGGGGAGGGGAGGCTTATAGAAGGGAAAAGAAAGGCAGAAATTGGAAAGCACTGCAAAGTATGGCCTCTGGAGCCAACACTCTAAAACTTTTTGGTTCTGTGTCCTTCCTACTCAATTTCTTTTTATTATTAACTTTATAAAATTGTATGAAGGCCAAGTGCCCTAACAAAGAAGTCACTATCATAATAAAGGTGATAATAAAAATAATTATAATGTTAACTTACAATCATCCAGTGAACACTATATATATATTCTCAGTCTATCAGGTAGGAAGTGACTGTTTTACAGATGAAGAGACTAGGGCACCAATAGGTGCAATGAACTTGCTCATGGTCTCACAACTCGTAAATAGTAGAGCCAGGTTCCAGGTACTTTGATTCCAGAACTGGATATAGGTACTGGACTGGTCACCTACTGGAGTACCGGTATGTGCAGGCTCTGTCCAGTCTACTCAGGCCTCTTCAGGAGCCTGTCTTTCCTGGTCATGTCCACCTTGCCAAGACCCAGAACCCAGGTCTGACAAATGCCACTGTTGAGACAATATAGGTAAACAAGTTTCCTTAGAGTAGAGGATATATTAAAATACAAAACAAGTCAAAAAAAGAAGAAAAAAAGAGAGATGAACATGCTATAGATAAGGGAGGAGACAACAAGTATGAAGATAGATATCATCCAGTAAAGTCATCAGGATCTTGGAAGAACCTAGGCTAAGATGATACACCAACACTAAAGGTCAGAAAAGAGAGATGCACCATCTAGAGATTGACTAACTAGGTGTTATCATCAGTTGCATGCATCCAATTGTAGAAGACTTACTCATCTTATCAATGTTAGGCATCAAAGTACTCCATGTCTGTAAATATTCAGCTCTAAATCCATCCATGGAAAACAAAATAAGTGGTGGCAGGTCAAATCTATAAATGAAAACCAAAAGTTAGTTCATTACTTTGATTCTAAAAAATTATACATGGTGTATGTGTATACATTTGTCTATACTACTTAACAATTCTTCAAATTAAAAAAATTCTAAGAAAAATTAGTTTTAGGTCAAGTTTTCCTTTCTATTTTTTAAAATAGTTATTTCCCATAACAATCAGTGCTTCCAGGATTTTAGTAATCTAATAAAATGACAATTAAAAAAAACACAAGTATTATGTAATTATCTGGGCCTTTCAACTTTGACATCTACTACCCTTTGAGTTCTTCAGTTTAAATAAGTTTGGCTAACTTTATTTCTACTTAGTCCTTGGCATTGTCTGTCTATGACACCCAGGTATATCATGTATGAAATTTCTCTAGCCTGGAAAGGTTATGACAAGGAAGTGTGCTATGAAGAAAAGGGAAGGGTGTTGGCCTCAGAAAAAACTAAATTCAATTCTCAGCTTCATTCCGTACTATTTATTTAACTTTAAGTGGTTAATCTCTCAAAACTTGATCCCACCCATTCATTCAACACTTCAAAATCATTACAACACAGCTGGTTGGTGTTGGTGCACTGGATTACCTCAAATATATTTAGTATTTTACAATGGTAGATACACGTGGAGCTAACTAAATGTAGTTTTATGATAAGTTGCCAACACGCCAGCAAAGCATTAACAAACCCTGACCAGAAATGGGGTCTACATTGCAGACCTTTCGTGGTCCTGGCTTTGGCTAAGGAGACAAAAGCAATATTACTGAATGCAATGCTCAAACTCAAAAATTATAAAAAATATAAAAGTTGCAAGTAGTCTACTGTCTTTTGTATAAAATTATGATATGAAATTTAAAACTGGTAGTTTATGAAGTGTTTTATTTTATTCTAAAGTTCTACATTTTGACTATTCTAATATCTCAAGACATTAATATTAACCTCAAAAGCATTGCAATCTCTTCTTAGGCCAGTATTTACGTTAGAATGATAGAAGATAATTTCTGCCTTAGATCCAGACACATTCTTAGGCCAGTATTTACGTTAGAATGATAGAAGATAATTTCTGCCTTAGATCCAGACACAGACTTTTCTTTAATTCAATATGTTTTACTTTTAAAATTTTCTTGTACTTCATACACAAATACATTTTTTAAATTATGTTGTATTGATTATGCTATTATAGTTGTCCTGATTTTTCTCCCTTTGCTCCCCTCCACTCAGCAGCCTCCATGGCTTTCTATAACTACTTATTTGTACTTCTTAATCCCCTCACCTAACCCCTTCTCCCACATCCTCCTCCCCTATCTTTAGCCTTTGGCACTTTAATTATGATGCATCTTGGGGTGGGCCTCTTTGCATCCATCCTCAAGACATTAATATTAACCTCAAAAGCATTGCAATCTCTTCTTAGGCCAGTATTTACGTTAGAATGATAGAAGATAATTTCTGCCTTAGATCCAGACACAGTCTTTTCTTTAATTCAATATGTTTTACTTTTAAAATTTTCTTGTACTTCATACACAAATACATTTTTTAAATTATGTTGTATTGATTATGCTATTATAGTTGTCCTGATTTTTCTCCCTTTGCTCCCCTCCACTCAGCAGCCTCCATGGCTTTCTATAACTACTTATTTGTACTTCTTAATCCCCTCACCTAACCCCTTCTCCCACATCCTCCTCCCCTATCTTTAGCCTTTGGCACTTTAATTATGATGCATCTTGGGGTGGGCCTCTTTGCATCCATCTAGTTTGGGACTCTCTGTGCTTCCTGGACTTGAATGTCTATTTCCTTCACCAAATTAGGAAATAATGAAAGGCATTTCTTTCATTATTTCTTCTCTCTTCTCCTTCTGGCACCTCTTTGAAGCAAATATTAGAGTGCTTAAAGTTGTCCCACAGGCTGCTTATACTATCCTAGTTTTTCTTGGATCCTCTTTTCTTCTTGCTCTGATTGGCTGTATTTTGTTTCCTTATGTTCCATATCATTGACTTGAATCTCAGCTTCATCCACTAGTGTTGTTTCCCTCTAAATTGTTCTTGATTTCTGATCAACACGGGAGTTTTGACCTGCTCCGTTTCCAACCTGGGCCAGTTCATTCCTCTTTAGGCAACCTGGTGGCGCCCCCGCTCACCATATTGATGCTGAACTTAGTGTGGACACCCGATCGGCATAGTGCACTACAGCCCAGAACTCCTGGATGGAAGTGATCCTCCAGCCTCAGCCTCCCAAATAGCTGGGACTACAGGCGCGTGCCACCACGCCGGCATAGAAATGGAGATCACATGGAGGGTTAGGAACAGGGGAGTAGTAGGAGAAGGGGGGAGCAGGTGCAGAGAATAAGTAGCATAGATGGTAGGTAGAAAATAGACAGGGGGTAGGGCAGGAATACTACGGGAAATACAGAATCTAAAGAACTTGTGACACATGGACATGAACGAAAGGGGGGGGAATGTTGGGGGAGGGGTGTGCAGGGTGGAGGGGAGTGAGGAGGAGAATGGGACAACTGTAATGGCATAATCAATAAAATATATAAAAAATAAATTGCTCTTGATTTCAATTAGTGTATCCTTCACTTCTGACTGGATCTTTTTTATGCTGTTAATACCCTACTAAGTTCCTTGAGCTTTCTTACACCCAGCGTTTTGAACCCTGTATCTGATAGATTGCTTATCTCCATTTCATTTAGTTCTTTCTAGAGTTTTGATCTGTGTTTTCATCTGGGCCATGTTTCTTTGTCTCCTCATTTTGGCAGCCTTCCTGTGTTTGTTTCTATGTAGTAGGCAGAGCTGCTTTGACTCTGTGCCTTGGTAGTGTGGCCTAATGTTGTAGGTGTCCTGTCGGGTCCAGTGGCACAGCCTCCCCTATCACCCAAGCTGGGTACTCAAGGTGTGCCCTTCATGTGGGCTGAGTACACCTTCCTCTTGTAGTGGAGGCTTGATTGTTGTTGGCAGATCAATGGGAGGGGTTTACCCAGGCCAGTCAGCTACAAGGATTGGCTGTGAGCATTGACCACCAACTTCCACCCTCTGTGGAGGATCAGTAGTGCAAGGGCAGGGTGTTGGTGCTCCAACATGGTCTGTAGCTGTCCACTGGGTGCGTTGTCACTGGAGTTTCCTGGGTGGTGCAGTTCAAAGTCAGCCTCCACCTGTGTTTTGCTTGGGGCCACCCTGCCTGAGTTATGGGGCCACCCTGCCTGTGTTATAGCCATCTGAGATAGCTGCTACTTGTGCTAGGCTTGGAGACATCCAGATGAAGTCAAGCTGTGAGACTAGGCTACTAGTTCTGGACCTGGGGCTCATTGAGGCCAGCTGCTGCTTGTTTGTATATATGGAAAAGCAGCTTGAGTGGGCCGGTAATATGGGTGGGACAGAGTCTCTGGGCATCTCCAAGGCAGGTCAAAGAGTGTTAGCCAGGTTGATGGAATCCTAGACATGGCATCAGTCTGCCAGCTCTGGGAGGGGAGGGCCCAGAAAAGGAACAATGGCCTCTCTTTGCCTTGATGCCAGACACCCCAGCCTCCTCCTACACACCACTGGTGCCACTCAAGCTGCTTCCCCTGAGCCACAGCCCAGAGGGAGCGAGTCTGAGTAGGTGAATCCATATGTGGGTTCTTTACAAGGAACTGTTTGGGGTTCCAGAAGTTTCTCCTACCAACTCATTCCTTACTGGTTTTTGCAGGCCTAATTTGTGGGGACTAATCTTCCTAGCACTAGAACCCTGGGCTGGAGGTCCTGGTGTGAGTCTGGGACTCCTCGCTCCTGAGATATCCCTCCTGCATCTTTATCAACCACACGTGGGTGTGGGACTGGCCTGTTCCACATCTGTGCCCCTCCTGCCAGTCTGGGTGGATGTGGTTTCTAATTCTGTAGTTATCAAACTTCCATTCAACTCCATTTCTGTCAGGTCTGAGCAATGGTTTTCTATATTTAGTTGTAATTCTGCTGTGGTTGTGTGAAGAGGCAAGCTGTCTCTGCCTATGCCTCCATCTTGGCCATAAGTCACAGATGTATAGTTTCATGAATTACAAACTGAACTCCACTGTGCAGCCATCACTTAGAAGAAGAAACTGAATATTACCAGCCCCTAGAATCTTCTCTTTCTATTCTCTTCTAGTCGCAGACCACCCCTCCTCCAAGGGTGAGTGGTCAGTATCTTGAATTCCAACAGCATATATTAGTTGTACCTGGTTATATACAATACTGACATATAAACAAAATCATTTAGTATGTATTTTGTTGAGTCTGGCTTCTTTTTACTTAACATTATGTTTGAGATTTACCCATCTTGTTGCATGTAGTTTTTCTCATGGGTGTCTAATATCTCAATGAATACATAAACAACTTATTCATTCTACTATTAATGGGAATTCAGGTACTTTCCAAGTTAGGGCTCTTATGAATAGCAATTATGAACACAGTAAACTTTTTCAACATTGCAAATAAAGCACATACAAGTGAGTATGTGGAAGTAATTTTCAACTCTGAATTCTGAGTTTAAAATTTTGAAAAAACATATTTTTTCAAGAAATTTTGTTGGAATAAGTCTTTAAATATTCTGACAAACACCCAATACTATTATAAGGAAAATTCTGAATGCTGATACCAGCTAAAAATAAAGAAAAATAATCTCAACAACAATGCAAAACTGTGTGTCTTAATAAGGTAGTTGACGGTCCAGAGAGAAATATAGCCTTTTCCACTCAATTTGGGTTGAAACTTAACAGTCTGTGAAGGCCAAGACAAGAACCCAGAAATGCGCCAAGTCTTGCTCATACATGAAACCATGTGCATCTGCTGTTGTGGCAACCAGATGAGACTCCCTGAAACCCAGTGATAGTTGACAAGAAAGGAACGAGAGGCAAATCCCAGAAGTCAATGAAAAAGTAAGATCCAACCTAATGGGGACCAAAGGCAAAAATCTACAAGGTTTTCAAAGGAGCAAGAGCAGTGGACCTGCCTCTTGAGAAATAAATTGCAGTGCTCCCACTGTTCCACAGAGGGGTGCTCCACGCTCATCACTGAAATGTCCACTTTTTTTCAGTGAGAGTTTGGAGAACAGTGTTGCCAATCTTTGTTCCATCCCTAGGGATAGTTAAGTGGGTACAATTAAAAGCACATTGGAAAAAAACAAAAGAAAGCAAAAGAATTTCAATTTCTTTTAATGTGCTTGAGTAAAGCTAGGGAAAAAATATCAGCATAGCCATCTAATTTCACATTGGAAGAGAAACTGTAGGGAAGAGTCTGGAGGACAAGGCTGTCAATTTCCCTTCGCAGAATATGATTTATTGTAGAATAATTCATTTAGACTAAGAATAAAGATACAAAGGAACTACAGCTCTCATCTAGGGAATGAAACTGGTAAGTAAACAGGAGTGGCTAAGGGCTGGGTTTGAGTACAGGGTGCTGTTCTAGTACAGAAAAGGTGGCAAGTTTAGTCTTTGTAAAATGAGAATAGGCCATCCAGGCATATGACATGTGAACCAAGCCCTAAAGAACAAGCAGAAATAATACGAAAAGAACATGGGAGCACCCTGACTGGTGTGGCTCAGTGGGTTGGGCCTCAGCCCACAAACCGAAAGGTCACCAGTTGCCTAAGCGGTTGGGGGACATGCCTGAGTAGTGGGCCAGGCCCTGGCGGGGGCCTGTGAGAGGCAACCAATCTTTCTCCCTCTGTTCCCCTCTCTCTAAAAATAAAAAAAAATAAAATCTTTGGGGGAAAAAGTGCATGAGAGAAATGTGTGAATCAAGGAAAAGATGCTGTGCAGGGGCTCATGTAAAAGACACGAAATGTGCAATAATGTGCAGGAATCTCAACAGTACTGGGTTAAGAAAAAACACACACAAAAAACCACAGGAGAATATATATCTCCATTGATATGACGTTTAAGAATAAGAATCTATGATGATAGAAATTAAAACATAAAACATCTGTCTGGGTAAGGAAATTATTCTACATCTTGGAAATATTACATATTTGTGGGTTATACAAGTTTCTAAATTTCTAGATCTCATTATACTGTACACATAAATCTGTGCATTTCAAGAACTATGAATTATACCTCAAAAGTAAAGATGGAAAATTGGGACTGTTTCAACCATAATGTGTAGAAAATTCATCAAGAGATTACAGTGGTGTACTGCATTTACATTGGTGTAATGCTAATTAAAAACTTTTATTTAGAAAGATGCCATCAAAATGACCTTGCGGCTTAAAAACAGGATCAAACACCCATGAGATCAAGATGTTGACCCATTCTGTGAAAAGAAAAGGAGCTATGCAATAAACCTGACAAGCTATGGGGGTTGGGGCAGGGCAGATGGCAGATGGACAAACTCAGTGACCAAAGTAACCACACAGCATAGGCTGATCACTAATTCCTAGCTGGGTAGGTCTAACCAGGTAGTCACATTCCAGGCCTATCGCTAGCTCCCTTAGCAAGGGTCAGTCTTTACCATAAGTGAACCCTGTCAGAGTAATTTTCTTCTCTAGACTCTTTGAAGACACAACCGCAGGCCCCAGAGCACAAGGTGACCAAATCATGGCTTGTTCCATGGCTTATTTGTTCCACTAAACCACGGTTCTATGCTGTAAATGCTAATTATTAACTACTCTGTACCCACCAATGTAAAAGAGGTATGTGTTTGCATTACATTTTGCTTTTTATCTAAACCTCTTGCCTTATTAATCTGTCACCAATGAATTTTATATAACTCTCCTTATAGCTTCACTTTCAATTCTAATGTGTAAAATAAGCTGCAAAACTGCCCTTTTCCAGAGCATTTTCTCAATCCATTGAGATTTTGCTTCCTGACATACTCTCAAACTTTTGGCTCAAAAAAACTTATAAAACTTTTCTATAGGCTGGACATTATTTTGTTGACAATTCTCCCGTGAAATCACCTGAACTTTATTATGTTATTATTCCAATTTTATAGATGAAAATCAGAAAAATGACTAGCGCAAAGTCCCACAGACAAAACCAGGACTCAAACTCAAGTCTTTTTTTATTCTAAATGTGTTGCTCTTCCACCCAGAAGCTGCTGAAGAGGTTGGCTGAATCTGTGGGGTGGGTCAGACGGAAGTAGCATGGTACAAAAATGCAGTATCCACACCCATTTTTAAAAAATGAAACAAAGCTATCTAAAATGCCTCCACCAAGTCTTCCTATTACCAAATTTCTTTCTCCCTCTTCTACCCCACTGACATCCTTCCACTGCTTGGGCCACAAGACTGAAGTAGGTCAAAGGCAGAAGGGGCAACTGGAGGACAGGGGAAATCCATCCTGCCTGGGAGATGGTGGGGTGGGGGCGGGGGCACAATGCCAGGCCTGGGCAGTTGGAGAAGCGGCCATCAAAACCCTGTGGAGGAGATGCGTGGGAGGAGTGAGAGTGAGGGGTGTCACCTCACAGGCTCATCGCCCACCTGACAAAGTCCTCCCCAGCTGTTCTTCACGGTCCACCTTTCACTGTGAGGCCTCCCATGGACAATCTCTTCCCCTTCCCTTGGTAAGAATAAGTCTCTCATGTCAGGATGTTAATAGAAAAGAGTTCTGGCTAGGGTAATCTAGATCTGAACTCCAGTGCTGACCGTCGGACCTTGGAAATGTCAGTATAAATACTTTTAAGGCAGGACCTTGGGAATGTTAATATAAATACTTCAACCAATTTTGAAGGCATTTTTTAAGACACAAATACAATAAATTAATATAAAAGTGCTTTGTAAACAGTAAAGCAAATAGAAATCACTTAATAGTTTGAGTCACAAGGAATCTAGTCTTTTGTTAACCTTTTTGTTTTGGAATATAAACAGTGAAGGAAATTCCATCCTGCCTCTCAGCTACTTCCCATGTTCCCATGTGCCATCTGTTCAAGAGGAACAAAATTTCCCATGTTGTCCTCACCCTTCCGGACACTGAGGCGGCTTGTGCGTGCTGCAGTTTTCTCTGACCCAGGGGGTTTCTCCTGGAAAGCATAAGATCAGACTCTTTAGACTGTGTGTGCCACAGACAAGAAAGAGAAACACAGATTCAATGGGCAAGATCTTCCCCAACTACAATTCGTGTTACTGCAATGAGAAAATTCTTCCAGAAAATGGTACGTGCTATTTTACAGATTGGCAAGCTCAGTGCCTCTAGTGGTTTGCACAGATCAGTAATCTGCACTAACCTAATGCTAGGAAACTCATCTATACCATGAAAAACAAATGGAATTCCTTTGGCTTGAGGAAAGGGACAATTTCTTTGTTTTTTATTAACAATTTTTTTTACCCTTCTGTTAGAAGAAAAGGAGTTTAACAAGCACAGCTATACAATCTAAAAAAGAGAGATGGTATTAAAAAAACAGCTAATGATAATAATTGATATAAATTGGGGAAAATTGAACATATTTTTTAAGATCTTAAATAAAAAAAATTTTATCCATAACTGTTTGTTTATAGAACATTCTAGTTAATTAATAAAGTATAAATGATAGAATATGAACGTCATCATTTGCAAACCCTAATGGATCTGGGCATGAACATCAATAGCTAACATCTCCCCCAAAAGAGACAAGTAGACAAGATGTGACTCTTGGTGGAAGTAACATCCCTATGAACCTGCAAAATAAACAAATGGTACCTGAATCTGAACAGTCCTCAGGTTCTAACTGCCAATTTGCAGGGAATGTAGGTGATGACAAACTACCTATTAGAGAGGATGTAATCTGCACACCCAGACTGGAAACCTCTACAAGATAAGTGACCCCATTTCTCTAAAATGTACATTGCTAGGGGAAAAAAGAAGAAGAACAAACCTACATTTAAAGGACTTGAACTATATCAGCCATTTGCTATGTGTAGCAATAGTATGATCTATTTGGATCATACTTCAAAAAATCTTTTAAATAAATATTATGAAAGTGACAATCTTGAACACAATGAATATTTGATGACAAATGACTTTCACCTACATTTTAAATATGTTGATGGTATTGTAATTTTGTTCATTAATCCTCATGTTTTTAGATGCATACTGAAAATATTTATGAATTATATTAACTCTAGAATTTACTTCAAAATAGCCTAAAATTTTGAGAAGGGTTCGGGGAAATAAAAGTATACTTAGTTAAGAGAAGATCCAAAACTTGAAAAATAAGCCAAAAGAGAACTGATCACTGAATTTCATTTCCATGTCACACTGGAAATTATCTTAAAAAGCCCATATATGGACTATCCACTAACCTAGGAGCATATACCATCATCTTGCTTATTCTTTACCATTCATTTTACAACTCAATAAGGGTAGCAGTTAACTGGTAGAAAACTAACAGCAATATAACTGATTCTTGTTTCATAACAAATAAATTGTCCTCTAGAAATGCAGATCAATTCCGTCCCATCAAAAGTTAGCTTTAGTCATTCTGTTGCAACGTTCCTTCAGTCTCATATATACTTTGTCTCCGTGATTCTCTCTGAGCAGCTGAACATCCCAGTTGGTTATCTTACTAACATGTTTGCAGATCTTTGACATGTTTACATTCCCATGAGATTCATGGTTTTATCTTTTTGAAGATGATACTGTGTCAGTGAGACAAGATTGGCCAGGAACTGATCATTGCTGAAGCGAGGTGATGAACAATTGGGAAAGCATCATGCTATTCTCGCCAGTGTTTGTTAGAAATTTATCACAAAGTTTTTTAAAATTCTAAACTTAAAAAACTGACCAGCTGGTTTCATGCACAAAAATTATTAAAATCCCCTCAGGTCATTGTCCAAAGATCTAATTTTGGCAAAAATCATTTCAAATCTTTAAATATAATGTGTTAATCCTTAGAGTGAAAAACACTTCCTTTTGCTTGAAAAACAAACTAAAATTAGTAACTATCAAAGCACCCAATTAGTGGTAATGGTACACTTTAATACAACAGATAACAATTACTTTTGTTCCTGTGAAAGTATTATTATGTAATGAACTCAGTGGAAAAATTTTCCATATGACCTGAGGACTAGTCTTGAGATAGAAGTTAAGATTTCCAAAACTGGAGTTGAAGGCAGGAGAACACAGAGCTCAGAGGCAACGTGGTCACTGAGCTTAGAGAAATAAGCAAACCAGAAACTACACTTGTGTTTGGAAATTTAGAGGAATTTTTGATGGTACAATATTCACTCTATCAAATATTGTATCAAAATATCAAACAATTATATTTTTCTTTTTGATTGCCCTTTTAAACTAATTTTCAATTACATTTTATGTAAAAACAGATTCACCTATTAATAAAAAACAATTTTCTTTAAAGAGATTATATAGTTAATGTTTCTACTTCAACATTTTCCTCCCATTTAAAAACATCAGCATTCAACCTAAACTCTTTTTATATCTAAAAATACTGAAAGTGTAAGTTAGTTAGCTGAGTTGGGTTTGGTGTTAGAAAAGCGGGTTTGTAGCTTGAAGCAATTCTTTGTCATGTGTATATGTGCATTTTTGTAAATCCCACCACATGTTCAAGGGATTGGCGATTTTTAAAAAATTGACATCACTTATAACACAGCAAGCAAGTGGAAGCAGAAGCTGAATAACCTGGAATCTAACCTTGACTTTGCACTGACTCCTGAGGCTCCTCAACAAGTAACTTAACCACTTAGGACCCAGTTGTTTCAACAATGAAATTGGTTTAACGAACTGATATTTAGGCCAAATAACCTTTCATGATGTTTTATCCATTGGATCTTCCCACTGGTGTCTCAAACCACAAGTACGTCTTGCATGGTCATGGGACTGAAAAAGGCCTTGCCTTCTGGACAAATAGGAAATTCTAATCTTTCTCTTCTTTCCTACAATACCTATGAGCTTGAGTGGTGTTACAAGCTTGCTTCCTCTGTAGTGTACAAACCACATTTCTTCCCACAGTAAACACATTTTGTCTTTTGTCCTCTATGGGGTCCTTCTCTGTCTGGTTCTAATTTTTGCAGCCTAGGCTGGGTCTAGGGTCACTAAATTCACAGAGGGGAAATGGGTCGGCATCCTCTGCTTACCTTGGCAAACACTCTTGTAGTTTGCACAGCAGTCCTTCCTCTGCAAACAGTCATCTGAGCAAGAGCAAAGGCCGGATTCTAGTCTTTTCTCCCCACAACGAAACTTATTGCATGTCCAGATTCGAGCTGTAAAATTACACAATTTGGTTTTGAACATTTAACTTATGTTAAGTGTCTAATACCAAAATTTATAAAGTCCCTGCATTTCTCCTTGTACTACTGTACAATCAAATTCTTGGTTTACCTGCATTAATAAAGGAAAATACATAATACAAATGGGAAGTAACCTACCACTTTTCCTCATGTGGCACAGGCGGCAGACAGAACTGCAGCTTTCAAAGCTGTAGCTCTGGTCTACGCAGCACGTACACCTCTGAGTTTGGAGAAAATCTGAACCCTGGCCCTCCTGCACCCAAAGACAGGAGCTTCCAATGGTGAAGAACGAGGACCACTTGAGTGACTGTTGTCACCCAAGGGCAACCTCGTCCAGCCTTGTCTAAGGACAGGCAGCAAGGAAGAGCCAGTGACAACTGAAGTAACAGGAACATAGTCAGGTCCGTGAGCATGTAGGCAGGTCAGGGGACCTCCCAAGATGAGAGTGACAGAAATGGTAGATCAGCACCTCATCATGCTGCCAGTGTTCTCCCGGGCTAAGCACTAACATATGAAATAGTACGAATAAGTCTCAATGCTAAAAACAACATGAAGCTGGGCAGGGGCTGCTTCCTCGTGACACCTGGTAGGAAACAATAACTAAAATCAACATCAGCCCTGGACTTAGACAAATATGTTGAATAGGTGACTGCTGTGTGCTTCCTTAAGCACTGAGCTCCCCACTCCCTATTGCATACAAAGAAAAGATCTTTGGAAATTAAGTGAAAGGAATACAAATCTTATCTATACTAGGTTATTCCTCCCCCTGGCCTTTTTCAGA
The DNA here is from genome assembly GCF_014824575.4 of Sturnira hondurensis. Lineage (NCBI taxonomy): Eukaryota > Metazoa > Chordata > Mammalia > Chiroptera > Phyllostomidae > Sturnira > Sturnira hondurensis. Next base: position 7,024,266 of record NW_028077105.1, read on the forward strand.
AAGGAAAACATAAAGAGGTCCATTGTTTTTGTTTTATTTTAAGATTTTATTTATTTACTTTCAAAGAGGGGGAAGGGAGGGAGAAAGAGAAGGAAACATCAGTGTGCAAGAGATACATGGATCAGTTGCCTTGCACACACCCCCAGCTGGGGACCTGGTCCACAACCCCAGCATGTGCCCTGACTGGGAATGGAACAGGCCACCTTCCAGTTCGCAGGCCAGTGCTCAATCCACTGACCCACACCAGCTGGGGCAAGTGCTCCGTAATTCGAATCTTGCCTCTCCAGGAAGCACTAGACCCCTCTCCATGGTCCCTGATTTCTTAGGAAGTTAAACATTGCAGTTGTGTCTTCTACCTAGAGAAGAGTGATTTTTTTTCAAGTTGTGTTCTGTGGAGCACTGGCAATAGAATCACCGAGAAACATCAGTTTTCCGTGTAAGCCTTTTGCACACTAGAATCTGAAAATGACTGCAAAGGAAACTAAGTATGTTAATTAACTTAAGTCGCAGCAAAACTCCATGGGAACTTACCTAACTATACAGCATTTCATTGGCTGAAAACTTATTCCTCAACCTCGGTTAACTAAAGTGTGGACTCTGTGTTTATCACTGTAAATGGGGAAAGGATAATAATAGACCCTCTATAAAGGTGTTACGGGTTGAATTGTGACAACCACCCCCCAAAAGTTCAAGCTCTAACTCCTATGCTATGAATGTGATCTTACTTAAAAAGGATCTTTGCAGATAATCCAGTTAAAATGAAGTCATTAGGGTGGGCCCTAATCTAGTCTGACTAATAAGAAGGAACCAACCATGTCAACAACTAGATCTTGGACTTTTAGTCTCCAGAACTATGAGAAAGTGAACTTCTGTTGTTTAAGCCACCCAGTGTGCGGCACTTCATTACAGTGGCCCTAGCAAACTAGTATACAAGGTGTATGGGGAGCATTTGGACATTTGTTAATGACAGCACAACCAACATGATAATAAACCTGTTCTCGGAACTCGTACTTGATTCCACACAGGTGTCTTCAAAATCCCAGCAGCAGTCACCTCGGTCTTTACAACCCACATCACACCTGCAGCCATCCAGCGCTCTGTATGAGGAGTCAAAGCATTTTTTCCTGCAGCTGCCTGTAAAGAAAATAAGGAAACCAATTCTTGGAATCTCGTAGCTAGATAGCAGAAGCACATTAGTACCTAGAACAGACTAGGACAGACAGACAAATAGAGAATTTATATTGTGTGATCTCTTGGTGCAGCGATAAATAATGAGTGATAAGAAATGAATGGTTTTTTCCAAGACCCCAGAGAGGTTCTAGACTTGGAGACAGCAGGTGCTATTAGGTGGGGGTAGAAGGGACAGTCCAAGGCTAAAAATAGTGGAACTGATTGAAAATCTGGACATGGAGCAGTGACTACATCCACCCCACCTGCCCCTGCAGAATAGAAGCGTCATCATCTGCAGCAATTTAGGAAGAGATTTTTGTCCCAGAGACAGTAGACATAGAGGATGGCTAGAATGAGAAAAATGAACAAACCTTACCCTTCAATGTGAACAGACAGTTGCCAGGTATTTGAGCATAAAAAGACAAAGACAAAAAAAAAGACCATAAAAGACAAAGACCAAAACAAACAGGTAAAATACAGAAAAAGAAAAATCTTGGTTGAAAGAAAACAATGCAGGGAGCATAAGAGTGAAAACACACTCACATACACACACATGCACAGCTAATATTGAGATCCTCAAACAAGAGAAGATACTGCATCCAGGAAATAAGAAAGAGAGATACAGTTTTTCAAAAAAGGAAAAACATTCAGGGTGGTCTTGGAAATAAAAACGTGGGGACAGTCACAGAAAAACATCAATAGAAAAGTATGGCAGGCAGAATTATGGTCCCTAAAAAGATTCCATGCTCCAATTCCTGAGACCATGAAGTAGGTTGCCTTAGATGGCAAACTGACTTTGCAGATGTAATTAAGGCTATTACTTAGTTGACCATAAAACAAGGTGGTGCCAAAAAGTGAAAACAAAGAATTTAGAGATGATATTATTTTTAAAAATTATATTATAAAATTTCCCAGGATGGAAAAGTATAAACTATTACTTCAAAATTGCCCAGCAAATTTCCCAGGGCAAAACTCACACCAAGAGATCAACAGGAATAAAGAGATCTTGAAATCTCCTAAGAAAGTTCATGAACAATTTATAAAGAATCACAAGTCAGTATAGTATCAAATTTCTTAAAAGCAACACTGAAAGCCAGAAGACAGGAAACTAATGTCTTCAAGTTTCTGGAAGGGAATTATTTTCACCTCCAAGTTCAATATCTAGCCAAATAGTCAAGTGTTAGATTTGGATGATGAAGCTGTCTTGGGACAGGCAAGAACTCAAGTTACAGGTTGTATGCACTTTATCTAGGAAGCTACTGATGGATGTTCTTCAGCAAAATGAGGAAGTAAAAAGAGAGAGAGATCAAAAAATTATAAGATTGAGTACAATGGAGAGGATATGGAAACAGCACTCATAATACACCAAGCAAACCAAGAGAGCAATCAATGCAGATTGGAGCAGCAAGGCAAAGAAACAAAAGTCAAAATAAAAGATATCACTCTATGTCCACCTTTACACTGCCAAAAAGGAGGGAACCAGATAATTCCAAGGGTTGGTTGGGATGTGTGGTGAAGGTGAGGTAGGCTAAAAGCAATGACCTGGGACTATTTACCCAAATTAAAATATAAACCATAAGGCCCCAGAATTCCATTCTTGGGAATTCATAAAAAACACAAACCTCACAGAGACCAAATAGAGAACCTGCAGAATTGATGTAATACTAAGAAATTAAAGCCAACCTGGGTTTCCAAAACTGGGAGAGGGCCTAGGTCAAATGGCATGCTGGATATAAGTCAAAGAATACTAAGTAGTAAGAAGATAGATACAAAAGAATAGATGCAAGCATAGCAATTTAGATGAATTTTTTAAAATGTTCAGAAAAGTAAGAAAAACGTTTATATACCATTTACACAAAAGACCTTCAGTGTATGTCCATGTAGCACTTCCCCCTCTAAAGCCAGCCCCACATATCCATCTGTGTTCTTGACTTCTCAACCTGGACATCTAGCATATGTGTCAAATTTAACATATCCAAAACTGAGCTCCTAATTATTCTCCCTAAACCAGCTTCTTCTACAACCTTCCTCAATCTAATTATAGATTAGATTTTTAGACATTCACAACAAAAATTATTTTCAGACATTCACAACAAAAATCTTGAGGCCATTCTTTAAAAAAAATTTTAAACATGTTCATTGATTTTAGAGAGACAGGAATGGGGGGGAGAGAGAAACATCAATCAGTTGCCTTCCATAAGTGCCCTGATGAGAGACTGAACTTACAACCTAGGTACAAGGGCCGATCCCCAAAAATGGAGTTACCTTCTGGAGGGCAGGTTCTTTGTAGTACTGGCTTCTCCCACTAGGCGAGTGTTCTAGGAGCCCATCTATATCAGTGTACCAACTGGCATTGTGAGAGGCCTCAATGGGCTTCAACGATTTTTTTTGAAGACTCAGTGTGTTTGCCAGTTTCCTGATGAGTGGTTTATGAGTGCACCTGCCTACACTTTACTGAGTGTTCAGCAGTTTTTGAGCAAAAATGGCTTGACCCCTGAGCCCCAACCTCCCTATTCACCAGATTTCACCCTGAGCAACATTTTTGTTTTTGTTTTTGTTTTTGTTTCCCTGGATAAAAAGAAAAAAAAAGGCCGCAAAGGGAAATGTTTTGCTGATGTGGAAGAGGTGAAACAAAAAACTTAAGAAGCACTAAAAGGCATCAAAATCAACAAGTTCAAAAACTGTCTTGAGCAGTGGAAAAAACATCTAGATGGGTGTATTGCATCAGTGGAGACTACTTTGAAGGTCACTTAAGTCCAAACATGTTAGAATAAGTACACAATTTTTAAAAAATAAATTCTGGGTTTTGGGGGGTTCCCCCTCATATGTGCCCTGACCAGGAATTGAACCCACAATTTTTTGGTGTATGGGACAACGCTCCAATCAACTGAGCCACACACCGGTCAGAGCTTAAAGTCATTTTTGTGTCCTTTCTTTCTCACTCTATATACAGTCAGTCAATAAAATCTATCTACCACATCAAAAGATACTCAGAATCTAACTCTATCTCACCAGTTACACACACCATCATACTAGTCCAAGATATAAAACTTATGTTATTGCAGTTATTTCCTAATTGGTCTCTTTTCTCACTGTTTCACTCTGCCATTTGTTAATAATATAGCAGCCCAAGTAGTAATATTGAAAAGCAAACACAGCATGTCATTCCTTTGCCTAAAACCTCCAATCATTTCCCATCACACTCAGAATGAAAGCCGAAAACCACACTTTGACCTCCCAATCCTTCTTTGACCTGGCTGCTCTTTGGTTGAGCTCATTTTGACTACCCTACTTCTAATCCTCCCAAGTTCTAGCTCAATGCTCTCCTTGCTATTCTTGAAGTTAAACTTGCCAGGAAGGCTCTAGCCTTAGGCCTTTGACCTTACTATTTTTTCTTGCCTGGAATGCTCTTATATAAAATATCCTGATTCTTGCTCTTTTCCTTCAGCTGTTTACTCAAAAGTTATTTCACACATACACCCCATCTCACCCTGACTCAATTATCCATATTCCTTTTTAGAGTTTTAATTATTCCTTAGCATTTTCCCTATAGTATTATATATATATTGCCGATTTATATTTTGATTGTCTGTCTTCCCTGCTAGAATGTAAACTCTCTGAAGGATTTTTTATTTCTTTACCACTGTGTAAGACTTGTATTAACTAGAAGAGTATCTAGAATTATATTAATTAGAATAATATCTAGCCCATAGTCAGTGCTCAATTGTCAAAGAATAAGTAAAAAAACCCCACCATACATGCACATAAAACACTAAATTCGTAAGAACACAAATAAACGCAAAGTAGAAAAACTACTTTAAAAATGCACACTAGAAAAAAATATATTGCCTACAAAAAGTGGGCTAATTGGGGCAAAGAATGGTAAAAGTGGTCCAGGGTTGAGGATTAGGAAACAGCTGTGGTGGGTGAATGAGGGGATAAGTATGGTCAGCACACTGGTGGGAAGGGGCTGGAGTTCAATGTCGGTGCCCAGGGGTTGGGGGTGGAAGGAGGAAGGAATGATGCCGTGTAAGGGCTAACAGACTGAGAGGGGAGGAAATGAATACAAAACAATTACTTTGGGAAGCCAGCCTGTAGGTGTAACACTATCGGAAGGAAGTCAAGAACTATAGCTTTTCTTCAGAGACTAGTATAAGCCTCTTGCTTTGTGGGATAAAATAACCTGGACATGGCACCCACCTGAGTGCACGAACATCAGAATTAATGACCAAAATGGCCGGCCAACATTTGTTAGATCTAACACTGGCACTGTAGTTCAGAAACACAACAGGAAAGTGACCAAGAAAAAACAGCCATTTGGCAGGCAAAGTCCACCTTTTCAGTTCCACTGTTTTCATGTTACCCTAGGAACACTGAGTGTTTGTTAATTGTCAAGTGGAAACAAGTGGAAAATTGTCAGCTAACCTCACCAAGATTCTCCGTCATAAAGAAGTGCTAAGACTTGCCCTACAGGAGTCATAGTAAAAGTTAATCAACCAAATTAAAATTAAGAGGGGGATAAATTATCTAACATTTGACTTCCTGCTTCCCATTAGGAAAAGTACCAAAACAATGCATAGTCACTTGTAAATGGATTATTTACTGTTCTTACTAATAAGATATGGCAAAAGAGAGATGAGGTGTTTTGATATTTTGGGAAATGTACCTCTTTTTTTTTCATTGCTTCTTATGAAAAAAAAAAACTGTGAAGCTTTCATTCTGCACTACATTTCAGGAATGTGGCACTGCCTAACCAAAAAAATCCCGAGATTTCAGGGACAGCACAATCCTCAGGTGACATCAAGATGCAGGAGAGGTAGCAGGAGGGCCTGGGAAGGGAGCAGCAAAGACCTGTGGCCAAGTTTATTATCAGATATTCAGGAGTTGGGTCTAGAGTCTTTAGTCTAGTTATTAAAGTCCTCTAGGAAGGTAAGAAAAGTGAGGATAAAATACTGGAAGGATGTGGGATGTGTTTGCCTTTCAAAGGAGCAGAGGGGCGTGGGTGAAGAGTAAAGTCCAGCAGAACTGTACACAACGCTAATCACAGATTGGGCTCCTGATAAGAGGAGTTAGGAGAAGGAGAACCTAGAAGGAAGGTGCTACCTGTAGGAGAGAGGAGACTCAGGTGAGAAGCGGCACATGTTTGAACAGGTGAAGGTGAGGAGAAAGAAGAAATAATGTTTTGAGACAGGGCTGAGTGGCATACCTTGCTCGTCCAGCTGCCTGAGTCCAAGCGCCAGGCCTAATCCAAGCGTCACAATCACCAACAAAACGAGAAGAACCTACCACACAAAATGAAAAGTGGCCTCTACAATTCAAAACTGTATGTACAAAGATCCAGACAACTGTTTCCCTCAGTGAATTCTAAGGCCACACAGTGTTTGCTTCTGCATGTCACCAGACCCAGCAAGGACAGAGGTACATAACTGTATTCAATGCCAGACAATAAAGAAGGTTTGGGAAGAAATACCATTTATTACAAATCCTTAAATTTAAATACATTCATCCCCCTTAGCTTAATCCTAAAGTGAATTAAACACATGAAACCAAGTGAATTAAACCATGAAAGCTTTGCCCATTTTTCTTTCTTAACTGGACAACTGTTTGAAGGTCATTTCTCTTAAAAAAAAAAAAAACAACAAAACAACAAAATGTTCCAAAATTGTGAAGTAGTTACCAACCTCATTCTTATGGGCAGATTATCTCCTGATCCCACTTTGTCCATCAGAGGACAATGAGAATATTTTAACATAAGTAAAAATGTGGTGTTCACATAATAAGCCGGCATGTGACCTGCTTTGATCTACAGTTCCAACACAAGTGATGTAGCCTAATTTGGAAGCTGTGTGACCAAAGACTGTGTGTAGCATTCATTATCACCGCTGCTGACCAAGCCCTTCAATGCAGTGGACTTTGCATTGTGACTAGGGTTAGGCTGTGGTATAATTACAGAGAATTCTTCCCTCTCACCTCTACTTTATCCATTAAGTCTAGTGATAAGCAAGCTGGATGATACAGTCTGAATACTGCATATTATCATAAGAACAGGAATGCAATGGATACACAGATCGTGTAGGTGCCGAGGTCTGGCCGCCGCTTATCTAAGGGTCCCTCAGGTGAGAGTAGGCGTCGGCGCTGGGTAACGGGCAACTACACAGCTCAAAGGCAGGTGAAGCACTGTTCCGTTTATTGCAAGTACAAGCAGGTTTTTATATTTTCATTTCTGGTAGTGATTAACATGTACAGGTGCATAGCATGATCAGTTAAACAGAAAAAATCAATACAAAGGTAACCAGGAAAAGTACGAAAGTTCCCATAGTATCAGTTATGTTAAACAAAAGTTATTTTGACCAGGAGAACATTAATCAGACAATTTGAAATAGTTCTATGTACACAGTTTGAATGTCTTACTGTTTATTAAAGTTCTCAGAATTTGTCATGGGCAACAGGTACACTTAGACCGAGCAGAGGTTAGGAAATTCATTATAAGCCTTTGTAATGTCTAACTTGGCTATCTATCTTGCTGTCTAAAATGTTTTTTGTATACTGTGGACTCTAACTCCTTGGTAGTTGTTTCTATGTGCTTAGTTTGTAATAGCTAACCAGCTTCTTCTGTTTTTGTGCCTGTCTAATTCTAATTGATATATATTCCTATTCAAGGTAAAGGAGGGGCTGTTATTCTAACAACTCTTTGACAATCAGGGGCTATTTTCTTAAAGGGGTTTTTGCTATTCTATGAGGCAGTTCTGTGTGAATACATATTTTTCCCAAGGTTTGAGTGACAGAGAATGGTGGAGCAGCAACTCAGGGAAGGAATGCGGGAGGAAACAGCGGTGGGATAGGTGTGGGGAGATCATGCAGTAGGTTTTGGTTTGCGGTACTAGATGAGGAGCCAGTGGGGAGATGCTTGAAACTGTGTGGCAGAAACTCTGGGAGAGCTCAGAGCTGGGGACTTGGGACTGTTGGTTCAGAATACGACCCTGAAAAAGAGAAAAGGTGAGATTGTCTGAAGATCTTTGGATAGGGCTTGGTGAAAGACTGTTGTGAACTGAGAAGAAAGATACCGACTGAGAATGCAGATAAGAAGAAAAGTCATAAAAATGGGAATTTTAATGCCATCGCAGAAGCAAAGGGAGAGAATAATTCGAAATGCGAAAATACCAAGCAACATCTATGCATTGTCATAGAGACTCTGGAGCAGAACAGGGGAGGGCTGGCTTTCGAAGGGTGACATGAGTCCAGTGAAAACAAAACCAAATGGCAGGGAATGGCTGAATAGTGAGAAAACCAAGGCAATAGAGAGTGCTCCCCTCTTCCTGAAAGGCTGATGGTAGAAACAAAAGAGAGAGAGAGTAATAAAATCAAGAAAAGGTGGGGTTTTTTGTAGTTATTTTTTTGTTCATTTTGTTTTTAGGACAGGAAAGAACAAGAAAGGAAAACTAGGCAAGAGAGATTAATTGTAGGAGGGACGTAAAACAGGATAAAATCAACAGTCCAACAAAGGATATAAGATACAGTGATTTTAATTACTGTTTCTGGTCTTAAAATATTCATGCAATAAAAATGGGACTTGGGAAGTAACTGCAGTCAGACGGAAAGGAGTGCTACAGAAAGTTCTGGCACAAACCCTGACTTTCGGTTCAATAGGCATTCGTTGTCACTCAAATGCTTTTAGTTGTAAAATATGAATAAAACTACTAAATGCCTTAGAGTTGTCATAAAACTGAATACAATCACTTAAAACTTTACATTTAAATAGTAGTACAAACAAATATGAAGAGAGTATACATTAAACATTTGACACAAAGGTATAATAAAGTAAAAGTAAACTGTACTTACAATACAAATTATTTTGTATTTCTTAGCAGTGGTCCTCTTAACAGTTTCTTCCACTTGTAAAGTCATCAGAGAATCCATTGGGTTTCAGCTGCATAAATCTGTTTTAACAGAGACAGGTCACTCCTTCCTTTCTCCAGTCTGGCCAGGAGTCACTGTAGAAGTTACAGTGACTGATTTTTAACTCTTTGGGAGGGTCACAGACTGTTAGTGATTGCACAATCAAGAGAGAAGTAAGTGGTAGCCACAATACTGTAGAGATATGAAAGTTTATGTCCAGTACATTGTAAATGACTGTACTTTCTCTCTTTTCAGTTTATACTAAAGGCACAAAACTGAGAGCCTCCTTAAAGAAATTCCAGGGAGTTTTAATATTTACATACACTTTATGTCATAGTGGAAAATTAACATTAAAAATATGCTTTAACCACAGTAGTAATTCCAGTTCTGCTACACCCATGTAAAATACTTAATTACTCACTTGCACTTTACAATGTTCACTATTTGGCAAGTTTTATTTTTTAAGATTTTATTTATTTATTTTTTAGAGAGGGGAAGGGAGAAAGAGGGAGAGAAACATCAGTGTGTGGTTGCCTCTCGTGTGCCCCGACTAGGAATCGAATTGGCGACCCTTTGCTTCACAGTCTGGTGCTCAATCCATTGAGCCCTACCAACCAAGGCCACAATTTGACATGTTTTATACACATTATCTCCTGACAAACTTAACAAATGTGCCTTACAAACATTTTATCCTTGTTTTATTGATGAGTAAAGTAAGGCTTTGATTAAATTATGTATCTTTTTAATCCCAAGTCAAATATTTACTCAATTAACTCCCCATAGCTAAAGTTCTTTTTACTAAAAAACAGATTAAACAGATTATTTCCTTATTCTTTTATTTTTAATCCTTAGAGGGGAAGGGAAGGAGAGAAGGAGAGAAATATCACTGTATGGTTGCCTCTTGTGAGTCCCCTGCTGGGAACTGGCCTGCAACCCAGGCATGTACCCTGACTGGGAATCAAACTGCGATACTGTGGTTCACAGGCCCGTGCTCAATCCACTGAGCTACACCAGCCAGGGCTGTTTTCTTATTCTTAAAAATATTTTACTTCTTTATTTTTAGAGACAAGGTAAGGGAGGGAGAAAAAGAGGAAGAGAAGTATCAAAGTGTGGTTGTCTCTCATCAACCCCAAATGGGGACCTGGCCTGCTACCCAGGCATGTGCCCTGACTGGGAATTGAACCAGCAACCTTCGGGTTCACAGGCTGGCACTTGGTCCACTGAGCCACCAGCCAGGGCTATTTTCTTATTTTTATAGATACATGTACTTGTCACCAGCACGATAACAAGACTTCAGTTCTTGTCTTCTTAAAAGAAGTGCAGTAAAGCAAGAATATATTGGCCGCTGCAAAAGCACACTCAGGACAGTGAAATAGGGAAGGGCTTAGCATACAAGAAATAACAGGAGAGTCTAAGCTGGACTGTTTTAGCTCACTGGGAAGTCAGAGAAAAAGGGGCCTTGGAGACAGGTTCAGGGGGTTAGCTCGGGACAAGCTGCCACTGCCTGCTGCTCCCCTGATTGCAAGTCTTGTGGGGTCTCTTAGTAGAGTTTAGGGGGTGCATGCCTGTGGGAGGAAAGGGAGAAAGGGAAAGGCAAGAGCATGCTACTCAATAGAGGAGTGGGCACTGGGTCTTTTGTCCTCTGGGTTTTATCTCTCTCTTGCAGGTGGAAATCTTGGGGGAGGTCTCAGGGGAGAGTTTCAGCAGAATATTCATCAGCTTTCCAGGTGTCCTTTCAGGGCCGTGGTCTCCACTGGTCAATTGGTACCAGGGTGGAGGGACATTAGTTATTGCAGCTGATCCTGAGGCAGCTGTACACAGTGGTATTTGTTTGGTCTGCTGATTTTCTGGGCCTGGAGCTGAAATACATCTGAAGCCTTGAAGCTATCTCTAGGGAAGAAAGTTCAAAGGATATAAACTGCATGACCAGTGATACACTAGGGGAGAAAAGGTTACACTAGGGTGAAGTCCTTGCTTCCCCAGTTTTGCCCCTTGCTAAGGCCTCTCCACCCTGGTGACCTTCTGCACCTGGCTCATCTTCCTTGCTCTGCTCATGTCTCCCTAACTGCCTACAACATACTTAGGATGAAAGATGCTAAATTAATAGCAACAAAGCCGAAGAGAGTTATAGTAAATGGTGGGTGTTCAGTTCTTATATGTTTAAATGACCCAAAGACAGTAATTTTCAATGTGATTTGTTACCTCCCACTCTGCCAGCATCCCTCACCCCCATTCAAACACACACACACACACACACACACACACACACACACAAAACCACTAAATAAAAAAGTCATGGGGCCTCTAATAGTCTGACCTCTGCAACTTACAATTAATTGACTCTTGAAAACAAATTCTATGTTTTAAAGGTGACCTCATATCATCTGAAAATTACTAAGTTTCAAATATTATAATGGAGAAAAACCTTAGTCCTTCAGGTCCTGATATACGTGAACCTCAGGGAATCTACTTAAGGTACATAGAGATGCTGGCATTGCTCAGTCTCTAGTCATATTTTCTGCTAGAGGGGTTCCCATAACTGAAGCCAAACCCAACTTCTTTTGAGAATCTCAAATCTTAGAAACATTCCTAACAGTTCACCTGAGGGTTGGGCACCAGCCAAATCCACACCCTCCATGCAATTTAGACTTTGGAATAGGTTGCCGATGTCGCACGGATCTGAGCTCACACTCTCTGAGTTACCTGAACCTTGGAAACCTCATGATTCCTTCCCCTTAACTTTAGAACAACCTGTACCTTCTGGGTCCTGAAGCCTTTACTCTGCGTATTTTAATGCTTTATGGCCAAGAACACCTGTGCTCTGCAAGACAGCTAGTGTTACACTATGTACCCCACCAATCATACCCGTTTTTCATATTTTACAAGGTCCCTGTGTCCACAGAATTCAAGAAATTTCTATAAAATTACAGAAAGCTCACTCCTTGCTGTCTCAGGAAAGCCCAAGGTGCCTGTCACCATCCATTTCCTTAAGTCTCATCAATCTGTCCTTCCTGGTTCTAGCCCCAGAGCTGGGTGTCAGTTAGACAAACCAGACTAGGAAAGTTCAGAGGAACTAGACACACTGAGGAGGGTGGTGGAGGTGAGGCAGACACTAGGCTCAAGTCCAGCAGCAGGAAAGAGTTCAACAAAGCAGGGAGATCTCAAATAACATGACAGGGCTGGGTGGGCAGATGGCCAACTACAATAAAGGGCCCATCATAGGAAAAAGGCAGAAAAACCTACAGGGAGATTAATGAGCATGCCTCGCAGGCAGAAAGCTAACCAGGTAAGCAGTTGGTATAAGAAGAACAGATGCTAGTCCTTGGCAAGGGGAGATCCAACATAGAAGCTGAACCTAGAAGTAGCTGTCTTGGTGGGACTGGTGTTAGCAATTATACATGGGACCTTGGAGGCAATGGTGTATAGACAAGGCAAAACCTCAGCACGGACTACAGGACTCAAGTTTTTGAAATTGAAATATACATTAAGTGTCTCCGTTATTAGACATCCAAGTGATAGAGTTAATGCTTATGTGTTGATATCAGTTATTTTTCAGTACCTATGTATGTGAAGACATTTTCCAAGGTGAGATACACAATATCTCAACTTTGATGAGCACAGATGCATGTTTTAATTATTTTTTGTCCACAGTTCCCCCTTAGGGTTAAAAAAATAAAAAAATAAAAACAACCAGCCCCGGTGGGTGTGGCTCAGTGCGTTGAGTGAAGTCTGGGAGTGTTCAGTGAGTCACATGCCTGGGTTGCAGGCCAGGGCCCCAGTAGGGGGCGTGGGAGAGGCAACCAATCAATGTTTCTCTCCCTTTCTTCATCCATCCCTTCTCCTCTCTCTAAAAATAAATAAATAAAATCTTTTAAAAAATGATAGCCTGAATGATGCATTGATAACAAACCTTGTGGTCAGTGAGTGTGATCTCACAGCTCTAGGAGGACACATTCTGAGGAAGCCTCAGTGATATTGTCTTGCTGACACGGGCAAAGGCATCTGCGTGGAGGCTGAATATTTCCCAAAAAGGGAAGGTAAGGTAAATGGAACAGAGTCAGGTCTTTTAGCCTCTATTGTGGGGGGGGGGGACCTCTGGATTTTTTCTATCTTATGAATTATCATGATTTTAATTTTGCCATCTCCTCATTTTTTGTGTGTTTGGCATCTAGTGTAACATCTACAGAAATATCAAACAAAATACATTCTGAACTCAATATGTGAATGCAAAATATGTTCAAACCTGTAAGAATTTTTAAGAGTTTATCTGAGCCAAACTGACAACAATTCCCAGGAAGCAAAACCTCAACAAATTGCAAAAATGCTCCAGAAAAAATTGGCAGTTTTGCACTTATTTTATACATTACAATCAAAAAAGAAGATACATTATAAATGGGTTACATGAAATCCATCAATGACAAATTAGGGAGGTGGGAGAAAGCAAAGTGAGGAAACCTCTGGAATTTAACAAAAAGTAAAACAATAAACACACACTTCTTTTACATAGGCGGTACAGGATAGTTAACAATTAACAATTACCATGATAAAAATAATGAGAGGTGATGGGAGTTGTTTTGTTATTCCAAAGGCATGTTATCAAGAATGTTATCTTATATGCAAAAGACAGATGGGTAAAGATTGACCTTTCCTAGGGAAAAATACTGCCCTAGGACATAACTACCTGCCCTGAATTGCTTTTAGTTTAAAAAGCAATTTCAGACCATCCAAGTGGTTACTTTAGTTCTCTGAGTACAAACTCAGTAAGGCCGCCATGCAGGTCTCCCTTAATGTGTGGCGCCTTTCCTCCATAGACATCAGTCCCTGGGTATACACGCCTTGTCAGTGCCTCGGGCTAGCTGTCCATTTCTGTTGGTGGTGTCGAGGAGACTTCATTGTTCCTAGATAGGAGTCAATGTCCATCCATGGATGGGTACCTGATAAGGTCCCTCCAAGAAGGTTGAAGAGAGTCTTTTATTTAATCTTTTCAAAAAATCAGTATCTGAAGTCTTTGTCTCCTGAGAGCTCACTGTGAAAGGAAGCAGTTACCAAGTTGGCATTTCTGACTTTATCAAAACTTGGCAATGGTGTAAGCCATCTCCTTTCAATAATGTCAGCACATTGGTTTCTTCATCTAAGTCCAGCGTAAATGCACTGTGATGTATAAGGGGATGCAAAAACTGAGAAATGGAAGCCAGGGACCAAGGATAACCAAGTGGTCATCTTGGTTTCCCACAGCCCCAGCTAGTCATTTAATTTACAACCATTGTTTAACCACCCAATATATTCTAGAAGTCCTCCTACATATATTGAGACTTTAACCCTTAAAGTCTCAGTATCTAATACAAACTAAGAAGCAATCAATTGACATTCTTTAGTTTGGACATTTTATAACTTCTAGAAACATTGTTCATAGATATAAGTTAATTATTAACATATAAACTTAAGCTAGCTGTTATTTACTAGGAATTAATCTTAGATCATGTGCTTAAAAAGCATTTGATTTAGTTTCTATATTTCTGAGAAATTCAGAATACCCAATCCTTACAAGCACTTGCCTTTAATTTAATTTTAACATTACTATCCAAGGGTAGAAAATGATTTCCCACTTACAATGTACATATACAGACAAACACAGACAGACACAAACAGAACAGTTGGATCCAAATTTTGTTTTGGAAGCATTTGCAGTTTATATCTGTTCCTGATAAGTCAAGTTCCGAATGACCTTCTCCCTCTTAAACTGAACACAGACACATTAAATTCCACAAAGAATCAGGTTGACACCTAAAAGATGTCATAGGCTGATCCATTATCTAAGTCCTTTTTCTTTTAGCCTAGAAGAGGAAGGTTTTTGAGTACCTAGATAGTCTATGCAAGTTATTTTTTCCTTCATTCTGCCTGATTCTACAAACGACTTTTTCTAATTATGCACACAAAAATTAATTTGGAAATATTGAAGAATCCTTATCTTGGCCATCTTAGTCATATATGGGAGGCTAACTATAATGGGCCTTTCTGGCCCAGAGGCATGATTTCCCCCTGTTAATTTTGAGATCTGTAGAGTCTGAACCAACTTCTCGGGAAAACCAGTCCTTACCTGCGTGTCTCCAGGTGACACAAATGCAGTGGCTGTCCCTGTAAGACTGCTTTATCCTCTTGGAAACCCAAGATTCATGGTCCCCTAAGAAAACCCAAGTAAGGTAAAACCTTCCCTGACGCAGCCCAAATCATGACACTTTCCAAGGCAGAGGCCCGTTTCTTGGGCGTCTTTCTTGGGGTGCGTCCTTTCCAGGGAAACCTGCCCTTCCTCCAGGACCCCCTCCAGCTTCGCGGGACTTGGCGGCACTACTGCACTGCACTCTTCACAGAGCCCATCTCCGTCGCCACGCCAGTCAGGATCTGAAGAACTGCCGCCCTCACATCACTGTTACTCAGGTCCGGAGGCACACGCTCTGTATCTCAGAGGACCAAAGAGAGTTCAGTATCTCATTTAACCAGCAAGGATTTTGCTTACTAAGTGATCCAATGAAAAAGAACAAAATTAAAAGCAGCAGCCCCCTTTCTTCCCCTTTTCCTGAGCTATCACAACACTTATCCACCTCTGAGGATTTCCTAAGAACAAATCAAATAAAGACAGGGCCTGCTACTTCAAGCAAGAATGCCTGGAATTCCAGGAGAAACTCACCCCCAGGTCACCTGATGCAAAACCCTGGGGCACAATGGGCCCTTGTTTGTACCCAGCACCTGGCCCCAGTCCTCAGGGTGGTCCTGGCTTTGTCTGAAACCTGCCAACAGCATCAAGTAGTTGTCTGAGTCAAAAACCTGCAGAGAATTTTTATGAGTTGACACGTGCTGGCAGAGTTTTCTTATCTTCCACAGAATAACAGTTTTGCGGCTTCTTTTATGCATTTGAAACTTAAAAGAGACCATAATGAAGATTACATAGAAGTGGGGGAAAAAGCAGGGTAGGAATGGGTTTAAAGTTAACAAGATTATGTATTCTTTTGAGGTTAATACCCCCTTCCACAGGTTTTCTGGTATTTCAAATGTATCTTAACCTATAGGCCCAGAAACAACAGACAAATCTAGCTTAAAACCTTTCACTGGTCAAGTTCTAGGCCGGGGACATGACTACCTACTATGATCTCCCCAGCTTGTGAGGTTACTTTCCATATAACCCTTTTTTCCATCACCCACAGTATAAAAAAATTCTAAATATTGGCCCACAAATTATGAAATTAAAGTTCTCATAAAAGTCCTCTCTTCCAACTGGTGAATCAATAAGTAATCTGTAGTATATTAATTTTTTTAAAGACTTTATTTATTTCTAGAAAGAGGGGAAAGGAGAGAGAAAAACAGGGAGTGAAACATCAGTGAGTGGTTGCCTTTCCAGGACCCCAAACTGGGGACCTGGCCCACAATCCAGGCACATGCCCTGAGTGGGAATCGAAATGGCCATCATTTGGTTCACAGTCTGGTGCTCGTTCCACTGAGCCACACCAGCCAGGGCAGTAGTATAGTCATACAATGGACTGATACACATAAATGAATCTCAAAATATAATATTGTTTGAAAGAAACTAGACACAAAAGAGTACATACTGTATGATTCTAATCGGGTCTAGTACCAAACAAAAAGTGAAAAATATTCCATCAGTAAAGTACTTTACTAGTTATGCACAACGGTGTTACCTCAGGATAAAGAAACGGCCCCTAAATCAGCTCGAAAAAGTTGGACTAGGTTCCCAGAGCCTGTCAAACTGATGCTTGAAGCAATAAAATGGTAGGGGCACGCCAGTCAGGGCGCTCAGACACCTGCTCTGACCACGCCAGGGAGTTAGCCTTCCTCTTTGTCACCTCGCTCGACCCAACCCCTACCAAAGAGCCTATAAGTATTCAGTAACTGATAGATATATGTATTTTTAGAATACTATAATGTAAAAATATATCATTATTCTAACTGAAAAGCAACAATGATGTGTTTCCTCTTTATTTTTTCTTTCAGTATTAATGAAAACCTGCAGTGCGTTCAGCTCTCTACGGGGGTTACCATAGATAAGAAGACATGTGGTCCCTGGGGTCTAGGAAAGTGTGGTTTCAACTCCCGTTTCCAGGCTACAGGTCAGACGGAGCTACAAGTCAGTAGCTCACAGGCGTAATCTGATTGACTCAGGTTGTGGCAGAAACAGTCTGCAGGCTGCAGCAAATGCCCCTCCAGCCGGAAGGTGGCGACCTGCCCCCGGCAACGCCTCGGGGTGATTTAGGTTCGAGGTTCCGCTTGGGGGCGCTCTTGTCTGGCGCGCGGGGCGTCGCCCTTCTCCTCAGGCGGAACCATCTGGCTGGGTCCCTGGTTTCTGGGGGTTTGGTAGTGAGCGAGCGCCAGGCACTTCCCGGTGCTTCCGTGCAGGCCCCGGTGGTTGGCGGGGCCGCCGAGAGGAGTGTTTAAGCTGAACTTTTGAAGTGGAGAGCGATCCTGTCTACCTGCGGATTCCAGCGGGCGTCTCCGCCCCTCTGCTAGTCTGTCGCCGGAGCTTTGGCCTGACCCCCGGCCGCGAGCCGGGCGCCCAAGAGGGTGGGGGCCATGGTGCAGATGGAGACGCAGCTACAGAGCATTTTTGAGGAGGTGGTGGTGAGTAGAGCGCCAGGGATCCAGAGCGCTGGCGGGGGACACACGGGGGCAGCGGATCGAGGGACCTTCCCAGACAACCTCTTCCCGGTCTCTCCTTTGTTGTGACACCGTGTGTGTGTGCGGAGCTTTAGCGATTCTCAAACTGCTGTCAAATTCTAAGTCCTCTTAAAATCCACAGCACCCACTGTGACAGAGTAGGCAGGTATTGTTACTTTCTTGCACGGAGCTGATTAAGATGATTTGCCCGATGTTACATTGTAATAGTTTGCTCGAGGAGGCCCCTCCTTTTTTTAAAAATTCACATCGTTTTCTTTTTCTTTTTCTTTTTTTTTTTACAGAAAACAGAAATTATAGAAGAGGCTTTCCCTGGGTGAGTATTTGCGTGGCAGATTTTTGCGTTTTAACGTGAATGTGTCTTTGTAAGATTTTGCTTAGCTTTGCCTTGGAAGTTTATAACTATTCCGGTTATGTTGACTTACCTTTTTCAAACTACTGGCAAGTAATGCTAATGTGATTTTTGTTTATAGCATGTTTATGGACACGCCTGAAGATGAAAAAACAAAGCTAATTAGCTGTTTGGGGGCCTTCAGACAGTTTTGGGGTGGTCTTCCTCAGGTGAGTACTGCATTTTTAATACATTCCACTGATGATTTCTGACCCCTTCTTTTTCAAAGATTTACTTTGATGTTGGTATTTAGGTTTTCTGGGAAGAGATAAAATTGTCATCATCTTTGGTTTGTCCATTCTGGTTTCCATTTTTTGCAATTAGTGTTCTTCCCGTGGAGTGTCTGTATTGAGAGAGCCTGGTTGATGCCAGCGCAGTGGGAGATGTTGAAAATCGCCCCCACATTAGATTATATATCACCATTTTCATCCTATTTTGATTTATTTGGTGCAGTTGAAAGCAACTGTGTTGGGGATTATAAAGGATAAAAATTTCATTTATATTCTCAACAAAAGAACTGGTACATTACAGTGAAGATACTATATTAAAGATACAAAAATGCCACAATAAGAATACAATTTTATAATAAGGATATAAAGGTATAATAGAAATGAGGAAAAGAACAGTAAAACTTAGTAACAAAGCACAGTCACTAGGAAATGTTTCCTTGAAAAAGACGAAATGTGTGACCCTTAAAGAACTCATGTTCCAGTAATCCATTTTCTTTTCATGATTTATTGCAGGCAGGGAAATGTTTGCAGTTGAAGTGCTGGTGGTAAGACGTGCTACTCAGACATGGATCAAATAGTGACAAAGCATTCTTTTTTTTAGTCTTTTTTTTTTTTTAGATTTTATTTATTTATGTTTAGAGGGGAAGGGAAAGAGAGAGGGAGAGAAACATCAATGTATGGTTGCCTCTCGTGTGTCCCCTGCTGGGAACTGGCCTGCAACCCAGGCATGTGCCCTGACTGGGAATCAAACCGCAATCGTGTGGTTCTCAGGCCCGAGCTCAATCCACTGAGCTACACCAGCCAGGGCTCTATTTTAGTCTTTTAATTATGTTTTAATAGGTAATATGTTCATATGGTACAAAATGGAAAAAGTATAAAAAGGTGGACCCAATTAATACTTTGCCGTTCATCTCTCTTAGCTTAATTACCTGTTCTTTTTCTGCCTGCAGCCCATATGAGCGGCTTCCTTTCTTCTAGAAATATTTTATGCATGTAGAATAACTTTCACAGAATGATCTCGTAGGCCCTGGCTGGTGTGGCTCAGTGGATTGAGTGCCATCCTGAGAACCAAAGGGTCTCTAGTTCAATTCCCAGTCAGGGCACATGCCTGGGGTGTGAGGCAGGTCTCTGGTAGAGGTTGTACAAGAGGCAACCACACATCGATGTTTCCCTCTGTTTCTCCCTCCCTTCCCCCTCTCTAAAAATAAATAAAATCTTACCAAAAATATAAGAACCATCGTGTACTATGTACACTGTTCATTCACACCTTGTTTTTTTGTCCACTTAATAAATTCTGAAAGTAAGTCTGCAGAAATCCACCAAAAGTTAGAATTTCAGCCTTTCTTTCTTTCTTGCAGCATAATATTATATATTTTGGGCTTTACCTTTCTTTCTTTCACCAGACTTCTTCTGACTGACATTTAGGTTGCTTCTAACCTTTTTCTACCTGAAACAATGTAGAATGAATGATACCTGTGGACACAGAACAAATTCCTTCAAGTAGTGTTGCTGGGTCACAGGGTGTATTTATTTTTAATCTTTATAGAAATTGCCTAATAACTTTCCATAAGGGTCACCAGTTTATACTCTGATTAGCAATGAGTCAGAGTATATATTCCCAATAGCCTAGCAATTAAGTGGTGAGAGACTTTTTTTTTAAATCTCCACTGGAGGGTATATTTATTGATTTTAGAGAAAGAGGAAGAAAGGGAGAGAGAGAGAGAGACAAACATCAATGTGAGAGAGGAACATTGATCGGTTGCCTCCCATATGATCCCTGACCGGGGATTCAACCTGCAACCTAGGTTTGCGCCCTGACTGGGAATTGAACCCACAACCTTTTGGTGCAAAGGACAATACTCCCAACCAATTGAGCCACCTGACCAGGCCGAACTTTTTGGTCTTTGCCAAACTAAAACGTGAGAAGTTTTATCTCCATATAATTTTATTTTGCATTTCTCTGAGTGATGAACATCTTTCCAAAATATTTAAAACTTTAAAAAATTCATAAAACATGTTATGAGGTAAAGTATGGCCCTTATCTTCAAGAAGACTATATTCTAAGGGGGAGCTAGGAAGAAAATGTACATTTCTGAACCAGCATGACACATTCCACAATAGAAGCGTGTGTGAGGACAGTGGTGGTGCAGAGGAACAGGACAGAGGCCATTCGGGGGTGTCCTAGAAGGCAGACTTTGGTATGGTACGGCCTCTGTGTATCAGGTTCCATGGTGTATGAGTCTAGAGATGCAATACGTCATTTAATTCATATTGATTGGGCTCTTCGGGATTTGATTCACACTAAATTCTCATGAGGCTAATGTACTAACCCATAATGAGTTTTTACCCCAGTGACAGGAATATTTATATCTGCCATTAAATAGGTTTCTGCTTACAGTGGCTTTTACAATCTGTGCTACAGTTTTCTATTGACCATAAATATGTTAATGATATCTTACTCCTTTTAGAGGTCCTATGTAATAAAAATGGTGGGAGTTTAATCTATATAATTGTAAGATTTTAAGCTTAATATAACTAAAGTACTAAATCTGAATTTTTTTATTTTTTAAAGATTGTCTGCATCCACAAATGTTTGTAGTAGAGTATCTCATTCATAGTCTTGATATACTCCCACGTACAGTATTAGCTGTTTGTTAGTTGTAAGATATCTAACTTTAGACTTAAACTATAATCACTTTCTAATTTTCCAGGAATCTCATGAACAGTGCATCCAGTGGATCGTGAAATTCATTCATGGCCAGCATAGTCCTAAAAGAATTTCTTTTCTTTATGACTGCTTAGCAATGGCGGTTGAGACTGGCCTTCTTCCACCCAGGTATGTTTCATGGCAGGTGTGAGCAATGTGAGGAATTTTCTTTTTTTAATTAATGCTTGGAGATTGGTCAAGATTGTTGTAAAAGAATAAGGGATAAAGAAGGAAGTTAGGTTCAACAAACAACCCTTCAGTCCTGGCTGGGTAGTTCAGTTGGTTAGAACATCACCCCAATATACCAAGGTTGCAGGTTCCATCCTCAGTCAGAGCATGTACAAGAATCAGCCAATGAATGCACAAATAAGTGGAACAACAAACCAGGGTCTCTCTCTATCTCTCTCTCTGTCTGTCTCTCTGTCTCTGTCTTTCTGTCCTAAAATCAATCAATTTAAAAAAAATAAAAACCAAGCAATTCTTGATAATACCTCAGGTTTTAGTTTCTAGGAAACAATATAATTAACTTTTTTTATTGATTGATTTTTTTAAGAGAGAAAAAAAGAGGCATTGTTTTGTTGTTCCATTTATTTACGCATTCATTGATTGCCTCTTATATGTGCCCTGACCAGGGATCGAACCTGCAATTTTGATGTATTGGAATGAGGTCCTAACCAGCTGAGCTACCTGGCCAGGGCTAGGGTACAGTATTCTTAGAATTGTGTATTTAAAGGCTCAAAAACAGGCTGCCTTTGCCTTTCAGCCCAAGGGCTAACTAAAATCACACACTCTGAAGGGTTTGCTCTAGTTAACTTTTGTTGCATCTCAACATTACATGCTCTAAAATAATTAATAATCATTTCATTATTAACACACATGGCTAATGGTGGTTGACTGGGCTTATTAGGCAGTTTTGTCTCAGAGTCCCATGATTATAGTTAGAGGGTAGCTAGGACTGCAGACACAATAAAAGCTTCCCCATTTGTATGTCTGGTGGTTGGTGCCGGGCTGTCATCTGGGACCTCGGCTGGGGCTGTTGGCCGGAATCTGCACGTGCCCTCTCTGTGTGACATGGACTTCTTCAAAGCATGGTGGACTCCAAGAGCAAACGTCCAAAAGTGGACTGGGTAGAAGTTGTATCATCTTGCTTTGGAAGTCATACAGTGTCCCTTTTGCAAAGGTCTTAAGCCTGTCCAGGTTCAAGGGTAGAGAATGTAGACTGTCCTCCATCCAGCCTCTTCAGGGGAGGAATCTTAGTGCTGTATTTTAAAGGACACGAGTATCAGAAATCTTGTGGCCATCTTGGAAAAATGCAATCTGCCACAAGCTAATTGAGAGTAAACGTTTAACCATTTCTCTTTAGATAGATTTCTTTCTAGTACAAATAATGAGTATTATTTAATTCTGTTTTGTATTTATTC
Source organism: Sturnira hondurensis (assembly GCF_014824575.4). Lineage (NCBI taxonomy): Eukaryota > Metazoa > Chordata > Mammalia > Chiroptera > Phyllostomidae > Sturnira > Sturnira hondurensis. The sequence goes on from NW_028077105.1 coordinate 7,046,763, forward strand.
TTTTACACAAGTAAAATGTATAAAATACTATACATAATCTTTAAGAAATGTGCTTGAATAATGTACTTCTGTGAAAAATACTTACTTTGACAAATGTAATATCCAGAGTATAAAGACCTTGGCTATTAGAGAATTTGCAAAATTCTGTCTTTGTGATTGGAAGGGGTATTCTTTTTTCTAGGATGGTTTGTGAATCCTTGATAAACTCTGATACTCTTGAATGGGAAAGAACACAACTTTGGGCCCTAACATTCAAACTGGTTCGGAAAATAATTGGTGGAGTGGATTATAAGGTATTCTTTCCTAATTCTAAAAACAATCACTTTCAGGCCAGATTAAATTTTCAGCTGTGTATATCTTAATTTCAGATGGGAGCAGTGAAGTGGAAGCATTTACCAAATCTATTTTGTGTTGCTTATTTCCTAAAAAGATTTAAAATTACTCAACATTTTCTGCAGCTTTCTGCTCTCCTCTCAACATAAATATTCAGGTGGCTAGAACATTTCTATGATGAAGAGGGAATTTGCCAAGCAAAGACTTTGGTTTTCTTATGATGTTGGGGCCCCTTTCAAATGAAAGCACAGAGAAGGCGTCTGTGGAACATCAGAGCGGGTACAATGCCGCTGGCTCCACTCTAGCCCCACTTTCCAGTGAACTCCCATGTGACACTGGGAGTTTCTCTCACCATGGCAACCCCCCCCCCCCCCAAGTATTTACAGACAGCATTGAGTCTTTAGTTTCCCTCCCGTTTGGCCAGCCCAGCCTCTCCCAGGTGGTCAGCTGTCTGTCTCTGCCCCTCCTACCAGTCCGGGTGAATGTTTCTTTAACAAATTCCTTGGTTGTCAGAGTCCCATGCAGTTTGATTTTCTGGCACTTTGTGTTGTTTATTGTTTTTAGATTGGTTGTTATCCTTCTTTTAGTTGTGCGAGGAAGCGAAGCGTTTCTACCTGCGCCTCCATCTTGGCCAGAACTCTGTTTTCTCTTTTTTGTAAGATTTATCACATAGTTTATACTCACTAAGTGCATATTGAATGAAGTTTCTTCTCTATAGATCAGATTCTGCTCTCAAATAATACAGCTTGTAGTAGAATGAGTAGATGAATGATTACAGAATAGCCTTGTTGGATGAATTTGAAGGATTAAGGTATGTGATGGATGAGAACAGAGAATAGTTAGAATATGGCAAAGGGGGTGAGCAGAAAGGTCATCTGCCAGGAAATCTAGTATTTTTTTCATATTTGCAGGTTGTTTATAAGTTCTATTCTAATATATTTCAGTCTGTAGGCCCAAATCAAGCTTTTTTGGCCTTTATAACAATATAAACTTTTAATGCAATGAAGGTCAAAAAAGCTCAGCAGAGTATGGAAACTTTAATTTTTATTTATTAGTGACTTTTTTGTTCATTCATATGACGCAGCATTCTTTAGAACTCTGTCTTGGAACACAGCTCATCTCTTGGGTTCGTGTTAGGAACTTGAATATCAGCTCTGATTTATAAAATTAAATGTGTGAACTCGAAGGAAACTTTTTTTCCTGAGTGTATAATCTTGAAACTAGATGCCTAACTATCACAGGGAACATTACCTAGTTTTAACACTGGCTTTTTTCCCCTTAAATCAGGGTGTTCGAGATCTCTTAAAAGCAATTTTGGAGAAAATCTTGACCATTCCCAACACTGTGAGCTCAGCTGTTGTACAGCAGCTTCTAACAGCACGAGAGGTAATCGGACCTGTCTGCAGTGCACTGGTCATCGCCTCCAAAAAGTATTTTACAGAGTTACGTGCTTTTAAAACTTAGAGTAATTTGTGGGGCGTTTTATGTGTTTACTTCTAAAATATTGCTTTTTTATTGTGTCATTTTGAGAGTACATGTATTAACGCGGGGGACAGTGAAACACGCAAGGGCCTAAGAGAAACAAAGCAACAGGGCAGAGCCTGGGCGGGGCTGCTTTGGCTCACTGGAAGTCAGGGCAAAGGGCCTTGGAGACAGGTTCAGGGCTTAGCCCGGGACGAGCTGCTGTTGCCCGTTGCAGATCTCATGGGGGCCCTTAGAGTTTAGGAGCTGCCAGCCTGTGAGGGAAGAAAGATGTGAGCGTGCTCTGTTAGAGGTACAGCACGCCCTAAATCACTTTGAGTTTTAAAGATTCTCTTTTACATTTTAATTAATTCATGTTTTTAAATTGTAAAAGCAACAATATAGATGTTAAAGTATTTTCAACCATTACAAGATGTCAGCCTACGGACCACTTAAAAAATCCTTATACTTTGTATCTAATGTCACAATAAGTGTCACTTTGGGTCTGTTGTTCTCTTATTGGAGTCTACCAATATTTAAAGCATTTCAGTGTTATTTACCAAACATCAGCAACTCATTTCATTGTTTGTTTGTTGTTTAAAGATTTGACCTATTCACTTTTAGAGAAAGGGGGAGGTAGGGAAAAAGAGAGAGAAACATCAATGTGTGAGAGACATTGGTCATTTGACCCCCACACGCCCTCCAGCTGGGGACCTGGCCTGCAACCCAGTCACGTGGCCCGACCAAGAGTCCAATTGGTGATCTTCAGTTCTCAGGCCAGCACCCAATCCACTGAACCAAACCAGCCAGGACCATTTCATTGTTTATTAATCTTCATTTTTAGAGATTCTTCACATATAAACAACTTCCTTCATGCTACAGTTTAAGCCCCCAGAATTAATGAAATAGTATTTCTACTTTTTAATATATTTGTTGCTGCTCTATTTAAAGGGATCAATGACAACAAATATATTTAAATGTATTTAAAGGGATTAGTCAGAAATAACAATATTGCCCTTTTGTTTTTCTTAGGTTATAGCATATATCTTGGAAAGAAATGCCTGTTTGTTGCCAGCCTATTTTGCAGTCACAGAAATCAGAAAACTATATCCTGAGGGGAAACTTCCACACTGGGTAAATTTGACATTTTTCAAAATTTTTAATAGCAATTTTTATAAAAAATAATTATATTAACCACATTTTTGTACTTATTATTAAGATTTTATTTATTTCTAGAGAGAGGGGAAGGGAGGGAGAAAGAAAAGGAGGGAAACATCAATGTGTGGTTGCCTCTCACACACCCCCAACCAGGGACCTGGCCCACAACCCAGGCATGTGCCCTGACCAGGAATCAAACCAGCAACCCTTCAATTTACAGGCTGGCACTCAACCCACTGAACCACACTAGCCAGGGCAGTGCTTATTTTTCAAATGATCACTTTTATCCATGGATACTATGTATTTTTATCATTTCTTTCATTTCTCTGCTGTCCTATTGAAAGAGTTTATATACTGTGTGATAAAATATACATAGCTGCATCAAATAGCTTAGGACATTGTGGTGAGACGTGGCTTAATTCAGAGAAAGAGGAACTGGTAAGTAATTGTTTGGAAGGAAGCAAGAGAATTAACCTTTGAGTAATTTTAATGTGCTAGGCTTTATACTAAATTTTTCCATATTGTCTCATTTGAGGTAAATTGATCATTCTACTCAAGGCAGTTTTTTTAAAACATTTTATTTATTTATTGTTAGAGGGGAAGGGAAGGAGAGAAGTATCAATGTATGGTTGCCTCTCATGAGTCCCCTGCTGGAAACTGGCCTGCAACCCAGGCATGTGCCCTGACTGGGAATCGAACCTCGGTACTCTGGTTCGTTGGCCCGCGCTCAATCCACTGAGCTACACCAGCCAGGGCAAGGCAGTTTTGATTTTATTTTTATACTTGTTTTTTGTTTGTTTGTTTTTAGTTACTTGGAAACCTGGTATCAGACTTTGTGGATACTTTCAGGCCCACAGCAAGGATAAACTCTATTTGTGGTAGGTTTATAATTTAACATACACTAAACAGTGTGTGACTTCTAATGATCTGACTGTAGAACAAAGTTGACAGTATCTTGAACGTGTCTTGATGGTTTGTCATTTTAGCGCCTCTCTATGAGCTTAATAATAGCCTTTTACTTGTTTTCGGGTACTTTGAGTACTGAATAAAGGGAGGGAAAACAAATGTCTGGACCGGGTCTTAGATGAAACTGTTTAGAAAGATGTGTTTCCTGGTGACTAGAGATAACTTTTAATAGCGCTAGTAAAGCACCATGAATCTCTAAGCAACTGGAAATCCTTGCGGACCTGCCCCTCTGGCCACAATACACAAAACCATCAGGCTCTTTCAAGCCCACTCCAATTCTCACCTTTGCTCTCTATTTCATTTGTTCTATTTTCCATTTTTTCACATTTGTTGGATTCTCAGAATTTTCTTTTAAAAATAAGCGGGTGATTTGACAATGTTTGCGTAAGCATGGTGGCCTCAGAACTGTCCGGCATATAGTCCATTATTTGGTCGGTAGCACTTCCTATGAGCAGGGTGCTGTTCTGGACGCTGAAATACAAAAATAAACTGAATAAACACGAGATAGATAACCCTCAGGCTTTTATGACTGAGTGGATTATGATATCATATAATGAATTATAGAACTGGTGCGGGTTTAAGAAGTATGTTGATGAGTTCAGTTTAATGCATGTGGAGCTCGAGGTACCCACGGGCCCTCCAAGGGGCAGTATTCATCCTGCAGTTGGGTGTGTGTGCGGGTAGTCACATGCTGCATCGGAGGCCTCTGGGGGCATCATGCTTGGAGTTAATCAGAGGTGTGCATGCTTTTTCTATAAATGGTGGTACCGTAAATATTTTAGGTTTCGTGGGCCACTTAGTCTGTTAGACTCAATTCTGCCATTGTAGTCCAAAAGCAGCAGTGATCCAATAAAACTTCATAGGAATGGGTAGCAAGCTGGAATTGACCCATGGATTATAGTTTGCTGACCTCTGTCCTAGACACTTGGATAAATGCTACCTCTTTGAGCTTGGAAGGCCTGTGCAAATTGGTGTCAGACTTGTGGATACTTTCAGGCCCATAGTATGTTCAGAACCTCACAGATTGGTCTCTAACCTCTTGGACTAAATAAAGATTATCGAAGAAGAAACAATCAAAGAAAATTTTAAAACACTTATCTAATTAAAACATTTTCTAAACCAATGCCTGGTTCATCACAGATAGTCATTAAATATTTATAGAGTGAATGAAGGACCAGGCATTGCTGTGTTCACGTTTACTTGAAAACACTTTTTGTGATACATACAGGCCGCTGCAGCCTTCTGCCGGTTGTCAATAACTCGGGCGCCATTTGTAACTCATGGAAATTGGACCCCGCAACTCTTCGTTTTCCTTTGAAAGGCCTTTTGCCGTACGATAAGGTATGTTGCTAATTATAATGGGACTTTTGGGCTAACAATCTTCATTCTGTAATACATGTATGATATGTGTTGCTAAATCATAGACTGAAGAAGTAAAATTTAAAAAAATTTATTGTTGGTTGATTTTTAATGAGAGGAAGGGAGAGAAAAAAAGAAACATCAATTTGTTGTTCCATGAATTTGTGCTTTCACTGGTTGATTCTTGTATGTGCCCACACCAAGGATTGAACTGCAGCCTTGGCGTATCGGGACAATGCTCCAACCAACTGAGCTACCAGGCTAGGGCTGAAGCAGTAAATATTTAATGAAAGATATGTATGGTTCAATGTGTGATTCCAGAATCAAAGTAAACTCTGTGGTTTGTGTTATTTTCAGGTGTTTATGGTCCAGTGATCCCACCTCTGGCAAAGCTCTTGACGTTAAAAAACTGACTTTTTAAATTGGTTCCTTGTTTTCATTCTTCCTTTACGAAGGGAGGGCCAAAAATGAATTTGCAATGTCCATAAAATTTGAAGAGTGAACCTCCTATTTGTTAGATTTGTAAAAAGGAAGTATGGGATAAAAGTGCAATAGAAATTCTCAAAGGAAAACCCACAAATATTAAAAAAGTAAAGCAGGAGTAAAGACGAGCTATAACGACACTTGATAGATCATTGTGTTGTCTTGGAGGTGGCAATGATAACAGAGCAGGCAGGGTATGTGGAGGGCTGGGTATTTTTCATGTAAATGTTTCATGTAATTTTTCATGTCAAAAGCAATATAGAGAGTAATTAGGAAACTTGGCCAAAAGCAAGACAGGGAAAATAGCGAGAGTAAGGTTACAATCTCAGCTCTTGGCACATCAGTCAGAAAACTTTGGAATGGGAAAAAGTGGCAAACTAAATGGAATTTATTGTCATCATGGTAGCAATAACAATGAAAACAGATAAATTTATGGTGTGCTTACTGTGCGCCAGTTAGCTTTACTTTGCAAGATCTTTATTTTTTGATTATCATCTTAATATTTCTGTTGATGGGTGATGACACTAAGACACAAAGTGGGTAGTAGCCTGACTGAGGACCAATGTTGAGGAAGTGGTAGGATCCGACTTTGAGCTCAGACATATGATTTCAGAACCTACACTCTTGAAGCCTGTGCTGTCGAGTCATTTGTCCCCTCCCAATTTGGAAACCTGTTTTCACTCGTGTGAGAGGGATTGGAAACTGCCGCCATTTCTCTTTGATGCAATTTCTGAGAAAATTCTTTCCTTACAGTGATGCTATGACTTTCATGGGGCCACCCGAAGGCATTTCTAGTTCATACTCTGTATGACTAGGCACGTCCTTTCACATCGGTTGTCGTTTATCAAATAAGGGGTGGGAATAGGTTAACTGCAAGCACTAAAATCCTATGGTTTTTTTTTCACTAGATACTGCCTACTGTGTGCAGGTAACAAGTGCTTTTAGAGGCTTTGTTGATCCCAATTTCAAATTATTTGAATTAACATTTACTTTGACCTTGAAACAATAATTTTGTTTTTTATTTTCTTTAAAGGATCTGTTTGAACCACAGACTGCTTTGTTGAGATATGTATTGGAGCAGCCTTATTCCAGGGATATGGTCTGCAATATGCTAGGTTTAAATAAGCAGGTACTGTACTATGCTGCAAACCTAGTAAATTCTGCATAGAATCTGCACTATTCTTTTCTCTTTTCTTTGCTATAGCTAACTGAGCAAAACAGTTAAAAACTATTTGGTGATTTTTTAAATACATGATTTATTCAACAATGTATTATTCTTATCATATATATATATTGCTTTAAGAATGTTTATATTAAAAATATTTTAAAAGTTGGTTTATTTTGCATTGCTTTTTTTTCTATAAGGCCAGTTTCAAGAATACCTTTTGCCAGAGAAACCTACACATGACTTAACCATAATTTTTGACTTTTTTGTTGTTCGGGTATCCTTTTTTATAACCCTTAGTATCTTCAGCGTGGCCTCATTGCTGATTTTTTTTTTTTTTTTTTTTGGTGTGTGTTTGTTTTTTGGTGGTTTAACATGTGGGAGGGTTTGTGCTGACTCTGGGTTCCTTGAGGCTGGCCTCATAGTCACTGTTTTGTCTTTTCTTTTTTTCTTCCTTTATTTTTGTTCTGTCCTGTCTTGTCCTGCCCATCCTCCAATGCTCTAGACCTTGAACATTGCTCAGGTATGTTCACAACCTTACTGTTGTATTGTGACTAACGATACGCTGGCCGCTTTGTAGCCACTGATTTCATTTAGAGAATATACATGTATGGTCGGGGCTTGAAATTGGCAGGACCATGCTGAGACCAAGGCCACTGTAATGACTTTCTTCTTGGGATTTGAGATATGAGAGTTGTTTTTGTTGGATTGTTTTTGGTTTTGGTTTTTGGTGTTTTTTTAAATATATTCTTTTTTTTCTTTTTAACAAAGAGACAACACCTGGTACGCAATAAAGCCTGTCACTTTTTGATGGGTTGTTTTTTCTTCCCACTCCATTTTACTGTTTTTCATACTTTAGGGCTAAAGCTAGCCTGGTGGAATTTTTAGAGATGGAAAGATTTGTGGTGGCCTTTATCTTTCCAGATTTTTAAAATATAAATAAATAACAGCATCAATAAAAATACTCACATTGCTTTGCCTTAAAAAATTAAAAACAAAAACAAAGGAGAAAAAGCACTTTAATAGAGATATGTTACTTTGAAAAGTTGGAGTGGTCAACTTTATACAGGGAAGGGTTTTTTTTGAAACATGGGGATTGACTAAGAAATGTCACACTCTTAGGTGACCCCACACCTACCTGACAGACACCCTTCTTTGTCAGTCTTTGCCAAGGTGTCCTCCTCCTAGAGTGAGCTCCTCTCAGGTGAAGTTCACCTAAGGCGGGAGAAAAACACTGTGGCCCGACTTTATAAATCAAACTCTTATACAGTCCCAAGTCTGTGAACGGACTTTTCACCTTGGAGATTTTAAACAAAATAGTGGTTCCAATTATTTTTGTTAAAATTTTTTGAGCCCAACATATTAAAATAGACCAGCTTTTTTATTTTAAAAAGACGTCTTGTCCAGGTTGCGTAAAATAGCGTTGCTGTTTGCAATACTATAGTGAAGGTTGTGCCAGCGCTTCCATTGATCAAGCCCTATTTTTGAGGACGTATAGCTTGGCCATAAAACTTGCTCAGTGTTGAAACTTTGCATGCCAGACCTCACCCTAGTAGCAGTATCTCTTATTATTTTAAGTTTCTTCCTCTGAAAAATTTACCAAGTTTCCTTGTTTGGACAAGCCTTTGTACATGTGAAAATGAAACTGCTTCACACTCCAGTATCTGACAGTTACCTCATGTAATCAGTCTGTCAATTCTGCATCTTAAATGCCCAGTCAGTAATTCTGATCAACTCTCACTTGAGTTAGAGGTAAGTATTCAGTTAACTTTGAAAGAATGCTTCATGCTGTGTCTTAAAACTAATTTTTACAGTGAACTTTAAATCAAACTTGACTCCGTTTTTTTACAGTTTGGTGGATACCTCCCCCAGATAGCCTTCGCTATCATTAGCTGCTTTCTTTGGGGGGCAGCTCTCCTCAACCAAAATTTGGCAAAACAACTCAGAGAAGAGTATCTGATCTGATCATTTTAATAACAAGTTTCAACCTAAAAAAAGTTTATGACTAAGACATAAATCCAAAAAAAATAAAGTTTATAATGGAAATGCTGACAGAACATTATTATTATTGATCCCACTGAAGAGTAAACATTGTCAGAAATGTACAATTCATCAGTAGTGGTTTGGTAGAACACTAGTGAATGGACTTGTAGATGGAAGAGATATACTGAATTGACTTGATATGTTATTTTTACCACCTGGAAAGTAGAGAAAAAATGAGAACACACAGTATGAGGCGCATATGGTTAAATATAAACAAATTATCTTATCACATCTCTTATCATTACAACACTATATCCTGCACTGTACTTTCTTGTCCTTTCTCTAGCAATGCAGTAATTAATGAAAGCTTGAAGCCTTTTAAGAGCTGTCTAAATTGCATTTTCCAGTAGGAATTGGGCTATATTTTATCTTAAAATCATTCACATTTAGAAGGTCATAAATAGCCCAGTTCTGTGACCAGCAATGGAAGTGATCACAGTGGAACAATTCTGTTTTGTGTGTTTACACGAGTTCGTGTTCTTTCTAATGAATAAGAGCATCACAAAACACACCCCTCAAGCTCTTACGTGATGTCATGTGAACTCTCATTACCCCAAGACAGTGAAGCACTAGACTAATTACTGTGTAACTTTGAAAGGCACCATTGAAAGTGGTGTTAACTAGCATAGCGTTCTATTTCTTACTGGCAGAGAATATAATAAATGATATGTGAAGGGATATTTTTCCCAACTTGTCCTTGTGCTTTAAAATTGTTTTCTAGCCCTGAAATAATGATTTTCAATTAATTTAAGTCTGCCTAAGTGCAATAGGTTAACATGTCACCACAAAAACTGTACCAGGACTATTCTATAAAAGTGTTGGAGGCCACTTAGCTAGAATATGGTTACTAAGGCTGGAAAAAGCCTTATCATTTGCCATGTGCAGTAATGGTGGTAAAGAGTCAGGGGCATGGGTGGAGGTTAATGTTAATGTTTCTCTTAATGCCTCAGCTTTCAGTGAAAGCTGAAAATTTAGAATATTTCCAATATAGTTCAAGCTATTATGCAGAATTTGAATGGTTAAAATATTGAATTTAGATTCTTATTCTTAAAAGAGGTTTTAACTAAATATGCATATAGATATATAAAGTAATTCAATTTATTTGCTTATATAATGACTTGTAAAATTTATAAAAGTTTTCAGAAAGCAAGTTGTGAGTAACCATAGACATAGTATTCATTGGCTTACAGAATTATCATATCTTAGTGATCAATAATTAACCTTTATTTCTAGACCATTTAACTGCTTTTTCATTTGTTCCACTTTGTACAATACCCTATGTGATGGAGAGTCTTAACTTTAATGTACTTATCTTAGTAATGGAAGACTAAAGCAAAATTTGCCATTTTAAAGTAGTTAGTAGCACAGATCATTTTTATTTTCCGTATTGAAGTTGGCAAACAAAGAAACATGTTTAAGTTAATGTTTTAAGAAATATCCTTGGCTTTAACCCAGAACACCTGATAAATATAGAGCTAATCCTGGTAGATGTTCTGCCGCGCTCAGATGAGGCATTTAGGCTTCATAGAGATCCCTAGTGATCCAGTTCTTTATAGAAAATGTGCATGAAATCTTGAATTGGTACGTATTGGAAAATCATTAGCTTTAATTGTAAATTTTCTTTTTACTTTGTCGAAATATCTTCCTACTTTATCAGTCTTAATATTTTTGGGTTTTTTTCCTTAAATCATTAACTGTATGACCATCATTATACCCCTAAAATCTGTAGGTAAAAATCCAGTTTTTTAAAAAACAAAATAGCTGATATTAAAAAGGGCAACTCCAAAATGACTCAGATGCTGAAACCAATTTTATTTAGTTTGCTCTTTTTTCCTGAAGCAGATTGGTGAAAGGTCATCATGGATGGAGGAATAGGTGACAAATTGGTTAGTTTCCAGATTAGAAGCAAATTCCCATCACTAATGAAAAATTCCTACTGGAAATAACGGCTTTACTTCTTTTCACGAATTTTTCTAACTCTTATGTAACTTTGAATGATTTCACTCTAAATTTGTGTTGTCTGAAACATTTCTTAGGTTGTTGGTGGTTGGCAGAACTAGTGAATTTCAAGCCCTGTACACAGTAGTTTTGCATGCTGAGTTAAGAAATAGTTTGTAGTGTTGTCTGTTGCACTTTGCTCTGCTTCATAATGATAATTACATTTGGAGGAAAAGTACTGTAGTCTCAACTGGTGGTGTTAATATTGCTATTCGTAAACCTGTAATGTGGTTGAACTGTGAACATGGCATTGTGTTTTTGGAAAAAAATATGAAACAACCGTTGATGCTTACTGTTCCGGACAGATGTTTGTTTTATGTGCATGCTTTAAGAAAGTGCAGCTATACTGGAGCTTTACAAGTTTGGAGCTGGCAAAGAGCATGCAAAAGAGGGGATGCTATTCATTATGTTTTGTTTCTTTCCAAACTCGTCCCCATTTTGCATTTCCCTAAATTTAAAGAAATCATATCCCTTTTTCATGGCAAAAGACTAATAACTACATCAAAAGTTTAGAAGGAAAGCATGTATTTTAGTCATTGTATTCATTAGAAAGGCATCTAACTGCCTTGCTATTAAGCCATATAACATATTTTATTAAGGAAATATGAAAATGCATAAAATATGGCTTAACACATATCCTTTGGTAAAATACATTTTTTAAATCACTTTAAAAAGCATAAATCTTTTTGCCTCTAGAAAGGGAAGTTGCATTCTCATTTTTAGTGTTTAAACTCAGTTCTTTTTCTTGTTTTAGATTTTAAAATAGTCTAATTTACAATTAAAGCTGCATTATGTTTGACTTCTGAGAGAGAAGAGCAGAGATTAACTTTGAAACCCTTTTTGCTTTCTTTCTTTCTTTTTTTTTTTTTTGGTAGGGGAAGCTTCCACTTCAGTATCAGGATCAAAAAGAGATATTGAGTAATCTGGCAGCTATTTAGGTGTACCTCTGTGAATAAAGTTAGAATAAACTCGTGGTTACTTTAAAATAAATTCACACACTTCTTTGCTCTCCTGTCACGATATTTGATTCCTGAAAATCCAGGGTTTTCATATTTTGAGTTAGATTGAAAGTTAATACTGCTATCTCCATTTCATATACCTTTTAAATGAACTTTTTTCAAAGGGTAAATAAGAAAATGTTCTACTGTGCAGTTCCTTTTGTCGAATTGAAATAATGATGTCTGTTGTGAAAGTCAAAAGTTAATGGGAAGTCTGTCGTTTGTGAGGCCTGAAAAACATTTTTTTTTAAACGAAACTCATTCTCTATGATAATGTAACATGATGCAGCTTTAATAGACTAAATCTAACCTTAACTTTCTAAGTTCAACTTCATTTCATGCTTCTCAGCCTCTTGTTACAAATAATGCCCATTAACTGGTAACTTAGGGAACTAACCAGGAGGCTTTTGGAATACTGTATGTAATCTCTGCCCTGCAGCACAAGCAACGCTGCCCTGTGCTGGAGGACCAGCTGGTGGACCTGGTGGTCTACGCCATGGAGCGATCCGAGACTGAGGAGAAGTTTGACGATGGGGGAACCAGTCAACTCCTGTGGCAGCATCTCTCAAGTCAGCTCATTTTCTTTGTGCTTTTCCAGTTTGCAAGTTTTCCACATATGGTTCTGTCTCTTCACCAGAAGGTTAGTAATATATCTTTTGTTAGGGCTGCTCTACCTGTTGCTTAGTATGTTTGAGACTGGTGTGGACTATGCCTAGTGATGTCAGCATTGGCAAAAGTTCTGAGTCCCAATTTCTGTTTTGTTCAGTGGTTTCTTAATTTTTCACTTTCTTGTCATTACAAAAACTGGTCATTCATTCTATATGTTCACACTGCCAGGATCAGTGGATACAAGATGAAAAGGCACTATAGGACCCTCAATGAGCTCCTTAAAGGTAGAAGGATAGAGATATAAACTATTCAATTATAATTTAATAGTTTGCACAATGAAAACATGCTTCCCTGAAGGGAATGAAGACGAGTCCCAGTTAAAGACATAGAAGTAGCTTTATCAAAGAGATCTTGAAGCTGGCACTTAAAGAACAAACAGAAATTTGTCTAGAGAAGAAGCTGGGAAAGTGCTTCCATGGCAATAATATCATCATTTGGAGAGAGATAGAAGTGTATAAGAACTGGAAATAAAATGTAGAAGGGAACATGTTGGTGAGATAAGGAAGACAGGAAGGCAAGACTGTACAGCCATGTGTTCGTTCTAAGGAGTTTAGATTTTCTTTTCGAGGCAAATGAGGAAGGAAATGACATCATCATATACAGGTTGAAAAAATTGTTAACAGCTGCATGAAGGATGATGGTGATGTGGATATGGATGGGGACAACATTGGAGGCAAGGAAGTTAGTAAGGGAGCTGTTGCAGTGGTCTGAGTGAGAGCTGCAGAAGGCCTAAACCAGGAGAGGGAGGAGACGCCAGAGACCAGGGATGCTGAGTTGAACAGAACCTGGGGACTATAGGCAACAGAGAAAGTAACAGCAGTCTGGGATCACTCACTGGTATCTGCCTTGGCAGTGAATGGAAAGATAAGAAAATGAATGCAAAACTGGAAATACGTTGGACAGGGTAAGTTTGTGGGATGAGTTGATTTTAATCATGAGGTTTTAGACACATTGAATAGGAATAAACTAAGTGTTATATTTATAATATCTCTACAGCATGGATTGTTTGGGGAAAATTTTTTCAAAAGAATTGCTAAAATTCTTTCAACCCCGGTTGGCCCCAACCACCCCACCATCATTGATTTCTGTTATAATCTATAGGAAACCAGAAAAAAACTATTTTTTGATAACCAGTCCTTAAGAATTATAAGTTATACTTGATTTTAGCCAAAAGGCTGGAAAGCTTGAGAATTTTAAATTAAATTTGTTTGTACAATAAAGTATTCCTCATGTTTTGGTGAGATATTTATAGTAATTATCCCATTAAACTTGATTCTCATGCACACACGATCAACTTAATTATGTTCTAAAACATTTAACTTTGTTTTTTTGTTTTCCCTTTTTGCTTTAAAAGCATTTTAATATGCATAGTTGTTATAGGGGTCAGGGAGGAAAGTTACATGTTAAAATAATTTAAAAGGCTTTCCTTGGTGTGTCTTGAATTAGAGAGTAAGTAGTCAGCAAATGTCCAAGTTAGATGCTAACTTTCAGAAAGCCAGGTTTCTCCTTTTTGTCTTTACATCTTTAAACATTACTGCATCCGTCTCTTTAACTGGATGTGTGGGTGTGTATGTAAACATATTTTACAGTTAGCAGGGCGAGGACTGATCAAAGGCAGAGACCATCTCATGTGGGTTCTCCTGCAATTCATCTCCGGAAGCATTCAGAAAAACGCACTCGCTGATTTTCTCCCTGTCATGAAACTCTTTGACCTTCTGTACCCAGAAAAAGAAGTAAGTTTTTCTGAATAGTTAACAATGTGATGATGAATTATGTCTAATTTATGTTTAAGGACTTTAGTGTGATTTTGTAGAAAGAACACTGGATCTAGAAGCTAGAAGTCTGTGTTTTGTGTTTTGTTTCCCAGTTCTGTGACTAACCACAGTTGTGGGATGACAATAATTAGGTCATCAGTTTACTTGTATATGATGAAGAAATTGAAATAAGTTATTTATGAGGTTTATCTTAAATCACAATGGAATGTTTAGTATAGCCAACTTTTTTCTACATTTTAGGTAGATTTACAGTTTTAAAAAGCATCCTGCTGTTTTTAGCTTGCACGTCATTGAATGACCACGTAACATTGGTGTCTGTGACCATCTTTTGTTATTTGTTTGCTAATTGTTCCCCCTCTTAAATTTTATCACATAAGGCATGTGAGTAAAATATGGTATATATTGATGATTGCCATTTTTTAAAAAAACATTTTATTATGGAAATTGTTTCCAGTTTTGAATCAGGCTGTCATTTATTTAATTATTTCAGCTTTAGGTGTACCACACTATAATTCAGCATCTATGTACACTATAAGGTGATCACCTCCAAAGGTTTAATTTACATCCATCACCATGCAGTTGACTCCCTCCATCGCTTTCACCCACCCCCTGACCCTCTTCTCCTCTGGTAACCACCAATCAGTTCTCTGTATACATGAATTTGTGTTTGTCTTATTTTGTTTGTTTGTTTTGTTTTGTTTTGTTTTTATGATTTCACATGAGAGAAATCATACACAGCGTTGTCGAATCTGTCGTCCATGGGCTGCATGTGTCCCAGGATGACTATGAATGTGGCCCAACACAAAATCGTAAATTTACTAAAACATTTTGATACTTTTTTGTGATTACATGCTGCAATGTATTTAATGTGTGGTCCAAGACAACGCTCTTCTTCTAGTGTGGCCCAGGGATGCCAAAAGGTTGGACACGCCTGGTAGTATTTGCCTTTCCTCTTATGACTTATTTTATTTAGCAACATTCCCACAAGGTTCCTTCATATTGTCATAAATAGCAAGATTTCACTCTTTTTAGAACTGAGTAGTATTCCACTCTGTGCGTGTGTATACAAATCTTCTTTGGTCATTCATACTAAGTGGTGAGCACTTAGGCCTTTTTTTTCCATCTTGGCTGGTGTGAGTAATGCTGCAATGACCATAGGGATTCAATACCTTTTCAAGTAGTGTTTTCACTTTCTTCAGATAAATACCCAGAGTGGAATGGCTGGATCCTGTAGTAGTTCTATTCTTGAATAAATTAGTGACTGCTCCAATTTACAATCTCAACAACAGTATACAGCAGTGTATAGGGGTTTTCTTTATTCAACATTCCTCAACACTTGTTATTTGTTGTATTTTTTAAATATTTTATTTATTTATTTTTAGAGAGGAAGGGAGAAAATGAAGGAGAGAAACATCAATGTGTGGTTGGCTCTCACACACCCCCCCCATTAGGGAGCTGGCCCACAACCCAGGCATGTGCCCTGACTGGGAATCGAACCGGCAACCTTTTGGTTTATAGTCTGGTACTCAGTCCGCTGAGCCACATCAGCCAGGGCTATTTCTTATATTTTTTTTATAGTAGCCATTCTTGCAGGTGTGAGATGATATTTCATTTTGATTTGATTTTTATTTCCTTGGGTATTTATGAAAAAATTTTCAAACTTGTATTTAATTTTTGAGAGAGAGAGAGACAGTTTGTTGTTCCATTTATTTATGCATTCATTGGTTGATTCTTGTTTGCGCCCTAACCTGGGATCAAACTTGCAACCTTGGCATATCAGGATGACACTGTAACCAACATAGTTACCCGGCCAGGGTAATTTGTGGAAATATATAAATGCATAGAAAAGTAGATTGAATAGAAAAGGAAGTTCCTATATACCCATCACCAAGAAATATTCTTGTTTCATCTTTCCTTTTTATCTCTTTTGTTAATGCTGGACATTTTAAAAGCAAATTCTTAATTTTTATTTTCTCAAAAAAAGTATATATGTGCCCTGACCAAGGTAGCTCAGTTGATTGGGCACCATCCTGCAAAGCAAAAGGTCATTAGTTCGAGTCCCAGTCAGGGCATATGCCTAGCTTACAGGTTCATACCCTAGTCAGGGTAATTACAAGAGGCAACCAATTGATATTTCTCTTTCACATCAGTGTTTCTCTCCCTTTCTTTCATTCTCCTTTCCCCTCTCTCTAAGAATAAATCAATAAATCTAAAAAAAAAAGTATATGTGACTTTTAGAAATTTTGTGTTTTCAGTATATTTATCACATTCAGTAAGATTTCTTTTTTCTTTTTTTAAAAAACATGCATTTTTTAAAGATTTTTTATTTATTTATCTTTAGAGGGTAAGGAAAGGAGAGAGGGAGAGAAACATCAATGTATGGTTGCCTCTCATGCATCCCCTGCTGGGAACTGGCCTGCAACCCAGGCATGTGCCCTGACTAGGAATCAAACTGCAATCCTTTGGTTCACAGGCTTACGCTCAATCCACTGAGCTACACTAGCCAGGGCCTTTTATTTTTTTTTATTGTATTTTTTTCCACTACCACTTAGTTCCTTCATATCACCCTCCCCCTTCAGTAAGATTTCATAGTGTTTATTTTTTTAAAATAAAAATGTTTTAGTGATAGTGAATGCTCTCTAGAAGGAAAAGGTTGACTAAGCACCTTAGTGAATTTGTTATTTTCTTGATAAGTCAAAATAATCTTGCAATAGTTTCAATATTTTATAGCTATCATGTCTTCTGATTTATATTAGTGAACAATTAAAGAACCATTGGAGCCAAACATTAGTACAGGATATTTTTGAAAAGACCTATCAAAAGTAGATTACTAACATAGCATTAATTAGATAATTTTTCTCTTTCTGATAACATTATTTTTCAGTGTATTCCAGTTCCCGATATTAACAAACCTCAGTCAACTCATGCCTTCGCAATGACTTGCATTTGGATTCATCTTAATAGAAAAGCCCAGAATGACAATTCCAAGCTACAGATTCCAATACCTCATTCCCTCAACCTGCACCATGAGTAAGTAGTTGTAGCTTAACAGTTAATTTTCATTTTATAAGTCATGGATTATAGACTAATATTTTTCTTAGTATTTGTGTAAAGAATGAAAATACCCCTACACTCATTGGAAGGGTGAATATTTAGTGTGTATGTTACACCAATAGAAACTAACCAATGTCTGCATCAGAGAAAAACTAGGAGATTAATCAGTTTTACATATATATGTATATATGTATTTAATCAGGCCTAATCTTTGCTTTTGTATGTTTTACTTTAATTAAAATTCTTAATTTCCAAAGGTATGTGAAAATGTTTCAAAATTCCTTAAGTTTGGGGGACTGGAGCGTGATCTGACTGAGATGTCTTTCACTCTCTGGGCTGCCAGGATGGGGTGAGCTGATCTCTCTGACGTGCTCCCTCACATCAGTCCCTAAGCTGTGACTGCTCAAAGAAGGGGTCCTTCTTAGATAGGACGGGGCTTCGGTCCAGGTGTTAGGGATAGCTGAACTTCCCATGCAGAACTTCTGAAAAGAACTTGGTAAGAGACTGAAGGAGAGTCACACTGCACATTTCCGTTAGCTTTCATTTTAGGAGACTCCCCTCACCCATCTTTTCATAGTGACACCTACAATATAATGAAGGCCTGTTGTTCTTAAGCAGATAAACAATAAATATTAGAAACCTACATCTTGAATTTGTGAGTTACACCTTCATTTCTAAATCTTACTGCCGTATATGTAGTACATACTTACAACTACTCATTAACTGTTAACATATAATTACTTAAATTCTTTCTGAAATGCTACTTACACTTTTGTATGTGTTTCTATTCCATGTTTTGGGCAGAAACTATAAAACTTATAGGAATAAAGACAGTATTAATAAATAGTTACATGAAACGAAACTTTAAAAAAAATACAAGTTAACTTCTGGAAATTATTTGCGTTTTTTTCTGTTTAATGGGACTTGAAATTTTAGGTTTCTACAGCAGAGTCTTAGAAATAAAAGTTTACAGATGAATGACTATAAGATTGCCCTGCTGTGTAATGCATACTCTACAAATTCAGAGTGTTTTACATTACCCATGGGAGCTCTAGTAGAAACTATTTATGGAAATGGAATTATGAGGATACCTCTTCCTGGAACGAGCTGTTTGGCTTCAGCATCTGTTACTCCCTTACCAATGAACCTCCTGGATTCACTGACGGTTCATGCCAAAATGAGGTATAGTCGATTTACTTGGTCCTGTGTCATGGAATTGATATTGTGATTATGTATGTGTTTTATGGTCAGGAACATTAAAAAAATAGGTTTTGTTTGTGCTGACTGATGTGTCTCAGTTGGTTGGGCATCGACCCAAAAAGCAAAGGGGTCTTTGGTGGGATTCCCAGTTGGGACACATGCCCGGGTTGCTGGCTAGTCCCATGGTGGGGAGCACGTGAGGTCCAGCTGATCACTGTTTCTCTCTCATGCCAATGTTTCTCCCTCTTTCTCTTTCCCTTCCTCTCTCTCTAAAAATAAATAAATAAAATCTTTTAAAATAAAAAATAGGTTTTTTATTATAAAATGATAATTGTTTATTATAGGATCTCTAGAATATACAAATAAACCTACAGAAAATAATTGCCATAATTCTTCCATGAGAAGTATGGGTTGTAAATATTTTTATGTATATTCTGAGTCTTTTTTCTATATATAAATATATGAATTTATGGATTTTTTTAAACAAAATGGGGTCTTAACTACAGTACAATTTTTAACCATCTTTTTCCATAATAATCTATCAAACACCCTTTTAGGTTTAGTATTCTTC
This sequence comes from Sturnira hondurensis, assembly GCF_014824575.4. Classification (NCBI taxonomy): domain Eukaryota; kingdom Metazoa; phylum Chordata; class Mammalia; order Chiroptera; family Phyllostomidae; genus Sturnira; species Sturnira hondurensis. Next base: position 7,065,996 of record NW_028077105.1, read on the forward strand.
AAAAACATTTGCTTTAATTGCTACAAAAAAGTCTTTTATGTGGCTGTAAATGATTTTAAAATAATTTTTTATTGATTTTTTCTTTAGAGAGAGGGAGGAAGGGAGAGAGAAAAAAAGAAGGGGAAAAACCCCATTGATTTGGTGTTCTACTTGTTTATGCATTTATTGGTTGATCCTTGTATGTGCCCTGACTGGGGACCAAACCCGCAACCTTGACGTCTAATGGGACAGTGCTCTAACCAACTGAGCTACTTGGCCAGTGCTGGCTATAACTGATTTATTTAGCCAGTTCCACATTGCTGGGCATGGAAGTTACTTGCAGTATCTTAGTATATAAAGACATCTGTGAGAATCATCACTATGGCTATCTTTGCACTTACCCATAATTACATTTTTGTTAAATAAACTTGCTGAATAGAGAATTGTTGAGTCCAGGGATGCAAAAATTGCAATGTCTTAGCTATGTTTATTACAAAATGGGCACTTTAAGAATTGACTTTATGGTTTCTGAAAGACAAGGATTCTATTGAGTGTAATTCTTGAACTTCAAGTGTCCCTAAGGGCCAAAGTGGGTACAGATGAGCGATACCTGGTGCTGAGTGAAGGGAGCCAGACGTTCGTGTGCGCGGAAGCACGTGCGTGTGGAGGGGACCGGAGCGGACCACACGCGTCTGCGTCTCGGGTGCCGCTGCTTTCAGTAATCTCTCTAACGGGAGAGTGCAGGCCGGTATGGCTGGCTCTGGAAAATTTTTCGAGAGGGGCTGAAAATTCAGATTTTCATTTCCAGTCTTTCAGCTCCGAAGTATTGGCTCAAACTTCAAACACTGTGCCGGTCAGAGAGTCTTCATCTGTGGGCCCCTAAGTGGAACTCAGTTCTAGAAAAGCTGTGCTCTTTTTCAGGTCGTAAGCGGTGTGGTGGAATTACACGTGTACTTCCACAGCCTGTGTGACAGAGTTGAGGGAAAGCCAGTGAGATCCTAACATTTGGGTCTTAGTCTGATTTATTAAGTTATTCTGTAACAAAATTTAAATTTCTCAAATGGTTTTGGTTACATATTTGGAAAAGAAAAACATACTGAAACCATTCAAGCATGTTCTTATGAGTGGCACTCAAATTCTGTCTTTCCGTGAGCAGAGGGGCCCTGGTACACACTGGAAGCACCATGGACACCAGGACAGGTGTTGGGGCATCGCTGCCAAGCGTCCTGCACAGCGTGCTTGGTTACAGTGGGACTGATTCTTTTCATGGTCCATTTCAAGTTCAGATTTGTAGTAAGTTCCTTAACAAAAGAGTAACTCCAGTGTTGATGTCAAAAATATGGATTTTTATTTTCTTTCTGTTTCTCCTCAGCCTTATCCACAGCATTGCTACCAGAGTAATAAAACTTGCTCACGCAAAGTCCAGTGTGGCCTTGGCCCCAGCCCTAGTGGAAACATATAGTCGTTTATTGGTCTACATGGAAATAGAGTCTTTGGGCATCAAAGGATTTATCAGTAAGTTGGGCCTTCTGGTGTTTATAGCCACTGACCCACTCATTAATTCAACAGGCAGTCTTCTAGGTGCTGGGGATGCAGCCATACGCAGAAGTCACTGCCATCGCAGTTACCTGCCCATGAGGGAGACAGACTAAAAGTAAATAAATGAAATTGGAGTGCGTCAGGTGATAAGCCTTACAGAGAAAAATAAAATTCAAAAGAGGGATACAGTCAGGGGAGTGAGCTGCATTTTATGTAAAGTTATGGTAAGAAAAGGGTGTTGCGCTTGGGGCACCATGAGCAGGACAGACATAGTCACTGCCTCAGTGCAAGTTTCACAGTCCTATTTGCCTCTTTTGCTGGTTTGCCCTGGGAGAGCAGAGGGCAAGGAATACAGAAGGGGTTTCCTACATTGCAGAAGTCAGCTGATAATGTTTGTTAGTTAACTATGACACAGTTCTGAATAATAAATACTTTCTTAAGTGGGAGTGTTTTACTGATTCATGGTAATTCTAACTTTCACCAATGCAATATAATTTTAATTTTAACCATAGTTCCTGTTTTTACCTGATACTGAGAGTTGAATAAAACTTTCTTGGGAGGGAGAAAGGAATAAGAGCATGTGTGGTGCAGTTTGTGTGTTAAAAAGTGATCCTCAGAACATTGGGAACATTAACTCATTTATGCTAGTAACACAAAATAATTTAAACATATAAATAATTTTAAAAGAACTGAGGAGTGAAAAGGGTTAGAATAATTTTTTTCCTGTCTTGTCTCTTATTTTTCCACGGTAACTTGAGGATCAGTTGTCAAATTCCTGGGGGGCAGGGAAGCGAACTTGGTATTATAAGGATGATCTTGATTCTTTTTCTTACAATTAAAGTAGAAATTATAGAGAAAAATTGGGAAATATGTACACATACATATGCCTCTGTGTGTGTGTGTTCACAATCAAATCTTTACATAGATTTTACTCACTGTGACTTTTCTTTAAATCTCTTTCAATACACAGCTTTTACTCATCTGTGTCTTAAATTATCTTGTTACTCAAGGTCAGCTTTTGCCAACTGTTTTCAAGTCTCATGCCTGGGGGATCTTACACACACTTCTCGAGATGTTCAGCTACCGGATGCACCACATTCAGCCTCATTACAGAGTTCAGCTCTTGAGTCATCTTCATACTTTGGCTGCAGTTGCCCAAACTAACCAGAACCAGCTCCATCTCTGGTGAGCTCATTGGAGACTGTCTTTCTTTAAGATTTATAAGAAACTTTGTTGGAGATGGGAACTTAAACCTTTGCCTTATACTATTTTTATTCACTTGTCATAAAACTCCTTTGCTTCTGGAGTATATTATTTTAGTATAGAAGAATAGAGTCCAGTTTTTTAAACAGAAGTTTATTGAGATAGTTGAGTCCTTCCCTTGGAATCTTTGCACTGAGAATAAGTACTTCCAAGGCCTTTGACATTATGTTCTAACTTGGCCCTTTGAAATTTTTATGTATGGATTTCTTGTGTGTGCCCTGATTGGAAATCACACCCACAAGCTTGGCTTATCAGGACAATGTTCTAACCAACTAATCTATCTGGCCAGAGCTAACTTAATACTGGGTTTACTTCACATTATGGTTCAATTGTCAATAATGTCATTTTGATTTTGTTCTCAGTAAAAATGTATTGCAAAAAAATAATGTAAATTTTGAAATGCTCTTTATCCAGGTAAAATTTTTCAGTCCTGTGGGCAACAAGCTGTTTTTTTCCAATGTGCATACATGTTAGGTGGTTTTCACTACAAAATTTGCCACTTCAGGTTTTTAAAACAAATTAAGCAAAGTTCAATTCACACAAAAGAGATTTGTCTTCTTTTTTTAATCAAAGAAGGGAAATTCATAGTTGCATGTTTTCCCCTGTAATTAACTTAGAATTAGGTTTAGTTCTAAAATTCTGAACTGTACATGCAAGTTACACGCCTCCTTCTGCCCTCCCCACCCTTCAGTGTTGAGAGCACTGCGCTTCGGCTCATAACAGCACTAGGCAGCTCAGAGGTGCAGCCACAGTTCACACGCTTCCTCAGCGACCCCAAAACAGTGCTGTCTGCCGAGTCCGAAGAGCTGAACCGAGCCTTGATACTGACGTTAGCCCGAGCAACTCACGTGACAGGTACGTTGGACCCACCACCACGAACGAAAACAGCTGAATCAGAGTGTGCTGGGTCTCTGCTGTTATCAAGGGGATAACATACTGAAAAGATACTTTTCATTTGTTCAAGAAAAAACAGTTTTTCTGATAGCTTCACCATTTCAGTCATTAATATAGGTGTCTTTGGTCTTTTTTTTTCACTCACTGTGTTCATATTTACCATGTGGTAATTCATATCTTTCAAACTTAGGTCCTAAGCTGAATATTACTAGTAAATGCACTGTAGTGAGATTCTCTGAGTGTACATAATTGCTTGTAACTTTCTCTATGACAAATTACAGGTATGATTATTTCTGTGTGGATTACATCTATTTGTTTATGTTTAGATTTTTTTACAGGCTCAGATTCAATCCAGGGAACTTGGTGTAAAGACATACTTCAGACCATCATGAGTTTTACTCCTCATAATTGGGCTTCACATACTCTTAGCTGTTTTCCAGGACCACTACAGGTAAGTTGGTTTTGAACTACATATTGAATGTATATATATTGAATCATTCTTTTGTACAGTGCTATTTACAGTGCTATTTACAGTGCTATTCTAGAGAGTTCGTTTTGTTGATGTCGAAAGTAAGTTAGAGTTTATTTATTTATTGGTCTTTGCTCTTCCAAAATCTTGGGTTGTTCCTTGTTCTATTTCTAGGAACTATATGTCTGTAAAATTTTAATTAGTATGGCTTCCTTTTACTAGTTAATTCTTGTGAAAATGAACACATTACCTGAAAAATTCTTTCTCATAAAACTGAAATGGAGAGAAACACAATTTAATGGAACTTCACAGAATATACCTATGCTACACTTCAGTGCATTTTTTAAAAATCGCACAGAGAGAAAAACAATAAACTTGACGTTTATAATATAAAGAAAACCTATCTATCATCTACTTTTCAGAGGAAACTTCAGGCATAATGAACATCTGTCTTCTATAACATCTCGTAGGGCTAGAGATCTAGCCCTACAGATCTCAAACTCACTAAAATCTCCCGGAGGGCTTGTTTGGATGCAAATTGCTGCTGATGCTGATGGCCTGGGGCACTTTGAATTCAAGCTTGCTTGGAATCTCTGTTTAGGAAATGTAGGAAAGGAATCTTAATGATAATATAGTCAAGCCTGGGTAGTTCTCAATATAGAAATCCAGGCCTTGATTGCTGAGTGGCTTGGGGTCACTGATAATTTGTTAGTGTCAGGATCAAGTCTAAAACAGGTTTCTTGACTCTATAGCCAGAGCTCTTTTTATTATAACCATTGAAGTAAATTTCTGATTTTCCTTTTAGGCATTCTTCAAACAAAATAATGTGCCTCAGGAAAGTCGTTTTAATCTGAAAAAAAATGTGGAGGAGGAATATCGGAAGTGGAAGTCAATGAGCAATGAAAATAACATCATTACCCACTTTTCTAATCAAGGCTCTCCTCTCTTTCTTTGTCTTCTCTGGAAGATGCTCTTGGAGACAGATCATATTAATCAGATTGGCTATAGGTAAGCCAGAAACCTAGCTCTGCATTCCACTGGGCAGCCCGTTGTACCATACAGCAACTTGTATTCTCTGCTTTCCAGAGTGCTAGAAAGAATTGGAGCCAGAGCCTTAGTAGCCCATGTGAGAACATTTGCAGATTTCCTGGTTTATGAGTTCTCTACATCAGCCGGAGGTCAGCAACTCAACAAATGTATTGAAATTCTTAATGACATGGTATGGAAGTACAACATTGTTACATTGGACAGATTAATTCTCTGCTTGGTAAGAATATGCTTACTTAAGAATAAGATTCTTTTTTTTTAAAGATTTTATTTATCCTTAGAGGGGAAGGGAAGGAGAGGAGAATATCAATGTATGGTTGCCTCTCGTGAGTCCCCTGCTGGGAACTGGCCTGCAACCCAGCTATGTGCCCTGACTGGGAATCGAACCGCGATAGTGAGGTTAGCAGGCCCGCGCTCAATCCACTGAGCTACACCAACCAGGAAGAATAAGATTCTAAGCTGTCTATGCTCTTTTGGATCAAGGTGTGTGATTGAGGGATCTTGTGCTGATCCTCTATATTACTTCTAAGGATTTAATAAATTTATACTATGACCAAGCACTGCTATCACTTCCCTAAGGAACTAGATTCTCTAAGGAACAAATTTCTTTATTCATTCACTTAATAAGTATGCATTAAATATTTACTATGTTCTATGCACAGAAGATATAGAGTAAATAAGACAGACATGATCCTGACCTTGTGATACTGTAACAGTACAAGCGGTTAAGACTCGGAGTTGATTCTCAAAGTCTCCCACCAGCATCAGGAATTAGTAAGTCACTGCATTTCTTTGCAGAGAGCTGATACCATTTCTATATAATTTGGTAGCCACAGCCACAACTGAATGTTCCTCAGAGCCACCCAGTAATCCCGCAAAGTTTTTTTTTCTCCTGATTTTGATGTTTGTTTCAGGCAAAAAAATTTTAAAAAGACAATGGATCAGGATGGACACTGCTACATTTTTAAAATACTATAGTGGTGATATTTGGAGTGGCTTACTTGGTTAACGTTAATTAATTTCTTAGCTATAGAGCAGGGGTGTCAAACTCATTTTCACCGGGGGCCACATCAGCCTCGCAGTTGCCTTCAAAGAGCCGAATGTAATTTTAGGACTGTGTAAGTGTAACTGCTCCTTAACAGTTAAGCGAGAGCTCGTTGCTGCCACTGGGTAGAGACAAGGTGGAGGGCTGGATTCGGCCCGTGAGCCTTGTGTTTGCCACCTGTGGCATAGATATACAGATGTTACTCTCCACTAGGGTAAATAATGCAAATCTATAAATCAGTAAAAGAAAAGGATAAAATGGAGATACCAAAAGATTTTTCTTATTCATAGTTAGACTGTCAAGTGGCAGAGCCATGCTTTTGTACAGGTTAGGTATTTTCATACACTTTTCTGTTTTTCTCCAAAGGCCATGCGCAGTCATGAAGGAAACGAAGCCCAGGTTTGTTACTTCATAATTCAGTTGCTGTTACTCAAACCCAACGATTTTAGAAACCGAGTGAGTGACTTTGTGAAGGAAAATTCCCCAGAGCACTGGCTGCAGAATGACTGGCACACCAAGCACATGAGTTATCACAAGGTACTAGTTCAAGTTTGTGCTTTGGTTCATCCTTTTTCAGCCATACTTAGGTATCAGGCTATTGATTTGGCTCTTTCCTCTGTGGTTCTACTGTTTTCTTTCTGGTCTCTAAACTTTTTCAAGGTTTTAGAGTATCTCTAAAGTTATGAATAAACTAAAAATTATAGTTTTTGTAGACATGGGTATGTACAGTACAAAGTGAAAAGAATTATTGCAAATCCTTTAATCTCTTTTGATGTATCTTTGGGATAAGAGATTTTTGCCAAGTAAAGGACTCTAGTTTTCATTGTAGGAGCAAACACAGTTTGATGTTCTTTTAAAAACAACAAGTTTATTGAGCTCTATTTTTTAAGAGAATAAAAAATTATGCCCTAAACATTTACTGTTTCCTCACTTCCACAGAAATATCCAGAGAAGCTGTACTTTGAGGGCCTGGCGGAGCAGGTGGATCCTCCTGTGCAGATCCAGTCCCCCTATCTACCCATCTATTTTGGAAACGTGTGTCTCCGATTTCTCCCAGTATTTGATATAGTAATCCACAGATTTTTAGAGTTGCTGCCAGTATCCAAATCACTGGAGACTCTACTAGATCACCTAGGAGGGTTATATAAATTTCACGGTGAGATTTTTCAAATTTTAATCCCATCGAATAGCTTTTTTAGACAAACTGGGCTGAGCATGGCCATGTGGGGAATAGTGCTTCTGAAGATTTTGTTTTAATTATTTTTAAATCAAAGTGTTTTGAGGGGAAATGTATGCATTGATATTACAAAGTATAAAACAGACAACATATAAAAATAGGTAATCATAGCAAATGTATTAAATAGAAAAAAGTGATATGCAAGAGGTGCCTTATTTTATATAGTGTGTGATTAATTGCTGAATTAGTATAGAAGGAGGAGATCATGTATTTACAACAAGCTGGTCTTTCTGTGAACAAATTGGGTCTTGTCCAGCTTCTTGGATGGGTAGGGTTTTACCTGTGGTGTACATGAATTGTATAAACAGAAAGAAAACATACTAGGCAGAAAACATACTAGGCAGAAAAAATCCTTTGAAAAAACTCATGAGGGTATTAAAAGCAATACCTTGTGAGAACAGTTACCTCAGTGGGCCGAATGGAAAATTCATTTATTGTACCTGACAGATCACCTTAAATCCCTGACCAAGAAGTTTTGATTTTATAACTTGCAGATAATCAAGAGTCAACTAGAAATTATTGAGTAAGGTAGTGACATGGAAAGAATAAATGAAAAACATTTATTTTAAATAAATCCTGTTGTAGTTGGCAGCATGTCTTGGAAGGAGGAAGCCGTTTTAACAACTTATGTGGAATGGTTCGGGTGTGTGAGTAGGATCCAAACATGTATGACGGCATTAGAAATGAGAAAGTAGGGACGGACAGCCAAGGAAGAAGGAATAGAGGAACGGGGCTGGGTTGGCTGGTTATGGGGAGAATATCAAAAGAAAGAAATTAAAGACAACAAGTTTCAAATTTGGTATGGAGAATGCTAGAGAGAGAAGAGGGGATGTCCCAGAGCTGCCACTATGGGGACAAAGTGTATTTATCTAAGGTTAGAGGAAGGGGACAGTTCTTTTTAGACCTGGATCTAAGGTGTTTTCCTCTAATGCAGAAGCTTGAATTATCGTTTAGCATCACAGAATAGGTATGAGTTTCAAGTGAGCATGCCTTTAAAAACATTTTTCACTTGGATTAGGTGATATCAGCACATGGTACAGGAGGATACACAGTAAAATGTCCCATTCCTGTCATCTAGCAAGGAATTTTCGAGTCATTTTTGCAGGGTGAATTTCCAGGAGTACAATTGCTACCTCGGAGTATAATGAATATTCTTAAACGCAAGATGTGTATATTATTGGAAGCCTTCCGCTTTCTGTTAAAATTAAAATATTCACAACGTTCTGCAATTACCCAGCACGTAAAATAGTTTCATAACCTTCTGAGCTGTGTTTTAGTAATCTCGAGAGTAGAGCATGAGTTTTTCACAGTCGTCAGTAACCAGCTGAGCATTGTGGTGACCTGTTTTCTTGGCAGATCGTCCAGTGACTTATTTGTATAATACCCTGCACTATTATGAAAAGCACCTGAGAGAGCGCACATTTCTCAAACGAAAGCTTGTCCATGCAATCATTGGCTCACTCAAGGATAATCGACCACAGGGCTGGTGTCTCAGTGACACTTACCTGAAATGTGCGATGAATGCACGAGAAGACAATCCCTGGGTCCCAGATGACACCTACTATTGCAGACTGATTGGCAGACTAGTAGATAATATCCTTTTTATTGTGATTTTTCCAGATTTTTTAGAAATAACTTTATGTATTATTTGTGAGAACATAGGTGTATTCTCTTTTCAAGGTAATTGTTTTTATATTTTCTAAGACTTCAAAGTTCTTAAAGATCATTTCTGCTTTTACTTCTGGAAAGGTTTTGAAATCTTAAATTAGCAGCATCATGCAAGATGGCAGAAATTCATTCCATTAAATATTTAAAAACAGGTCTTACAAGATTTGTTTAAAAAAATCCTATTTCTAAATAACTAAACTACATATTATAGTACGTGCATTTCTTTGCTACTGGAGAACATAGAATTTTGTTGCTTTAGTCATTGAATTTTAAATATGTTAAGAGATAATAAAACTTTTCTCTCTTTTTTAGTAAAAATGTTGCTATATTGGTATTTTTATTTCTTGATATTGATTTCGTGTTTTAAGTTATCAGCACACTGTACTTAATATGCCTATACACCATGCTACTGTTTACCAGACAGAGCAGTTTTATAGAAATGGGCAGGATTTATTTGCCTACATGAAGGGATTCATTTCCTGAAGTAAAAGAATGACTTATTATAGAGTAACTTTCTTTTTAACTGTCCTATAACCATTTTAATAGCTATCATGTCACAGTTGTAAGAGCCCGCCTGTTTAAGACCAGTCATCTATATCTTGTGGTCAATCGCATGGTTGCAGTCAATGCATTTGTCATGTCAAGCTTATTTGTGTTTGGTTTGTATTATTTGCCTTCTGATCGCTCAGGTAAATCACCTCCTGGGGGTTTATAATCAGATAAATTGTTAATCATATGAGATGTTTACATGTGAAAATTGAAAACTGTAAAACATTATACAAGTGTGAGCCATTAATCTCAAAATAATCCAATAGTTATTGCTTTAATCATTTGCACCGATGGCTGGCAAATCTCCTGGTCCATTTCCAAACTGTGACTGGAGATTCAATGAGTTTCCCAACCCAGCTGCGCATGCTCTGCATGTTACTTGTGTGGAGCTCATGGCCTTAGCTGTTTCAGGCAAAGAAGTTGGAAATGCTCTTCTGAATGTTGTGCTGAAAAGGTGTGTATTTGTATGAAATAAGATTCATTATTTATTTGTAAAGAGAATGACATTTAATTTGGAGCTGTTAGGCAAATCTGTTGTTCCAAGGCCAATGCACATTGGATAGTAACTGTCTTTTGGTTCTAGATCTTGCCTTTATTATGTGTGTGTAGTGAAATGAGCCTGGACAGTGTCAGAAAACATGGGTTTGTTCCCACTTCTGTTCTCTATTAGGTGTTTGGCATTTAATTTAGGAATAGTTAACTTCACAGAAAAAAAAAAAAACGCAGTCTTTCGAGAGTCCTTTCTTAGCCCTTGCTGGTGTGGCTCAGTGGATTGAGCACCAGCCTGTGAACCAAAGGGTCACTGGTCCATTTCCAGTCAGGGCACATACCTGGGTTGTGGGTCAGGTCCCCAGTTAGGGGTGCACAAGAGGCAGCCACGCAGTGATGTTTCTCTCTTTCCATTCCCCTCTCTCTAAAAATAAAAAATCTTTTTTTAAGAGTTCTTTCTTAAAGACCAATATAAAGTAGGGCCTAATGATCAGAGAAAAAGTATAAATAAATGGAAATAGTCTTTCAGCCCATTTGTTAAAGGAAACATCCCAAAACAAAAGCCTTATTTTGCTTTTGTATCTGTGTATTAAGTTTTTACTTGATAAAAAACTATTGTAGTTCTATTGAATTAGGTCACTTAGAAGCCCTGGAATTATATATGTTCTCGAAATAAGATCCATTGTCAACCATATCAAATGTTTTTATAATTTTACATTTTTAATTCTTTTTTCCCACTTGTAGCCAGCCTTTAGTGCCCAGAGAGAACATCACGGCATGGATGAACGCAATCGGATTGATCATCACTGCTCTACCAGTGAGTTAAACCGTGATTTGTCCGTAGCAATGGAATGGCGCTGTTCCCTGTCAGCCGAAAGAATAGATGCCTTTATACAAAGACATCGCACAGCTAGCGACGAGTTTCATATTTTTAAAGTTTTCATATTATTATCACTTCAGAAATCTACAGTGACTATTGTTTGCCTTCTGCATCAAATCCAATTCCATCTACCTGACTTGTGGGTCCCTACATCCATTGGTCCCACATTACTAACCTACAGCCTTAGTCTTCAAATTGAAATATCTAGTTTTGGCCACTTAGCATGTCATATATCTAGAGCTTTTTCTCGTGCAAATAATGCTCATTGAGACATGTTCCAGGGACCTCTGGTATGTCAGGGAATAAGACGTTATGTCGGATACTTCTTCCTCTGTCAGCTTCCCTAACACTACTCATTCTCTGTCTGCTTCGGTCAGGAACCCGTCCCTGACCTCTCCACTTGTGTGAAGTCTTCATTCTGTGACCTCCACTTGTGTGTCGTCCACGAAGCTGTCTGTTCTGTCTGTGAATTTCAGCAATGCTGTCTAACCCTGTGCTCTCCAGACTTCTTTGATTATGTGCCTCTGTGAATCACGTTTTCCTTCCACACCTCCTATGTATAAATAGGTATATGTGTGTAGCAGCATTGTCTGTAGTAAATGTAGTTAAAGTAGGTTTACTGTGGAGTATATACCAGGTACTGAATGCACAGGACAGGCGTGTGTGTGGAGCCTTCTGACTCACAGGCATTTCCCTTCAGGTTGCTATTGACTTACTATGAAGCCACCCAGTTTTGATTTTAAAATCTCCATTATACAAAGACACAAGCTGGATAAGAAGAAAACAGTAAAGAATGAGAACACTACTATTTCAGGCATGGGAGTGTGATAATGAACAGGAGGTGGAATAGTGGGTGAGAGATATTTTTCATCAGGCTGTCCTCTGGTTTTCAAGGAGCCCTATTGGATTGTGCTTCACGATCAGATTGTGAGTGTTATCAGCAGCCCCAGCCTGACGTCCGAAACGGAGTGGGTCGGCTATCCGTTCCGCCTCTTCGATTTCACCGCCTGTCACCAGTCCTACTCCGAGATGAGCTGCAGCTACACGCTGGCTCTGGCGCATGCTGTGTGGCACCACTCCAGCATCGGTCAGCTTTCTCTCATTCCCAAGTAGGTGTTACTGTTTTTTAAAGAAAGGCGACTTTTCCATTTTCGTTTTTGTTATGTCTGATGACCTGCACATGAGGTAATATAAGCTCATTGCAAAGTAAAAGTTAAGTAGAATTTGTAGATCATTAAAAAGATTCTTTTATTTCAGAATTGTTTGAAAAAACTTAATTTATATGCACAAGTAATAATTTGGTATCTGGTTTCAATTACATTTTCACAGAGGCTTTTTCCAGACTATATTCCCAAAATCGCCTTCTGAACTAAATAAGTGCTGCTTGCCTATTTTCTGATTATTTATTTATCTTGACCATAAAAATGGAATTAGTTAGACTCAAAATTCTTGGGAATTTATATTAGATTGATTACCTCTGTCATTCAAAAATTTTATTTATTTATTTTTAAAGATTTTATTTATTTAATTTTAGAGAGAGGGGAAGGGAGAGGGAGAGAAAGATCAATATGTGAGAGATACATTGATCAGCTGCCTCTCACACACCCCCTACTGGGGACCTAGCCCGTAACCCAGGCATATACCCTGACTGGGAATCGAACAGGCGACCTTGCTGTTCACAGGCTAGCAGCACTCAGTCCACTGAGCCACACCAGCCAGGACTCAATAATTTTATTTTTAAGAATGATTTTAAGTCTAAATTTATTTTAATAATTAAATGAAAAAAAGATCCAGTGAATGATGTGAGATTTATTTCAAATGTTACCAAAATTAAAAGGAAATTTTAAAAAAATTGTTAGAAGTTTTGGAGATACTGGGATAGGCTATATCAACAAAATTCAAACAAATCAACTGATTTCAAATCACAAGACATTTTATCTTCAAATTTTAGGTTTCTCACTGAAGTACTTCTTCCTATAGTAAAGACCGAATTCCAGTTGCTATATGTGTACCATCTTGTGGGACCATTTTTACAAAGATTTCAGCAAGAGAGAACTCGATGTATGATAGAGGTAAAATATAATCTTGGTTTTCTGTGGTGATATTATGCTCTGAAAGATCTGTTTAGGCTTCTTTCCCAGTGTTTTTCAGTCACAGTCATTAGCGGTGAAGTCGGGGCAGTAGGGTCAGAGAGCGATTGCAGAGGACTCAGTGCCACTTAGTGTACATGCCTACAGTGGGTTCGGTGCGGGGTGTGCTGGACGGGGGACATGGGACACCCATCATCAGGTTGAGAAGCAAGATAAGGGTGAGAAATGCGGCTGAGAACCTGTACTGTGGTACAGAGGGATTAATTAAAATGATGGAAGTGGATGAAGTCGGTCACCTATACCAAGAGTGCAGAGGAAAGAAAATGAGGCAGGAATAGAGCCTAAAAGTATAAGACAACTAAGAGTGTATAGTGTACGCAAGTTAACCCTAAATATCAGTCTTAAACTTAAACATACTGCAAAATATAACATATTTAAAAGCTACTAAGAAATACTTAATATAAGTACAGGTATGAATATGTCTCAGGTAAATTTTATTCACTGCTTTAAGAGAAGATTTAGAATTTATGGATTCTATCTCTGCTGGGAGGGGATTGCAAAAATCCCACTTGGTATGAACTGAGCTCCAGCGAGCAGCAACCCACGGGCGTTCCAGGAGAGAAGCAGGTGGCAGCTTGCATCGGACCGGAGCAGACATGCTTGCCTGCTGCTCTCAGACACTTCAGTCACGCATCTGTCAGTGCAGTGCCGACACATTTCTTAGTTTGAATATGCACCTTCCTTCGATACACTACTTGCAAATAGCTTGTTTTATTATAAAATGTCATTATATGAATGCTGTTTTACCCTTTTCAAGTTCTAACAAAGGCAGTCTGTTAGCAGCTCTTCAACATACTCTTCATTACTCACTGGCACTCCTTCAAGAGCGCAGTTTATGTTGTTTCACAGTGAAACTGAAGAAACCGCACGTTAAACCTGCTTCCGCTTTAAACCAGGCGCTGGTTTCAACTCTGTACTCTCTCACAACACAAAGTGAACTGCAAGACGGAATTCGAAACGAACATCAGAGTTAAACGTGTTCATTTCCTAAGCACCGCTTCTTTTTCCGATCATATTTATCCAAACTGAACCTTAATTCAAACTGAACCATGAATGTAGGTGTATCTGCAATTCTAAACTCAAAACAAGCAATAACACTCACAAATACTGACACATTCATTTATTCTGTTGGCCTCTTTCAGGCTTCTAAACTAAGACCCATTGTGTCTCAAAATTTCTGTTTTTTATAACTTCCCATATTTAGTAATAACCAGAATTTGATATCAACTAACTTCTGTAATGTAGTGTTAAGTTAACCCCCAAAATCAAAGTCTAAAACCTGAACATACTGTAAAATGCATCATGTTTTACAAGGATACTAGCAAATTTCTTTGAAAACTAGGGTTAGAATCCAAATGATTTCAAGTGTATTCATTACTATAGAAAAGATTTTGAATTCAGGATTCTGTCATCAACTGAGGAGAGATCGAAACAACAAGCTTCCTAGGAACTAATCTCAAGAGGGCGTTATGGGAAATCTATGGGTAGTAACACGTTGAAGACTAAGTTTAGGATGTTGCACGTGTATTCCATTCGTTTTCATAGGCTTTAGATTGCGCTTCATTCTGTAGGCCCTACAGGCGTTACTTTATGTTTCTTCACTTAAAATTCATTAGCAAAAGGCTTGTTTTATTACATCATTATCAAAAAAAGGTATTTCACAGTTTATGAGTGGTAAGGTTGTTTCTTAGTAGCACTCAACAAACTGTTTACTAGTCACCTCATCATGACGAACACAGAGTTTATGTTGGTTGACACCGAATACCAGAGAAACCTGATGTTAAACCGATTTTAAATTCAAACGGAGCTCTAATTTCAACTCTCTCCAACCCTGCCACACAAAATGAAGAGTAAAAGGGAATTCGAAACCAACATTAGAGTAAGACATAATCATTTCCTAAGCACCACTCCTTTTTCTGACCATAATATTCCTTCAAATTGAAATTCAGGTCAAACTGAACCTTGAATATGAGTATATCTGCTCTTCCAAACTCACAACAAGCAATAACTCTCAACAAATACATGTTAGTCAGTTCTGTAGGTCTGTCTCATGCATCTGACCTAAGGCTCACACTCTCTCAAACTTTGTCTGTAAAACTTCCCATGTTGAAGTTTAAACCAAACCTGAATTTTGGATTGAACTAACTTCTGTAATCTGACAAGGATCCCTGAGATTCTGATTATCCCATAAACCGAGAAATGGTTTCCCAAGAGGAGATCATCTACCTCTTAAGAGAAATTACTGAGCCCTAGAGAGAAGTCTCCCTGAAGCCCTGTCGGGGCATCTTGCAGCCCCGTGGGTTCTGTGGTGGTGCGGCCCGGCCCCGACTCAGTGACAGTCTGAGCATTGTCACTCTGTGCTGCTCCTGGGATGGGGTCCAGTCACATCGTACTGGATTATGGAACCATTTTTTAATTTAAATAATTTTATATTATTTGTTAAATAGATCGGCGTGGCATTTTATGACATGTTGCTGAATGTAGACCAGTGTAGCACCCACTTAAATTACATGGACCCTATCTGTGACTTCCTGTATCACATGAAGTACATGTTCACTGGTGACAGCATCAAAGAGCAGGTAAGTCAGCTTCATCGTGGGGGTGATGTGTGGGTTGGACAACCTGAATGCGTGGCGATAGACTGTCTGTTTGGATGAGTGGTTTGGGTATGTTTTTTTCTTTTAAGGGAAAATGGTTGATATCAGACCCTGTTATACTACATGAACAGATTATTCTGGATATAGTATTAAAGTAAAAGTAAACACATGTTATAACTTCTCACATTTCCCCTTTGATACTTGCAACAGGACATTTGAAAAAGACCTAGGGGAGTTTATTAGCAGTAATCTCACGAAGAAGAAGCAGTACAGGGTGGCTACTGAAAAGAGGAGGCAGGTATTGTATTAGGAGTGAAGGAGGCCCTGCTTCTCCCCACAGTGATCAGGGGACACAGGGGACATTAGACAAATTGCGGCATATCTATAAGGCCGAAGCCAGGAGAGTCAGAGGGCAGTGGTGTGAAGGACACCTGCAGGAGCTGGGAATGCTTGACCTGAATTTTAAGACTCCTAGGGAGTTGTGTCCGCACTATTGGGAGTGTTGCCATTTGCGTTAGGTATTAGATCTGTTCTGTGTCACCTCAGAGGGGGTGAAAACTAGGGCAAAGTTAAAGGGAGGCACATTTGACTGGACATACAAAGAGCCACTTTGCAATAGAGCTGTCTGTAAGTGGACAGGACCCCCTGTGCCACAGCCGAGCTTGCTATTTGTAGGAAACAATCTTGGCTATTTCAGAAGGGTGGAGACATTAAATAACCTCCCCTCCATACTTAATGTTTTTTCCTTCTCTAATGGGAAAAAGATAAACTGATACAAAAAGATAAACTGATATTTAAAAAAACGTATGAATCCTGGTCTGCTGAATTCTTTCCTTGCAGCCAGGGACATCGGGTGGGGAGGATGTTGACTTCCTTATCAGCAGGATTGTCAAGGAGAGTTGAGTGGGAACCAGTATAAGCATGTTTTATTTAACATATCCTTTATATTTGGGCCTAAGGCACTTTGGCACAAAGTAACTGTGGGGAAAAAAAAACCCCACCATTATTAATGGGCTAACCTTTTCCAGCAAGGTCAAAGAGCATTTGAGTAAAGCTAAGAAAACGGAAACTGCTTGATGTATTTATTTTTTAAAGTATCTTAAGTAAGAATAGATCTGATATTATTTGGTTTGGATTCCAAGTATAAATCAGAACCAGAAGAAATTAGCTTTGTAGGTATATGTTACAGACATATGTTATTCAAAGAACTTCAAAATGTAATTGTGCCCCATGCCTCTGTGAGGACGGCATTTTAAAAGGATGACCGCCTGTTACGTGTGCAAATTTCCAGTGTAAACTATACTAGCTTTTGACAGTGGAATTAATGGCCAGCTAAGTGTATATTTTTTGTAAATATACGCATATATATATAGATATATGCACATGCACACTTATATATAGAATGTATATGAGGGAGAATACATGGTTTTTCTTATGTGAGAAAGAAATAGTTGTATCTGCTTTTGTTAAAACACAAAACATGTGATAAACTTCTCATCCACCCCACTCCCTAGTTTATTGTCTCGGGATATATATATATATATATATATATATATATATATATATATAACTTCTTTAAAAAGTAGGAAATTAAAATTCTCTGGTTAAATTATTTGTTCGTGTGTTTTCATTTTTTAGGTAGAGAAGATTATCTGCAATTTAAAGCCAGCTTTGAAACTTCGTCTTCGATTTATCACACACATTAGCAAGATGGAGCCCGCTACAGCGCCCCCGCAGGCTGCAAACAGTGGGTCTCCAGCGCCCCAGTCTAATCAGGTGCCCGTGTCTCTACCAGTAACTCAGTGAAGTCCGGCGGTACTGTGGTGACCTGGAAACGCATCTGCCTTTGAAAGTGGACTCAGATGATTAAATCTGAACGTGATCGTGCTACGTGGTGATGCAGCAGAAGCAGTGACGTTCAGATCATTTTATTCGGTTGGCCCAAAAGTCCATTTGATTTTTTCCTTAAGATGACTGTAGTAGCACTTCTTTAACTTAATTTGAAACAATTTTGTTAGATTGTATTTTGACAGCTGTCATCTCAGTGTGCTTTTAAAGAAACTTATCAAAATTTGTGAATTTTTGTGCAGCTATTTTAATATTGAATATGAGAAGGAATACACAATGTTTTGGCATCTTATGCTTTATTATTTCAAGAAAGGTAAAAATGCAACTGAAATGCACAAAAAGATTTGTGCAGTGTATAGAGAAGGTGCCGTTACTGAACGTGTCAAAAGTGGTTTGACAAGTTATGTGCTGCTGGAGATTTCTCACTGGACAGTGCTCCATGGTCAGCTAGACCAGCTGAAGTGGATAGTTATCAAATCAAGATATGAACTGAGAACAATCAACATTATACCGTGTGGGAAATAGGCCGACATACTCAAAATATCCAGATCAATAAAGTCACTGGTGAAAATGAAAAATATGTCTTTTATTTCATGGAAAAAACCATGGAGACTTTTTGGCCAACCAATATTTTGATTCAAATGATGAATCTGCTGACACCTTCTAACTCCCACCTCCCTGTCTGTACTTACGTCTCTAAGAGATCAAGTAAAGTACACGTCGTTCACGTCCATAACTGTTTATTAAAGCTGCTTAGGAACACTGAGGTGTCTGTGATCAAGACTTTTATGAGGTACTCTCAATCTTTCTTATTCTAGCCATGGGTTTGGTTCTTATATTTTATTATTAATGTTATTCAGTCTTGAAATACATTTTTTAAAGGCACCACACATGTAGAACAGTTATATATCCTTTTATATGTAACTCTCTTTTGGTGTGTGTTTGGGATAAGACATTTTTGTCATGTAAAGAACTAAAGATTTCATTGCATTGTAGGAGTAAACACAGTTTCATATTCTTTTTTAAATGGTTTAAAATTTTTATCATAGATTTCCAGGTAAATAAGCTAATGTTCCTAGTCCACGTAGATTGGCAAGTTTATGCCTTTACTGTGAACTTGAACTTAACCGTATGAAATAGTTGGAAGCAATGTAAATAACATAGCTATAAATGCCTAAACAGTAATTCATGCTTAAATGGGGATTCTTCAGTCCCTGTTTTTAAAAACAAATTAATTGCTTTTCCAGGTTGACATTCACTTGGCAGATGATGTGATTCTTTGAATTTTTATAATCTTAACTTTTAAAATATTTATTTTTTAAATGTACTGTACATTTTTGTTCTTTAGGGTTTATTAAATTTTGAGAAACTTGATGTCAGTTTGGGGGGGAAATGGCATTAAGATTGTAAAATACTTCAAAAGTAAAGTCTGTTCAGTGAATAAACTGTCTGACTGATTACTCGGTGTGCGTGAGTGTCTGCTGTGTGCCGGGCAGGGTGCCGGCTGGGTGAACCCAGAGAACGGGGCTCCTCCCATGGGCTGCACAGGACGCTTGTGACTGACGTTGACCTAGAACTATGAGTATTGATTTTTTTTAAGTGTTAGTGAAGTTTAGTCAACTATACTTCAAATTTTATTTCCAGGTACATCTTCCTAGACCCTATCTTTTTCGTGGTTCATATTACTATAATCACTAAACCTTTATTTGCCATGCAAGTCTAGCTTACTATTTATATAACAGTATAAGTAATTTTCCAGACTAATATTGTTAAAATTCTCCAGAGATTTTATGCTAGAAATGAATTCAAGTGCTACTCTTGACATAGTCTCAGTATAGTCTTGCTACCCAAGGAATATATTGCTTTGAGATCCTAGAGTAGGAGTCATTATGACACTGTTATTATTCAAATAGAATAGAGGAAGTAGAAATCAATATCACTTTCTCAAGGATATTTATATACATTCCAACTTATTAAAAATATAATTTCTTCTCTAGCTTTAAAAACTAGAACACGCTATTCCCTAAATGGGCTTTTTAAAGAATTATTACTAATCAGAGACCTTAATGGAAGGTAGAAGCTTGGATTTAGAATGCACCTGAGGGACAAAAATGTGTTTATATTCATTACATTCTAAAAGTTTTTGTTTGCTTGGTTCTTTTTCACTAGTAACTTTAAAGCAGCTTTGTCCAACAGGCCTTTCCGCGGTGGTGGAAATGCGTTCTATCTGTGCTGTTCAATACAGTAGTCAGTCACTGCAGGTGCCTGTTGAGCCCTGGAAATTCAGAACTGAATTTAAAATTGTATTAAGCTTTAGCCCTGGCTGGTGTAGCTCAGTGGATTGAGCGCGGGCCTGCGAACCAGAGGATTGCGGTTCGATTCCCAGTCAGGGCACATTCCTGGGTTGCAGGCCGGTTCCCTGCAGGCCCACTCCCAGCAGGGGACGCACGAAAGGCAACCATACATTGATGTTTCTCTCCCTCTCTCCTTCCCCTCTGAAAAGATAAATAAATAAATAAAATCTTTTAAAAAAAATTGTATTAAGCTTTAAATCACTGCATGTGGCTATTGTGTCAGACAATGTGCTCTAAAGCAAGATTCAGCCTCATTGCTCCTATCTGAAAGTAATTCAGTAAAGCATTTATTTACAAAGTCCGTAAGTCAATGGTTAGGTTTACAATTCTGGGCTGCACACGAAAAATCCGATGGTAGAAGCTCTAATATTTAATCACTTTATTTTTCAAGGACAGTTGACATACAGTATATAGTAGTTTCAGGTGAACACTAAAGTGATTAGACATCATGTAACTTAACTGAGTGAAAGTCCTGATAAATCTTATACCCATCTGACCCCACACATAGTTATTAGAATAATATTGCTACATTATTTCCTATGCTGTGGTTTATATCCCCATGACTTTTCTGTAACAACCAAGTTGTACTTCTTAATCCCTTCACCTTTTTCACCCATGCCCCCAACACCCCTCCCATCCGGCAACCGTTAAAATGTTCTCTGTGTCTGTGAGTCTGTTTCTGTTCTGCTTGTTCGTTTATTTTGGTTTTTAGATTCAGTTGTTGGTAGGTATGTATTTACTGTTCATATTTTTAATATTTTTTTCCTTCTTCTTAAAGAAGACCTTTGAACATTTCATTTAATGCTGGTTTGGTGATGATGAAGTCCTTTGGCTTTATCTTGTCTGGGAAGCTCTTTATCTTTTGATTCTAAATGACAGCTTTGTTGGAGAGAGCAAGTTTGGTTGAAGGTCCTTGTTCTTCATCACTTTAAATATTCCTTGCCACTCCTTTGTAGGCGTGCATTTATCTTTAATGCCAGCAGGGTTTTTTGAAGTTAGTGTACACTTCCCTTTCTATAAGTCTTGCCAAAATACAAACTTTTTAAGTTGACAAAAATTTGAATTGCCAAGTCTTCCACACCAAGAAGTAATTGATATAGTTTGTACTAATTGTACTACTATTTCCTAAGGCAAAACATTTTTCTGACATACCAAATCTGTAAGAGGATAACCATAAGCTTAAGTAAATTACTAGATTTGGTAACCCTGTTATTAGCTGGGAGATTTATGTATGATGTTTCCATGTTTACTTTGGTGGGTTAAGGTAGTCAATCGGCTTGTGACTGCCCTCCCGAGCAGCACCAAAGCAAGCCAAGGTTACTGCTACTGCTGTAGTGACCGTTCGAGTTACTTCTTCCGGTGTCTTCCCCAGAGATGGGTTCACTTCCATGATATCTAATCCCGACAGCAGTCCTACAACAACAAATGGAAACAAGGTAATTTGTTAAACAGTTGCCCTTTTAAATTCAGTATCTTTGAAGTATTACTTAGGAGTTCAAAGAAGGGATGACCAACTGAAACCACTTCAGTTCTTACATCATGTGATGGGCATTGTAGACATGGCAACTGGGGCTTGATTTTCAGGTTGGAGGCATAAATATACATTGGCCATGTGTATATTGGCTTCTTTATTCACTCCGACGTATACCTACCTGTTCTGCAAATTTCCTCTGTAATGTAGAGACCTTCTCTGTAGGTCAGCCCTCCGGCGACTGGTGTGCCAGTGGCTGGGGTGACAGACGGGTCCAGTCCGTCCACGTCAAAGCTCAGGTGAATTGGCCTTTTCTTTCTTTTAGGAGGTGGGAAAGCAATTCAGTTTAAAGTCAGTGGTTTAATATTTAGTAGACAAATAGAGTTCTCCCTTTGATCTATGAAAAGGAACAGCCCAGTGAAGTTTCGCGATTTTACAGAAAGGCTTCATTAATAACTTACATTGATTCGTGTCAGTAGTGAGTTCTTTTATCAATATTTGTTATACACACAAGCATCATACCTGCCTACTAGGTAGCTGAGTGTTTCTTCCATCACCTTGCCAATTCCTAGTTTGTCTACTTCAGTCATTGAGAAGTATTTAATACCCAGAGTTTTCAAAAGGTAGCTATAGAAGAGGAGATATTAAGATAATCTATAATTAATATGGAGGCTGACTGGACATCCTCTTGTTTCCTTTTAAGAAAAGATCAATGTGGTAAAATACATAAAATACTTTAAGTCTGTAAACTTTATGTATATATCAATATATTTTAATAGCAAGTCAATATGAAAAAATATATATACATATACATATACACATATTTATACATATGCATGTATACCTATAAATATATGCAGACATATAGGTGTAGATATATTGACTTGGTGCTTACAATAACTTTTCCTCGTAGGTTTGGCCAGTGCACCGCACATACAGACGGACAAAAATGAGGGTAAATCACATCAAGGAATAAACTCACTGTTCCCCTGGGTCCACGTCTCTCAGGCCGATATACACAATATCCTTGGCAGATATGCAGGGCATCACCCAGGATAATCCTGGTACATCAGGGATCTAAAATAGCAATGTGTCTATTTGGTTACATGTGCTGCTTCTCTTGAGCAAATCTTACATTGAAAGTTCAGTACACTTGTTGGATTGTGTGCATCTTCTATTTAGAACCTAAATTTTTAGGCATCATGCAAAGCAGTACAAAATGAAGAACAGAATGCCTGCCTTCCCTGGTAGTACCTTGATTGCTCTGGCCTTACTCCGCCCTGCCGTGTGGCCCAGACCTAACCTGAATCACCTGTCAGCACTCAGCAGTGTTTAGGCACGTGTGCACCCTTTCCTTTGGGCCCTCCTTTCCCGGGGACTCTTCTGTAAGAAAGTCAGTGTGCTTCCATCACTTCCAGTCCTGCTTAACTTCTCTGTCTCAGTAAGGACTTAATCCAGGAGATGGCTCAGAGTGGCTCAGGGAAATTTTTGACCAAAAAATTTGCTCTTCAAATGTCCTGGAGTCCAGCTTGATTCATCTTAGATATTTTAGAAAAGAAGTTTCTAGGGAGCAAGAAGGTAGTTCTGCTTATGACTTAGATATGTTTAGATAACATCTCACTATAAAGATGTTAAATAATAAATCATTGTACTCTTTACTTTAAAATGCCATTTTTGAAGAGGCCCCATGATGTGGAGGGGGCACTTGGTAAGAATGAGAGCTGGCTGTGTGGCAGGTGATAGAAAGAGGCCAACATTCGGAGACCAGTTCTGGCCCTTGTCTGACTCCTGGCTATGCTTGGCATGTGATCTTGGGTGAGTTGGGTTAACCTCGGAACCTCCGCTGACTTGCTTATAAAGGACTACACTCTGCCTCACCTACTACAAAAGGTAGTTGAAGAATCAAAAGGAAATATGTAAGGTCATTTTGTGAATTATCAAGAAAGGGAGAGGTACAGAATCTCATCACCTTTATCTTCCAACCCGTGCTTATTGACTGCCAAGAAAAGAGTTTAAGATTACACCAAGGATACGGTGCCAGAGGGGTTCTTCCTTCCCTCCACCTGAGCTGCTCCTGATTATTCTTTTGTCAGAGAAAACCGGCCAGCCTTTTACCTTTCCCTTCAGTTCCTTCAGTAGAAAAGACACAGGTTGTCCATGCAAGTTCCCACTTGTGGTTGTCTGTGGAGTGTTGATGTCGGTGTGAGCATCCACCCAGATGACACAGAGATCCGGGTGGACCCTGGCATGGCCAGAGATACTTCCAATCGCCAAGCTTGGGAGGAGAAAGTTTGTGTGAGTATCAGGTTTGCAGTATCATATACATGCTATCCCTTTTTCCTCTTCTTTACATACATCACATTATTAACTCAATGCTCATGCTTAGTTTTTCTTTAAGTTAGAATGGCTGATATTTCTCATAGGTTTTAAATCAGAGGTGCCAACTAAATAAGTATAATAACAGAGAAAGTAGAGTTTACACTTAATACTAAGAAGTTATAGCTACATGGAGGCATCACTGAACCACCTTCTAATAAAATTGTAAATTACAGTTTCACCAAAAATGAGATATGCGTGAAAATGCTAGCCATACAAAGGATTCCTTATCATGAGACTAGTCCATTGTCAGGGTTAAATGAGGCTTATTTTCTGCACTCTTGTTTCTCTTGGTGAATGCTGAATTCTCCCACATGAGTTATGACAGAGTCTTTCTGCTTGGAATCCAATCATTTCCATTGGGGAGCATCCCTCAAAGGCCCTTACATTTACCTCAGTCCGATTTCCCAGTGCTCACTCAGTCTGTTCAACAGTGGGGTCCTTCACTTAGCTCTCTACTCCCCCTGCCCCACATTTTAGTTCCTCCTCTACACCAGGTCCAGAACCCTCAAAGTTCACCACAAGCACCCCAAGCTCCAGAAAAGTTGCCTGAATGCAACAGCTAAGAAATATCTTACACAAAAGTCAAAAGGTTTGGATTTGCCATGCAATGCCCTTTTTCTCCCACTTGTGAATGCTTCTAGGGTCCTTCAGAGAATTGTGAACTTGTGTCACCTCTGAGTGAAAGCAATTATGCCACGATATTCAGGTATTGATTATTCCGCTGGCAGTTTGTTTTCCTTTTAGGTTTCTTATGTTTTTTGCCACTTTTAAATTGTCCACTTAGAAATGTTTCTGCTTAAAATAGAAAGTAAGCCCCAGTTGCTGAACTGCTGTTGGTGTTAGAAGCCCTAGTAACAGTCTGACTTCAGAGAAGAAAACGAGGAGGTGAAGTAATTGACTCTTGAGTTGAAAGCCATTGTAATGTTTCTACTCTTGATCTAATCATACGTCTGTTACGTATTTCAGAAACTTGAAAGTGAGTATTCAAGAGGCTCATGCACAAAAATTATCTTTGCTATATTATTTGTAATGCTGAAAATCTGAAAATAACCTGAATGTCAGACAAATAGGTATATACAATGATATAATAATTTAATGAAAAAATATGCAACAGTAACAAAATATGCTTATATATCATGAAGTGAGATAAGGAGAATTCTGTACATTGAGAACAAGGCAGGATAACACACACATGCACACATGCACAGAGTGTTTAAAAAAAATCATGTAAAAGGGAAAAACTTCAGCAGGAAGGAAAATATGCCAGATTTTCAATTCCAGTTGAAAAGCTTTTTAGGGAACTACAATTACCATTAGTTCTTTTCTTTTTGTGTGTGTGTATACTTCAAAAATTGTATAATCATTACTTTTATAATGGAAAACACTTTCAAGGGTTGACCTACTGGGTGGTTCCTATTATCAGTAATTAAGTACAAAAACTTGACTGTGAATTTCCTCTGTGCTTATTTATTTAGAAATGTAAGCCTGTGCTGAATGTTACTGAAATTCATTCATATTTCATGTGCTTTCTGCTATAATAACGATAGCACAAGACTTCAAATAGAGCTAAGTCTCTTTCCAAAATAAAGTAGTGACCAACAAAAAAATTTTAAGGGCAGAAAACGTGGTTACACTACTGATCAGTGCTTTCCCCTCCGTATGTCCTCTCGGCACATGGTTTTGGTTCTGCTCCCTTCACGCCATTCATGCCAGATTGCCATGGAGCTCATCCCCGAACAGCACCTGTGGTCTCCACCCAGCACCACGCTGATCCGTCCATTCTTCTGGACTTCCGCCACCGTGCCAGCCAGCTGCTCATTCGCTTTCCCCACCGACCTTGGGTTCTTCACAATTTGAAACGGACTGTCATTAGGGACATCAGCAAAGGGCAGGTCCCCATAATCTTTTACGTCACATTCTATAAATAAAATTAAAAGTTGTAGGTTACTAAAAAAAATTTACATAAGAGCCTGTGCAGGATGATTTTTAATTTACAAAATAGGTATGTTTTCTAAAGTATAAACATAGGAAAAGTCTGGACAGACTGGGGCAGTTGTGAAGATAGAAACCATGCCTGCTTTTGCCGGACATCATCACCTCACCTGTGCTGCACCCTGCTGCCTGCTGGACACTGGGCTCTCGGGAAATACTTGAACCCACCCAGTTAGGCTACAAGTACCACAGCAGTGGGTGTCCTTCCGGTTTGGGTTTAATGGGTGATGTCACTGTCTTTGTCTCTGTCTGGGCTCATGTGCTTCCTACTTTTCTACAATAAGCATACATTTTGTTCATAATCAAGAAATAAATCATTTTTAGTACTACATACACACACACACACACACACACACATACACACACATACATACACCCAGAAGAAAATACACTGTTATTTTATTTACAGTCCTTGGTTTCAATCCAATTGGTCACTTGCTGAAGCAGTTCAGCTCCCTCTTCTGTCCATTGCACCTGCCTCACCGTGGTATTGTCAGAATTCAATAAGAGTATGTGATTACCGTCGATCGTAACACTTCAGCAAGCTCAAGAAATAAAGGCTCTATTACTACACTTTTTAAATAAGATAACCCAAAATTCCTAAGGACCTGGGTGCACTTCCTAAAGGGCCCTGCATTGGGCCTCAAGATACAGAGCTTCATGTAAAACTGCAGTATGGGCTCAGTGCAGTGTTCCCAAGTAAACGGTCATGTGTGCTGTACTTATTCGTGTCTGTGTGTGTCCATGATTCAGTACCACCATCAGGAGATTTAACCTGAAATCAGATGTGACCGAATTATGCTTGTTTCCTGATGAACTGAGCCAATTCACTTTCCCGGGGCTTCTGTTCTCTACTGGGGTCCCTCTCTTTCTTTCAATTTGTGAAATAATCTTCTTATTTACTAAAATGTATTTATTTTAAGTGTACTGGTCAATGATTTTTAGAAATATGTACAGTCTTTCAGCCACCACCACAGTGAAAATTTAGAAAAGCTCCCCTCTGCACCCCTAAGTTCCCTCATGGCCCTGTGCAGTCCAGAAATTGCCCATCTCCTTTGAAAAGTGGTTGTATCATTATACATTCTCATCAGATACCTGAGGGTTCCAGTTGGTCCATGTCCTCGCCAACACTTCATCAGTGTTTTATATATAAAAATGACATTAACTTTTGCTATACTTTTAAATTGCAAAGTATTTTTCATTTGGATGCTCACATATGAAATAGGATGTGTGTGTAATGTGAGTAATAATACACATACCAGTATTACTAGTGTTTTTTCTTTATACTTCCCATCTTTATTAATAGCAGTGGTGTAACTTAATACTCCCTTATTATTTCTGATATTACAGTGGACGTCCATGGGCATATTTTCAGAGAGCTTAGTTCTCCTCTTAAAGAAAAATAAGTATCAGTTCTTGCAACAACCAAGGGAAATGAACCACTCCAGCTGGTGAAAGGAAGTGCCTGGAGAGACAGGCAGAAACTTGAGAAAAATAAAGTGTTGACTTAATAGACCACGCTGATGTTTGTGGTAGATATTTTTGGATGTAGCTAGCCATCTACAAAAAGTTCTGACTTTACTCTTCAACAGCATGGAAAGACACGGAATCTGACATAGCCATCCATGCCTAATGGTGGAGCTGCTGAAAGTTCCATAGACATTGCCTCCCCACCTGATCCTGACTCGGAGGCCTAGATCCATTCCACTCCCAATCCTTTCAAGTGGCCCAGTTTTAAGAATCAACTGAAAGGGCAAAAAAGCTCCTTTTAGACCCACCCTCTTTACCAGAACTAGCTATCTCTTTCCTTGAGTCCGTCAGGCATAATAATTAACTGTTCTTTCTCTGAGTCTCTATTTTTAAGACTGGAGAGATTACTAAAAGCATCCCCCACACAGGTGTTTCAAGAACTTATACAAACAGGTCATTTGAGACCCAAGTGCCTGGACACTGAACCCAAAGATGATAGCAGAACAAACTGAAGACTGCCCAATCAGCCAGAAACCTCCTAATGCACAACTCATTGCCAGGACTACCCAGCGGCACCTTCTCTTCCTTTATCACCCAATAAAAACTCATTGCTCCAACATTTCACTGCTGGTGTATCTCTTCATACCAGCCCCTTTCCCCTCTTGGAAAGTGAATAAAACTTTACTCTGTGCCCTTTCTCCTCTTTGTGAATTCTTTCACAGCCCATGGCACCAATCACCCTAACATCAATGATGGAAGGGTGGGATCCAAAGAGGCCTGTTGATACAACAAGCTGCCCAGTTCATGGGATCTGGGAGGCAAATGCCTTGGAAAAGCCTTGAGACTCTGAGCAACTACCCGGTTTTCCCCCTCCTTCTCTCTCACAAAGCTGAAAAGGTCAGGGTGGGAGGCCCCGTTCTCCCTGCATACAACTGCTCAATGACTCTTCCTTTACAAACCAGGCCATAGAAATCTGATTTCCCATCGGACTCATTGGAGAAGTACACTTTCTGGTCCGAACTTGACATACTTGAAGCCTGCTGCTTCTCCGTTACACTAAGCCCCCACCAAGGAAAATGGTGTTGTCAAAGAGAGGCTTGGTATTATTACTGTTGTATTTCCTCTGACAAATAGGGATCCTCTTGGTAGTAGTACATTTCCTGCTGCCCCCTGCCTTTCCTTTTCAATCCCCTCAATTCCCCTACCACCCATCCCAACTCCAGTTCTTAAACACACATTCTCTTACACAGCAGTCTGGCTGGAAAGACAAAATATCTGAGTAAATAAACATTACCGATTGCTCATTTTCTGCATATGCTGCTTCTTTTTAATACGGTGTCTACCTAAGGTTATAGCCAGAGCTGCAGTTCTGTGGTACAGATGTCATTCCAGACACACCCTCGTGTTACCAAGAGCCCGCTCCTCCCTTCAGAGTGGGAAGGACATCAAGCTGATCATCTTTCAACTTAAAAATGACCTTGCCCTGACTGGCATGGCCCAGTTGGTTGAGTGTCATCCCACGAATAGAAGGGTTGCCAGTTTGATTTCCAGTTAGGGCACATGCCTGGGTTGCCTGCTGGTCACCAGTTGAGTCACGTGTGAGAGACAGCTGCATCTGTCTCTCTCACAGTAGAGGTAGATGCATCTCTCACACCTCAGTGTTACTCTCCCTCTTTTTCTTCTTCTCTTCCCCTCCCACTAAATAAACAAATAAGATCTTTTAAAAAATTACCTTGTTCTTTAAGTTTCTCAACCAGGCCAGCCTTTCTCAATACCTTTGGGCCTTCTTCCACTCCTCCTCGTGGCTGAACAATTAAAAAATAAAGTAATTCACACATCATCTTAATCATCAGATGCACACAAATAGGAAACTCTTAATTATTTAACCGGTTGAATTGTAACTTATGATTTACTGAGTTCTTAGAGAGCCAGAAATTTACATAACAACCTCATTTAATTAACACAACAAGGTAGACTGGATTACTCTTATGTCAGACAAGAGGATCTAAAATCAGAAAGTTCACACAATTTTCCTACAGGCACACAGCTGACAAGTGGGAGAGCCTCAGGACCTTTTCCAGGTCCTTTGGATTCCCAAACCTGCATCTCCTCTTCCCTTCACGCCATGTTACACACATAACAAACATTCATTTGGTGCAAAAGTGCTCTGATAGATGGAGATACAATTATTAAAAGGACAGGGTTTGTGTCTTTAACTCACAAGCTAATAGAAGATTTGGATATTTAACCTCAGGTACAGTACTGGGAGGTTTGCTTTAAAAACCTCTCGTACCCAAAAACTGTACGAGAT
This sequence comes from Sturnira hondurensis, assembly GCF_014824575.4. NCBI lineage: Eukaryota > Metazoa > Chordata > Mammalia > Chiroptera > Phyllostomidae > Sturnira > Sturnira hondurensis. Next base: position 7,095,627 of record NW_028077105.1, read on the forward strand.
GTCATAACAGCAACAACAGGATGCTCCTAACTCTGCCAGACCCAGCGGGTATCGGGTGGAGCAGATGCCATTTCAGTTTAGAGTTGCAATACGAGTTCAGGACAATGGATGGGGTGATGGAGAAACTTTGTAAACAGGGAAACGGCTTGAGTAAGGGCATTTGAAAAAAAAAAAAACATGGCACAGGAGAGAGCTACATGCGGGTCCTCACAGCAGTAAGGCGGAGGTCTTGGAGACAAAGCTTGCAACGAGGAAAGGTCACCTGGGAGCTGGCTGAAACCACAGAGACAACCTGATATTTCAACTTTTGACTTTTTAAATAAACACAGCCAACAAGAATTCTACCCTTACAATTTTTCATCAGGGAAGCTAACCTACTTCCTCTTGGCAATAAAACTTATCCAGTGTCCTGGTAGATTAGTGATCTAGAGAAACAGCTCTTTTATGTATCTCTCTGATTCTAATTTCCAACAAGACTTTCACATACAAAGTTATTTCCTACTGTCAGAGGAGAAAAGGTGCCAAAAGACATGTGTCTGTCCGTAGGGTTGACTGTGGCACCAAACCAAGCGATACTTCTTCCCAATTCAAATTAGCAGATGACTTGCCCTGGCTGCAAAGACAATCCTCGATTCGAATCCCTGTCCCCGGCAACCCATGCACTCTGCCTGGCACAGACAGACTGCCTGACACTGCTTTATCCCATTCCCTTCTCACCTGGCTCTCCCCACCCCCACTGCAATCAAGGAGATAGAACTTCTCATTCTTTACAGCCCCGTAGAATGCTGCTTGGCTCAAATTCTGCCTTTGGTTTTGTGTTAGATTTTGGTCAAGTTTCTTTAAACTGACACTTAAAAGATGCACAAAAATGGTCAGTTTGATAAAATTCCATGGCCTTTCCCCCTCTACCTTAAAAATTGTAGAACAAATCTTATGGGCCCCTTTGCAAACACTGAATTTGCTCTAATACAGTCACTGAATTTTTCCAGAGTGACCCTTTCTAGCATTCTTTTTTATTTCTTTGACTCGAGTTGCTTCTCATATCAGTCCTTAATTATTGCTTGGTTTATATTCCCTAGGGGGGTATCATCAGCCGAAGGCCTTCTGCCACGGTCCAGGGGCCAGAGCATGTTCATGCAGTTCCTTCCTTTCTTCTTTCCTTCCATTTTATTCTGTCAGTTATTTTAATTCCATCTTTGCTGGCATCTGCCCCAAACTAAGTGAGCACATTTGGGATTTTGCGATTAACTGCAGCATTACAAGAACCGCTTCTATGTCAACAAAATGTGGTGGGCACACAATGCAATATACAGATCAAGTGTCTTAGAAATGTACACTGGATACTTATTAACCAATGTAGCCCTAGCAAATATAATAAATAAATGAATAAATAGAATATAGAGTAAAAACAGGAGCCCTACTGTGCTCTAGGTATACCTAAGGATAGGGGTTCTAAGCATGTGGTCCTGGATGAGCATAAGGCGGTTTGTGAAACACCTGATTATTTGATTATTTTATTATATATATATATATGATAGAAGAGGGAAACATTTCTGTGTCAGTAAAATGTCCCCCTGTTCTGGGAAAGGACTCTAAAGGATTTGCAAGGAAAGTGAAGCAGTATTTACTGACCATCCAAATTCGGTTTGGGTCTGTAACCTCTGACCTGCCCTATTTGGTTTTGCAGTAAGAAGCCAGGGTGCAAAGCGAGAGTTCAAAACTGGGAGGAGAACGACATTGCCTGGGTTGGCAAAGAGAAAGTTCTCATAAACCTGGAGAACATTCCATGCAAAACAACAACCACAACAGAATAACCTTAGGAGTGTCAATTCACACTTGTCTTAATTTGCTTTTTTTCCCCTTCCTATTTATAGATAGACATATATTGAAGCATATGGTACCTGTAATCTTGTTATATTTACCAGAATGAGTGTGGCCAGGTAGAAAAAAAAGAATTTATTTCAATGTTACTGACATGTTTTGGCTGTCTGGAAGTTTCTTAAACCCATTAATCAGTCTTTTTGACATTACCAACTTACAGTCAGATTTTCTTTGTTTCACTTTTCTTTTTTCCTGCCTCAGAGAGAAAAGTACACAAAGGATTCTTTAGTCCATGGACTAACACTTTTATAGAATTACTAAAGTCTTAAAAGTATGAATCATTCACAAAGTTGCATAAAGCAGTCACATATAGGTTACTTAAATTAACAGAACACTGAAGGTTGATGCCAATTTATGAAATTGTTCTAGGCATTAATTATATATCTAAATAAATGTGCTTTCTTAAGATTCTTTTTCTACGTACAGACACAGTAGCACTAAAAACAATGAGAACATGGAAATCTAAATAAGAAGTTAAAATGCAGAAATAGCCCATTTACATTCAAATAAAATTATTTCTTTTCTAAAAATATAAGAAAAATTATTTTCTCTTTGTTTATAAAAAATTTAATTAACTTACTCTGAATTTTAAAAGACCCAAGTTCCAATCCCAACTGCACCACTCCTTAGCAGCCAATCAGCGTGGCCTTGGCTAAGTTACATCCCATTTCTATGCCTCAGTTTCCTCGCCTATAAAGTGAAGACCATAAGTGTGACCAACTCATGGCACCACTGTGAGAATCAAATTAGATAATGCTCTTAAGAACTTGGCTGCTGTACCTGCCACAGGGTAAGCACTCAAAAATGCTACTTTTTATCATTTAAAAAATTAATGTGTTTTAAAAATAAAAATTGAAATGAGGAAAAAAGTATTTTATGTGGAGTGTTTTTGTTTCAAAAGCAAGTTTACTATTGTTAATTTTTATTTCCTCCACGTTTGTGGGTTTCTCCTGTTAAGAGCAGACAACGTTTACACATAAACTCACTCGGCAAAGGAGAGACTAAAGCAAGGGAAACAGCTACTGTGAACTAGAACCATGAAAATATAGAGTCTATGCCGCTGAGTCATAAAGGAGAAAATGGAGCCATTTTAGTGAGGATGAAAGTACAAGCAGCAGATGCATGTTTCACCTTTGCATTCTAATGAGGGCTGGATCACATTTCTTTAGTAAACTCAAAATATGGGTTTCTTATATGACTGAGCTTGATGTTCTATTACTTTATTATTTTATTTATTGATGTGAGAGAGAGAGTTATTTTGTTTCATTTATTCATGCACTCATTGGTTGATTCTTGTATGTGCCCTGACTGGGGATTGAACCCACAACCTTGGTGTATCGGGACAACACTCTGGCCAACTGAGCTACTTGGGCAGGTCAATACGTTATTCTAATAAGAAATTATCTCAGTGAAAGAAGGAAATAAAAACCCCAAACTTAATTTCTAGAAAACAAGCTGGTGAAGAGACATTTCAAAGTAGTTTGGGCCCCGTGCTTGGGGGAAAGGCGGTGAGGCAAAATACTGCTGAAGCAGAAACCACATAATAAGTTACTTCTCCTAAAAGCCTCTCTCTTTGTCAGGTCTTTGGGATTCTGCCGTCTAAGCCTGGGAAGCACAATATTTGGCACCGACATCAAGCCCTGGGACGTTGTCAGGCCCTCTGAGGGTGGTGGGGCCCACACGGGGGTGCCCATTTCCAAGGGGAGAAGGCTCTCAAAACCTCTGGGTGTGTTAAGGACCAGGAAGGTGGGCCGTTTTCCCCACAGGATTTTAGACTTCTCACTCCGGGTAAAAAGAATGCGCTAAAGCAGCCCTGTTCACCTTCATTGTGAAAAATAGATCTCCACACTGCTAGTAATTAGTACCCATAGAGAGGATTTCTTTTCCAAAGAACTTTATGCATTTAACTGGAAGTTAGCATTAATTATCTTTACTTTGCAAGGGGAAAAAATAACAGGCAGTAAAAAAACGACTATTTTTTTCAAGATGTCAGAAGATGAATTTCAACTTAATTTTTAGCCCCCGAAAGTATGTGTGTATTATCAGTTTATCTGGTCCACAAACCACAAATGAATGTATTAATGATGCTTTAGTCATATCAAGGTTCACTGGGTGTGTTTGGCGTCCTACCCAAAGCAGCAGCTCTATCTTCCTCCAGAGAGAGCTGTTCTAAGATTTTCCCATCCCTATCTTAAATAATAACCCATTGTGTATGTACTGCAAAACCTTTTGCTTCTCATCCTTCCCAGGAGCTGCTGACTTCAATCAGCAAGTCAGCTGCCCTATTCTGGGGCTTGGTGGGGGCCAGGGAAGAAAAACACACACAAGGGGCCCAGGCAGTGAGCATTTGAGCAATGCTCCACTCAGGAAGCAGGCTAAAAATATAAAGAAAAGTTAGTAGATTTAAAATAAAATCGACTGGCTGAGATTAGAAGCCACTACTGCAAGGGGATTGGTGAGCACAATTGTGCAGTGTTTCAAAATGCCGAGATTTCAGGACCAGCTTGAACTTCACTAAGCAGACAATAATACCTTACTAATTTTTAAGACTGAAGCTTTCCAATAAATTCCAGCGATTCAAAGCCAGGCTTTTTACTCACCTGCCCTTTTGAGAAAGGAGCTCCGATGATCCCTATGAATTTTGACTTAGAACTCATGCTCTGTTGTTCCTCGTCACTGCACCGGAGTTCTCCAGCCAGTCACCACTCTCTGCAGCCCTCAGTGACAGAGGGCACATACTTTTTCCCACTTATAATCGGGTCTGATCTGTTAACTTTATTCTAATGAGGACGATGGGCTCCACCCACTGCACCAAAGAATGATAGTGCACTGGAAGTCTCACAAGTTCATGTGTGGAACAACTACAAACCCTCCAAGTGCAGGATCTCAGGTTAAGTGAGATTATTCCTGTCACCAGTTCACAGCCATCTGGTAAGTCACCTGGGGTAATACCTTGCTTAATCACAATCTTTATTTCCCAATCATGGTAATCATTTCTAGTCATAATCAATTCATCACTATCACATCAATAGTACCATCATTCTAGTTGTGCCAACTCGGGGAAAGGCACTTACTTCCTCGAGGCTTTTGAGTCCTCCTGGGTGACAAAGGGCTGGGACTGGCAAGATGATCGTTCACATCCCTTCAAGTCCTACAACCCTGAGTTCAGGTTTCACACGCTAGGGTTAATGGTTAAACAACGAGACACATGTTATGCACAAGTAGGGTACAGGCTTAGGGAAAACATAGGACTTTCTTTTCTGCTTATCACTTACAGAAAATCTCAATTACTTCATTAATAACCCAGAGGTGTTACCATAATAATTTTTAAATACAGTGTATAGGGAAATGGTTTTCAGACCCATAATACATGAACAAGACATGGAAGTGGAAGCAGCCAACACTGACTTTTTACCATGTGCCAGATGCTATTCTGTTCTATTATCTCATTTAATCCTTATGCCAACTTCATGTCAAATCTCCTCTTCAATACCACTTCGCTGATGAGGGAACTGAAGCTCAGAGAGGTTGCCAAATGGCACACACAGAGTTTAGGGGACTATGATTCACTCTTAAGCATTCTGGATCCACCTAATCTCTGGGCTTTACAGTCACAACACAAGCTATGTGTCAAATCTGTGAGGGAAGTTATGTATTGTCATTCAAAAGTATGGATTTAGAAGAAATGCACCAAGCTTTTTTTTCAAATTTAAAATGACATGATTGTAATTTAGAAGGAAAATTCACTTAGTAGAAACAGATTTCTCTGTCCTATTGGTGGGAGAGAACATTGTGGAATATTCAAATTCTGTGAGGGCAGAGAATTTTGTCTTTTGTATTCCCAGGACTTAGAACAATGCCGATATGCAACAAGCACTCAATACATACTTATAGGATGTGTGAATGAGAAAACCAAGGTCTCACATATTCATTTTATTTTGTTAGATAATTTTTTTCTTATGTATTGATTTTATGGAAAAAAAGGAAAGGAGGGAGAGAGAGATATAGAGAGATTTTTGGTTCTACCTTCTAAAAATTCATTGGTTGATTCTTCTGTGTGCCCTGACCTGATATGAAACCTACAACCTTGGCATATTGAGATGATGCTCTAAGCAACTGAGGGAGCTCCCTGGCCAGGACTCACAGGTCCGTTTTAATAGGATCATACTCCAAATAAGCCTCCTATCTTTCATTGTGGCCTTACTTGCACATCCTAGATATTTACTTGGAATATTTTGTATAACTAGATACTAGCTTCTTATGGAAGCAATTTTCAACCTTTTTATCTCATGGCACACATAAACTAATTACCAACATTCTGTGGGCAGCAAAAAACATACTTTTTGCCCATGTGAAAAGAAATAGGTATAATTGTGATTCATTCATACCTGATGGCTATTGTCACTTTTTATTTGACCATCTAATGAAAAAGAGGTCAGTGTCTCTAACGAAATCGCCAGGTGTTGCATGTTTCCAAAATCCATGTGGCACACCAGTTGAAAATTACTAGTCTATGGTGTTGATACGGCAAAAATATTTTCCCAAGTGTCAGTAATCTGATAACTTTGTCTAGGTTATCAACCCAAGTCCTTAATTTTGAAATAGGCAACTGAATAATTTCCCCCAGTGTTTTGTGGAAATTTTGATTAAGTCCTTCCTACTCCAACAGTACAACGTACCTTTCTGTGTTTTCGTCTATTTGCTTTAGAGCTTATCTTTCACATTTACTTCTTTAATCCATCTGCACACATTTTGGGACGTTGCTAAAATTTTCCAACTACACTTTTTCCTGTATAGTCCATCAGTTTCCTTTAAAAAACCTATATATTCCCTCCATCTTGCTTCACTGACTCAAGTGGCATCTTCATCGTAGACCATCTGCTAAACACAGAGACCTGTCCCTGAGCTCTTTCTTCGGTCCTATGGGCTTATTCACCTGTGGATGCCAAGTCCACACTGGTTTATTACCACGGTTTTATAGCATGATATCAAATCTTACTCTTCTTTGGACAAGAGTAACGTGTTTGCTCTTTTTAAAAATTGATTTAGTTGTTTATGGGCCTTACCTACTCAACTCCTAGGGCTCCACTCTGCCAAGATCTTGGAAATTCTGGGGCAGGTCAAGTGCTGTGGCTCTGGGACAAGGGCCAAACCCCTTACTTCACGGAAGCCGTAGCAACAATTCCCCCACCTTGGGAGATCCACTAGCTCTGTCCTCTCCACTCCCTGCAGCGCCACCCTGCGGAGATCTGTCTTGTCCTAGCAGAATCTGGGACAGACTGTGTGGCTCTGGAACAGAGACAGTTTCCCCCGCAAGTGCCCAACTGGAGCAGAGCCTTCCCTTTACATGGCCAAATCTTGATCTGTTTGGGCCTAACAAACTCTGCTGGCCTCACGCTGATAACTCTCTGAAACCCCACCTCACCATAAATGCTTGTGAGCACCTAGACTTAGTATACTCTAAGGACATTTGCTGAGTGGCTGCAGACCCAACATGACACTGAGTTTGAGCCTGCGTCACTCTGTTGCATACCACTAGCCTCTAGCTAGTGACTCACTGGGAACCTGCCTAAGGCAACTTGAATACTCCCAGAGGCACTTTCAGTGACTGAGCAGAACAGGCTGCCTGTAGGCAGAGGCAGATCTCCACATGCCTTGGGACTTATGCTGACCTGCCTCTGGGCCCATTGCTGGTAAAAACCAGCCTTGGTACACAGCTCAGTCTCTCCTGTGTACACCCAGGCCTGGCAGAGGCAGCCACAAACTGTGGATCACTTTATAGCTCTAAACAGGTTGTTCAGGACCAGTCACAGGTAGCATCTGACATTGGTCTGTACTAGACTTCCTCCCAAGAGGTCCCAGAGCCACCACATCCAGTGCCCAGCTTCAGACAACATAAGAGCAGAATCCAATAAGCTTCACAGGTAGTTTCTGAAGGAAAGTCTCGGCAGGCACCAGATCCTGCTGAGGCGAATTCTGCTCTGCGTGGTCAGCACCTGCACAGTAGATCATATAGGTGGCCAAGCTTTATCTTCACAGCCAGCCATCCTGAGGGTCAATCCCACCCATGAATGGGCCAAAAGCAATCAAAATGCAATTACATGAGCGGCCAAAATAACTCAGTTAGGAGAGCATTAGACTGAAAATTCAATTACAACAGGAAGGCCTATGTAACCCATACATGGGATGTTCCTGGAGAACCCAGCTCAGGTGGTTAAGGGTACTATACCACTGGGTCCAACAGGCCACTTACTACATAAGACCACCCTTCAAAAACTGAAAGTCAGAACAGATTTACCCAATAAATAGAAACAAACACAAAGAGGCAGCCAAAATGGGAAGACAAGCAACTATCCCTCAAGTGAAAGAACAGAGAAATCTCCGGGGAAAAAAATTACTAAGTGAAATAGAAGCAAGCAGTTTATCAGATAGAAAATTCAAAACAAATTGTAGAAATGATGCTTAATGAACTTAGTGAGAACTACAACAGCATGAAAACTTGCTTAGAAATCATTTTAAAAAGTCAGAACTAAAAATACAATATCGGAAATGGAGAATACACTAGAAGGAATAAATAGTAGGTTGGATAAAGCATAGAACTGAATCAGTGATTTGGAATATAAAGTAGAAAAAACACCCAATCAGAGCAGCAACAACAACAAATTTTAAATGATAATAGCTTAAGGGACCTTTCAGACAACATGAAGCATAACAATGTCCACATCATAGTGGTACTAGAAGGGGAAGAGAGAGAGCAAGATATTGAGAACATATTTGAAGAAATAATGACCAAAAATTTCCCTAACCTGGTGAGGGAAAAACACACACAAGTTGAGGAAGTACAGAGAGTCCCAAACAAGATGAACCCAAAGAGACCCACACCAAGACACATCATGATTAAAATGCAAATGGTTAAAGACAAAGAGAGACTCTTAAAAGCTGCAAGAGAAAAATAGTTACCTACAAAGGAGCTCCCATAAGACCTCCTTTGATTTCTCAACAGAAACTTTTCAAACCAAAGGGATAGACCAAAGGCACAGCCCAAAGGAAATATTCTATGTGATGAAAAACAAGGACCTGCAACTAAGACTACTTTACTGAGCAAGGCTATCATGTAAAAAGGAAGAAAAAATAAAGAGTTTCCCAGACAAGAAAATGCTAAAGAAATTTGTTACCACCCAACTAGTATGGGTGGTAACATTACAAGAAATGCTAAAGAAATGCCTGTAATTTCTAGCATTACAAGAAATGCTAAAGAATATGCCTGAAAAAAAAAGATGAAGAAAGGAGAAGAGGAAGAAAAAGGGGAAGAAGAAGAAGAAACTGAGGAATGTAGTTAAAAGAATAAAATGGCAAAAAATACCTGTGAATAATCACTTCAAATGTAAATGGCTTAAATGCTATACCAGCGGTGTCCAAACTTTTGGCATCTCTGCACCACACAGGAAGAAAAAGAGTTGTCTTGAGCCACACATTAAATACATTGTGACATGTAATCGCACAAAAAATTTCATAATGTTTTAAGTAAATTTACGATTTTGCGTTGGGTTGCACTCACAACCATCATGAACAGCATGCAACCTGTGGGCTGCAGGTTGGACACCCCTGCTAATCAAAAGACATAGGGTAGCTGAATGGATATGAAAACAGGAACCATGTATATGCCGTCTACAAGAGATCCACCATAGAATGAAAGATATACACACAATAAAAGCAAAGGGAGGGAAAGAGATATTTCATGCAAATATTAAGGAAAGAAAAGCTGAGGTAGCAAGGCTCATATCAGACAAAATAGGCTTTAAAACAATGGCTGCAGTAAGAGACAAAGAAGCACACTATATAATGATAGAGAGAGCAATTCAACAAGAGCATAAACCTTTATAAACATTTATACAACCAACATAGGAGCACATAAATATGAGGAGCAAATCTTGATGGACGTTAAGGGAGAGATTGACAGTAATACAGTCATAGTAGGGGATTTTAATACTTCATTGATATCAATGAATAGATCTTCCAAACAGAAAATCGACAAGCAACAATGGCCTTAAATGACACACCAGATCAAATAGATTTAATTGATATCTTTAGAGAATTTCAACCCAAAGCGGCAGAACATACATTCTTTTCAAGTGCACAAGCATCTTTTTTGACCATAATACTATGAAACACAAGATAAAAGCTGAAAAACATACAAAGACATGGAGGCTAAATAATATGTTACCGAACAATGAATTGGTTAATAATGAGTTTGAGGCACAAATCAAAGATACCTTGAAACAAGTGAAAATGAGAACACAACAACCCAAAATCTATGGGACAACCCAAAAGTCCTAAGAGGGAAATTCATAGCATTACAGGCCTACCTCAAAAAAACCCACAAAAACCTAGAAAAATCTCAAATAAACGATCTAACTTTACATGCAAAGAAACTTGAAAAAAACAACAAAGCCCAAAATGAGTAGAAAAAAGGAAATAATAAGTTAGAGCAGAAATAAATGAAACAGAATATAGAAAAACAATACAAATATCAATGAAACCAAGAGCTGTTTCTTTGAAAATATAAATAAGATTGACAAACTTTAACCACACTCGTCAAGAAAAAAAGATGACCCAAATTAAATAAATCATAAATAAAAGAGAAGTAACAGCTGACACCAAAGAAATGCAAAACATTAAAAGAAAACATTATGAACAACTATATGCCAACACATTGGGCAACATGGACAAAACAGATAAATTTCTAGAAAGATGCAATCTTCCAAAACTGAATCAGGAAGAATCAGAGAATCTGCATCAGAGAGATTACAGCTAGTGAAATTGAAGCAGAAATTTTAAAAAACTCTCAACAAACAGAAGTCCTAGACTGGATAGCTTCACAGGTGAGTTTTACCAACCATTTAAAGAACTAACCCTTATTTTCAAACTCTTCCAAATAATCGGAAGAGTAGGAAGTGGTCCACAGAGGTAGGAAGACTCCCAAGCTCATTTCACAAGGTCAGCATTCTCCTGATTTCAAAACCAGATAAAGAGACTGAAAAGAATGAAAATTATAGGCCAATATCTTTGATGACAAGAGATGCTAAAACATTCAACAAAATATTAGCAAATTGGATCCAGCAATACATAAAAAACATTATACATTACGATCAAATGAGTTTTATTCTGGGGGTGCAAGGTTGGAATAATATCTGCAAGTCAATAAACATGATAGACCACATAAACAAAATGAAGGATAAAAACCACATGATTATATGGATAGATGCAGAAAAGGCATTTTAGAAAGTCCGGCAACCATTTATGATAATAACTCTTAGCAAAGTGGGAATAGAAGGACTATACCTAAACATAATAAAGGTCATATATGACAAATCCAGAGCCAACATCATACTCAATGGGCAAAAACTACAAGTGTTCCCCTTAAGATCAGGATCAAAACAGGGATTCTGCTTTGACTTCTCTTACTCAACATGGTTTTGGAAGCCCTAGAAGCTGCAAAACACAAGAAGAAAAGGTAAAAGGCATCCAAATTGTAAAGAAAGAGGTAAAACTGTCAGTATTTGTAGATGACATAATACTATACATGGAGAATTCTAAAGATTCCACCAAAAAAAAAAACACCACACACAACTAGAACTGATAAATGAATTCAGTAAAGTAGCAGGATAAATATCCAGAAATCAGTTGTATTTTTACATGCCAATAATGAACTATCAGAAAGGAAAACTAAAAAAAAAAGTCTTATTTACAATTGTTTCAAAAATAATAAAAAATTACTAATATATTTAACCAAGGGTGTAAAAGACCTATATTCAGAAAATTATGACACTCCAGAAAGAAACTGAAGAAGATACAAATAAATGGAAGTATGTACCATGTTCAGGGATAGGAAGATTTATCATCAATAAATTGTCCCTTCTACCCAAAGTAATCTATAGAATCAATGCAATTCCTATGAAGATACCAATAGTATATTTCACAGAACTAAAACAAGTATTCCAAAAATTTATATAGAACCACAAAAGACTTCAAATAGTCATAGAAATCTTGAGAAAGGGGAACAAAGTTAAAGACATAACACAACCTGATATCAAATTATACTATAAGGTCATAGTAAGCAAAACAGCATGGTACCAGCAACACACAGATCAACATAACAGAGAGCCCAGAAATAAACTTAGTCCTTTATGATCAATTAATACTTGACAAATGAGGCAAAAAGATACAATGGAGTAAAGATAGTCTATTCAATAATGTTGGGGAAATTGTATAGATATGTGCAAAAAAGTGAAACTAGACCACATTCTTACACTGCACAAGAATAAACTCAAAATGGATAAACAATTTAAATGTAAGACTCAAAACCACAAAAATCCTAGAAGAAAACACATGCAGTAAAATCTCAAACATTTCTTGTAGCAATATTTTTTCTGATGTCCCCTTGGGCAAGGAAAACAAAAGAAAAAATAGACAAATGGGACTACTAAAAATTTTTTTCACAGCAAAGAAAACCATCAGCAAAATGAACAGACACCCCACTGAATGGGAGAACATATTCGATAAGGATTCATCTCATAATAGGTTAATATCCAAAATTTATAAAGAACTTAAAATACTGAGCACCAAAATTGAATTTTAATCTAATTAAAAAATGGGCAGAGGGCCTGAATAGACACTTCTCCAAAGAGGACATCCAGATGGTCAATAGACATACAAAAGGATGTTCAACCTCACCAATCATCAGAGGAATGCGAATTAAAACCACAAAGAGATATCACCTCACACCATTGAATGGCTATCATCAGTACACCACGTGCTTGATACTCTCATTTAGGTTACCAACTTCATCACTCTCTTCAAAACACCCTCTGATTTCTTTATGAGCTCCTTCCATGTGTGGTTCCATCTGATCAAAGTTCATATGTCCAGGTGTGACGAAGTTATCTGGCCCATCAAAGATACATTTGGTAATGCTTGACTTTTTGGATAGTAAAGGTAGTCTATTCAATAGTCTTGGGAAAATTGGACAGTTATGTGAAAAAATAGTGAAACTAGGCCACATTCTTACACTATGCAGAAGAATAAACTCAAAATGGATAAACAATTTGATATAATAGCTCCCTGGCATTCCATGGGAAACCTCAATCAAGATTGGCATGGGTCTATTAATTAATCATCCATAGGTAGATCTGTTCACTCAATTCCCAAATCCATCTTGTCCATAAGAACATCATAAGGAAAACTATCAGATGGGTCAATAAATACTTGCTACACTTTGCAGCAAGTGTATCTTCCTATCTTTTGTCAACTACCAGTCTGACCTTCCTGTCAAAAGCGATGGCTTCATTGTGACAGAATGTGTTCCTGGTAAAGTCAAGCTGGGTTCTAGTGATCACTGCTTCCTTTCTGTTGTAAACATAAACCATATTTTCAGTCTCCAAAACTGCTGTCTCAAGACTTTCAAAGAAGATAAAAGGCCATCACAGCTCCTAGTTTTTTACCTCAATCTTTTTATTTATTTTATAATATATATATACTTATATACAAATACTTACATATACTTATATATTTATATATAATATATATTTATTTATTAAGTTTTAAAGCCCTTCTAACAGTACAAAATTCTTAAATAACATCTCTCTCTCTCTCTCTCTCTCTCTCTCACTCTCTATCTCTCTCTCTCTCCTCCCTCCCTATCTGGTATTTCCCTGATGATGGGACCACATATTATTTAACTTTGATCCAAAGCCACTAGAACAAGATTTTGCACACAGACCCTAGAATTAGTTTCCTAGCGCTACCCTAATAAAATACCACAAACTAGACAACTTAAAACAGAAGAAACCAAAATTCTAGAGGCTAGAAGTCTGAAATCAAAATATTGCTGAGCCATGCTTCTTTGGAAACCTATAGGGGAATCCTTCCTTGCTTTTTCCTAGCTTCTGGTGTTTTTATTTTTATTTTTCAATTTATATATTTTTCAGCAATCTGTGGTGTTTCTTGGCTTCTAGAGGCCTCACTCTGATCGTCTGTCTTCACGTGATATTCTCCCATGCCTCTATTTTCACGTGGCCAGCTTCTTATAGGGGCACAAGTCATATTAGTGTAAGGGCCCATCCTACTCCAGCGTGACCTCATCTTAACCAGTTACATCTGCAATGACACTGTGTCCACACAGGTCCACATCCGAGGGACTGGGGATTAGGACTTCAACATGTCTTTTGGGGGGACACAAAGCAGTCCCTAAGTGCCCTCAATAAAAATGTATGTTTTTGCGATAATAAAGAATGAATAAATAAGTTGCATAACAAGAGGAACCAAAAAATTGACATAGCTCTTACTCTACCTCTTTCTAAAGCTCCAAATTGTGGCCTTGTCATCAACTGGCTGATATATAAGACTCTTTTCAGATGAAGCCCAGGATTCTTAACATTTTTATAGAGGATTAGAAAATACACAAAATCCAAAGAACTAAATCCTTAATGTGATTATAAAGAGCCATTTTGTTCAATGCATTGCCAAGACCCTTTAAATCCAATACAGTAAAGATGGGCCTGTCCCTGGAACACCTGAGTTTATGAGAATGTTCAAACTGAACGATCCCGGGTAAGTGGCCTAGTCATGTCTCTGGGTAGAAGCTCTCTTAACCCTTGAGACATGCTAGACTCTCAAGCAGAGTGGGTGGCCACAGCAGAAGGTTCACTCTCAGTGTCAGACTCATGTCCATTTACCCTATGCTTATAGCCTTCTCCTCTTTGCCTCCCTCTCTCTTCTCCCAGCTGGCCTCCTGGGAGTGAGGAGCCTATAAAAAACAAAATGTGTAAGAGCAATGTCCCTAATCTCTCCAACAGCATGGGAAGCTCGAGCACTGTGCCAAGTGACAGACAGTAACCTAAAAGGGGAAGTTCCACAACTTGGGTGCATTGAGGTCTGCAAAGATATGACCCAGTGCTCAGTGGGACCTGGGACTGCAGGCTGATTGGGGGAAGATACTTACATCTCATGTTGGAGGTTACAGCTACAGACTCCCAAAGAGCATCAAGAAATAAGGAGAAGGAAGAAGGTATAAGTCACAGGAAAATAAAATCACTAAGATCATGAATACCTACGGTCATTTCTGGGTGCCACCTAAAATACTGTGGGACTTAATATCCTGCACTCATGGGCAGAGTGACCAGTACTGATGAGTGACTAGTGCACCATACACTTAAAAATCTGGCAAAGAACCTGCAGAAAATTCACCATGTGCAAACCCAGGGAGTCAAAAGAAGTTGATTATTTTATGTTTCAGTACTTTCTTTCTTTCTTTTGATTTGTCTATTAAGTGGTAGATGCCTTCAAAGTCTCTCTGAAAAACTAAGTTCAAATTAAAAGAAAATTTTATTCTTTGTTGAGGAGCTTTGTGTATCTGCATATTAATTGACACTGGCTATCAATGTCTTATAATTATTAAAGGAAACCAAAAGTGTCTTAATTTTTAAAATGTCATGGTTTGGGTTATTTTTTAAATAAATATCTTGGTTTATGCTCTGGGAACTAGCTTATTTAAGTTTCAATTGAAGTATTTATGAAGGAAGGTGAGTTTTGTCTTGCTCTTTTTAAGATTTTTCTCCTTGCCCTTGGTTTTCAGCAGTTTTGGTGTGCTGTACCTAACTGTGGATTTTTATATCTCTTTCTGGGACTTGTTAGGCTCCTGGAATTTGTGGATAAATATTGTTTATCAGTTTTTTGAAATTCCTAGCCATTTTATGTGTTTGTGTCTCATATTCTGTACTTCATATTCTCTCTTCTCTTCCAGAAAAGATAAAAGTGTGCTAAGTCTTTTTCCTCTGACCTCTTACCACTTCCTTTCTGTTTTCCATGTTGTATTCTGAAGACTATCTTCTGACCTGTTTTCTGGTTCAATTATTCTTTCTTTACCTAAATCATCTGGTCCATAAACTTTCAGTATAAACCTTTATATCATTAATTGGGGGTATGGTTTCCCTCTCTCTGAAGTTATATCCAAGTTCTCTTCCTTTCTTTACATAGGAAATGTACTCAGGCTGTAGTCCATATCTGGTCGTTCTAGTGTTTCAGATCTTTCTAGACCTATTACTGTTCTTGTTGCTTGTTTCTCCTGGTGACTGTTGTTTTTAAATTTCAGGTTCTTTGACTCTGTGCTAGTCATTGTTAATGAAAATACAGGGCGGAGTAACAGTAGATTTACGGTTGGGAGCATGCAAAATACAGAATTTATTCTTGTATTGTTATTTATTATTTATTTTTTCTTTAATTCTTATTCAAGTACAGTTTTCTGTTTTATATTCCCTGCCCTGCCCCTCAGTCTTAGACTTTAAAACTGTGAGAAATAAATTCCTGTTGTTTAAGCTACTCAGTCTGTGTTATTTTGTCCGAGCTGCCTGAGATAAGACATTACCATGATTTGTTTTGTTGCTAAGAGTGCTCCAGCTTTGGCCAGTGTTTCAAGCTGACTCCTGCAGCCTTCTTTGTAAACAGCTCCCACGAGATAGCCCAGGCTTCTCTCTTTTCCCTTTCCCTGACGCCACCTGGGACTAGGCATTTGTCCCAGGAGCCCCAGTTCCTTTTACTCGAGAAACACATGTGGAGACCGAGGTCTGGGTGCCAGGAGCGCCCACTGGTACTGGATCAGAGCATTCTTACTGACACATTTTTCTTTAACTTTGAGAAATTAAATTCATCAGCTGGTATTAACTTTCTTATAATTACAGATGAACTTGAGAAAAGGGAAAGAAACAAGGCGCACTGTCCAAGCTTTGCCTTAAGGTCCTCTGCAGGTGAATAGCTGCATTGAGCAAGATTTCATTTTCCATTAAGGCCGATCTATTCTTTAGGTTTAGGACAGGAGACTTTCATATAAACAGAAAAGTCCACGAGCAGTAACAGCTCACCAATTCACTCTAATTCGGAGGAAGGCCAACCTGAGGGACAAGTCTGAATTCTGAAATCATTCGAGAAAATCTTGCTTTATCGCCTTTAAATAAAGCAGAAACCTAAGTGCTAACATTTTTGAAGGAGTAGATACATAACTGACACAGCAAACACAGCCAGATGATGTTGCTAAAGTTCTGTGTGTCTTAAATGATCTTAACCTGGGGTTACCATTGTCATGAATACTGGATTATTTATGGTGTTGATATATTTAGCCAGCTCTTTATTCTGCCAATCAGTCAAATGTAAATAAGCCCAGAAAATTACTACAAATATTAGAGTGGGAAATACATGTTATATATATATTATGCAGTGATGAATGGTGTATATATTTAGTCATAGTAGTTGAATTTTTCAAAGTAGTGAACCAAAGATCATTTTTTTTGCTTTTAACTATGAACAGCTTATCATAATGGTGCCATGGACTCTTAAAAAATGCTTTATTTATTTATTTTTAGAGAGAGGGGAAGGGAAGGAGAAAGAGTGGGAGAGAAACATTAATGTGTGGTTGCCTCTCATATGTCCCCTACTGGGGACCTGGCCCGCAACCCAGGCATGTGCCCTGACTGGGAATCAAATCAGAGACCCTTTGCTTCACAGACCCATGCTCAATCCACTGAGCTACATCAGCCAGGGCTGCCATGGACTTTATATCAATATTCTCTACAATTACGATATGAGCTTAGCACATGTAAGTTAGAAATTTTGTTCCCTCGATGCTGTTTAGGTGAAAACTTATTGTAGAAAAGGGGATTTAAAATATCTTTTTAAAGTAAGGCCATGACACACTCCTACTTAGTTCGTTTGATGTGAACAATTGAGGGATGATTGTAAACTTCACACAGAAGAGTTAAGCAATTTACACTCTTAAAGTAGGTCCAGCCAACTCCCTCATGAGTGGGATGGGAGAGGCTAGTGCTCTGTGGGCAGGGCGAGGTCCACTCGATGCCTAGCCTGTGCTGTGCTGTGCTGTGCACGGCTGCCTTTAGAAAACACTTGGAAAAGAATCATTCTAAGTAGCAGGTAAAGTCTCAATCCACCCAACCTCGTTGTCTTTTCAGATCTGAGTTTAGGCAATACAATTTAATCTCCCAGGAACAGTGAAGTACAGCTCTCAATCCTGGAGCAATTTAAAAAAATTATTTAAACAGTTTATTGGTTGCACAACTTGTTAATGAAAACTATGTGACAAGATAACAGAGGGCTTGGTCAAGAGGAGGAAAAACACTCTCCACTCTCCTCCTGCTGCGAGAAGCCTTCTCAGTCAACCTGGACACTCAGCTCCAACAAACCCCCAACTTGCAGAGCAGTTACTGTCAGGGCCTTTCACCATGTCACTTAATGACACCCTGTCTCAGGAGTCGCATTCTGAACCCTCGTGTGTTCATTTTGTCCCTCGAAGGGCATTTGATAAGCATTCAAATACTTGTCAGGCTGAATGGGTATAGAATTTTAGAGGGAAATTATAGGGTTATAATCAGAAGCTTTAATCTAAGCAAAGTTTTGATGTGATAATAATCCAAGGCATTTTACAATGTACAATGAACTTTCAAGTTATTTATGTCATTTAACCTTTGATCTTTGGTCATGTATTCCAACTTTTGCAAGTGGAAGTGAACTCACAGACTCTGGTTAACTTGCCCAAGGCCTCGATGTAACTGATGAAGTGAACTTTGAGCAGACTGATTTTTAGTCCAAATATTATTATTTCACTGGAGAATATCAATTTTTTGTTCTATGTGGTTACAGGTTTCCCCTATATAAACATCAAATGTTATAAGTTGATACTCTTAAAAATGCACTTTAAGACAATTTGTTTCAAAAGTAGTCCCAAAATTGTTGTGTAAACAAAATGCTCACTGTTTGCAGGAACCTTTGTCAGCAGGGTAGAATGCTTATTAGGGTGGATTGGTTCATAACTCTTAATTTTATCAAAGAATAGCAACACCAACTTTGGTTAATCCTAAAGCATTAGGCTGGAAATTACTTCATTCAATGACACTTTATCCTTACATGTAGACAAATAAATGAACTAAGGTGACGTAATCCATCCATTCTGATTTTTTAATGCAGGTTTTATTCAGGGTTTAAACAGAAATCCAGGAAAGTGACACCCTTGGGCTCTGTTTTGATTCACTGCAGACTGACCTCCCTGGGCTTCTTTTTAGTATCATAAAATTTATATTTTGGGGCCCTGATTGGCGTGGCTCAGGTGATTGAGCGTTGTCCCACAAAGTGAAAGGTCCCCAGTTTGATTCCCACTCAAGGCACATGCCTGAGTTGTGGGTTTGGGGTGCATGTAAGAGGTAACTGATTGATATTTCCCTCCCTGTTTTTCTCTCTCCCTTCCACTCTCTCTAAAAACGAAAATAAAATCTTTGGAAAAAAAAGAAATTTATATTTTTGGAAAGACTACAAGAAATAGATATGGGTTGTATATGTGTATTTGCTGTGGGAATATGACTGAGGTCATTATGTACGATGTATAAGGTGGGGCAAAAGTAGGTTAACAGTTTTATGGACAGTAACATAATAAATAAGTAATAATGCAAGAATAAACTCTGTATTTTGCATATTCACAACTTTAAACCTACTTTAAATTAAGTACAGGTTTGCCCCAACCTGTACTTAAGTGTTTCTTATATGCTGTCCTCTGAGTAATTCCTTTCAGAACTGAGTGCTATAAAATCTTTGCTTAGCCAGAAAACTAAACTTCCTTCCTTTGGACAATAAATACTAATGCAACTGACTTTTCTTTGGGGCTATGTTTTCCAAGAAGCTCAAAGCCAAATTTGTGTCCCACCTGAGTGTGTGCGCACGTGTGTGTTTTTCATTTTATCTGATCTTAATTTATGTAATGTTTTATGTGCTACCTGAATGCATCCTCAAATTCCTCATAGTCTCAAAGCATGAGGAAAAATGGTCAAATAGTACATTTAAAATATTTGTGTATACCCCCTTTCTTGAAATGCCATGGGCTGATTCACTTGTATCAGTTGGAAAAGGTCTCTAAAGTGGTTGTGGGACTCGATGCCAAGCAGAGACTGGTGAAGAGATACAAAATGCCAAGAGTATCAAAATTCAGATTTGTCAATTCAGACTTCTCAGTTGGGTGGACCTAGATGCCATTCTCTTCTCAAATTTGGGAATATCCATTGCTTTTCCTCCCCACTGAGGTCTAGTTTCTGAGCCTAGTACCTCCAGAGTTTCAAAGGGTTTGCCAACAGGGCAGCTGGAAGCAGAGCTGTGAATGGTATTTATTATGAAATGTCCATGGACTTGGTTACCAAATCCTATTACAAGGGAACAACCAGAAAGCTTTGTGCTGCTGAGAGGAGCCTTGCTGTTTTCAAGGGCTTCATAGACTTGCATGCAAGTTCAAAGTCTGATGCTTTCTTTTCCATATTGACAGAAAAAGTCACACCCTCGTTAAGACACATGTGGTTTTTTTATTAGTTGAATTCATAATGCTGTTATAAGCAAATAAAACTAATCCTCGTAGAGAAGGCTTAGAGAAAATTATGCTTAAAATATTTATAGGAAAATGTTCATAAACATACTTTCTGGTTGAGTAAAAAAAATTGAGATGGCAGCGGTAAAAGAAAGTGGGCAAATGGTGACCTCTGCACACGTCACAATCTAAGAAATCATCTCCTACTCATTTATTCACGTATTCAACAAATTTGAGAACATACTTTGTACCAGGCATCTTTCTTTCTATTTCTTTCATGAAAACAATGGTTATAGACAAACCAATATCTTATAAGCCCAGACTCCCAAGGACAGATGTGAGTAACCAGTGGTTTTCTGTAAAACAGACATATTTTTATGAAAGTTTTATATCTAAATATGAATATCTCTAATGAGACTGGTTGGAGACATGTGTCATTTCACTCAGGCAACTTTCAGTTACTCACTGAATAATTTGTCAGATTCCTCAAAAATTTTACTTTTCTTCCTGCTGATAGACCAAAATAATACTTTGACTAAACATGAATATATGGCCAATGTACAATATTCATTTAGAAAAATAATAAAGGGAACATTACTCATAATCCTACCTCCCATACAAAAACACTGCTAATATTCTACTGTATTACTTTCTAATGTTTTATGTATTTACATGTTTTGTTCATTGGGAACAATTTTATATCTTTATTTCTCTCAGAATTATTTTCTAAATATTTCCCATATTGCTAAAATTTCTTCAAGAATGCCTCTAATGCTCCTAAAGATCATTACAGGCAAATTATTGTACAATAATTTATTTGAATGATGAATATTTAGATTGTTTCCTCTTCATTGCTATTAAAAATACTGTATTAGACTTCCAAAGGTTTTTAACATCTGCTTTTCCATAAATAAAATTCAAATGAATGACAATGGCATTAGATACATCATGTGCTGAATTAAGCATCTCTCTTTTTACTTGTGCCTGACCAGATAAATATTGTATAGATTAAAATCTCCAATTTTCTGAAAAGGCCCACTAATGTAATAAATCAATGTTCATTTGTGGATGGAGAAAATGGTATTTCTAACTAGCACAACATCATCTCTTTCTTGAAAATTGGGCACTTCTAGGCCGACATGAAGCCTGAGCATTTAGGGACCGTGGTTGTGGTAAGAAAACCAGGAACAAGGACCTAAGTTATTTTTATCAGTTTTGACTGAAACTTTCCTTTTGCTCTAAGCTGGTCTTTTTTATTCTATGTTTTTCTTATGATGAAATGTAGCCCTCTGATCCAATATGATAAAGCTTATAGTTAAAAATTATCATTAACATTCATAAATCAAATTTGTGAGACAAGGGTCTGAAACAGGGATTCAGGGATTGTGGGTGGATTACAGAACTGTAATTGTTTACTACACACACAATTGTTTCTTTACTCCACATGGACCTGAGTGATTAATTAACCTTGTGGGCCCAAAAGACTTCGAATGTCTTTGTAGGGTTTTTTAAAGCAGTCCTTCAGGCTCCTAAAATGGGTAGATAAGGATATTCTTTAAAAAAAAAAAACACTACAGCCCTGGCAGGTATAGCTCAGTGGATTGAGTGCTGGCCTGCAAACCAAAGGGTCACTGGTTGGATTCCCAGTCAGGGTACATGCCTGGGTTGCAGGCCAGGTCCCCTAGTAGGGGGTGTAGGAGAGGCAACCACACATTGATGTATCTCTCTCTTTCTCCCTCCTTTCCCCCTCTCTAAAAAAATAAAATAAATAAAATTTTTAAAAAGAGAAAGAAAGACCACATCTACTGTTTATGCCTATGGAACACAGTATGACTATGTTACAAGCCAAATAAGTCATTATACTTACTAACACGTACTCGGAAGAATCAGGATGTTGTTAAATAGCATGTGTACTCAAATTCCTTTTTGTCTAAAACTCTCTCTTCCCACAGGTCCTGTCAGTATCATGTAACTGAGCCAAGTAAAGATTTGAGAAAGTCTGTTTATTCTCCTTAACATAAAGTAGTATCACACTCATCAGGCCCCAGGTGGGTAGTTTCTTGCTTAAACATGGTTAGCTTCTCTTCACCTTGACAACAGGTAATCTTAGAGCAGCATTTCACTCTGTGTTGCTTGAATACAGTAACAGATAGATGATCGTGTGAATAAGCTAATCCACTCTCAGGTGCTCAGGCAACTGCCAAGGTGAATCCAGTATCGAATGCGAGGGTGGTGCCAGCTTAAAGCAAAGGCAGCTCTCGTAAGAATGGGAGCAAGTAGACAATTAGCATTGGACAACCGCCTTCTCAAACGTTTTAAATGTTCCTTTGGGAAAGGAGTTTGGAGTTCTGTCATAGGAGTCTTTACTCATGGTAACTTACGAAGCACATGAATGATAGAATTCAATGTGTCATAATAGGATGGAAGATAGTACAATGTGGTGGAAAGCCCATAGGTTCCAGAATCAGAAAGATCTGGTTTGGACTCCTGAGTATTTGACTTTGAACAACTTCTACAAAATGGGAATAATAATAACTGAATGATTCCTGTAAAGACTATATTGACTAGCATATGTAATATAGCCAATATGATGGTGCGCATTTACAATAAATGCTCAATAAAATGATGCATTTATTATTTTTAAAATTATATGTCTATTTCATTATTAAATTAAAACCCTTGATTGGGCAAGGCAGTGTCTTTTGTCTGGTGTTAGTGACTCCATGCAGCAATTCCAGAGGACAGTGACTTGCAAAAATTGTCTCTCGTGTGAATCAAAAGCCTGTGAACTCTTCAAAAAAAAAAAATGATTGCTCCGTGACTTGTGAAATAGGTGTCTTAACAGAAATTGTTAGCAGACTGGCTGATCAGTAACCAAAATTGATCTATTTGTCCCTAAAGAAAGCAATTGGAAGTTGAAGCCTCCGCCCCAAGAATGGGTTCCCTATCCTCTAGTTCCATACAGATTACTTGGAGGTTGTGGCTCCTCCTTTCCATTAAAACAACTCTAAAAGAGAGATTAATATCTATTAATTAACTGGAAAGCAGGATTTGGAGCTCCTGTTCTTGGACAGTAAGTCCGCTAAAGGGAAGGCGGGGTGTCGGACCTCAGCTTCCACAGATATTTCAGAATTGAGTAATGTGTATTATCAATGCCATTTTACTTTCAGCCGATTACTGTGTACCCCTCCTGGGTAGGCCCTTGGGGGCAAAGGTGACAAGACAGACTGCCTGCCTTTAGTCCACTAAAGAGAAGGTGGGGTGTGGGACCACAGTGCCCTGCTGGACGAAGCAGGACTGCCTGTCCTACCGGACGCCTTTAGAGCCCCCAGCCTAAGGCCACTGTGCATGCTGGGAGCCATAGATACATAGGCGCATATAACAGATTCTCTTCCTTTTGTGACTATAAATGCTTATCAGGAACCAGAAAGCACATTTCCAGTATTTAAACCAACAAGTCTCAACTATGGCTGCCTGTGAGAATTTCCTAGAGAGGGCTTAAACACAATCTCGGCCCCTACACAGGACCAAGTATATTATCAAAGCATCTATGGGACAGGGCTCGAGGAGAGCATATTTTGGCTTAGGCCACTGGATCTCAAACTTGAACGTGCGTCAGCACCCCCCAGAGGGCCTGGTAAACACGGACTGCTTTGCCACTTCGAACATAAGCTCTTTCTCGTAGTGTAGGTGCTCTGAAAATATTTGCTGAATAAATAGTGGCAGGTTTGCTTTTGAAAAGAACAAAGTTCTAGACCAGGCTGGATTAACTGGTGTCCGTGGATGGGTTTGGGATCAGTGAGCTCCTGAAAGTCTCCGCCCTGCTCCGTGGGCATGTGCCTGTGTGCGTGTGCAGGACAGTCTCTTGCTTCCCTCAGAGTTTTAACGGGTGGGGGGCCAGCACGACCTGAAAGTGTCACAAGCTGCTCTTACGGGGACTAAATACTATTTTCCTTCAGGCTTTATTTTTTTCATGAGTAGAGTAAAAAAAATAGTCTTGTTTTAAGAAAACCCTAAATGTTAGTATTGATGAGCATAGAAAGCATTTCATCTTGTTAAAAATAATAAACCAGACACTGAAGACACTGGTCTGCCAGCCAAGAGCCTTTTTGCAGATGAAGGCCGATTGTTTGAGGAATGGGCCTATGCTTCTTCCACTTTGATCAGAATTTACTGCAGACTGAAAAATAAAGGGGAAGGCCATTGTCTCTCCAAAGCGGGCAGTCTGTCTTGTCACCCTTGCCCCCCAGGGCCTGCCCAGGAGCGGCACACAGTAATTGGTTGAAAGTAGAATGGTATTGATAATAAACATTACTCAATTCTGAAAAGCA
The DNA here is from genome assembly GCF_014824575.4 of Sturnira hondurensis. NCBI lineage: Eukaryota > Metazoa > Chordata > Mammalia > Chiroptera > Phyllostomidae > Sturnira > Sturnira hondurensis. The sequence goes on from NW_028077105.1 coordinate 7,120,245, forward strand.
TGCAAGAAACATTAATAAAATATCTTAATGTCCTCTGTAGTTTTTAGTTGGTAAACTTCTATTTTTTGAAATATGTGCTTTGTTTCCTTCCTCCTAACCAATTCTTGCCCTTCAAGACTCAAAGATTTACCTTCTGCAAGAAAATTGAGGAAAGCCTTCCCTTTGACAAATGTATAACAATGATTATTTTTAAATTATTCGATATTTTTCTATAATATTTGACTCATAAACTAACACCTTTATTATATTACTGTGTGAGACACATGCATTTATATTATACTGTTACATCATATGAAATAAAATAGTAAATATTATAATTATAGTTAAGAACAGAGTTGTGAGTCTAAGGAGAAAAGCTCCTGACTAATGTGCATCACCCCCAACGCAGTGACTTCTTTCTCTGCCAGATGCTTCTCGAGTTCAAATGCAACATTATTTAGAGAAATAACCTCTTATGCACTGTTCCATAGAGGGTCCAGTGAAGTCTCTACTGATTAATGTGGCCCAACAGCACCTGTTCACCAGGGTGCCAAGGAATATAGCTGTAATCCGTACCTGTTACAGCTCTCTCTCTCTCTCTCTCTCTCAGAAGCAAATGGCCTTTCATATTTTTGAACTCATGTATAACTTTTTTCCACAAAAGAAAATATTGTTCTATGTTAATAGAGATCTTCTTTTTCTTTTCGAAGACGTCAGAATATTCCATTGTATGGATACATGATTACTGTTTTTTTAAAAACCAGGCTCCTACTAATGAACGTTTAGGTTGCTTCTCATTTTTCCCTATGACGAACAGAGCCTTGAACATTTGTGTAAGCACAGCTTCCTACTCTTGTCTTTCATAGGGTGAAGGGTAGTGTAGTTATCATTATAGCTTTCTTTCTGTCAGCCCCAGCTATCAAAAATTCTGGATGTTAGCATGTCTGCCATCTAGTAGCCATAGAAACTTGGGGAAATTACTCAAGTTTGTGTGTGTGTGTGAAATGGAAATACTAATTGCTACTCTGCCTTTCTCATAGGGACAGGAAACGATGGATGGGAACATGCTTTGAAAACTCTATTTCATCAGCGTTCTTTGTCCTTCTAACACACTATGTGCACAGTTTTGTTCATGGTGCCCAGTTTTATCTTGTGCACTCCATAAATGCTCATTGAATGAAAGACTGTGAATGGACTTTATCAGTGGTTCTCAAATTGCAATCTGTGCACCACCTGCCAACGAGTCACTGGGTGCACCAGTTACAAAGGCAGATTCCTGGGTGACCTATTAAATGAGAATCTGTGCATACGGGAGGGCCTGGGAATGGCGAGGCCTGGATTTTGACTCTTCTTATAGTTCCTGAGTTTGATGTAGATGAAAATTTGAGAACCCCTGGGTGAGGCACACACTGATATAGCATGTCCTCGGTAGGAAAAAGTGTCACTTCTTTGTGAGCTGAAGGAGAAGGATGTTCATACAGGAAATGGTCTCCTATACATTTTACAGAACTTAAACAGTGTCCCTAGAGATCCATCTCAGAGTGGGTTGACTACTCAAAAGGACGGTGAATGTCTTGCATATAAATTTTTCAAGAGAGGCTTTAGCTTCCTCATCAAGTTCTAAGATTGTGTGGGTGTCTGCTTTTGGCAGAATAAAAAATTCCCTGCCATGACTGCTAACAGTCACACTGAATGTGGCTGTGCAAAACGTCCCCGAGGAAACAGGACACAAGGCCAGTCCTTTCTGGGAAACGGAGGCCGTGAATAGCACAAAGAAGGCACGGTCTCTTTTCATGCAGTTCTTCCTGTGCTACTATTTGTTGCCACTTGAGAAAGTAGGAAATGCAGGGAGAATGGTGGGGTATGTCCAGCAACCCAAACATTGCTTTCCATGCGCCTTGTGGTTGCATTACAGAAGGAGGAATGACATGTTTCTCCGTGATCGGGTAATAAGAACAGCTCACAGTGGGAGCACTTGCTTGATAAAAGTTGTGTTAAGTGTTATACATATAGTATCATGTTAAACTTCATTGATTTGCTAGTCATTGCAAAGTTTTTAATAAAATGAAATGTGGGAAAAAAGCTAGGAAAACATGAACAAACACCCAAATACTTCGAGCCCACAGGGAAAGCCAGAAATCCTGTTTTGTTTGAAAGTATCAGCTCCAGGGGGACTTCCGCCAAGTTGGAGGCATAGGTGGAAACACTGTGCCTTCTTCCACAACCAAGTTTGAATACAACAAAGGTTTAGTAAACAAAGACGCAGCTGAAGAACAGAAAACTGAACTATACGGATGTCCAACAACAACGAACCGTTCAACCAGGATGGTAAGAGGGGTGGAGCCAGCAGCAGAGCAGGGTCAGGCAGGAAAGATTCCCCGACCCAGGTGCCCAGGCAGCTGGAGTAGCATCTGGCAGACCCAGTGAGGGCGCAGGGCGGTGGGCTGACTGCGGTCACACATTTGCATGCAGATAAACCAGCAAAGGAGTGAGCAATGAGACAGACCGCACAGGCCCCCTCCAGTGGGAAGCAGCAGAGGGGGCCACCATTGCCCCTCTTGGACCCTGCCCCCACGTACAGCGTCACAACCCAGCGACTGAGCGGCCCTGCCCTGGTGAATACCTAGGGCTCTGCTCCTCATACGTAACGTAGCAGGCACAACAGTCCAAAATATGGCTCAAGAAGAACTCAAAGCCCCAGAGCCAATAACTTTAAGCGAAAAAGAAATAGTGAACCTCTCAGATGCACAGTTCAAAATGATGGTGATTAGGATGCTCACAGAACTGGTTGATTTTAGTCAAAAATTAGAGGAACATATGAAGGCTAAACTAATTGAAATGAAGGGAAATGCACAGGAAACCAATAGTGATGGAAAGGAAACTGGGACTCAAATCAAGGGAGTGGACTAGAAGGAAGGAAGAAATGACCAAATAGAAAAATGTGAAGTAACAAGAATTCAAAAAAAAAAAAACGAGGAGAGGCTTAGGAACCTCTAGGACATCTTTAAACGTTCCAACATCTGAATTATAATGGTACCAGAAGGGGAAAAGAAACAGCCACGAGTGGAAAACTTATCTGAACAAATAATAAAGAAGAACTTCCCCAGTCTGGCAAAGGAAATAGACTTCCAGGGAATCCAGGAAGCTTAGAGAGTCCCAAAGAAGTTGGACCCAAGAAGGAACACACCAAGGCACATCATAATTACACTCGCCAAGATGAAAATGAAGGAGAGAATCCTAGAAGCAGCAAGAGATAAGGGGACAGTCACCTACAAAGGAGTGCCCATCAGACTGTAAGCAGATTTCTCAAAAGAGACCTTACAGGCAAGAAGGGGCTGGAAAGAAGTATTCCGTGTCATCAAATCCAAAGACCCACATCCAAGATTGCGCTATCCAGCAAACTTTTCATTTAGAATGGAAGAGCAGATGAAGTGCTTCTCAGATAAGGTCAAATTCAAGGAGTTCATCATCACCAAGCCCTTATTATATGAAATATTAATAGAAATATTATATGAAATATTAATAGAAATATTATATGAAATATTAATATGAAATATTATAAGAAAAGGAGATAAAAATATGAACAGTGAAAGGACAGCAAACACACAGTTATTAACAACCACACCTAAAACAAAAGCAAACCAAGAGGACAGCTAGATCAGGAGCAGAACTATAGAAATGGAGATCACATGGAGAGTTAGCAACAGGGGAGTGGGAGGAGGAGAAGGGGGGAGAAGGTACAGAAAATAAGTAGCATAGACAGTAGGTAGAAAATAGATAGGGGGGAGGACAAGAATAGTAGGGGAAATATAGAACCTAAAGAACTTGAGACATGTGGTCATGAACTAAAGGGGGGAAATGGTGGGGGAGGGGTTGTGCAGGGTGAAGGGGAATGAAGGGGGGTCATTATACCCCCCTTGGACGAGGTGATTATAGCATCACCCTGTCCAACTGGAATGGTATAATCAATAAAATATATTTAAAAAAAGAAAGAATCAGTTCCAGCTTCTATGATGTCATGTGCCAGACAAATCAGTTGGACGAGGTCATGGTTTGGTGAGCCAGTAAGGTGACGTTGCTTAGGAAAATGCCATCTGGTCTGCTTGGGAAAGAAAAGCAAACACATTTGGAACATCTAGTGCTGTTTGATATTTTTGGCTGTGATGCTGAGGACAGAGCCAGGGCATGGTCGTCAGAACTGATGTTAGTCTGTTAACGTTCGAAAATTCTCCCCTGTTTTCATAGCATATAATGTAAGGTGCCTCCTTACATAATGTAAGATGGACTCCTTGCCTTAAAGGAGTTTGCACCCTATTATGAGGAAAGGAGGACAAATCCCCACACATTCTTAAAGTAAACTTGCATATTAACTATGAAAAGCAGCCTGAGGTCTTACAGATTGGTGGGTAAGAATCAAGAGATGAAAGACAGAAGTAAGAGGCTCAGGGGGAAGGTTAGGCAGAAATGGAGGTGTTATGGGAAGCCCACCTCCGCCAGAGAAGAGCACAAGGGGAAGAGCAGAAAATTAAGTCCCTGGTTACCAGCCTTGCTAGGTCACGCTATGCTTTACCCAGACTGGCCTCTGAGGGTTCACAATGTTGGGATACCCAAGACTTGTCTCTGCCACAGGCCTCAGAGCATCCCTTTCCCTACTCCCCTTTCCCGAATATGCCTCCTGATTGCAGCTCCTTTGACACCAGAGACTGCCAGAGTCCCCAGCAAAGTGCAGAGAGCCCAGCTTCCTGGAATCCAGTGCTGCACCGCATTCCCAACCCTGACCCTCTGGAAAGGTCTCCATGTGCCCAGAGCACTTCTGTGCACTGTTCTCTTGGGGAACAAGCCAGTTCCTCCTCTCAGCAGTAACTGGGTAAGTGCTTGATTCCAGAATCCTCTGAGGAGTGCTCCTGCCTATTCAAAATAATAGTGAGCAATGGTGTTGTTGAACTCGCAGAGTCCAGGCAGTGAGCTACCTGATACGTAACAAGGACTGTGGTATGACGGGCAGGCAAGGGTCAAGATTCCTAACTTGAGCATCATGTGGTCTCTTCTCTGTGGACCCTTATGCTGTTAATTGTTCCGGTAGAGCCTTACTGACTGCTTCTGCTGTGCCCCTTTGCTCTCGGGCAGCCGGATCTGCAGAGCTCTCTCCTATCCTCCTGCCCGACCCCAAGGCTTCTCCTGGCCCACTTACCCACCCAGCCTCAGCTCCCTTAGGAGTGGGAGACAAACCTGACATTTCCAGAGGAAATCCTTCACTCTTCTCTGCTGTATGGGTTGGTATAAAGATTAGGGTGCAAGTTCTCCTGGTTTTGTTCTTGATATTTGAGGGGGAGTAGAATATTTGGGAAGACACCCCAAAATGTGCCACTTTGGCATATTGATTATTGGAAGCAGAAGCCAATTAAGACCCAGCAGATTCAGAAAAAGCTTTTTACCTCCCTCTTAACTGCCTAAACAAGTAGGGGCCTGTACAAGCAAGAGAGCTACACCAGAAATAACTTTTTAAATCAGAAAGACGCATCTGCCTGGCAGAGCAAATAACTGTTCACCGAACATTAGCTCCCCTCACCTTTCCATGCGCTGCCTTCCTGCCCCATGGGCCCCAGACCCAACCCCATTCTCTTCAGCTCAGGCTGATACGTTAGCTTGGGTGCCTGACTGCCTTTGAGTCTCATGTCATTATGGGCCTCTGTATGTGTGTAATTAAATTTACTTTTCTCCTGTTAGTTTCCCCTATGTCAATCTGATTATTAGACCAGCTAAAAGAGCCTAGAAGGGAAAAAGGGGAAGTTTTTCTGCTCCTGCATATTCAAAGATAATATGTTTGGACACCTAAAAACCAACTAACCAAATTTCTTATTAGCTTCAGATACTGGCTTTTGACACCAAAAATCAAGATTTAAAGATGAATGTCTCCACAGCTGAGGGAAATTTACCAGAATCTCTGCAGGAACCCAAAGCCAACAATTTAACTCTCCCCTCTGTGCCATGCCTATCTTGTGCACCATCTCACATGGAACGAGAAGGGAAGGGTGGTAGGTAAGGGAAAATGCCAGTGTTGGGCAGAGAGCTGAACTTCAGTTTAACATCTTCCATTTTAATCCTGGTGCATAAGGAAAAAGAAAAACACAGAATTCAAAACTTGATTGCTCTTTTCTTTTCTTTTGTTTTTTATACATTTTTAAGCAAAATAATGAAGATAAAAGACATGTTGAAGACCGGCTAAGAGAGAGGAGGTCAAAGATAATTTATCACAGATGAAGTAAAAACAGATGGTACACTCCTTTTTCTCACTCTCTCTATTTAGTATTGTTTATAAAGACTATTTAGGTCAGGTCTTTTATTTGTGAGCCGGAAAGGTATACTCTGGCCCATTAGGCAGATAAAGGTGTTTATTAAAGGCTCCCAGGCAGCCCAGAGAAATGTTGGGTGGGCTGGAAAGGCAGACTCTAGGCTCAAAGATCACGTAGATGGGGTTGACAAGGAGCCCCCGGGACTGCTACCTGCAGAGCGCCAGATGCTGCCGTTTGCCCTCCTGCCACGGTTCTGTGGGAGGAGACAGGGCAGGGCATGAGAACACGTTGTCCTGGCCTTTATCTACATTTGTGGAGCTACACAGTCCCTAAACACAGAGAGAGAGTATTCAAAAGATGCTGGATTAGGGAACTCAATATACAAAGTTAGAAAGAGGTAGAGTCCTGGTCTAGAGGCTCAGTTGGTTGGAGTGCCGTCCCGGGCACCCAACAGTTGCAGTCTGATCCCTGGTCAGCGCATGTACCTAGGATGTGGGTTTGATCCTCAGTCAGGGTGTGCATGGGAGGCAACCAATCGGTGTTTCTCTTTCACTTTGATGTCTCTCTCTCTTTCTCCCCTCCCCTTCCTCTGACTCTAAAATCAATGAACATATTCCTCAGGTGAGAAGAAAGAGAGAGAGAGAGAGAGAGAGAGAGAAGGAGGAAGGAAAGAAGGAAGGAAGGAAGGAAGAAGAAAGAAAGAAAGACTGTTGTGGAGAGATTGTCAAGATATATATTATTATGTAGAAAAGCAAGGGAGTATGGGCATTAGGTCGACTCCTACACCAGGAAGAGGAGAATGGCTAACTCTTACCAGCAGAGAAGGTAGCTCTTCAAATCCACCCTGTTTACTGTTTTTTTTTTTTTTTTTTTGCTTGATAACTGGCTCCCCTATCCTGTCTCCATCTTCTTTATCTTAGCTAGGGATGGTTTTTAAGGTGGTGGCTTCAGCCATTTCAGAGAGTTACTGAGTTTTCCTGGATGTCTAGCATGTATACAGGAGGTATACATGTTATTAAACTTTGGTTGGTTTTCTTCCTGTTAATCTGTCTTTTTATTACAGGGAGGTCTCAGCCAAGGATCTAAAAGGATGAAGGAAAAATGATATTTTTTCTTTCCTATCAGGGTAACCAGGTAGCCACAGCTAATGAGGAATGCCTCAATCAACATATAGTGATGATACAATTTAAAAATAATAAAATAACCATTCTGAAATAGTTCAATCATTGATTCAAACAAGAGATTAGTGTTGACCCCCCAGAGAAGAATGACTGGGGGAGACACTGGACACCTGTAGAGGGCCACAGTAACACTAACACTAATGGGGGGAATCAGTCCCCACCCGCTGTGGTCTCTCTCAATATTCCACTGGTGGACAGCCAGATATCACAAGTCATGACAAAATGCAATATGAACTAAAGCACATCATCTAGGTGTATTGCAGCCCAAAAGGTTCAGATCTAATCAAGCCTTTATATCTAATCTCCAACTTTCAGGAGAAAGTATATGTTGCTATAGGCAACCAGCAGATAAATCCCTGTGAGCTGGTCTTATCAGCAAGGCAGTGCCATTAAAATATGACCGACTGACTAAAAGGGACTTAGATCAGTGCAATGTGTGATCTCAGATTGGATTCTGTTTTGTAATTATATATGGTTTGGGGTACATTTAGGGGAATTAAATGTGGACTTGTTATTAGGTAATATTAAAGATTTAAAGCAATATTTTTAAGTGAGAAAATGTTATTTTAATTATATAAGAAAATGCTTTGCGTTTTTTAGGGTTCATTTGATATACTTATGGTGGAATGTCTTAATGTTCAGGAAATTACTTTAAAAAATTTCTACATAAAAATAAATGTTCAGAAAGGTTCTGAGTGTAGGGGAGGAAGGGCAGGGCGGCCACTTTCATTGCTTTTATTCAAGGTACTGTTGGGAGTGGTGGCCCCAGCGTTCAAACAAGAAGAAGAAATAAAAGGCATCCAAATTGGAAAGAAAGAAGTAAATGGTCATTACTTATAGATGACATGATACTACATGAGGAGAACTCTGAAGATTACACCAAAAAACTTCTAGAACTGATACACGAATCCAGGAAAGTAGCAGGACACAACATAAAAATTCAGAAATCAGTTGCATTTTTATACAGCCATAATGAAGTATCAGAAAGAGAAATTAAGAAAACAGTTCTATTTACAACTGTGCCAGAAAGATAAAATACCTAGAAATAAAGTTAACCAAGAAGGTAAAAGACTTGTACTCAAACAAATTATAAGATGGTTGGGGGTGTGCAAAGAGGCAACCAATCAATGTTTCTCTCCCACATCAGTGTTTCTCTCCCTCTCTCTCTTACTTCCCCTCTGAACCTAAATAAGGAAATAAATAAGTAAGTAAGTAAGTACATAAATAAATAAATAAAATCTTTAAAAAAAGTCAGACAGCTCAACATCCCCAAAATGAACAATCCAATTTAAAACTAGGCAAAGGGCCTGCATAAACACTTCTCCATAGAGATTATCTGAATATGAAAAGATGCTCAAGGCCACTAATCAGAACTAACCTTCCACCTGTGGAATGGCTATCATCAATAAATCAACAAGCAGCAAGCGTTGGCAAGGATGGGGGAAAAGGGAACCCTAGTGCACCATAGGCAGGGTTGGAAATTGGTGCAACCCCTTGGAAAACGGTATGAAGGTTCCTCAATAAATTAAAAACAGAACAACCTTATGGTCCAGCAGCTCCTCCTCTGGATATGCAGGGTAGGCAAAAGTAGGTTTACAGTTGTGAAGATGTAAAGCAAGCTTATTCTTGTATTATTGTTATTAACTATTGTATCCTTTGTTTGTATTACAACTGTAAACCTACCTTTGTCCATTTCCATATATCCAAGACATTCCAAAACACTAATTAGAAAAGATATGGGGACTTCCGCCAAGATGGAGGCATAGGTGGAAACACTGTGCCTTCTCCCACGACCAAGTTTGAATACAACAAAGGTTTGGAGAAACAAAGACACAACCAAAGGACAGAAAATTGAATTATACGGAAGTCCGACTACATCTAACTGTTCAACGGGGACGGTAAGAGGGGCGGAGCCAGCAGCGAGCAGGGTCGGGCAGGACAGGGCCCCCGACCCAGGCGCGCAGGCAGACGGGAACCAGTTGGGGTGCGGGGCAGACCGCGGGCGCATATTCGCGCACAGTGAGACAGACCACGCAGGCCCCAGGGGGCGAGGGCTGACGGCGGTGGCACACTCGCATGCAGTGGGACGAAACGCGTGGGCCCAGTGACGGCAGCAACTGCGGCACCGGTGAGGGCCGTGGCGGCAGGCGGTGGACAGACGCCATAGTCCCTCTTTGACCCCGCCCCCACATACAGCGTCACAACCCAGCGACTTAGTTGCCCTGCAATACCAGTGAGAGCCATTGTCCCTCTTTGACCCCGCCCCCACATACAACGTCACAACCCAGCGACTTAGTTGCCCTGCTCTAGTGACCACTTTGGGGCTCCGGTCCTGCTACGGAACAGGCACGAACAGCCCAAAAGATGGCGCAAGAAGAACTCAAAGTCCCAGAGCCAATAACTCTAAGCGACCGAGAAATTGCCAGCCTCTCAGAAGCACAATTCAAGACACTATTTATCAGGATGCTCACAGAACTGGTAGATTATAGTCACAAATTAGAGGAACAAAGTCACAAATTAGAGGAACATATGAAGGCTAAACTAATTGAAATGAAGGGAGATGCACAGGAAACCAATAGTGATGGAAAGGAAACTGGGACTCAAATCAATGGAATGGACCAGAAGGAAGAACAAAACATCCCACCAGAAAGGAATGAAGAAATGAGAATTCAAAAAAATGAGGAGAGGCTTAGGAACCTCCAGGACATCTTTAAACGTTCCAACATCCGGATTATAGGGGTACCAGAAGGGGGAAAGAAACAGCCACGAGTGGAAAACGTATTTGAACAAATAATAAAGGAGAACTTCCCCAGTCTGGCAAAGGAAATAGACTTCCAGGAAATCCAGGAAGCTCAGAGAGTCCCAAAGAAGTTGGACCCAAGAAGGAACACACCAAGGCACATCATAATTACATTAGCCAAGACTAAAATGAAGGAGAGAATCCTAGAAGCAGCAAGGGATAAGGGGACAGTCACCTACAAAGGAGTACCCATCAGACTGTCAGCGGATTTCTCAAAAGAGACCTTACAGGCAAGAAGGGGCTGGAAAGAAGTATTCCAAGTCATGAAATCCAAAGACCTACAGCCAAGATTGCTTTATCCAGCAAAACTTTCATTTAGAATGGAAGGACAGATAAAGTGCTTCTCAGATAAGGTCAAGTTCAAGGAGTTCATCATCACCAAGCCCTTATTATATGAAATGCTAAAGGGACTTATCTAAGAAAAAGAAGATGAAAAATATGAACAGTGAAAGGACAGCAAACACACAGTTATTAACAACCACACCTAAAACAAAAGCAAACCAAGAGGACAGCTAGATCAGGAGTGGAACCATAGAAATGAAGAACACATGGAGGGTTAGAAACAGGGGGGTGGGAGGGGGAGAAGGGGGGAGAAGGCACAGAAAATAGCATAGATGGTAGGTAGAAAATAGATAGGGGGGAGGGCGAGAATAGTGGGGGAAATATAGAATCCAAAGAAGTTGAGACATGTGGTTATAAACTAAGGGGGGGAGAATGGTGGGGGAGGGAGGGTGCGGGTGGAGGGGATTGAAGGGGGGGGAATAGAACAACTGTAATGGTATAATCAATAAAATATATTTTAAAAAAGAAAAGATATGTATCCCTATGTTCATTTCAGAGTTATCTGTAATAACAAAAATATAGTAGTGACCCAAGTGCCCCATAAATAGACAAATGGATAAGGAAGAAGTGGTACATCTACACAATAGAATAATAGTCAGCCATAATAAAGAATGAAATCTTATCACTCATGACAGTACGGGTGGACTTCAGGGGTATTATGCTAAGTGAAATAAGTCAAAGACAAACACCATATGATTTCACTCATATGTGGACTCTAAAGAACAAAATTAACAAAACTGAAAGACTCATAGATACAGAAAACAAACTGAGGGTTGCCAATTGA